>NC_069501.1:996555600-997300600 GCF_027579735.1 Bombina bombina
TAGGTAGTTTACAACCATATGGTTTAAACATAGACCTTGATAAAGGTACCCCTCATATAACGTGCTGAATGATAGAAAGGCACTTCGACCTGTCTTAAAAGTAAAGGTTTTATTTTTACCTTTTCTTCCTCCGGATCAGCAGGCACATGAAGAATATTACGAACTAATAGAAGAATCCTTTCAATAAGTAGATTATGTTCCTCTTCACGATTCTCCCAGTCCTTTGTACATTTAATATAAAATACAAACTTCAATTAACTAGAGTTAATGTTATTTAGTCTGATCAGCTAAGCAAATGAATGAATACAACTTATCTGTATGTGTGTATGTGTGTATGTGTGTGTGTGTGTGTGTGTGTGTGTGTGTGTATGTATATACACACACATACAGAAAGACAGACACATACCTCTAAGCAGTAATGTAAGTCTTATATAACACAAAATGAGAGGTCTAGATAAATATATATTTTATTTATTTTTAACATTAAAAAGTTTGTAAGAAGTTAAAACAAGTCTTGCAAAAAAAGGAACAATCTAGTTTAAAATGTAAAACTAAGACTTTACTGTCTTACATACCAATTGCAGCAAATCATACAACTTTTCGCTCAATACTCCAAACAGCTTCTCATTTGCAAAGGCCTGAAAATAAAAAAACATTGCTTAGGTAAGCCGCATAAACATTTGGGCTGTAACACGATTCTAGGATTATGTTTCTTCCCATATTTAACTGGATTCTCTGCCCATGACTGGTAAATTAAAATAATAATTTTCCACCCTCTATAAGCATATAGATATATGTTTGTGTGTTTGTTAATGCACAATTATACAGGCTTAACATAATGAAATCTCCACTTGTCTCAGACGAGTGTGGCATTTTAGCGGATGGGTACAAAACCTGGTGTTTTTCCTATACTTAGCACTGAGTGAACTAGTAACGTTTTTGTAGTCTGATAACCCTAGTGGGTAAGTTTTAAGAGTATAAATTATTTTCAAGTCTTTAACATGTTGAGGAACCCATAACCCTCATGGCATGAAATAAATATAATTAATAGCATGTCTTCAAAACTAATAAGGCAGATTTAGGATTTACACATAAAAAAGCAAGATTAATCTGAAGTCTACAAAACCTATATTTTACATAAAGCCATCACTAGATTGGCCTACCAGGAGATTTCTCAGTGTGGGCTGCAGCAACTGGGGCTGGCCTGCTACAATTTAAGAGGGTGGTGCTGCTGTTGAGGCAATGCAGCTGTGTTACCTCTCTTCTCCTCTGAGCTGTATGTATTGCGGTCACAAAGTACTTCCTTTTAAGCTTTATTTCCTAGACCAAACTGTTTTGAGTTTCTTCTCCAGATCACACTATGGGCCTCTATTTAAGAAGCCGCAAATGTAGGATCAGGAGTGCCTTCGGGTGCAGGTTTGCACAAGAGACTACTGCTTCTTAAATGTGCTACACCAACTGTAAAGTGGCGTTTCTAAACCTCAACTTCTCCGAACAGGAAGATTGACAGCCCCTGCACGCACACAATCAGAGGGCGGTGTTGCACATGCGTCAAATGTCGGCTCTTCTTAAATGGAGCCCTATGGATAATCATTTTTACACTGAAAGGTAGTATTTTTTTTATTATTATTGCAAACTAATATAATTCAATTCTGGGGAAAAAAATATTTAGGGAAGGAGTATCCCAGTAATCTTCTTGAGGAAAAATGGGGCGTGTGCATACTACAGACAATTAGAAGAGAATACTTTTAGATTTCACATCATTTAACAAACATAATGAGCTTTTACGGTGTTGTAAAGTAGCCTATTTATGAGATATTGGAACTTTATTTAACATCCCTTTAATAACACAAGATAACAGAGCCATTTTCTACAACATTATAAAACTGGATTCAATATTCTGTCATGAGGCAGGTAAGCTTACCTCCTTGTAAGCTTGTAAGTAGGATACAATCTGCAGATAATGATGTCTAAATGTAGGGTCCTGGGGAACCTTTCCAAAGCACAGGAGAGCTGGCTGAGTGAGGTTTACCATTAGCCTAAAAAAATTAAAAAAAAATTTAAATTGGAGGCTGTAAACATTCATAGTGACACTCAATGTAAGAATTCAAAATAAAAGCACAAAATTATACAAAAAAATAAAATAATTATGATATTACTAAATAAGTGACACTCCATGATAAAATGATGTGGTAATTCAGGGGTAATGCTCAAAACTTGTATTACAGAAGAGGAACCACCCATTCCTTGGGTATTTCTTCAGTATTAAATTGTTAATGACAGCCAATGTACTCTGTGCAGCGGTTGTCATTTTGGCACTAAGATTAAATAGTGCGGCTCTTGCTGACAGCATCAAGACCAACACTACTACAGGGTACATCAGTGTTGTTAAGATCTTATAAGAGCAATATGCCTCTTCAAAAAGCTAAATTTATTCTGATGGGGATGAAAGAGAGAGAAAAAAAAAAAAAAAAAAAAGAGAGAAAAAGAGGGAAAAAAAAAAGAGGGAAAAAAAAAAAAAGAGAAAGAGAAAGAGAAAGAGAGAGAGAGAGAGAGATTTTGCAAAACAGATAATGTATGAGATAATGTGTGCACGTGAAAACAATGGCTTAAATATTCTTATGACATTTCTAATTTAAAGTGACTTTATATATTAGTTATATAAGTTGTTTTTTTTAGCTAGTTAAAAAAAAACCTCCATTGTGGCTCCTCTTGTAAAAATGATTGGATGCTTCTGCTGTAAAAGGTAGAAAGTACAGAGACTGATAGACTATGCTTTATTACCGCACATTGGCATCAAATAGCTGCTTGTCTTGATGGTGCTGGATGACCAAAGGGACCAAATCATTTTGCAGAATCTGTGCAGCTCCCAACTGTTGACGGATATCTCGTGTATCATCCTCATGTCGCAAGTAGCGAATTAAATCTTTCACACTCTCTAAAGGGGAGAAGGAAGAGAATGTGGTAGTCACAATTAAAAAGTGAAATGCTGAACAGCGCAGTAATAATTACATGTATATCACAATCTAATTTTGCATCTGACCAGAAGATAAAAAGACAAATGACAAGTGTGTGATATATTGAGATATATATATATATATATATGAGACAAGACAACAACAGGAAAACTGCACCCGGTCTCCGGATTCAAAGGTAAGTCGCCAAATTGTATGCCCAAATAGTATCCACAATGTCCTCAATGTCCAAAGACAATAACTCCAGGGACTCTCCAAAGTAAAAAGCAAAAAGAAACTTTATTGTTGCTCCATTAATCACGGCTGAATACACATTTCACACACGTATGTGGTCAAGGCAGGTCAAACATGTTTCGTATGCTTCATATATGTTACTTCCTCAGTGACCATTGTTTTAATCACAGCTCAGAGGGCCCTTATATACCCTCATGTAACTCCACCCCTTTTAAATATGCTTAATTAGAAATCCAATTAGGAAAAATTTTAACTATTTAATTAATATATGGGGTCAAAACAGAAAAAAGGAGCATATACAAGTATGAATTAGAAACACAAAAATATCATATGGGATGTCCTAAACTGAAACATTTGAGAAATATTCATTTATTTAATAAATAGATTAACATCCCATTCTGAGTTTAACCCTCTTGGTACTCTGGTATCCAACTGGAAAATCCAAAAGACTTCCCTTTTTTTGAGTATGTCTTCTCTATTGCCCCCTCTGGGATGTCTAGGGACAACTTGGATACACTGAAAGGTCAAGAGGGAAACATCCGAATTGTGTTCTCTTTTAAAATGCAAGGACACTGGCGTAGTGGACTCGGGGTCTTCAATTGACCTGAGATGTTGTAAAAAACGATCTTTCAGGGGGCGTGTAGTGAGCCCAACATACTGCTTGTCACACCCTCTGCAGGTGAGGAGATATATGACAAATGACGTATTGCATGTGGAATGTTGTCTGATTTGGTATGTTTTACCTGTGGACTGAGAGGTGAAGTCAAGACCAAAAGTGGCAAATGAACATGATTTACACCTGATGCTGCTACATTTAAAGAAACCAGGCTTCAAAGACAGCCAATTTTTCTTCTTGTTTAAAGGCAGCATGGAAGGTGAAACCATATTACCCAGGGTCTTATTTTTGCATGTAATAAAAGGACACCCCTCATGTACTAGATCTCTAAGTGTCTCATCAACTTCCAAGATAGGAAGAGAGCTCCTCACAATATTACAGATTTTGTGATATTCCTGACTGTAAGTAGTAATGAATTTGGGCTTGTTCTCAGTTTTATCCAATTTGGTTTTGTGTATAAAGAGAGAATCTCTATCAATATCATCTACTTTGGATTTAGCATCCAAAAGCAGCTTGTGATCATAACCTCTCTCTAAAAAACGGTCTGTCAATTCCTTAGCATGTACCTCATATTTCTCATGTTGGGAACAATTCCTTTTGGCCCTCATATATTGTCCTCTGGGTATGGCAGAGATGGTGTGTCTAGGATGGCAGGAGTTTGCATTTAATATAGTGTTTCCAGCAATTTATTTACGATATAGCTGTACATCAATCTTTTGTTTATCAAAATTGGGATAAAGCTCAATATCCAGGTAAAAAATCCTCTCCTCACTACTTTCAAATGTAAAATTTAAGTTTTCAAATCATTGTCCTGTAAATGTGCTACAGGACACACTTCAGACTTGATAAAGGAAGGAACTCTTCCGAAAGCTTGTCATCTTATAAATGTATAGTTAGTCCATGAATATGATGATGGAACCACTTGGCCACCTCAGAGATCAGCTACATTCACATGTGCTGATGCCAGTCGGAGTATACAAAGACTGTAAATGCTGAGAGGAGTACCCTCTATGCATGTACACAGTCTGCCTATGCTATGAGGGGCGCAAGTAACATGTAAATTATGTATGTGTATATATATATATATATATATATATATATATATATATATATATATATATATATATATATAGTACAAAATTAATAATTTCATGATTCATCAGTTACAGAAGAGACAAAAAAATATGCACCAAATATTACATTGACATTATACAATTATAGAACATTATTTGAACATGTTCATTATTAACAATTTAATTTTTCTTTATCACTTTGGAGATGTTATATTAAAACACGGAGTATCTTATGCCTAATTCAAATATGGCATTAGATAGATTTTATCTCCATTCTTCCCAACCTATGTAATATTCTATTTATTTGTTTGGACTTGCAAAATTACGGCTGTATAGGAATATTTTGATATTTCACCTGGGACTATATATAATGGGCTAACGGAGCTAAAATTTGATTTTTTTTTTTTACATGGAGGTTCTAATGTGCTAATAAAGTCACCCCATTTTTTTTTTTATTTCTTTATCATATAATACATTAAATTTTTCTGTATTCATTTGATCTAAAAGAGCAGACTGAAATACATGCATACTGGGTCCATTTGAAGCCAAAAAGCTAACTTTTGCCCAGAAGTGGATATTTTTAGGGCATTCTCAAAGGAGGTGTTTCAAATTAGGGTAATTTAAATTACATTTAATACATCTATCACAATTCGACCACCTTGCCGCCAGTTTCGGTATTACGTAGAATCAATGTAATAGTTTAATCTGTGATTCCCTAAAGTATGAGTCATGTGTAGTTATAACATTTTTTATACTCTTTTTCCATCTCTTTAGTATCTAAATATATCAGTGCTTCTCTTTGCCATCCATCTATAATTTTTCCCATTACTTCACTTGACCTTGAGTTCAATAGAGCCCTATAGAGGGCAGAGTAAGAAAATATTCCTTTATGAAAGCCTTCTATCATGCCCTGTAGTGGATGAGGATCCCATAAAGAAGAGGTGGAGACTTTTATAATACTCTTTATATATTGTGATATTTTAATATAAGCATAAAAATGTGATTCTGGTAAATCAAATCTATATTGAAGTTCCGAAAATGTTCGCAGAGACTTATTCACCGGATCTAACAAGTCTCCTATCTTATAAATTCCCAATCTTTAAATATATGCGATTCCATGCCTGCACTGAAATTTGGGTTCCCTCTGATTGTTAAATAAATTGATCCATTCATTGGGCATTTTAGTATTCTACTAATCTTGAACCATGCTTTTAAGATTCCTTTATACATAATGTTATTTCTCACTGAAGAGTCAAACTCTCATTTCTGTATGCAGTGCAAATGCCATTTTCACTCCCTTTAAAAATATTTTTTCCCCCAGAGAGTTAACATAAAAATGCTCTGTTCCAACTAACCAATCTATAGCCGTTCTTGCTAATGATGCAATATTATACAGCTTAATGTCTGGAACCCCCATACCACCTCCCAATGTTGGTTGTTTCCTTTTATCTAAATTTATATGGGGGTTCCCCCCACCATCAAAGAAACCTGTTGAAGATCATGTTTAATCTCTTAATATCTTTCCTTGGGATCAGTAATGATAGCATATTTAGGGGATATAAAATTTTGGGTAAAATCATAATTTTAATTAAATGTACTTTCCCATCAATGAAATGGGCAAATTATTCCATCTTTTAAGAATTTGCTCTATGGATAAGTATATTTTCTCACAATAAGGATTGCACCATATATCCGGGGTAGAGGAAATATTTATTCCCAGGTATGTTATAAATTTAGGAGGAATTGTGAGTGAAAATTGTAAGTTTTTATCTGGATCTTGTATAAATAATAGCATGTCGCCCGCATATTGAGCGAGATGGTATTTTTTACACTCTACTTCTAAGCCTGGATATATATTTCTCAATTTAGTCGCTAGTGGTTCCAGGGCCAGGTTAAACAAGAGGAGACGGAGAACATCCCTGACAGGTTCCTCTGCCCAGGTTAAATGTGGATGAGATCTCTCCATTGACAATGACGGAGGCAGTGGTGTTAGAATAAACACTCCTTACAAAATTATTAAAGGGTCCTTTTATATTATAGCTTTCTAGACATGTTAAATACGGTCATTCAACCCTATTTTCTTTTAATGTTGGGGACAAATACAACCTGTAAGAATATTCTGTTTAATGTTATAATTTCCTAGGCTCCCAATATTTAGAGTCTTGTAGTTATACATCTGGTTTCTTGTCATTTACAATATAGGGAAGGAGCAAGTGGGGTACTTTGAAGGATACAATAGCCATAACCTCTGCACAAGGAAGGTAAAGCAAAGGACATGTCAGAGATCCATCAAACTTTCTTGAACATGAAGCCTTTTGAACGTTCTAAGCATTTATCTCTGGCAATAACACAAAGCTGATACATGTGTATATTTGGCAAATATGTTGTACAGGGCTGAAAAAAACATTTAAAACCAGAGTGGTCTTATGTGCATCTGCAAATATTTGTGTCAAGAGTAAGCAAAATTTGTGATTTTCAACACCTAAAACTTTTTTAAAACAAATATAGCAAATTTACAAATAAATTATGCAGGCGCCAAATAGCCCCAGAAAAAAAAATGTCCCTTAATAATTATAGCATACACAATTTTAAAATAACCTTTAAAAGCAGTGTTAACTAAACCCAGTTTATTGGGACACAGAGGACAACATATCCAGTGGATATCTATTTTTAAATGCTGATCTCTCTCTAGCAACTAAGGCAGTTATAAATACTTGATATATGCTCCCAAGTTTTTCATTTTGTGTATACCTGGATTCATTGTCTAGTCCAAAAATACTTACCCAGGCAATCAGGTTCTTTATGGTAAGTGTCTCCTTCCAAGTACCCCAAGGCACTGCAAGTTGCTAATAACTCACAATTCATCATGTACAAGTCCATAAATCTCTTGCCACGCTAAAAGGGGTAAATTATATCTCCTGAAAAACAAAAAAGACAAAGTGTATGTTGTTTGATTATAAACAATTAAGGTTTAAAAAATAATATTATTATTATTATTAGACTGATAGGACCAACCATTTAATGTTTTACCCAAGATACAAAATTACAGGCTTGCAAAGATTAGTATGTTTCCAGTCAAATGCCACAATACTCTGGATCTTTTATTGCAAATAGAAGATCAGAATGCTCTGATGCAGGTCAGGCAGGCAAGTTTAGCTGAAATAGCTACCAGGCTAAAATGGCATCTTCAAGGAACATGAAATGCCAAATGCACATTGGGCAAGGAGTACACGTCTTGTTTCCCCCCCATCACCCATAGGGAGACTATCCCCAGGATCATATTTACAAATGCAAAAAGCTATTATTACAAGCTATTGAGCTGCTGTTCTTTCCTGGCAGACTGCTTCGCTTTCCGTTTTGCATATGTAAATATGACCCTGGGGAAAGTCTCCCTAAGGATGATGCAGGAAACAAGAGGTGGACTCCTTGCCCAATGTGCTTAGAGGGATATGGCTGAACCTCACTGATGAGGCCCAGAGAAGGCTGAAACGATCGCCTGGGGTTGCCGGTTTCCTTGTTCAGAGGAGAATTGCCTGGTATTTCAGGGCTTGACTGACCATGTCGGCGGGATCAGACTGATATACTACAGGAAAGTTTTCCTCTGTGAAAAGCACAATTGGGCAGAAAGAAGCTACTCCCAGGTGGCAACCGGGCCATAGAACAAGCTATTGAGCTGCTGTTCGCTCCTGGCAGACTGCTTCTCTTTCTGTTTTGCATATGATCTCTTTGAGACCCTGATCTAAAAGCTCTCTATGTTCAAGCAAGATGATTAAGCCCTAAAGCTGCTCTTTTGTTTTACCCATTACAAAAATCAGCTGATATAGCTTTGCATCTCTATACTGGGTGCTGCCGCCATCTTGGAACACGTATCTTTCGATCTTGTTACAGAAGTAGTGCACTTTCACATATCTGTGATGTTGCTAGCTTTTTGACAGCTGTATCTTGGACTTCCTAGCTAGCACAATAGAAAGCAGAAGAGTTACATGTTTGCTTTTTTTTGTTTTACAGTTTAAAAATTCCATAAAAACAAAAAAAACAAAATTGTATTTTATCAAAAACGTAAAATTTGTATCTAAATTACACAGGAATAAATTGTATTAAATATGCACAGCGTAAATCATAATTTAAGTGCATTGGATGCGCAAAAAACACTGAAATTCGTACTTATAAGTACAAAATACAAAGCATAATTGTTTTCATAAAATGGGCTCAACGTGGGCATTCATTGGGCGTCTAAGAAACTGCCTCTCTAATCCTAGTGTAATTCTATAAAGATTTTTGTACTACAGATCTCAGTTTGTTCTCGCAAACTAAAAAGGTGACAAGCTTTTCTTAAAACACTCAAAATACTTATAACTCTAATAGAAAAACAAATGCATATAAAAATATAGGCAATTGTAAGATGTTATATACAGAAAGCAGCTTAATGTGATTTATATTGGCTGCAGGATTTACTTTTCAACCCCTACAAACATTTGCTGCAAAAATGAACTCATGCAATCGTCAATGTGATCATGTGATTTCAAGACTGGGATCAGATCATCGGGGTGGGACTGCCTACATTGCTAGGCATGCCCCAGTCCGATCTAAAGTTTGTCAAAAGAGAGAGGCTGCAGGACGCCTTATAAGGTAGGATGTTCAATGCCGTCCTTCGGCATTAAACACCAGTGCTGTTAGGACGGCATGGAACATCCCAACAGCGTGAAAGAGTATAAAGTGCACCCCCTGCTCACTTCACTCTAGAAAACGAAGTGTCCTTTCCAGCAAGCTCCATTACTTTCATTAGGAGACATCTAGCTCGCCACTCCCAGGAACTGCCCCTTTTTTACAATAATTCCACTAGGGCGGCTCCTGTGAGGATCGGCCAGAAAAACTTTTGAACTGGCTAAGTTAAGATCATCAGGCCCTTAAAGGGACAGTATACACTAGGGCTGCACGATTAACCGCAGCGATTAAATCGCCACGATTTTAAATCGTAGGAGTATGCGATTTACAACCCTGCCCACTATGACATCACCTATGACATACAGGAAGGCTCACTGCCAGGGAGCTCTGAAAACCTTGCTTACTTATTTCAAACAGCGGGTTGTCTGACAGATTTTAACTCCTGACATTCCGATCAAATCCTCCGGATCCACTAGTGTGACTGTGCCTTGTAGCCTTAGACTGCCGTTTCTGGTCAGTGATATCAGGTGATCTCCTACAAGCTACTGCCAGGGAGCTCCGTAAAGCCTTGTTTGGTTTTGTCAAACAGCGGGTTATCAGTCGGATAACAACTCCTTGCAAACAGGTAGGAATCTCAGGATCGCCTGTTTAAGGCTATATCTTGTCACCTCAGGCTGACGTTGCCAATCAGTGGTACTGTGTCCGCAAGGTAGACGGTAGACCTCTGTTTAGTAAAAGGGATTCTTTAGGCAACAAAGCTTAGGCCAGTAGACTGTAAACAAATGTTTCCGGCTAGTTTGCAAAGCACTGTGGGTCGAAACATGCCTCGACTGAGTGCTATGGCAGAGCACATTTGTCACAGGACATGGTTCCAGTAATCCATGTCCTTAGTCTGCTTATCTTCAGCGAACTGTTTGCAGGCTTTCTTGTGCATCATCTTTTGAAGACGACAGCCATGCAGACCTATTTGATGCAGTGTGCGGCGTATGGTCTGAGCATTGACAGGCCTACCCTCCACCCCTTCAACCTCTGCAGCAATGCTGGCAGCACTCATACGTCTATTTCCCAAAGACAACCTCTGGATATGACGCTGAGCATACGCACTCAACTCCATTGGTCAACCATGGCGAGGCCTGTTCTGAGCGGAACCTGTCCTGTGCCCACCGTGCTGCAGCTCAGTTTCAGGGTCTTGGCAATCTTCTTATAGCCTAGGCCATCTTTATGTAGAGCAACAATTGTTTTTTTCAGATCCTCAGAGTTCTTTGCGATGAGGTGCCATGTTGAACTTCCAGTGACCAGTATGAGAGTGTGAGAAAGATAACACCAAATTTAACACACCTGCTCCCCATTCACACCTGAGACCTAGTAACACTAACGAGTCACATGAAACCGGGGAGGGAAAATGGCTAATAGGGCCAAATTTGGACATTTCTACTTAGGGGTGTACTCACTTTTGTTGCCAACGGTTTAGACATTAATGGCTGTGTGTTGAGTTATTTTGAGGGCACAGCAAATGTACACTGTTATACAGGCTGTACACTCACTACTTTACATTGTAGCACAGTGTCATTTCCTCAGTGTTGTCACATGAAAAGATATAATAAAATATTTACAAAAATGTGAGGGGTGTACTCACTTTTGTGAGATACTGTATGTTTAACAGTTGTTTTTTTTTTGTTTTTTTTTAAATCGCAATCGCGATTCTTCATGCCCAAAATCACGATATTCATTTTTTCCCATATCGCCCAGCCCTAGTATACACCAATTTTCATTTAACTGCATGTAATAGACACTACTATAAATAATAATACGCACAGATACTGATCTAAAAATCCAGTTTAAAAACTTGCTTAGAAGCTCACAGTTTAGCACTGTTGAAAAGGCTAGCTGGAACACCCACTGCAATTGGTTATATAGCAAAAAAAGCAGACACTCCCCCCTCCCCCGCATATGAAAAGAATCTTTACACAAAGAGTAACAAGCAAGTAGGTATACATCAGTAGTCTCCTAAAATTTTGGGGCTTGGTTAGTAGTCTGAAAATCAAAGCAATGTTATTTAAAAATAAGCAAAACTTTTTTTTTTTTTTTTTTTTTAAATATATAAACACACACTGTATAGGCTATATAAATATATCATCTACCAAACATTTATGCAAAGAAAATTCTAGTGTATAATGTCCCTTAAATGTGCATACAGACTACCATTATTGTTCTACCCAAGAAGAACACTTTGATACACCGGCATAATGAGGATTTGAAGGGGTTTGGCAGCAATAAGAAATTTGATTGGAAACTGCAGGTAAGCCTAAGAATGTTTTTCTTAAACATGTTACTGGCAATGTAGAAGTATTGGATGCAATGTTTGCAACAGTGTAAAGTTGTTTGTTTTGGTTTCCTAGCCCTTGACACAGTCCACTGTGAAAATGCAGAACTGAACCAACTAACACCTTTGAAGGGTTAAAATAACAGAACAGCTTTTAAAGAGAGCTACAAGCACAGGAGATAAAAAAAAATCAAAACAATACCATGGCGAGTAGTAACTATTCTACTGTACTTGTATCCAGCATTTTCCTATCCCATTAATAAGAAACACATGCTGGCCTTATGCTGCTGTACGTCTGGTACCCAAGACTTCCTGACATGCACCTACTTCTGTTGATCACCAGGATTAGCTGCAAGTTTTACAAATAAACCATGTAGTGGCTGGAGGACTAAATGCAACATATTTTAAAATGTCAATATTTACTTAAAAGGGACGGTAAAGTAAACTTTTGTGATTCGGATAGAGCATGCGATTTTAAACAACTTTCCAATTTACATCCGTTGTCAAATTTGCTTTGTTCTCTTGATATCTTTTATTGAAGGGTAAAACTATGTAGACTCATAAGATCCCAAGAGTGTGCACGTGTCTTTAGAACTCTATGGCAGCAGCGTTTATCAACATTGTATAACAAAACTACAAATAATGTTGCAAAACACTGCTACCATAGAGTTCTAAAGACACGTGCATACTCCCGAGCTCTTATGAGCCTACCTAGTTTTACACTTCAATAAAAGATACCAAATCAAATTTGATAACATAAGTAAATTGGAAAGTTTTTTAAAATTGCATGCTCTATCCAAATCATAAAACTTTACTTTTGACTTTGTCCCTTTAATTTAAAATCAGAATTCTGACTAAATTTCTCTTTAGGAAACTCTTAAACTAAGGCTTAATAAATATCCAATTTAGGACTCAGCAAGAATATGAAGAAGCCCATAACATTTAATGTATCAACATATGAAAAATAATCCAAACAGAAGACACAAGTAAAGTCTATGAACCTGTCTTCAAGCCTATACTGCAAGTGCACAAAGAGCAACCAATACTAACAAAGGTGAGATTTGACACAGATAATTTTCTTTTTACTTTTGTAAAACTAAGTGTTCAGAGTCGTCCCTATGATTAAATGATACAAAATTCACGATTCTATTTTCTTAATTTCAATAAACTTCACCTAAACAAAACTTTTCTGCACAGCCATTCAATGCCTTACATCCACCAACACATCCAGCCTTACGTCACATTTAACATTATAACTTTAAATTGTCCGTCCCTTCGCCCACCATATCCCTCTGCAAAAAAAAATATGGAATTGTGACATTTTCCATTTTTTTGCCGCGAAATTATCAATCAGATAATACTTTTCCCTTTCAACTTATCCTCTGCATGTTGTTATATCGCCCAGGTGTACCGAGGTAAGGGTTAAAGTGATTCTCCCTCCTGGTCAACTCTTCTCCTAACGAAACTTACCTCCGGTTGCAGGTCCATGTTTCCCGGGTATCACTATCAATCCATACCTCGGTAGTAACTAGCTAGTTCCTAACTATCTAAAGGGCCGCTGATGTCACCAAAGTCACGTGATAACAGCGATCACATGGTACACCGAAATCCTGGATTCACATTGGGCGGTAGAATCAATTCCTTTAGACCTAATAATGTTTTGTTAGTTTACTTGTTTCCCAATCTGGCAGCATGGGACTATGGGGTAATATATTTATTTACTTATTTTATAAGAGACCGTACCACGTGCCCTGTGGAATATGCTTACAAGTCAACGCACACACTGCATTTGGTGTATGTTAAAGATAAAAATACACCAGTTCACTGTGTTTGACAGGAAAAGGATGAACTCTGATTCCATGTCAGACTAAAGAGGTTAGCTGATGTGTGGCGATAAAGGGTTCATCAGTTTATTGTTTCATAGGAAAGTGTTGATACAAGGTGTGAGATACGAGAGAGATCAGCTCTACATCATATTGACTGGGACATGTAGAATGTGGGACATGCAGAAAGTATGAGTGTGGACAAGGACATGTGTTGTGTATGAGGGCAGGAAGGATGAGAGGGGGACATCATGTAGTGTGTATGTGGAGTGTGTAAGTGGGGAGGAGGTTGGGAGGGGTGTACTGTGTTGCAATTTGCTTGACAAAAATGTGTAAACCTTAGGAGTCAGACTAAAACTTTCTTTAGTGGCGCATGTGCCAGAGATAGACATTTTCAACCTATGAGACAAGTTGCATGCGTGACCATTCAAACTAATGCAGAGAAAAAGGACAGTCATTTTGCTATCTTTTGGAGATTGCATTGCAACCTTTTATTATAATCGGCGTGGACAGAAAAGTGTCAACTACCACATTAAACCAGTCTTTTTTTTTTTTTTTTAATTAAATGCCCTACTGGGCACAAAAGCTCTATTTTTCTATTATAATTAAAGGGAAAGGAAACCCAATTCTGTTCTTTCATGATTCAGATAGAGCAGGGGTGGGCAAGAAGTAGATTGTGGTCTACCAGTGGACCACAAGTGAATTTTGAGGTGACCGCCTGTAAGATTTCAAAAGTCTGCATAATAAGAGAAAGATTTCTCACACATTTACGGCGGCGAGGCTCTTCACTCAGACTCTAGATTCTGAGTGAAGAGTTTCGCCACCATAGATGTGTGAGAAATCTTTCTCTTATACAGACTTTTGAAATCAGCTATGATTCTGAGTCTATGACAGCGGTATGGGCACTGTACTTCAGCATGGGCGACGCGGCTGTACCTGAATTCGCTGCCCCAGCTTTGGTTACAGGACCTGCCCCCTAATCAACCTGACATGACATCCAGCCAATAAAATTACTTTTTAGAATGAGTCTTGAGCCGTCTTGATTGTGAGACTACTTATCATATGCAGGCACGGCACACAGATGAGGTTGCTTGACGGTCCCAGCGTGACGTAAAGAGAGAGCTCTCGCAGTAAGTAAAGGCAGAGCGCGGCTGATTTTTAAAGCTGTATTATTTGTGTCAAAAATAAAATTTTCTGCCAGCAGGTCCTATTTGTGTCAAAAATACAATTTTCAGCCAGCAGGTCCTATTTGTGGCAAAAATACAATTCTTTGTGTTTTTTTTACGGGGGAATCTTGGCCTGATGCAACGCTGGGATTGGAGGAAGCCGGATTCGTTATTTTGGACCCGCGAAGACGGCTTGCGACGGGCGGAGGAAGTGCTGGAGTGACTGCCATGATTAAAAGGTAAGTTTTTGAAGAAAACAAGTGAAATGTCAATTTTGATGAATTAAAGTGCCCTTGTTTTTAATAGGTTTATCAAGACTAGTTTTTCAAGACTAGGAGAAGAGGAGTTTTGCATGATTGATACAATATGCTTCAGTTTTAGTAACATTAAGTTTATGGTATTAAAAGTCTCCAAAACTCTGAAATAGGTCAACTAGGTGATGAAGGGAGTTTAAGGGATCAGATAGAAAGACCATTAAGTCATTAGTAAAAAAGAGACAAAGATTGGACACTGTCATGAAGCAACAATCCTGGGATTTTAGGATTGGTCCTTATGGCCATCACAAAGGGTCTTATAAAAAAGGGGGAAAGGGAACAACCATGTTTCGTGCCATTACTAATCAAGAGGAGCAAAACCGCAGACCCTGAGCTACCATCGTCGGAGAGGATAGATATTCTGTCATTATACAGCACAGCACATTCATCATATTTATACAGAGCAGTGTACTTATCAGGGTATAGTGTATAGAAGCACATCATTATACAGCACAATGTACTCACTGCCAGTGTTTGTGTGTGTGTATATGTTTATATATATTTATTTTTGTAGTTAAAAAAGGAGAGCGCCACACACTGAGAAATGTATATTTTAGTTACTTAGTTACAATCAACTAATTATTTTATGCCACTAGTATATACTAGGGGCGCGATCCGATATACGGCATAGTTTGCGGCGCAAGTGAGGGAACCCGCGTCGCCCGCAGTTTCAGCTCGCAACTCGAGCTATCCAATATACGGCGCCGTCAGATGCTAAAGTGCCGTAAGTCAGATAAACCAGCGATGTCCAGAAATCTGTGTAAGTACAAATTTCTGGAGTCGCCAGTGACTTACGGCACGTTAGAAACTGCCGGGGCCTACAAAACCTGACTAAAGTATGAAATCACCCGCACTGTCTAACACGCCTCCCAAACATAGCCCGACACGTCTAACCCTCTATCCGCTATCCCCCCTCACTATCCTAACAATAAAATATGTATTAACCCCTAAACCGCCGCTCCCGGACCCCGCCGCCACCTAATAAAGTTATTAACCCCTAAACCGCTGCTCCCGGACCCCGCCGCCAGCTATATTAAATCTATAACCCCCTAAAGTGAGCCCCTAACACCGCCGCCATCTACCTTACCTACCCCCTAAAGTGAGCCCCTACCCCGCCGCCATCTACCTTACCTACCCCCTAATGTGAGCCCCTTACACCGCCGCCATCTACCTTACCTACCCCCTAAAGTGAGCCCCTACCCCGCCGCCATCTATTTTAAAATTATTAACCCCTAATTTAATCCCCCTACCCCGCCGCCATCTATATTAAATTATTTAACCCCTAAAATACTAAACTATCCCTACCACTAAACCTAAGTCTAACCCTACAAATAGCCCTGAAAAGGGCTTTTTGCGTGGCATTACCCCAAAGTAAACTGCTCTTTTGCCAGCCCTTAAAAGGGTTTTTTGCGGGGCATGCCCCAAAGAAAACTGCTCTTTTACCAGCCCTTAAAAGGGCTTTTGGCGGGGCTTTGTCACAAAGTAATCAGCTCTTTTGCCTACAATCTAAATCCCCCTACACCGCTGCCACCTATAATAAATGTATTAACCCCTAATCTAATCCCCCTACACCGCCGCCACCTATATTAAACACATTAACCCCTAATCTAATCCCCCTACACCGCCGCCACCTATATTAAACACATTAACCCCTAATCTAATCCCCCTACACCGCCGCCAGCTATATTAACTATATTAACCCTAATTATATTAGGGTTAATATAGTTATTATATTATATATATTAACTGTACTAACCCTAATTATATTAGGGTTAATATAGTTAATATCGTTATTATATTATATATATATTAAGTATAATAACCCTATCTAACTCTAACATCCCTAACTAAACTCTTATTAAAATAAATGTAATATTAATATTATTAATGAAAATATTCCTATTTAAATCTAAATACTTACCTATAAAATAAACCCTAAGATAGCTACAATGTAATTAATAATTACATTGTAGCTATTTTAGGGTTTATATTTATTTTACAGGTAACTTGGTATTTATTTTAACTAGGTACAATAGCTATTAAATAGTTAATAACTATTTAATAGCTACCTAGTTAAAATAATTACCAATTTACCTGTAAAATAAAACCTAACCTAAGTTACAAATACACCTACACTATCAATAAATTAAATAAACAAATATCTAAACTAAAATACAATTAAATAAACTAAACTAAATTACAAAAACAAACAAACACTAAATTACAAAAAAATAAAAAAAAGATTACAAGATTTTTAAGCTAATTACACCTATTCTAAGCCCCCTAATAAAATAAAGCCCCCCAAAATAAAAAAAATTCCCTACCCTATTCTAAATTTAAAAAGTTCACAGCTCTTTTACCTTACCAGACCTTAAAAGGGCCTTTTGCGGGGCATGCCCCAAAGAAAACTGCTCTTTTGCCTGAAAAAAAAACACAATACCACCCCCCAACATTACAACCCACCACCCACATACCCCTAATCTAACCCAAACCCCCCTTAAATAAACCTAACACTACCCCCCTGAAGATCTCCCTACCTTGTCTTCACCCAACCGGGCCGAACTCCTCATCTGATCCGGGCGTTGTCTTTATCCAAGCGGCAGCAAAGTCTTCTTCCATCCGGCGGCATCTTCCATCAAACGGCATCTTCTTTCTTCGCTCCTCTGACGCGGAGCATCCATCCCGGCCGACGACTGAACGACGAATGAGGTACCTTTAAATGACGTCATCCAAGATGGTGTCCGTCAAATTCCGATTGGCTGATAGGATTCTATCAGCCAATCAGAATTAAGGTAGAAAAATCTGATTGGCTGATTGAATCAGCCAATCAGATTCAAGTTCAATCCGATTGGCTGAACCAATCAGCCAATCAGATTGAGCTCGCATTCTATTGGCTGTTCCGATTTTATTTTATTAGGGGGCTTAGAATAGGTGTAATTAGCTTAAAATTGCTGTAATCTTTTTTTTTTTTTTGTAATTTAGTGTTTGTTTTTTTTTGTAATTTAGTTTAGTTTATTTAATTGTATTTTTAGATAGATATTTGTAGTTTATTTAATTTATTGATAGTGTAGGTGTATTTGTAACTTAGGTTAGGATTTATTTTACAGGTAATTGGGTAATTATTTTAACTAGGTAGCTATTAAATAGTTAATAACTATTTAATAGCTATTATACCTAGTTAAAATAATTAACAATTTACCTGTAAAATAAATATAAACCCTAACATAGCTACAATGTAATTATTAATTATATTGTAGCTATCTTAGGGTTTATTTTATAGGTAAGTATTTAGATTTAAATAGGAATATTTTAGTTTATAATATGAATTAGATTTATTTAATAAGAATTTAGTATTAGAGTATTTTAAATATTACCGTAGGAATATGCCTCTCATGATAGACAATCGTAAAATTTTTCTCTTCCAAGACTTTTCCAATGAAACACAGATAAAAAGAAAAGAGATGTCTCCCTTTTTTCCCCAGTTGATAGACAAAGGATATAAAGTAAGGATGGTATACCCAGCAAAAATTATTGTGGAGAATAATGGTAGAACTAACACACTCAATAATAGTAAAGAAGCTAGAGATTTCCTCACCCAAGATAAATCATAAAAAATAACAACATCTCTATTTCTGATTAGTGTCTATGTTTATTTTTCTTTCTTTTTTTTTTCTTTTTTTTTTTTTTCTCTTATTCAACTACACGGTGATCCTGGCTAGACCTTGTTCTACCCAGGTTTTTTATGTCAAATACATCTCATTTCTTTTTTTTTTTTTTTTCTTTTTTTTTTCTCTCTCACTCCCTCCCTTCCTCCCGTTCTTGTCTCTCTATGTATCGGTTTTATATTCTTATTTGGTCATGTATGTAACATACTATGACTGCACCACTTAAATTTTTTTCATGGAACGTCAGGGGGATAACATCCCCTATCAAACGGAAACAAATTATATCTATATTAGGTAAATACTCCCCCGACATTGTTTTCCTGCAGGAAACATATCTCAAAGAGGTTGAAATTCCCAAACTAAGATCTCGATGGGTTGGACAGGTTTTTGCTACTCCTTGTGTGAGCCGGAAATGTGGAGTGGCTATTTTATTTAATAAAAAATTAGATTTTAAAATGATCACTACTGAGTATGATATTGATAATAGATTTATTATTATGCAAATTTCGATTAGAGGCCTTCTACTCACTCTATGTAATGTTTATGGCCCAAATCAATTCTCTAGTGGATTCTGGGACTCAATTCAAAACAAATTATATCGTTATTGTAGTGACAGACTGATAGTAAGTGGTGATTTTAATATGACACTTGCTCCAAATATTGATAGAATGTCCCAGAGCAAACGACAAGACATGAAGGCTAGTAAATACTTTAATAAATTCTGCTCTGTACTTAAACTTAATGACATTTGGAGGACTAAATTTCCTGACTCGGTAGAATTTACCTGCAAGTCCAAAACCCATCGTGCACTTTCAAGAATTGATTATATTCTTATTTCAGAACAGCTTCTTCAACTATCGGTATGTCCTAAAATTCATGATATCATTATCTCGGACCATGCGATAATTTCACTAGCTATCCACTTAGCCCCCAGGGAGAATTTTTATAATACAAGTTTCTTTTTTCCTTGCCATTTAAGTAACAATAGCAAATTCATTAATTGGTTAAAAACACAATGGAGGAACTTCTGCTATAATAATATTTAATACTTTAGTAAAAGTGAAATATTTTGGGAAACTTTTAAAGCTGTCCTTAGAGGTCAAATTAAGTCATACCTATGTCATATTAAAAAGAAATCTTTAATAAGTGAAAGACAATTATCCAATCAAGTGAAAAATGCTTTCAATCAATATAAATTGTATCCCTCTAAGGGCAACTGATTATATTACTCCCAATGTAGAATTAAAAGAGATATATACATTAAGCAGCATTGCCTTGAAGAAGAGACTAAGTTGGATAACCGTTTCAGAGGGCATTATGGTAGTTCTGCCAAATATTTGGCTAAAATTACCAAAAATAGTAAAAGCAAGAATCACATAACGGCTATTAAGGCCAAACAACAAAGATATTCAGACAATGACAATATAAGAAAGGTGTTCCTTGAATATTTTCAAGATTTATACAAAGCACATCCGATAGATATCTATAATAAAGAACGTTTCTGGTCCAAAATTATAACACCGCAAATTTCCCCCTCAGACTTAGAAATCCTGAATACACCAATCTCTAAGGAAGAAATTCTGTCAACAATTAAGAACGCTAAATTGAATAAAGCTGCAGGGCCAGACGGGATCCCGATGGAACTGTATAAAATCCTTATGGAAGAAATAAGTAATCTATTAGTCTGCCTGTTTAATAATTATTATTCATCTTCTTCCCCTATATCAAATCTCTTTTCTGCAGCCAATATAACCCTTATCCTTAAAAAGGGTAAAGATCCCGAACAAACAGCCTCATATAGACCAATATCTGTTCTAAATTCTGATTACAAAATCCTCCTTTCCATTATTGCTAACAGAATGAAGAATTTTATGGGTAAAATAATCCATATGGATCAAACAGGATTTATGATTGATCGCACTGTAACCTCCAACCTCCGGAAAGCCGAAACACTGTTAGACTTTTTTTGGAATCAAAATTTGACCTCAAAAAGAGAGAAACTGAATAAGGATCTAGCAATATTATCTATAGACGCCGAGAAGGCATTTGATTCTATATCATGGAACCATCTGCTTCATTCCTTAGAATGCTTCGGTATTAAAGGCCATTGCCTAGACTTTATAGCCAAGATCTACAAAAATCCTTATTCAGCACTCCTGATAAATGGCAACCTCTCTGATAAAATCATCCTTGGGCAAGGTACGCGCCAAGGTTGCCCTTTGTCACCCTTATTGTTCAATATTGCAATAGAACCATTAGCTATATGGCTTCGCTCAGAATTAATGGGGATCAGATTGGGTAATATGGAGTTTAAAATTTCACTATATGCTGATGATTTGTTAATTTTTCTTGAGGACTCAACTAAGTCCATTCCAAAAATCCTTCAGATATTATCTACCTTTAGTTCTTTTGCAGGCTATAAAATAAATCTACAAAAAAGTGAACTCTTATGGATATTAAAATATAGGGGAAGTTGTACTGATCATCCATTTAAAAACACAGATAACATCAAATATTTGGGCATTACACTACACAGAAATCCTAAGATGTGGTATAATCTAAATTTTAAACCTGTTTTTGAAAAAGCCTTAATAGATCTTAAGAATTGGTCTTCATTCCCTCTTTCTTTATCGGCTCGTGTCAACCTAGTCAAAACCATCATCTTTCCGAGGATATTATACCTCTTACAAAATCTGCCTTTACTTATCCCTAATCAGGATATCCGAAAGTTTTACGCAGCGTGTTCACAATTTTTGTGGAAAGGACAAAAGGCCCGTATTGCCATTGCAAAACTATGTCAAGAAAAAAGTAGCGGTGGACTGGCGTTGCCGGATATAAAACTTTATAATCTAGCCACTCTAGCTAAAATAGCGATCGGTTGGCTGATTGGCTCTAATAAAGTATCTTCTGTGGAAATGGAGAGTCTGTTTATAACCCCTTTTTCTCTAAAAGCTATCTTACATTGTCCTACAAAGAAACTTCCGTCAAATATTAGTAATCTTATTTCTTTTAAAAACATTATTATAGCATGGCAAAAAATGTGTAGTCTGTGTAACTTAGATTTTAGATTCTCTCCATTCCTCCCAATACAAGGCAACCCAGAGTTTATTCCAGGAATCCATGAGCAAATATATTATACTTGGCACAAACAGGCCTTAAATATATGAACCAACTCATCTCTATTTCAGGACAGATACTGCCTTACTGTGATCTAGCTCACTCATTTGAACTACCAAGACACAGTCTATTTGCTTATTTTCAAACAAGGCATTATATTAATTCTCTAGATCCCAGTAGGCAGTTGGAATCTCGCTGGTCCGAGATTAATGATTGCATTAAAAAAGCTGCTGCAGGCAAATTTACGATTTCTCTGCTATATAATATTATGCTCGCAAAACAGGGCCAAATTTTATCGCAAAAGCTGGTCTATTTTTGGCGTCAATTTTTCCCGCAACTTGAAGTAGCTAATATTCTTTATAGCTTTTCGGCATTAGAGAAACTTAATGTATCTATTGCATGGAAAGAATCACAGACTAAACTAATGCATAATGCTTATCTAATGCCTCTAAAAATGTCTAAATTTTCTTCCTTTACACAACAACACTGTCCAAAATGCCATTTACTAAATGCAGACATTACACATATGTTTTTCTATTGTCCAAAGATAAACCAGCTGTGGCGCAAAGTTAATTACTGGTATAATCGTCAGTTTCACGATAACTTCAAAATCCAAGCCTATCATACAATTTTTCTGATACATCCAAATCTAGTAGTGGTTAAACCAAAAAATATTGGGATACTGAATACAATAAAATTAGTAACCAGAATCTTAATCCTGAAAAAATGGAAAGATACATATTCACCCAGATTCTCTATTTTTCGTAATATGTTGCTCCAACAACTTGTGTTTGAATCACATAACACTATTTACCAGTTTAAAGATAGGGCTGAATTATTTATGGAAAACTGGCAACCCATAATTAATCTATACCCACTTTCTACCCAGAAGCTAGTCTTGGCACCCCTGCGTTCCACGGAAATTTACAAGACCATCTTTGGAGACTAATCCCTCAAATGGTAATTAGTATATAAATGTGGACCAAATGACGGTGGCAGGGGGGGATGAGAGAGAAGTAGTGCGGTTTTTTTTTTTGGTTTTTTTTTTGGTTTTCCTTTTTTCTTTCTCTCTTTTTTTATTTTTTTTATTTTCTGTCAACCATCTCTATTGTTTGTTAATTTTTCAGAAAATCATTCCAACTAAGGTAGACTATTTGGGCATGAACGTAATGACCTATGTTAGCAATCTACATATGTAGATTTTTATGCTACAGCTGTATTCCTTAAGTAAGGTCATGATAGGAGGTTTATATGACTGTAATTTCGATCTAGGATAGACTCTTTTTTTTTTTTTTTTAAATTTTAGCTTGTTTCACACACATACGTTTTGTTATATGATTATTAAGAATGGAAGAGGGTGGGTAAAGGTGCAAGAAAAAGGAAATCATGATGTATTATAATGTTTTGTTGATTCATAACCTACCCTGTGTGGCAGGCTGAAATACTAAGTTTGCCCAACTATTATTGTTATTCATTGTTGGATGTCTAATAAAAAATATAAAAAAAAAAAAAAATAAGAATTTAGTTAGGGGTGTTAGGGTTAGATAGAGTTAATATAGTTAATATAAATACTATAGTAACTATATTAACTATATTAACCCTAATATAATTAGGGTTAATATAGTTAATATATATAATGTAATAACTATACTAACTATAATATACTTAGGGTTAATATAGATAATATAGCTGGCGGCGGGGTAGGTAGATTAAATTAGGGGTTAATAATTTTAATATAGATGGCGGCGGTGTAAGGGGCTTACATTAGGGGTTAATACTATTAATATAAGTGGCGGCGGTGTAGGGAGGGCAGGTTATAGGGCAAAAGAGCTGTTTACTTAGGGGCAAAGCCCCGCAAAAGGCCCTTTTAAGGGCTGGTAATAGAGCTTATTACTTTAGGGATATTAGATTAGGGGTTAATAATATTAATATAGCTGGCGGCGGTATAGGGGGATTAGATTAGGGGTTAATCATTTTTATATAGGTGGCGGCGGTGTAAGGGGTTCACATTAGGGGATAGATAAGGTAGATGGCGGCGGTGTAAGGGGTCACATTAGGGGATAGATAAGGTAGATGGCGGCGGTGTAAGGGGTTCACATTAGGGGATAGATAAGGTAGATGGCGGCGGTGTAAGGGGTCAGATTAGAGGATAGATAAGGTAGATGGCGGCGGTGTAAGGGGTTCACATTAGGGGATAGATCAGTTAGATGGTGGCGGTTTTAGGGGCTCACAGTAGGGGGTTAGTTTATGTAGATGGCGGCGGGGTCCGGGAGCGGCGGTTTAGGGGTTAAATACTTTATTAGGGATTGCGGCGGGGGATCGCGGTTGACAGGTAGATAGACATTGCGCATGCGTTAGGTGTTAGGTTTTATTTTGCAGGTAGTTTAGGTAGTTACGGGGCTCCAATAGTCAGCGTAAGGCTTCTTACGGCTGCTTTTTGTGGCAAGGTGAAAATGGAGTAAGATTTCTCCATTTTCGCCACGTAAGTCCTTACGCTGTATATTGGATACCAAACTGCGCTGGTTTGGTATACCTGTCTATGGCCAAAATAACTACGGCCGACGGCAGAAATATACGAGCGTAACTTCTAGGTTACGCCGTATATAGGATACCAAACCCGCGCAGATTTTGGCGTCGCCGGCTTTTGCGGGCGACGATTTATATCGGATCGAGCCCCAGGTATCTAATCACTTGATTAAGGGCTGAACTGTAGCTGTTTTTAGGAACAAGAAAGGTTGTATGAGAGTATATAAACAGCGCTGTATACAGCAAATATAAACTAGAAATACACAATGTGTAGGAAAAAAAAACACTTTATTTTACTGACAGACCATGTCTTAAAACATTTAAAAAGATATAACATATACCTATTCACAAAGCAATAGTATTAAATAGGGATGCACCGTAATTTCGGCCGCAGAAAATTTCGGCCGAAAATGGCATTTTTGGTTATTTCGGTTTTTTTGCCTTTTATTTTCGGTAACATTATTGTGTAGCATATTTCAAATTTGATGCCAGCCTAGAGCTGCTGTTTGAGTTCATTACTTGACTTACTGTTTTGCATATAATAATAGTTTTCTAGGACTATACTTTATTTTGATAATTGGTAAAAAAAAAACGGTTAAATCTGATTCTGTTACACAGAACTAAATAAAGAATAATACTAGCGATGCACCAAAATTTGGGCCGCCGAAAATGTGCAATTCCAATTTCGGCCCAAAGAGGACCAAAATGGCTAAAAATGCACAGCCCTCCCCTGTTCTATTGAGTTACATGTCTATCCTTAGCATAAGGTGAGTGGCACAGCACTGGCATGGTACACAGAGCACACACATAAGTACCGTGACATAATGATATTTGAAACCAGCAGTGCCCTTTTTTTTAGAAGGAAACCAAAGTTCTGAATACAATATTCAAAGGCGGATATGTAACATGTTTATAAACACTTGATATCATCAGACACAGCCCTAAGCACACACAGTGAATATGTGTAAGCCTTATATACAGTGCTTATACATCAGCCTCTTGTGCGTAGACATTCTATTCACCTGAGACAAATATGCGTGCACACTATATATGCATAAGCCCCAAGCTCGCACACAGTTGGTACAAATTAGCACCCACCAGACAGTGTATACAAAAAGCACAGTAACTTTCTATAACCACCTTGCACGTAAGGTCGTAGCTAAGTCCGGTAGTCCTGGTGATAGGCAGCCTCCATTTGGGGCTCCCGACATATAATCTGACGGGTCAATGTGAGACCCAAACCAGGAACTAGGCAGAGATTCTAGGAGAGATGATCAGGTGCAGCCACGCCCATCGCATGGATAACAACACCAAAAAACAAAACACATGTCCACCTCATATTGTTGTCTGGCTATTACCACGCTCTCCCTTGTAGAGCTCCACCAGTTTCACAGCAGATCACGCCCTACGGTACAAGTGACCACGCCCATTTATTGGAGCTTTCCCATTTACAAGCTCTCTCAGCTACATACACACACACACACTAGTTAAAAAAGAAAAAAAAAATTGGTTTCATTTCGGTTTTCGGCCAGGGACATCCTGAATTTTCGGTATAGGTTTCGGTCCAGAATTTTCATTTCTGTGCATCCCTAGTATTAAATGTTTCTATTGTATATAGTCCTAACACATAGGTTAAAAAACTATTTGCACAATGGAGGGCAAATTAAAGTTTTTGAGATGAAATGGAGCACTATTGTCCCCACTTTCATACAATATACAAATTTACAACATACAGATATGCAAAATTAAATCACAAGTATAAAAACCTGAGGAAGGGGCGTGGCCCTGAAACTAGTAGTGGTAACGTATACACAGAGTCTGGCCAAGCAAGTGTTTGCAGTTTCTCTCGCTCTTCATTTATCAGAGTACTATATGATTTTTAGTTTTTTAAAAGGTTTTTATACTTGTGATTTAATATTGCATATTTGTATGTTGTAAATTTGTATATTGTATGAAAGTGGGGACAATAGTGCTCCATTTCATCTCAAAAACTTTAATTTGCCCTCCATTGTGTAAATAGTTTTTTAACCTATGTGTTAGGACTGTATACAATAGCAACTTTTAATACTATTGCTTTGTGAATAGGTAAATGTTATATCTTTTTAAATGTTTTAAGACATGGTCTGTCAGTAAAATAAAGTGTTTTTTTCTACACGTGTATTTCTAGTTTATATTTGCTGTATACAGCACTGTTTATATATTCTCATACATATATTTATTTTTACTATTGCTTATTACTGAGTAAGCTTTGTGGGAACCCAAAATAAAGTTTTGCACCAGGAACCTCTGTTGAGTGGGTCCGCTACTACGCTCACTGCCCCTATAAAAGGCTCTGGTAGCCCAAACGCGCTCAGTGTCTCAAACATGAACTCTAATCTCACCCTTTCAAGCACTTTTTCAACATTCATCGTCAACATTAGAAGCAGGAGACCTAAAGCATGAGTTTCCATAAAGATGTACAGTAGACGTTGGGTATTATCTAAAACCCTGTCTTTCCCTACTAAATCCAACATGTTTATTATGAATTGTTGAAGGGATTATGGATCCCAGCTGTAGGGCCTGTACTTTAGTGTATAGTTTGACGTCCACATTAATATAGGATATAGGAAGGTAATTTTTGTAGTGGCACCCATTCTTTTCCTCTTAAGGAATAATTATAATAGTAGCCTCCAAATATTTCTGGCGCACAACTCACTTAGTAAACATATCATTGAAAAAGTGAAGAAGTGTTACTAACACTTTGGAGTAATGCTAATAAAAAGCAGGAACAAACCCATCGGAATCAGAGGCATTATGCCCCTCTAATGATTTGAAAGCTGTCTGGATTTCATTGAGAGAGAACAATTGCAAGAGAAGGTCAATCTCATCTTGAGAACTTTTAAGATTCAGTCTGGCTCTTGTTAGGAGAGGCATTAATATTATACAACAAACTATTATACTTTGCAAAAGCCTCATCCATGTCCAGCAGATAATAGCTGTCGTTTTGTACGGATAGACAGTATACAACAATTACCAATTTGCTCTGTCACCCTTATGATAGAATGTCTGCTGCATCTTAAGAAGCATCACCTGTGATTAAAGTTCTGTAATAGATGACTGTATGTTAGTAATAGCACCTGAAAGGTCTTTAGAAGAGCATGCCTTATTACAGACATCAGGTGATCTTAATTTACAATGATACCTTGGCGATGCTTAATGTTAATTCCACAAAGGAAAGTGTGAGGAGGGGTACGAAGGGAAGTAGATAGCTTCCAGCTAGGGAAAATATCTAATCCCTCACCAGTGCAAAGCATTTCTATAATTGTCTCATGGTCTGACCAGGCAAAAGTCCGGACATTACTATATTCTATTTTGTCTGGGGTCCAGGAGTCACAAAATATTTAATCTGTGTGAATAGGAACCATGGGGTTTAGAAAAAAAGGTGTCTTCTTTATGTTTAGAGTGCAGAGACCTCCAAACATCAAATAACTTCTATTGTTTACACAGATGTCCCGAAAAGACTGTGACAATATCGCCACCAAGATATCTAATTTTATACGCTGGCAGACGTTTGTCATTGTCTGGGTCCCATGTAAGATTAAAATCATATTCAAGTAGAAGTAATCCTTCCCTAATGTGCAAGACACGCTGCAATAATTGATATAAAAAACTAGCCTGATTAATTTTAGGGGCATAGACCAAGATATTTATACATTATGTGGTTAAACTTGTACCCCAGGATAACAAATCTACCCTCCCCCCGGCATTTACAAGTGAAAGTGGCTGCTAAGCACACAGGGTAATCTGAGACATATAGAAATACCCTGAATCCAGTGAGTTTCTTACATAAATACTATATGGGCTTGTTGGTAAAGGAAGGTAGAGGAATGCAACTAAGGACAACAGAAAGAGGTGTAGATTGTAAGAACAAGGCTTTAGTCAGTGGTATGTCAGGCACAGGGTCTTGTCATAAGCTACAGTTCTGGGTTGCAATGCCCTATGAGCTCTGTCCAACAGGGACTCCAATCTAAAAAACATGACTTAGAATATCTTTAAAAAGATCTTGCAAGTAAGGTGGGAGGTGAGAGTTATTCAGGAACCCCCCGGTCTGATGTTGCTCCTTAAACAGTCCTCGAGGTCTGTAAGCTCCGCCAATAGGCAGTTCATTTGAATGGCCAAACTTTGTGAATAGTTTACTAGGTGAAATGATCAACTAAGAAATCATAATCATTCCTCTCTAGGGCATCTGTCCACTCAACTATAGAGGCAATGTAATTAAGGCCCCAGAAGAAGAGCTGCCATATTAGTAGTCAAAAGGTAAACAAAGAATAATAGACTAAGTACTCACAGCCTTTTCCTTTATAATGTGCAAAGTCTGGTAAGAAGGCCTAGCACAGCTTCTGAAGGTGAGGGCCCAATAGTAGCTGCCAAATGTCAAGGTGCTAGGAAGATGTTTAGAGATCTGTAGTTGTCCATGGGCTCAGATCTTCTACTTGTCAGGGTTTTTTCCCTGATCTGTTTGCCATGTGCTGCTGGCAGCCATTTTACTCACCTCTCTTGCTACTCTGCTGCATACTGTGTGATGCTGCTCATTTCCTGCACTCCCTTTTATGGCCAGACTGGTATACATCATCCGTGTGAGACAGGATGCAGTCTCAGAATTGTGATGTCATCACTTATTATTTAAAGGGCCTTTGTTCAGTATGCTTTGCCCTTGCGTTGTCACGTGCACTCAGCGAATAAGTGTGTCTATGATTTATTTTTTGCACAGCACATCTGATTGGCTGTGGGGCATGCACCTTGGTACTATT
Source organism: Bombina bombina (assembly GCF_027579735.1). Taxonomy (NCBI): domain Eukaryota; kingdom Metazoa; phylum Chordata; class Amphibia; order Anura; family Bombinatoridae; genus Bombina; species Bombina bombina. The sequence goes on from NC_069501.1 coordinate 996,584,888, forward strand.
TGTTCTCCAACGACTGCACAGGGGAAACTTTTCATGTATAATTAAAAAAAGTTACTTAAAGGGACACTAAATACTAAATACATGTCACGTACCTCCCTCTAATCATGGGTGCTGCCATTTTGGAACTTAGGTTACACTGTAGGTACCTAAAGGTGAGTTGCTGCACAGGTGCCAACACATCAGCACTGGAATGTAATGATGGATAGATTTCAACATAACAGCACCCATGATTAGAGAGAGGCAAGGAATAACCTCAATACTATGCTTTCAAAATTTATTTAGTGTTAAATGTCCCCTTAATTTGTTTTTTTTTTTATTGGTATGCATTCTAATATTTCAATACATATTAATTCAGACAACTATTTGGTTCCTGTGAGTAAACTGGCCCTTTAGCTTCCCCCACGATTATTCTTTTAGTGCTGGTTTGATAGATTCCTTCAAAGAAGAGCCATCATTAGAGGCAGATAATGGATTTGTAAGCAGGAGCTTTTCTAACTGCCACATACAAAACTGTCTTGTCCAGTTCTGTTTCACATAGACCATGGACTGGTTCCAGGTCAAAAATTCTGGAGCTTAACAACAAACCTAATTATCAAGACTTTATAGGGTTCTAGTGAAGGACCTCTTTGACAAGCTTTTTCTGTCATATACAGTATAAATATTAGATATTTTTTCAGATCTGCAAATGTTCTTCTGAAAGTGCAATACACTAAGATATGTGAAAATCCAGATCTTAGTGTGTTGCACTTTCACAAGAGTAACTTTGGCTCCGAAAAGTGCCAAATGTGGCTTGCAGCTGCCTTCTTCCTGATTTGTTATGGAACAATGTGCACGAATGCACATATCTAATATAAATATATATATACTGTATATATATTTTAAATACCAATTTCTCTTGTTTACATCTACTTTAAACTTTCACTATCTTGGAAGTTCAGGGTAGCTAAAAGTGTTGCTGCATAAACTTAACCTAGTACATATGTTCTGTGAGCCTCAGTTTGTAGAATTTTATTTCTGACAAATGATTGTACTTATGTCTATATAAAAGTACATTATCTGGGGGGCGTGTCCAGGCAGCTGTATATTAGCAGCAGTGTGGACAAGGCTGATAATCCTCTGAATTTCAGCTAATCTCCTCCACATCCAATTCTGAATTGCTAAAAATTAGCTGCAGTACAACAAGTTGCAAAGAGTAATATACATTTGGAGACCTTATTGCCTGCTAACCTGGGCCGTTGAGACCTATGGTGGCTGCAAGCGGATAGGCCTCAACACACCTGGTCACTGGGGTAACATAGAGCATGGCTCAATCTCTTGCTCAATCTTTCTAGCATTTACCAGATGGACAGCAGAGACCTCTTGTTGATCTAAACTGAGTGACTATATTGATATTAAGGATAAGTTACTGAGTATATTAGCCCTTGAAGATCATGGCCGTGGTTGTGCATTGGGAAATGGAGGTGCATATCCTCTTACAGCACTACTTCAGTGCATTAGAGAAGTGGTTATGCCGTGCTCTAGATATCATATCTCCAAGTGCCTCTGAGATGATTGGGAGTACACAGGTGTATATGCAACACACAGCTGATGTGGTAGCTAAGCCTACTGTTAAAGATGTGGAACCAGCCACCTCAATGTCCTCTGAGGGAATACATTTACAAACCTTTGCCCGGTCTGCCATGGAAGATGGGACTGGGGCAATTGAGCTAATCTCTGGAGTGATCTCCACTAATCATCTTGCACCTCATGATTCCTCGCAAATAACAAGAAGGTTGGGTACTTCTTTGGGGCTTACTCTGATGATGAGCGCTTTGAGAAAGACTCCAGCATGTGGGATTTCTGATCTTACGTTACAGTCCGATAATGGAGAGAAACCAGAAGTGTAATTGGACTCTTAGGCATTTACGGGACTTTCTGTTCTCCATGTGAGTCTGCAGTGGGGGACATCAGCTCCCATTGTACTGCCTTGCACTAAGAGGAATGGAGTCTTTATCCAGAAATATACATGCCATATATGAGGGTGTTGAATTTTCCTTAATCAACCTATATGGTGGATTTACATATTTAGATTGACAGCCCTTTGCTTATTATATAGTGCACAAATCTTGCTGTGATATAATGGCTCAACTAAGTATAGTAATAATTAGTAGAAGTGATCTCTCTACGCTATTAACTAGTCTTAAAGGAGCAGTGTTCTTATATAATCACTTTGTGAACTGCAATGAAAGTAATAGTTGGTCTCTACTCTGAGTATCCATTTAGGAGTGATTCATTTTTCTTTAAATTTCTGAGCTTTGACTCTGTGACCATTGCACTTTATTTATTTTAGACTAAGTATATTATTAAATTGCATCATAATGTCTTGAATAGAATGTTTGTAATAAATTGCATATATACATATATTCATACTGTATATTTATTTTTAATTATTGGTTTTGTTAATTGAAGATACCTTTTGCCTGGCAAACTCTATGCTGCCTTCAGCCCAAAATTGTTGTGGTTTTCTGAACCAGTGTCTCATCACAACAAGCAAAACCCTCCTTCATCATCTCCATATTCAAGGATAGAGCTCTGTCCTGGGTCTGCACCAGGGGTAGCCTGACATTTTCAAAAAATATTCCCCTTCTCTTTTCATGTATACAGGGAGTGCAGAATTATTAGGTAAGTTGTATTTTTGAGGATTAATTTTATTATTGAACAACAACCATGTTCTCAATGAACCCAAAAAACTCATTAATATCAAAGCTGAATATTTTTGGAAGTAGTTTTTAGTTTGTTTTTAGTTATAGCTATTTTAGGGGGATATCTGTGTGTGCAGGTGACTATTACTGTGCATAATTATTAGGCAACTTAACAAAAAACAAATATATACCCATTTCAATTATTTATTTTTACCAGTGAAACCAATATAACATCTCAACATTCACAAATATACATTTCTGACATTCAAAAACAAAACAAAAACAAATCAGTGACCGATATAGCCACCTTTCTTTGCAAGGACACTCAAAAGCCTGCCATCCATGGATTCTGTCAGTGTTTTGATCTGTTTACCATCAACATTGCGTGCAGCAACAACCACAGCCTCCCAGACACTGTTCAGAGAGGTGTACTGTTTTCCATCCTTGTAAATCTCACATTTGATGATGGACCACAGGTTCTCAATGGGGTTCAGATCAGGTGAACAAGGAGGCCACGTCATTAGATTTTCTTCTTTTATACCCTTTCTTGCCAGCCACGCTGTGGAGTACTTGGACGCGTGTGATGGAGCATTGTCCTGCATGAAAATCATGTTTTTCTTGAAGGATGCAGACTTCTTCCTGTACCACTGCTTGAAGAAGGTGTCTTCCAGAAACTGGCAGTAGGACTGGGAGTTGAGCTTGACTCCATCTTCAACCCGAAAAGGCCCCACAAGCTCATCTTTGATGATACCAGCCCAAACCAGTACTCCACCTCCACCTTGCTGGCGTCTGAGTCGGACTGGAGCTCTCTGCCCTTTACCAATCCAGCCACGGGCCCATCCATCTGGCCCATCAAGACTCACTCTCATTTCATCAGTCCATAAAACCTTAGAAAAATCAGTCTTGAGATATTTCTTGGCCCAGTCTTGACGTTTCAGCTTGTGTGTCTTGTTCAGTGGTGGTCGTCTTTCAGCCTTTCTTACCTTGGCCATGTCTCTGAGTATTGCACACCTTGTGCTTTTGGGCACTCCAGTGATGTTGCAGCTCTGAAATATGGCCAAACTGGTGGCAAGTGGCATCTTGGCAGCTGCACGCTTGACTTTTCTCAGTTCATGGGCAGTTATTTTGCGCCTTGGTTTTTCCACACGCTTCTTGTGACCCTGTTGACTATTTTGAATGAAACGCTTGATTGTTCGATGATCACGCTTCAGAAGCTTTGGAATTTTAAGAGTGCTGCATCCCTCTGCAAGATATCTCACTATTTTTTACTTTTCTGAGCCTGTCAAGTCCTTCTTTTGACCCATTTTGCCAAAGGAAAGGAAGTTGCCTAATAATTATGCACACCTGATATAGGGTGTTGATGTCATTAGACCACACCCCTTCTCATTACAGAGATGCACATCACCTAATATGCTTAATTGGTAGTAGGCTTTCGAGCCTATACAGCTTGGAGTAAGACAACATGCATAAAGAGGATGATGTGGTCAAAATACTAATTTGCCTAATAATTCTGCACACAGTGTATGTTCCTTATTTAAAAAGTCATATGAATAAACTTTTAAAGGTTTTGAAGTTACACTTATCATTTAAATTACAGCTTCACAACTCTAGGGATCCATTTTATAGCCTATCACCTAGATTACGAGTTTTGCGCTAAACAGGATGCAAAACTAACGCCAAACAATTTGCGTTATTGCACTCTCCATAGTGCTGCCATTATGAGTTACTGAAAATCCTTGTGCTCTGCGTTATGGTGCGTTAAGCTCCATACCGCAAAAAAGCCAAGGGCTGAGTTTACGTGTTCGTGCACGCTTTCCCCCCTAGACATCAATGGGGAGAGAGTGTTAGAAAAAAAAAACTAACAACTGCGATTGCGGAATGGAGATTGCTGTAACGCAACCCAATTGATGTCTATGGAGAAAATAAAGTTACACTGTTCAAATCAGCCAAGAGGATTTTAATAGCTCTCATCCTATTGGCTGTTTTGAACAGACAATAGGATTTCAGAAGCTCTCATCCTATTGGCTGATTTGAATTTAAAGAATCAAATCAGCCAATAGGAATGCAAGGTACGCCATTTTAAAACGGCTACATTGCATTCAACTTCAGTGTACGGCGGTGACCGTATGAAGAGGACGCTCCTCGTAGGATGTCTTCCAGTATAACTCCACTCTGCGCCATCGGAATGAAGATAGAAAACGTCCCCGAGATGAACGTGTCGCTGCCTGGATGAAGACTTCGCGCCGCCTGGATGAAGATGGATGTCCGGGACTTTAGGAACCGTGAGTAGATTTTATGGGGTTAGTGTTAGTTTTTTTTTTTCCGTTTTTTTTGGGGTGTTTTTTTTTTTAGATTAGGGCTTTGGGCAATTGTAAAAGAGCTGAATGCCCTTTTAAGGGCAATGCCTATACAAATGCCCCTTTAGGGGCAATGGGTAGATTAGGATTTTTTAAATTTGTAATTTAGATTTTTTAATTGGTAGTTTTTTTAATTTTATTAGAATTTTATTAGAATAGTTATGTTAGGTTAATTTATAGTTTAAACATTTTTTTTTTTTATTTCACAGGTAAGTTTTTATTTATTTTAAGATAGTTAGATTGTAATTTTAATTTAAAGTTAGGGGGGTGTTAGGTTTAGGGGTTTATAGTTTAATTTAGTGTTTTGAGATGTGGGGGGCGGCGGTTTAGGGGTTAATAGGTTTAGTTTAGTACTTACGATGTGGGGGCTGGAGGTTTAGGGGTTAATACTTTATTATAGTGTTGGCGATGTGGGGGGCCGGTGGTTTAGGGGTTAATTGGTCTATTTAGGTTTCAGCAATGTCGGGGAGCGGCAGATTAGGGTTTAATAACTTTTATTAGTGTTGGCGATGTCGGGGAGAGGCGGTTTAGGGGTTAATAGGTTTATATAATAGTCATGATGTGGGTGAGTGGCAGATTAGGGGTTAATAAGTTTAATACAGTGTTTGTGATGTGTGAGGGTGGCTGTTTAGGGGTTAATAAATAGTTTATAGGTGTTAGGGTACTTTGTAACAGTTTAGTTATACGTTTTGTGAAACATTTTTGTTTTGCAAAATTCATAACTACTGCTCTCAGATGCCGGTATGGATCGTGTCGGTATAGGCTGTAACGCAAACATTTTAGCGGGAACACACAACCTGTAATACGGCGCTATGGAAAATTCCGCACTTAAACGTCATTTTTTTGAGTGCTGAATGGACGTTGCGTTACAGGCTAAAATGCTTACAGTATAGCTATACCGCCGCAACTCATAATATACCTTCCTGGCCATTTTCAGCGTTAAAAGTCATACCACAAAACTCGTAATGTAGCCGAAAGTTATTTATTTGTTTTTTGTATAATTCCTCTTAACTTTTTGGATAGTTGTAGCTATATATAAATCTCTCCCTGGCTGAATGTTAATATTCTACAACATTCCATATAGTTTGTCACTTCCTGATTTAAATGATAAATTATTTGCTCATGGGAGCTTTTGAATGAAGTGTTTTTTTAAAAACAAGATTTACTGAACTGTTTCTGGCATGTATGTTATCAATAAATAGCCCATAAAGCTATTTAAGATTTGTGCTTAAAGAGAACATTTTAAAGATTGTTTTTGGTGTTTGATAAAGTAACATGCTGCACCTATGCTTTCAGTTTTCTAAAGTAATTTCAAAAGGAAAAATGCATGCAAAATAAATTGTGTTGAAATACGTAAGAGGGCGCTAGTCCCTCAATTGAGTTATTTTTGCTGCATGTCTGTTTCCACTCCTCCTGTATCATGTGACAGCCATCAGCCAGTCACAAATGTATATTCTTGAATCTTGCACATGCTCAGTAGGAACTAGTGACTCAAAAAGTGTAAATATGAAAAGATTGTGTACATTTGGTAAATGGAAGTAAATTGGAAAGTTTTTTAAAGGGACAGTAAACATCATAATTTTTGTTGTTTAAAAAGTTAGATAATCCCTTTATTACCCATTCCCCAATTTTGCATAACCAACACAGTTATAATTTTATACTTTTTACCTCTGTGATTACCTTTTATCTATGCCTCTGCAAACTGCCCCCTTATTTCAGTTCTTTTGACAGACTTGAATTTTTAGCCAATCAGCGCTGACGCTTAGGAGCTTCACGTGCCTGAGCTCAATGTTATCTATATGAAACACATGAACTAACGCCCTCTAGTGGTAAAAAAACTGTCAAAATGCTTTCAGATTAGAGGCAGTCTTCAAGGTCTAAGAAATTAGCACATGAACCTCCTAGATTTAGCTTTCAACTAAGAATTCCAAGAGAACAAAGCAAAATTGGTAATAAAAGTAAATTTGAAAGTTGTTTAAAATTACATGCTCTATTAAAATCATGAAATTTTTTTTTTTACTTTACTGTCCCTTTAAAATAGCATGCTCTATCTGAACCATGAAATTTTAATTTTGTCTTGAGTGTTTCTTTAAGAGCACACACAAATGCAAAATCACTTTACCCCAGGGCAAACTTTGTGATACAATCCTCCTTTTGTTGCCCCAACAATATTTATACAAACTGATGTGTAAATACTTGCAAAAAAATGCATATTTATAGGTACAGTCTCCTATGGCTGAGCTACTGGTGTCTTCTGTACTGTTTCACCTATGCATGTGTCTTTGGACACTGTAGACAACAAATACATTATTCTGTTGGTTGACAAATTTATTTCAGCCTCAGAAGCCAGTCACGCAGTCTTTAAAGTTAGACCAAGGTGTTTGGTAGGCTGATGTTCTCTGGTTCCCAGGATTTATCAAGTCTTTGGCTAAAATTAATTGATTTAAATAAATATTCATGTATATTATTTACTTGCAGCAAAATTACAAGTTTTGCGGACCGGCTATACCGCTGAAAAATTGGCCAATGCGCGTGGAATATGCAGGTCTCCCGTATTACAAGTTGCTGCAGTACAGCTATACCACGAGCGCTTTAACCTTTACGCAACTCTCCATCCCGCACTCAAAAAATGGCTTTTGAGCGTGTTTTTTTCATAGTGCCTGCATTACAGGTTGTGCAATATGGCTATTACGCTATTGTTAGAGCTTATACCGCCACGATCCATTCCGCTATCTGAGACCAGTAGTTATGGATTTTGTAAAACAAAAATGTTTAGCTGAACTCATAGCAAAAATGTTACAAAGTGCACTAACACCCATAAACTACACTATTAACCCCTAAACCGCCATCCTCCTGCATCGCAAATACTATATTAAACTTATTAACTCCTAATCCGTCACCCACCCACATGGCCAACACTAAATAAACATATTAACCCCTAAATCACCAACCCCCACATTGCCAACACTAAAAAAACCTATTAACACCTAAACCGCAGCCCCCCCACATCGCTACTACTAAAATAATTCTATTAACCCCTAAACAACCGGCCCCCCACATCGATAATACTAAACTAAAACTATTAACCCCTAAACCGCCAGCCCCCACATTGCAAAACACTAAATTAAACTATTAACCCCTAAACTTTAAATTAACTTTAAATTAAAATTACAATATAACTACCTTAAAATAAATAAAAAAAAGATTAAACTATAAATTAACCTTACATTACAATTTAAAAAAATATATAAATAAAAAAAAAACTAAATTACAATATTAAAAAATCCTAACACTCAAAAAAAAACCACTAAATTACGAAAATTAAAAATGATCCAACGTTACGAAAAAACCACACTAAAATTAGAAAAAAAATAAAAAACACTAAGATTACAAAAAATTATCCAAAATAATAAAAATTAAACCTAATCTAAAAGCCCTATAAAAACAAAAAAGCCCCCCCCAAATAAAAACACCCCTAACCTAACAATAAACTACCAATAGCCCTTAAAATTGCCTTTTGTACGGCATTGCCCTAAGTTAAACAGCTCTTTTACATAATAAAATTACAAAGTCCCACCTTAAAGTAAACCCCTTCACCCAACCAACCCCCCAAAATAAAAAAAACTAAGTCTAAAAAGACCTAAGCTACCCATTGCCCCTAAAGGGGCATTTGTATGGGTATTGCCCTTAAAAAGGGCAATCAGCTCTTTTGTGCCCATTAAAATAAAAAAGCCCTAATCTAGGTGGGATGGTTACTTTTAGGGGGGACTTTGTAAGTTTATTATGTAAAACTGTTTAACTTAGGGCAATTCCCTACAAAAGGCCCTTTTAAGGGCTATTGGTAGTTTATTGTTAGGTTAGGGGTGTTTTTATTTTGTGGTGGCTTTTTCATTTTTATAGGGCTATTAGATTAGGTTTAACTTTTATTATTTTGGATAATTTTGTTTATTATTTTTTGTAATCTTTGTTTTTTTTATTTCTGGCAATTTTAGTGGGGGGGTTTGGTAAAGTTAGATTTTTTTTAAATTTTTCCGTAGTGTTAGGTTTTTTTAATTTTTTAATTTAGGATTTTAGGTTATGTTAGCTTTATTTATAGTTTAATCTTAGGTTTTTTTATTCCACAGGTATATTTTTATTTATTTTAAGATAGTTATATTGTAAATTTAATTTAAAGTATAGGGGATAGTTAGGTTTAGGGGTTAATAGTTTAATTTAGTGTGTTGCGATGTGGGGGGCTGGCGATTTAGGGGGTAATGTTTTTATCATAGTAGTAGCGATGTGGGGGATCGGCGTTAAGGGGTTAATACGTTTATTTAGTGTTGGCTATGTCGGGGGCGGCAGTTTAGGAGTTAATAGTTTTATTATAATAGTAGCGATGTGGGGGGTGGCAGTTAAGGGGTTAATAGGTTTATTTAGGTGTTAGCGTTGCGGGGCAGAAGTTTAGGGGTTAATAGCTTTATTTAGTGTCAGTGATATTGGGGGTGGCAGATTAGGGGTATTTAGACTAGGGATTTATGTTAGGGTGTTTACATAACTTTCTTTTTCCCATAGATGTCAATGGGGATTGCGTTACGTCTTAAATTAATCACATTAAAAAGGTGATCCATTTAACACAAGCAATCATATCCCTGAATTCTGTTTCTAGCCTAAAATGTATATAAACCATTTTTTAAATGTTTCTAAGATATTGGCATTTACTAACTCCTTAGGTAATGACAATTTGATTGCTCTTACAGTAAAAATTTTTTTTTACATTGCTGGAGATTAAGGGGCCTAGTTATCAACGTGTCAACTTTCCTGCCTTCGCCGGCCCAATACGCCCGCCTAAGCTCGCCTCACATCGCCGCCGCGGACCTGAAAAATTTCGCCTAAGTTATCAAATAAAGCTGTCAAAAAGCCGCGCACCAAGTACGGGGCGATGAGCAGCGGACTGTGAGAGTTATCACTCACCCGATCTCGCTGCTCTTTGGCTTTTTCCCAGCTGTATTGCTAGCCTGTCACTAAGCACTCACACTATACTACACTGTTCTATCCCCTATACCGGAGCCCCCCGTAACTCAATAAAGTTATTAACCCCTAAACCGCCACTCCTAGACCCTGCCGCAACTCTGATAAATGTATTAACCCCTAAACCGCCGCTCCTAGACCCTGCCGCAACTCTGATAAATGTATTAACCCCTAAACCGCCACTCCTAGACCCTGCCGCAACTCTGATAAATGTATTAACCCCTAAACCGCCGCTCCCGGACACCGCTGCTACCTACATTATACCTAGTAACCCCTATCCTGCCCCCCTATAACGTCGCCTTCTATAATAAAGTTATTAACCCCTACCCTGCTGATCCCGCACCTTGCCGCAACTAAATAAATAGTTTAACCCCTAAACCGCCGCTCCCTGAACCCGACGCAACCTATATTAAATTTATTAACCCCTATCCTGCCCCCCTACACCGTCGCCACCTATAATAAATTGATTAACCCCTATCCTGCCCCCCACTACACCGCCGCCACTGTAATAAAATTATTAACCCCTAAACCTAAGTCTAACACTAACCCTAACACCCCCCTAACTTAAATATTAATTAAATACATCTAAATAATATTTCTATTATGAACTAAATTAATCCTATTTAAAACGAAATACTTACCTATAAAATAAACCCTAATATAGCTACAATATAAATAATAATTATATTGTAGCTATTTTAGGGTTTATTTTTATTTTATAGGCATCTTTCAATTTATTTTAACTAGGTACAATAGCTATTAAATAGTTATTAACTATTTAATAGCTTACCTAGCTAAAATAAAGAGAAATGTACCTGTAAAATAAAAACTAACCTGTTACAATTACACCTAACACTACACTATACTTTAATAAATTATTCCTATTTAAAACTAAATACTTACCTGTAAAATAAACCCTAAGATAGCTACAATGTAATTGTAACGGTACCAACCGGATACCAAGGGTTAACACCAGGGAACCCCCTGAGATGCTTGATCCAGCTTGTGGGCCCACTCTGCATGGGAATCTCTTTCTGGCTTGCGCAGGCCTCTAAACTTGCGCCGGTATGCCTCTGAGGTAATGGCATATCTTTCCAAGATCGCTCTCTTCACTTTAGCGTAATCCTTGCTGTCCTCCCTGGGTACAGCGCGATACGCTTCCGCTGCCCTACCGGCTAGCTTGCCTGCTAGCACCGGCACCCATACGGACTGCTCCAAATCATGTAACTCGCACAGTCTCTCAAAATCCTGTAAATACCCATCAATCTCATCCTTCTCCTCACAAAACATTTTAAATGCATGGTATGGGATTTTGGGTCTTACTGGGTTGCTGAGTGCGTCCAAAATGGATTCTGCTCGGGAGGATGCATTCCGCGGACTGTGTGCCATCACGTACTCCTGCACATCTGCCATTACCACGGATAGCATATCCCGTGGTACAGGTTGGGGTAAAAATTCCAGCCTGGTCCTCATTTCCCTCTGGTATAGGGTCTCCTCCATGGCTGCTGGAGGCGTAGCGCTGCGAGCTCTGTCTCCCTCCATCAGCTCAGCAATTAATATAGCCTTGGGTTTGCTGCTGCCTATCTTTCCCCTGGCTTCTAGCAGTTCCTTTTACGTTTGTCTCTTTAGCTTAGAATAATCCATCTCCATTCACTTCGGTCCCTGGTACTCCTTCCATCTTAGTCAGTATTGTAGTAATCCCCCTCTTCCTGAGGTTACTGGCTTGTGTAGTTGCTCTTCTGGGCGATAAGGTTCATTCCGTCGCTTGCCACCAATTGTAACGGTACCAACCGGATACCAAGGGTTAACACCAGGGAACAATGTCCTGCATAGGGAATCAGCAATTCACAACCCAGCCAGTTTTCAGGTTTTAAACAGAATGAATTTTATTAAGGCTCATATGCCCAGTATTTATGCAGGTCTGACCCCCCCAGAAGGGGGGTTGAAAGAATGTTGTACATTGAATGGAGGGAACACGCCCTTTTACATGATACAATAGAATACCTTGCTCAAGCTGATAACAATTTAAACACAGACACACACTTGTCTTTCCTTATCATCTAGGGTCTGCTCTCTGAGGTTGATTAAACAATGGACTGTGTATCAATAACATTAATGACAGTGCACAATAGCTGAACACAGTTAACTCTTTCAGTGCTGACAGAAGGGTCTGTCACATCTACATAGCACAATATACAGCCTATAGACAACCTTTCTTATGTTATAGTCCAGAAGTGGCTAGGTTTGCCACAGTAATTAATAATTATATTGTAGCTATCTTAGGATTTATATTTATTTTACAGTTAACTTTGTATTTATTTTAGCTAGTTAGAATAGTTATTAAATAGTTATTAACTATTTAATAACTACCTAGCTAAAAGAAATACAAAATTACCTGTAAAATAAATCCTAACCTAAGTTACAATTAAACCTAACACTACACTATCATTAAATACATTAAATAAATTAACTACAAATAACTACAATTAAATACAATTACATAAACTAACTAACACACAAAAAAAGCTAAGTTACAAAAAAAAAAAAAATAGGTTACAAACATTTTAAAAATATTACACCAATTTTAAGCTACTTACACCTAATCTAAGCCCCCTAATAAAATAACAAACCCCCCCAAAATAAAAAAATGCCCTACCCTATTCTAAATTAAAAAAGTTCAAAGCTCTTTTACCTTACCAGCCCTTAAAAGGGCCTTTTGTGGGGGCATGCCCCAAAGAGTTCAGCTCTTTTGCCTGTAAAAGAAAAATACAACCCCCCCCAACATTAAAACCCACCACCCACATACCCCTAATCTAACCCAAACCCCCCTTAAAATAACCTAACACTAATCCCCTGAAGATCATCCTACCTTGAGTCGTCTTCACTCAGCCGAGCAGCGATGGAACCAAAGAGGAGACCCGGAGCGGCAGGAAGAAGCCTTCTAGCCGGGCGATGTCATCTTCCGATCAGCCAATAGAATGCGAGCTCAATCTGATTGGCCGATTGGATCAGCCAATCGGATTGAACTTGAATCTGATTGGCTGATTCCATCAGCCAATCAGATTTTTCCTACCTTAATTCCGATTGGCTGATAGAATCCTATCAGCCAATCGGAATTGAAGGGACGCCATCTTGGATGACGTCCCTTAAAGGAGCCTTCATTCGTCGGTAGTCCGTCGGTAAAGAAGGATGTTCCGCGTCGGCGGGATGAAGATTGAAGACCCCGCTTGGAAGATGACATCGCCCGGATAGAAGGCTTCTTCAACGCCGCTTGGAAGATGACATCGCCCGGATGGAAGAATTCTTCAGCGCCGCTTGGAGGATCACTTCATCGGATGGAAGATTTCTTCAGCGCCCCTTGGATGATAACTTCTGCCGCTCCGGTTCTCCTCTTCAGTTCCATCGCTGCTCGGCTGAGTGAAGACGACTAAAGGTAAGATGATCTTCAGGGGATTAGTGTTAGGTTTTTTTAAGGGGGGTTTGGGTTAGATTAGGGGTATGTGGGTGGTGGGTTTTAATGTTGGGGGGGTTGTATTTTTCTTTTACAGGCAAAAGAGCTGAACTCTTTGGGGCATGCCCCCACAAAAGGCCCTTTTAAGGGCTGGTAAGGTAAAAGAGCTTTGAACTTTTTTAATTTAGAATAGGGTAGGGCATTTTTTTATTTTGGGGGGTTTGTTATTTTATTAGGGGGCTTAGATTAGGTGTAAGTAGCTTAAAATTGGTGTAATATTTTTAAAATGTTTGTAACCTATTTTTTTTATTTTTTGTAACTTAGCTTTTTTTTGTGTACTTTAGTTAGTTTATGTAATTGTATTTAATTGTAGTTATTTGTAGTTAATTTATTTAATGTATTTAATGATAGTGTAGTGTTTAATTGTAACTTAGGTTAGGATTTATTTTACAGGTAATTTTGTATTTCTTTTAGCTAGGTAGTTATTAAATAGTTAATAACTATTTAATAACTATTCTAACTAGCTAAAATAAATACAAAGTTACCTGTAAAATAAATATAAACCCTAAAATAGCTACAATGTAATTATTAATTACATTGTAGCTATCTTAGGGTTTATTTTACAGGTAAGTATTTAGTTTTAAATAGGAATAATTTATTAAAGTATAGTGTAGTGTTAGGTGTAATTGTAACTTAGGTTAGTTTTTATTTTACAGGTACATTTCTCTTTATTTTAGCTAGGTAAGCTATTAAATAGTTAATAACTATTTAATAGCTATTGTACCTAGTTAAAATAAATTGAAAGATGCCTGTAAAATAAAAATAAATCCTAAGATAGCTACAATATAATTATTATTTATATTGTAGCTATATTAGGGTTTATTTTAAAGGTAAGTAGTTTTAAATAGGAATAATTTAGTTCATAATAGAAATATTATTTAGATTTATTTAATTAATATTTAAGTTAGGGGGGTGTTAGGGTTAGTGTTAGACTTAGGTTTAGGGGTTAATAAATTTATTATAGGTGGCGATGGTGTAGGGGGGCAGATTAGGGGTTAATAAATTTAATATAGGTTGTGGCAGGGTCAGGGAGCGGCGGTTTAGGGGTTAAACTATTTATTTAGTTGCGGCGAGGTGCGGGGTCGGCAGGATAGGGGTTAATAACTTTATTACAGAGGGCGGCGGTATAGGGGGGGCAGGATAGGGGTTACTAGGTATAATGTAGGTGGCGGTGGGCTCCGGGAGCGGCGGTTTAGGGGTTAATATGTATAGAGTAGCTTGCGGTGGGCTCCGGGAGCGGCGGTTTAGGGGGTAATAACTTTATTTAGTTGCGGCGGTGTGGGGGGTACAGATTAGGGGTGTTTAGACTCGGGGTACATGTTAGGGTGTTAGGTGCAGACATCTCCCATAGAAATCAATGGGATGTCTGGCAGCAGCGAACTTGTACTTTCGCTATGGTCAGACTCCCATTGATTCCTATGGGATCCACCGCCTCCAGGGTGGCGGATTGAAAACCAGGTACGCTGGGCCGTAAAAGTGCCGAGCGTACCTGCTAGTTTTTTGATAACTAGCAAAAGTAGTCATATTGTGCCGCACTTGTGTGCGGAACATCTGGAGTGACGTAAGAATCGATCTGTGTCGGACTGAGTCCGGCGGATTGAAGTTTACGTCACAAAATTCTACTTTTGCCGGTCTTTAGCCTTTGATAACTAAGGCGAATCAGCCTCGCCACAAATACGCTGCGGAATTCCAGCGTATTTGAGGTTGACGGCTTGATAACTAGGCCCCTAAATCTCCTTTCCTCCAGCCTTAAATTGTGACCTCTTGTCACAAACAATTTTGAAATAAACAGAGCTTCTGCCATCTCTGTATATGGGCTTTGAATATATTTAAAGTGAAGGTCAATTTAGATGAATCGGTGACCGGTTTTTAATAATCCTATTAAAAACAAGGGAACTTTAATTAATAAAAATTGATATTTCACTTGTTTTCTTCAAAAATTTACCTTTTAATCCTGACAGCCGCTGCAGCGCTTCCTCCGCCCGTCAATATCTATTTATGTCAGACTAACTGGTCTATAGCTTTGTGGATCAGCTATGCTTCCCTTTTTAAAAAGTGACATCACATCAGCTTTACACCAGTCCTGGGGTACTATGCCTGAGGATAATGAGTCTTGAAAAATTAAGAATACAGGTCTGGCTATAACAGTGCTAAATTCATTTAAAACCCTTGGGTGTATTCCATCTGGGCTTGGAGTTTTATTTACCTTAATATTATCTAAGTTTTTTTTGTTATCCTCTAGAGATAACCCAGTTAATTGTATGGGCTTGTATGTTCTAGTTTGTTCCAAAGTATCTCCCATTGGTTCCTCTCTTGTGTATACTGAAGAAAATAACTGGTTTAGCACCTCCCTGTCACTGTTACTCATGCTACCCTTCACTAATTTTAATGTACCTATATTTCCCTTCTTACATTTTTTGCAATTTATGTGCTTAAAAAAACTTTTACAGTTTTTCTTTGAATAATTTAAATGCCCTATGTTTTTTCCTAATTTCTCTGTCTGACAGCAGGAGCGAGCTGCACTGTGTATAATGGTGCGGTCGGGCCGGGCTGTGACTATACAGCTGGCCCGATGCACTGTGTGAAACAAACAGACCCGCTCAGAAGAGCACAGAGAGCGGGTCTGTAAAATAGACATTTTTTAAAAAAATTAAAAGGGTATATTATGTTTTACAAAGTTTGGCTAATATAATGTTATATAATTCTGCACTATGTGCAGAATAATATAACATTATTTTTGAGGTTTACTGTCCCTTTAACCCCTAATCTGTCACCCTTAACATCGCTGCCACCTAAATAAAAATATTAACCCCTAATCTGCCGCTCGCCCTTAACTTCGCCGCCACCTACATTACAGTTATTAACCCCTAATCTGCCGCCCCCAATGTTGCCACCACCAGGGCCGCCACTAGAAATTTTGGGGCCCCTGACTCAACCATTGATCAGGCCCCCCCCCCCTCATTTGACATGTGCAATTTTTTACCAAGTGACTAAAACTTATATGCACTTTATTCTTAATTCTCTATTTAAACTTGGAAATGTTGTAAAGGTAGTAACATACACACACACAGACACACTCATACACTGAAACACACAAACACACTCACACATAAGGATTCACATATAGACACTCTAGCAGACACGCAAAGAAACACACTCAGACACAGACACCCAAACAGACACTTAGCACTTGTTTACATTGACCTGACAAGTAATGAGGTAAACTACAGTTTTGTAAAAAACATAATTTATGCTTACCTGATAAATTTATTTCTCTTGTAGTGTATCCAGTCCACGGATCATCCATTACTTATGGGATATTAACTCCTCCCCAACAGGAAGTGCAAGAGGATTCACCCAGCAGAGCTGCTATATAGCTCCTCCCCTAACTGCCATTACCAGTCATTCGACCGAAAACATGCAGAGAAAGGAAAACCATAGGGTACAGTGGTGACTGTAGTTTAATGGAAAAATTACCTGCCTTAAAGTGACAGGGCGGGCCGTGGACTGGATACACTACAAGAGAAATAAATTTATCAGGTAAGCATAAATTATGTTTTCTCTTGTTAAGTGTATCCAGTCCACGGATCATCCATTACTTATGGGATACCAATACCAAAGCTAAAGTACACGGATGACGGGAGGGACAGGCAGGCTCTTTATACGGAAGGAACCACTGCCTGAAGAACCTTTCTCCCAAAAACAGCCTCCGAAGAAGCAAAAGTGTCAAATTTGGAAAATTTGGAAAAAGTATGAAGAGAAGACCAAGTTGCAGCCTTGCAAATCTGTTCAACAGAAGCCTCATTCTTAAAGGCCCAAGTGGAAGCCACAGCTCTAGTAGAATGTGCTGTAATTCTTTCAGGAGGCTGCTGTCCAGCAGTCTCATAGGCTAACCGTATTATGCTACGAAGCCAAAAGGAGAGAGAGGTAGCCGAAGCTTTTTGACCTCTCCTCTGACCAGAATAAACGACAAACAGGGAAGACGTTTGTCGAAAATCCTTAGTTGCCTGTAGATAAAATTTCAGGGCACGGACTACATCTAGATTGTGTAGCAGACGTTCCTTTTTCGAAGAAGGATTAGGACACAAAGATGGAACCACAATCTCTTGATTGATATTCCTGTTAGTGACCACCTTAGGTAGGAACCCAGGTTTAGTACGCAGAACTACCTTGTCTGAATGAAAAATCAGATAAGGAGAATCACAATGTAAGGCAGATAACTCAGAGACTCTTCGAGCCAAGGAAATCGCCATTAAAAACAGAACTTTCCAAGATAACAACTTGATATCAATGGAATGAAGGGGTTCAAACGGAACCCCCTGTAAAACATTAAGAACTAAGTTCAAACTCCATGGTGGAGCAACAGTTTTAAACACAGGCTTGATCCTAGCTAAAGCCTGACAAAAAGCTTGAACGTCCGGAACTTCTGACAGACGTTTGTGTAAAGAATGGACAGAGCTGAAATCTGTCCCTTTAAGGAACTAGCGGATAAACCCTTTTCTAAACCTTCTTGTAGAAAAGACAATATCCTCGGAATCCTAACCTTACTCCATGAGTAACTCTTGGATTCGCACCAATATAAGTATTTGCGCCATATCTTATGGTAAATCTTTCTGGTAACAGGCTTCCTAGCCTGTATTAAGGTATCAATAACTGACTCAGAAAAACCACGTTTTGATAAAATCAAGCGTTCAATTTCCAAGCAGTCAGCTTCAGAGAAATTAGATTTTGATGTTTGAAGGGACCCTGGATCAGAAGGTCCTGTTTCAGAGGTAGCGACCAAGGTGGACAGGATGACATGTCCACTAGATCTGCATACCAAGTCCTGCGTGGCCATGCAGGCGCTATTAGAATCACTGATGCTCTCTCCTGTTTGATTCTGGCAATCAATCGAGGAAGCATCGGGAAGGGTGGAAACACATAAGCCATCCCGAAGGTCCAAGGTGCTGTCAAAGCATCTATCAGAACCGCTCCCGGATCCCTGGATCTGGACCCGTAACGAGGAAGCTTGGCGTTCTGTCGAGACGCCATGAGATCTATCTCTGGTTTGCCCCAACGTCGAAGTATTTGGGCAAAGACCTCCGGATGAAGTTCCCACTCCCCCGGATGAAAAGTCTGACGACTTAAGAAATCCGCCTCCCAGTTCTCCACTCCCGGGATGTGGATTGCTGACAGGTGGCAAGAGTGAGACTCTGCCCAGCGAATTATCTTTGATACTTCCATCATTGCTAGGGAGCTTCTTGTCCCTCCCTGATGGTTGATGTAAGCTACAGTCGTGATGTTGTCCGACTGAAACCTGATGAACCCCCGAGTTGTTAACTGGGGCCAAGCCAGAAGGGCATTGAGAACTGCTCTCAATTCCAGAATGTTTATTGGTAGGAGACTCTCCTCCTGATTCCATTGTCCCTGAGCCTTCAGAGAATTCCAGACAGCGCCCCAACCTAGTAGGCTGGCGTCTGTTGTTACAATTGTCCAGTCCGGCCTGCTGAATGGCATCCCCCTGGACAGATGTGGCCGAGAAAGCCACCATAGAAGAGAATTTCTGGTCTCTTGATCCAGATTCAGAGTAGGGGACAAGTCTGAGTAATCCCCATTCCACTGACTTAGCATGCACAATTGCAGCGGTCTGAGATGTAGACGTGCAAAGGGTACTATGTCCATTGCTGCTACCATTAAGCTGATCACCTCCATGCATTGAGATACTGACGGGTGTTGAATGGAATGAAGGACACGGCATGCATTTTGAAGCTTTGTTAACCTGTCTTCTGTCAGGTAAATCTTCATTTCTACAGAATCTATAAGAGTCCCCAAGAAGGGAACTCTTGTGAGTGGAAAGAGAGAACTCTTCTTTTCGTTCACCTTCCATCCATGCGACCTTAGAAATGCCAGTACTAACTCTGTATGAGACTTGGCAGTTTGAAAGCTTGAAGCTTGTATCAGAATGTCGTCTAGGTACGGAGCTACCGCAATTCCTCGCGGTCTTAGTACCTCCAGAAGAGCACCCAGAACCTTTGTGAAGATTCTCGGAGCCGTAGCCAATCCGAATGGAAGAGCTACAAACTGGTAATGCCTGTCTAGAAAGGCAAACCTTAGATACCGGTAATGATCTTTGTGAATCGGTATGTGAAGGTAAGCATCCTTTAAATCCACTGTGGTCATGTACTGACCCTTTTGGATCATGGGTAAAATTGTCCGAATAGTTTCCATTTTGAACGATGGAACTCTTAGGAATTTGTTTAGGATCTTTAAATCCAAGATTGGCCTGAAAGTTCCCTCTTTTTTGGGAACCACAAACAGATTTGAGTAAAACCCTTGTCCTTGTTCCGACCGCGGAACCGGATGGATCACTCCCATTAATAAAAGATCTTGTACGCAGCGTAGAAACGCCTCTTTCTTTATTTGGTTTGTTGACAACCTTGACAGATGAAATCTCCCTCTTGGGGGAGAGAATTTGAAGTCTAGAAGGTATCCCTGAGATATGATCTCTAACGCCCAGGGATCCTGGACATCTCTTGCCCAAGCCTGGGCGAAGAGAGAAAGTCTGCCCCCCACTAGATCCGTTCCCGGATCGGGGGCCCTCGATTCATGCTGTCTTAGGGGCAGCAGCAGGTTTCCTGGCCTGCTTGCCCTTGTTCCAGGACTGGTTAGGTCTTGTCTGTAGCGAGCAACAGCTCCTTCCTGTTTTGGTGCAGAGGAAGTTGATGCTGCTCCTGCTTTGAAATTATGAAAGGAACGAAAATTAGACTGTCTAGCCTTAGGTTTGGCTCTGTCTTGAGGCAGGGCATGGCCTTTACCTCCTGTAATGTCAGCGATAATTTCTTTCAACCCGGGCCCGAATAAGGTCTGCCCTTTGAAAGGTATATTAAGCAATTTAGATTTAGAAGTAACGTCAGCTGACCAGGATTTTAGCCACAGTGCTCTGCGTGCCTGAATGGCGAATCCGGAATTCTTAGCCGTAAGTTTAGTTAAATGTACTACGGCATCTGAAATAAATGAGTTAGCTAACTTAAGGGCTTTAAGCTTGTGTGTAATCTCATCTAATGGAGCTGATTCAAGTGTCTCTTCCAGAGACTCAAACCAAAATGCTGCTGCAGCCGTGACAGGTGCAATGCATGCAAGAGGTTGCAATATAAAACCTTGTTGAACAAACATTTTCTTAAGGTAACCCTCTAACTTTTTATCCATTGGATCTGAAAAGGCACAGCTATCCTCCACCGGGATAGTGGTACGCTTAGCTAAAGTAGAAACTGCTCCCTCCACCTTAGGGACCGTTTGCCATAAGTCCCGTGTGGTGGCGTCTATTGGAAACATCTTTCTAAATATCGGAGGGGGTGAGAACGGCACACCGGGTCTATCCCACTCCTTAGTAACAATTTCAGTAAGTCTCTTAGGTATAGGAAAAACGTCAGTACTCGCCGGTACCGCAAATATTTATCCAACCTACACATTTTCTCTGGTATTTAAACTGTGTTACAATCATTCAGAGCCGCTAACACCTCCCCTAGTAATACACGGAGGTTTTCCAGCTTAAATTTAAAATTTGAAATATCTGAATCCAGTTTGTTTGGATCAGAACCGTCACCCGCAGAATGAAGCTCTCCGTCCTCATGTTCTGCAAATTGTGACGCAGTGTCTGACATGGCCCTAATATTATCAGCGCACTCTGTTCTCACCCCAGAGTGATCACGCTTACCTCTTAGTTCTGGTAATTTAGCCAAAACTTCAGTCATAACAGTAGCCATATCCTGTAATGTGATTTGTAATGGCCGCCCAGATGTACTCGGCGCTACAATATCACGCACCTCCCGAGCGGGAGATGCAGGTACTGACACGTGAGGCGAGTTAGTCGGCATAACTCTCCCCTCGTTGTTTGGTGAAATATGTTCAATTTGTACAGATTGACTTTTATTTAAAGTAGCATCAATACAGTTAGTACATAAATTTCTATTGGGCTCCACTTTGGCTTTAGCACATATAGCACAGATATCTTCCTCTGAATCAGACATGTTTAACACACTAGCAAATAAACTAGCAACTTGGAAATACTTTTCAAGTAATTTACTATAATATGAAAACGTACTGTGCCTATAAGAAGCACAGAAAAAGTTATGACAGTTGAAAATTAATAAACTGAAAAGTTATAGCATCAAATCTTTGTAAAAAACACAATTTTAGCAAAGGATTGCTCCCATTAGCAAAGGATAACTAACCCTGATAGCAGAAAAAAAAAAAAAAAAAAATACAGAAATAAACGTTTTTTTATCACAGTCAACTACAATCTCACAGCTCTGCTGTGAGTGATTACCTCCCTCAAAACAAGTTTTGAAGACCCCTGAGTTCTGTAGAGATGAACCGGATCATGCAGGGAAGACAATAAACTTCTGACTGAATTTTTTGATGCGTAGCAAAAGCACCAAAAAAGGCCCCTCCCCCTCACACATAACAGTGAGAGAGATCAGTAAACTGTCATAAATTAAATAAAACGACTGCCAAGTGGAAAAAAATAGTGCCCAAAACATTTTTTCACCCAGTACCTCAGAAAATTAAACGATTTTACATGCCAGCAAAAAACGTTTAACATTAATAAATTGAGTGTTATTAAAAAGCCTGTTGCTAGTCCCTGCAAATTAGGCTAAAGTTTTATGCATACAGTATAATTCCAGTGAAGTGCCATTCCCCAGAATACTGAAGTGTAAAATATACATACATGACAGCCTGATACCAGTTGCTGCTACTGCATTTAAGGCTGAGTTTACATTATATCGGTATGGCAGAATTTTCTCATCAATTCCATTGTCAGAAAATAATAAGCTGCTACATACCTCTTTGCAGATTAATCTGCCCGCTGTCCCCTGATCTGAAGTTTACCTCTCCTCAGATGGCCGAGAAACAGCAATATGATCTTAACTACTCCGGCTAAAATCATAGAAAAACTCAGGTAGATTCTTCTTCAAATTCTACCAGAGAAGGAATAACACACTCCGGTGCTATTATAAAATAACAAACTTTTGATTGAAGGTATGAAACTAAGTATAATCACCACAGTCCTCTCACACATCCTATCTATTCGTTGGGTGCAAGAGAATGACTGGTAATGGCAGTTAGGGGAGGAGCTATATAGCAGCTCTGCTGGGTGAATCCTCTTGCACTTCCTGTTGGGGAGGAGTTAATATCCCATAAGTAATGGATGATCAGTGGACTGGATACACTTAACAAGAGAAAAAGGAGATTTAGAAAACAAAATATGGAGTTCTGATTATCTTTTTGTAAAGGAAGATGACAACTAAATTATGACAACAGCATGCAGTGGCTGAAAGGAAGGGTCCTGAACTGCCTAAACAATATTTTAAAGGTTAAATGGTGGAGTGGTTACTTCCGGAAAGGTCTTGTTAGTCTCAAAGTCTGTAGAAAGATGTGAATAATTAGTAGTAAGGTCAAAATGTCCTAAAAAGGAACAGACAATGGACACACACACACAAACTCAAACTTGCACATACACCCAAGGAAACACCGACAGAGACAGCCTCAGAAAACACACAAAGACATATACACACATACACACACAGAGACACCCACAGAAAACACAGAAAGACATACACACACACACACAGAGACACCCACAGAAAACACAGACATACATACACACAAACACCCTCACAGAAACACCAATAGAAAAAGCTCAAAGACATATTCACACACCCTCACAGACATCCACAGAAAATGCACAAAGACATACACACGGTAACACCCACCCTCACAGAGAGACCCACAGATAAAAAATACATACACATAGAGACACAAACCGAAGCACAAAGACATAAACACATACACCCACAGAAACACTCACAGGAGGAAACATTTATGCACCTTGCATCCCCTAAATCAACAGTGTGTGACATTCATGATAAAAAAAAATGCAGAAATTAAGAGATCACTTTTTAAAGAATCATATTTGTAAATGTGCAAACAAAAATAATTCTGTGAATTCAAAATTGTACATTAATGAGCTGGGTAGATGGCTAGATGAAGAAAAGTACCTTTAAAAGGTTGACATATGTTTGTTTTTGTTTTTCCCATTTTCCCCAACGAAGAGCACCACTTCAAATATAGTGTACAAATGTTCCCATCTGTCAGCTGTACTTATGCATTTTGAAAATGTTGTACTCTATATGGTCTTGGTGGGACCATAATCTGTGGTACTCATACCATTAGATCTGGTTAAATGCAGGATTTAGGCTTGTTGGTATGTATTTCAAAACTAAGTGAGTTGTAGTGTAAACTGAACAGTTTTAAGTTAACCTGTCTCATTTCAAACACTGAGCAATCTTAGTCTGAGAGTATAAAATTTTATGCAGATGTAAAAATCTTAGATAAAATGCCTCCTTGCATCTGGAAAGTCCTTGCATAAAGGGGCAGTAAACTGGAATGCAATAATATATATATATATATATATATATATATATATATATATATATATATATATATATATATATATATATATATATATAAAATGCATATCTGCCAAAAGGGCATCTACCATTTGTGTATTGAGGAGGAAACATTTCTGCATGGTTTTAAATATAGAATTTCTACAGCATTGTCAAATAATCATAAATACACTGCTTCTAAAAAAAAATGTGTTTTTATGGACCCCTAGCCCCACCATACAACTACTACCACACTGAAGTTACAATCCAAAATTGCACAAAGAAATAAAAAACATTTGCTAAGTAAGTCCTACCTCCTCTTCAAATGAAAGTGATCTGCCGTCTGACTCAGGCACACACTGTACAAAGTGCCAAGTCTGTCTCACACTGAGCATAGTGGTTTAGTACACACTAAGAAATCATCTCAAATGCTAATACTTTACTCCTTGTAATAACATTTCCCAAGCTCAATTAGCACTCTGCTAGTACCCACTGGTGGCTGCCAAAATTTAAAAAAAAAAAAAAAATTTTTTTTTTTTGTTTTGTTTTGTTCTTGCCTCATAGGGCCCCCTGGCTCATTGGGCCCCTGACAGGAGTCACCCCTGTCACCCCCTGATGGCGGACCTGGCCACCACTATACTAAAGTTATTAAAGGAACAGTTTACTCAAAAAAATTTCTCCCCTTTAATTTGTTCCCAATTATCCACTTTACCAGCTGGAGTGTATTAAATTGTTTACAAGTAGCTCCTTTACCCTTATATTGGCATTTGAAATTGTTGATTTAGCATGTGGTATCCCCACCTATTCTGAAAGTTTGTGGCCGCGCGTACCAGCTATAGATAAGCTTTGTAAACACAGCCAGCAGAAGAAATTACACTCCCAGTCGGATATAGCAGAGATAAGGTAATACAATGTTGATTTTCCATTGTTCTCTCAAAGTACTGGTGATTGTTTTAAGGACAGATATAAGATAAAGAAGCAGGTATATGTGCACAATGTGATACAGTAATGAGATCTGATTATACCTACAAGCTCAACCCATTTTATTAGGTTGTGGCTTCAAAACACAAAATCAGAGCTTTAATATACACAAATAAGCCTTAAAAAGCTCATTTTCATACATTTTTTGCTCTGCAGTTGGTAAAAAAAGCAATTGTAAACACATTAAGGGAAAAACTATTTTACAGTATACTGTCCCTTTAACTTCTAAACCTCTGGCCTACAACATCACTAACACTAAATAAATATATTAACCCCTAAACCTAACCCTAACGTAACCCTAAGCCTAAATCTAACCCTAACCCTCCTAACTTAAATATAATTAAAATAAATATAAATAAACCTTACAATTATTACCTAAATAATTCCTATTTAAAACTAAATACTTACCTGTGAAATAAAACCTAAGCAAGCTAAAATATAACTAATAGTTATATTGTAGCTACCTTAGGTTTTATTTTTATTTCACAGGTAAGTCTGTATTTATTTTAGCTAGGTAGACTAGTTATTAAATAGTTATTAACTATTTAATAACTACCTAACTAAAATAAATACAAAGTTACCTGTAAAATAAAACCTTACCTGCCTTACACTAAAAACTAGCATTACAATAAAATAAAATTAATTCAATTATTAAAATACAATTTTCTAAATTACAAAAAAAATAAACACTAAATTACAAAAAATAAAAAAATAAATTATCAAAAATAAAAACGAATTACTCTTAATCTAATAGCCCTACCAAAATAAAAAAGCCCCCCAAAATAAAAATAAAACTCTAGCCTACACTAAACTGCCAATGGCCCTTAAAAGGGCCTTTTGTGGGGCATTGCCCCAAAGAAATCAGATCTTTTACCTGTAAAAAAAATACAAACACCCCCCCAACAGTAAAACCCACCACCCAACCAACTCCCCCCCCCCCCAAAAAAAAAAACCTAACACTAACCTCCGACGATCCACTTACAGTTATCGAAGTCCGGACATCATCCTATTGGCTGATTGGAACAGCCAATAGAATGAGAGCTCTTAGGATTTTTTCCCCTTTAATTCCTATTGGCTGATAGAAATCTTTCAGCCTGAGTCTACCCTTCTGTCACCCATTCCTTGAGATATTCTAGGTGTTTCATATTCACAGACTGACCTGTCTGTTCTATTATGTTTGGACTAACCCTCCCCCCCTTTGACTAGTTTAAAAGATTCTCTAAGTGTGCTACCATCCTCTAACCCAACACACCTGCCCCCATGTCATTCAGGTGCAATTGTACCCAAGTGAAAAGTCAGCCCAGTGCTCTAAAAAGTCAAACCCCTAATTTTTACACCATGTTTTTAACTGGGAATTAACTGACCATAGACCTTCTGCCTTACTGAGTTAACACATGGCACTAGTAATGTCTCCGAAAATATTATCTTGAAAGTCCTTGCTTTAAGCCTGCTACCTAACTAAAGTCATTGTTTAGGACACTCAATCTCCCGCTGATTCCTTCATTAGTGCCAATATGCACCATAACTGCAGGATCAGACCCAGATCCCTCTAACAATCTATCAGTACGCTCCACAATATGCCTAACATGAGCCCCTGTTCTATTTAAGGGATCTGGATGACAAAATACCCTATCAACCTTCCTATACATAGAGTCACCTACAAGCACCATCTGCCTCAGGCCCAGACTTGTATGCCCCAAAAAAGAAACAGAGGAAAGATAATAATATCCTTAGATAAAGGAGGTGATTCAAGCACTCTTTTTATAAAGTAAAAATACAAAACAAATTTTATTGGGAACAATATCTAAATTCTACAAGTACATTGCACAATGAATAACCCTCACACCATAAATGATGTGAACAACACAGTGATAGTAACAACTTGAGAACTTAAGGCATAGAGAGAAGCCTAGATGTGTGCATCAAATAATAACATGCTTAAAATTATAGCAACATATCTGGAAAATCAAGAGTATCCCAATATATACAAATAGCAACACCCAGCCGACAATGGACCCCAAAGAAACTAAGGGTAATGCCCACACGGGAGCAATAAGTGGGATCTATGCTATTTTGATATTGGATGACTACTTATCAAGAGGATATAGTTCAGCACCCACAACTGTTATTCTAATTGTTTCCATCCACG
Source organism: Bombina bombina (assembly GCF_027579735.1). Classification (NCBI taxonomy): domain Eukaryota; kingdom Metazoa; phylum Chordata; class Amphibia; order Anura; family Bombinatoridae; genus Bombina; species Bombina bombina. Next base: position 996,612,001 of record NC_069501.1, read on the forward strand.
TCACCACAAATATGGCAGACACAGCTCCAGCAGGTCAGCAATGTATCAGTACTACTAATATTACTACTAATATAATTATTGTATCCATCCACACTAGCACAAAACATGGTAAGCTCTGCTCCGGTGTTCTATCGAGAACACCAACACATCGAAAACTCCAATCTGATGTCACTTCCGGTGATTCCATACATCTGATTGGTCCGTGTCTCAGTGAGTGACAGGATTCACAACCAATCAGATGGACACTCTTCACTATCTATTTTGCCTCCGCCTGGGGGGTTCAAGGGGGGTGTATGCCAGAGGATCGGTGGTGCGCCCCCCAAGACAGGCAAAAACAGATAATGAAAATAGAATAGTCACCGGAAGTGACGTCAGATTGGAGTTTGAGGAATTGGAGTTCTCGACAGAACACCGGCAGCCCAGACATTAAAGCTGTAAAGACACAAGAATGCAGCGTCTCCAGGGATGGTCAATTGGTCTCCAGGCATAAACTCATGATCAATAACTCTGTATAGCTGTTGACACGGCAAGTAGTCATTGCAATTAATTTCCTCTAAGTCACCTTCAATGTGGGATCTAAAAAAAAACCATCATCCAACATATAATGTAGGCATCTGGCGTCCCAGCCTCCAACAGCCGGCGCACGTTTCACCCCCCACTTAATGTACACATGGAGCTGAGCCTGGAGATTTGATGTTTTTACTATTACTGTATTGTACACATCAATTATGGTGTGAGGCTTATGTATTGTGCACTGTACTTGTAAGATTTAGATATTGTTCCCAAAATCATTTATTTTGTATTTTATCTTTTTAAAAAGAGTGCTTAAATCCCTTTGTTTTTCTGAGGATTGTATTATCTCTCCTCTGTTTCTTTTTCTGGTGTTTAATAATATATATAAAAAGAAAACATTTTTAAGGGTCTGCAACACTGCGAAAAATTATTCTTATATTGTTGGTAAATATCCTATAAATCTTTTTCTCCTTGAAGCTGCTTGAAAATAAATACATTTTATGTCGTCAAATTGTTTAATACAGCAATTTAATAAAATTCACTATTATCATGTAAGCACTCTTGTGAGACACTTGTGAGCATATAGTAACTAGGGTATTGGCATCATAGAACAATTAAAACATAAAACTTTATTAGAGTAGTATTAAAAATGGATAAATTAAAACTAAAATGCAATCAGTAATGAACCCTGGTTATATATTCCAGGGGTGCGATCCGATATAGATCGCAGTTTGCGCCGCAAGCGAGGGAACCCGCGTCGCCCGCAGTTTCAGCTCGCAACTCGAGCCATCCAATATGCGGCACCGTCACTTGCTAAAGTGGCGCAAGTCTCACAAACCAGCGATGTCCAGAAATCTGCGTAAGTACAGATTTTTGGAGTCACCAGTGACTTGCGCCACGTTAGAAACTGCCGGCGCCTATAAAACCTGACTAAAGTCTAAATCACCCGCACTGTCTAACACGCCTCCTAAACATAGCCCGACACGTCTAACCCTCTATCCGCTATCCCCCCTCACTAGCCTAACAATAAAAAAAGTTATTAACCCCTAAACCGCCGCTCCCGTACCCCGCCGCCAGCTATATTAAATCTATAACCCCTAAAGTGAGCCCCTAACACCGCCGCCATCTCTATTAAAATTATTAACCCCTAATCTAATCCCCCTATACCGCCGCCAGCTATATTAATATTATTAACCCCTAATGTAAGCCCCTTACACCGCCGCCATCTCTATTAAAATGATTAACCCCTAATTTAATCTACCTACCCCACCGCCAGCTATGTTATCTATATTAACCCTAAGTATATTATAGTTAATATAGGTATTACATTATATATATTAACTATATTAACTCTATCTAACCCTAACACCCCTAACTAAATTTATATTAAATTAATCTAATTCATATTATAAACTAAAATATTCCTATTTAAATCTAAATACTTACCTATAAAATAAACCCTAAGATAGCTACAATATAATTAATAATTACATTGTAGCTATGTTAGGGTTAATATTTATTTTACAGGTAAATTGTTAATTATTTTAACTAGGTAAATAGTTATTAACTATTTAATATCTACCTAGTTAAAATAATTACCCAATTACCTGTAAAATAAATCCTAACCTAAGTTACAAATACACCTACACTATCAATAAATTAAATAAACTACAAATATCTATCCAAAAATACAATTAAATTAACTAAACTAAATTACAAAAAAAAACAAACACTAAATTACAAAAAATAAAAAAAAGATTACATGATTTTTAAGCTAATTACACCTATTCTAAGCCCCCTAATAAAATAATAAAGCCCCCCAAAATAAAAAAAATTCCCTGCCCTATTCTAAATTAAAAAAAAATCAAAGCTCTTTACCTTACCAGCCCTTAAAAGGGCCTTTTGTGGGGCATGCCCCAAAGAATTCAGCTCTTTTGCATTTAAAAACATATACAATACCCCCCCCACCCATTACAACCCACCACCCACATACCCCTATTCTAAAACCACCCAAACCCCCCTTAAAAAAGCCTAACACTACCCCCCTGAAGATCTCCCTACCTTGTCTTCACCACACTGGGCCGAACTCCTCATCCGATCCGGGCGATGTCTTTATCTAAGCGGCAAAGAAGAATTCTTCCTCCGGCGATGTCTTCCTCCAAGCGGCAAAGAAGAATTCTTCCTCCGGCGACGTCTTCCTCCAAGCGGCAGCAAAGTCTTCATCCTTCCGGCGGCATCTTCAATCTTCTTTCTTCGCTCCGCCGCCGCGGAGCATCCATCCCGGCTGACGACTGAACGACGAATGAGGTACCTTTAAATGATGTCATCCAAGATGGCGTCCGCCGAATTCCGATTGGCTGATAGGATTCTATCAGCCAATCTGAATTAAGTTAGAAAAATCTGATTGGCTGGTTGAATCAGCCAATCAGATTCAAGTTCAATCCGATTGGCTGATCCAATCAGCCAATCAGATTGAGCTCGCATTCTATTGGCTGATCGGAACAACCAATAGAATGCAAGCTCAATCTGATTGGCTGATTGGATCAGCCAATCGGATTGAACTTGAATCTAATTGGCTGATTCAATCAGCCAATCAGATTTTTCTAACTTAATTCCGATTGGCTGATAGAATCCTATCAGCCAATCGGAATTCGGCGGACGCCATCTTGGATGACGTCATTTAAAGGTACCTCACTCGTCGTTCAGTCGTCGGCCGGGATGGATGCTCCGCGGCGGAGGAGCGAAGAAAGAAGATTGAAGATGCCGCCGGAAGGATGAAGACTTTGCTGCCGCTTGGAGGAAGACGTCGCCGGAGGAAGAATTCTTCTTTGCCGCTTGGAGGAAGACATCGCCGGAGGAAGAATTCTTCTTTGCCGCTTGGAGGAAGACATCGCCGGAGGAAGAATTCTTCTTTGCCGCTTGGAGCAAGACATCGCCCGGATCGGATGAGGAATTCGGCCCGGTGTGGTGAAGACAAGGTAGGGAGATCTTCAGGGGGGTAGTGTTAGGCTTTTTTAAGGGGGGTTTGGGTGGTTTTAGAATAGGGGTATGTGGGTGGTGGGTTGTAATGGGGGGGTATTGTATATGTTTTTAAATGCAAAAGAGCTGAATTCTTTGGGGCATGCCCCACAAAAGGCCCTTTTAAGGGCTGGTAAGGTAAAGAGCTTTGAATTTTTTTTAATTTAGAATAGGGCAGGGAATTTTTTTTATTTTGGGGGGCTTTATTATTTTATTAGGGGGCTTAGAATAGGTGTAATTAGCTTAAAAATCTTGTAATTTTTTTTTATTTTTTGTAATTTAGTGTTTGCTTTTTTTTGTAATTTAGTTTAGTTAATTTAATTGTATTTTTAGATAGATATTTGTAGTTTATTTAATTTATTGATAGTGTAGGTGTATTTGTAACTTAGGTTAGGATTTATTTTACAGGCAATTGGGTAATTATTTTAACTAGGTAGCTATTAAATAGTTAATAACTATTTAATAGCTATTATACCTAGTTAAAATAATTAACAATTTACCTGTAAAATAAATATTAACCCTAACATAGCTACAATGTAATTATTAATTATATTGTAACTATCTTAGGGTTTATTTTATAGGTAAGTATTTAGATTTAAATAGGAATATTTTAGTTTATAAATGAATTAGATTAATTTAATATAAATTTAGTTAGGGGTGTTAGGGTTAGATAGAGTTAATATAGTTAATATATATAATGTAATAACTATATTAACTATAATATACTTAGGGTTAATATAGATAACATAGCTGGCGGCGGGGTAGGTAGATTAAATTAGGGGTTAATCATTTTAATAGAGATGGCGGCGGTGTAAGGGGCTTACATTAGGGGTTAATAATATTAATATAGCTGGCGGCGGTATAGGGGGATTAGATTAGGGGTTAATAATTTTTATATAGGTGGCGGCGGTGTAAGGGGTCCGATTAGGGGATAGATAAGGTAGATGACAGCGGTGTAAGGGGTTCACATTAGGGGATAGATAAGGTAGATGGCGGCGGTTTTAGGGGCTCACAGTAGGGGGTTAGTTTATGTAGATGGCGGCGGGGTCCGGGAGCGGCGGTTTAGGGGTTAATAACTTTATTAGGGATTTCGGGGGGGGGGGGGATCGCGGTTGACAGGTAGATAGACATTGCGCATGCGTTAGGTGTTAGGTTTTATTTAGCAGATCGCGGGTGACAGGTAGATAGACATTGCGCATGCGTTAGGTGTTAGGTTTATTTTCTAGCTAGTTTAGGTAGTTACGGGGCTACAATAGTCAGCGTAAGGCTTCTTACGGCTGCTTTTTGTGGCGAGGTGAAAATGGAGTAAGTTTTCTCCATTTTCGCCACGTAAGTCCTTACGCTGCATATTGGATACCAAACTGCGCTGGTTTGGTATACCTGCCTATAGCCAAAAAAACTACGGGCGACGGCAGAAATATACGGGCGTAACTTCTAGGTTACGCCGTATATAGGATACCAAACCAGTGCAAATATTGGCGTCGCCGGCTTTTGCGGGCGACGATTTTTATCGGATCGACCCCCAGGTATGATCACTGTATAAGCAGTTACTGTGTCTGCAAATAGGTATAGGCAACTTTACTATGCATGCAATACGATCCACTAATAATACTGAGTTGCTAACTGACAGTAATATAAAGTCAGTATCACCCAACAATAGAATCAGTATAGTTATGACAGTAGATATATCCTCTGAGTGTATGTTGGTAGCAGTTTGAAATAAGTTAGAGGTAGTACATATTATTCATTGTTGTTGCTCACAAATTAGCTGTTTCACCATGCTGATACAAGTTGCTATATATTATGTAAATAGACACTATTAATATTGGCTTATACTTGGTGTTTTATGTAGATACATTGTTGCCAATGGTCTATATACAAATTAAATTATCACTGCAAGATCAGCGCACTTTCTGTGAGTCTAAGCAAACTAGTGTGAAATCACTATAGCTGTAGGTTTAGGTGACCTGTATGTTAGCATGTATTATATAATAGGGAACGTTTAATCACACGATTTAATACAGCAATTTAATAAAAACAAGTATGTGTGACAGAAGACAGACTTTGGTTTATTAAAAATAGGATTTTATTAAAAAAAATTAGGTTTCATAAGTAGAGTTGCTGACTATTTACAATTTTGAGATCATGTGTAATTTTATTAATTTTGTGTAGCACTAATGCTTTGGTTTATGCAACACAATATTATAGATTGCAGTAAAGAAAATTAAAGGGCCATGATACCCAAATGTTGAAACGCTTGAAAGTGATGCAGCATAGCTGTAAAAAGCTGACTAGAAAATATCACCTGAACATCTCTATATACAAAAAAAAAAAAAGATATTTTACCTCAAAAGTTCCTCAGTAGCCACATCCCATTGTAAATGACTTCTAAGTAGCAAATCAGTATGTCTGTCCCAGGACAGCTAAGGGAGTGAGCTTTTGTGCACACTCATCTTATTTCACTATTCAGTTTAAGGAAGTTTACTATGAAATCTTATGAGAGTTAAGTGAAATCTCATGAGATCACAGTAAAAGAGTTCATGACCTCAGCACTGTTGGTGCTGATTTGCTGCTGTTCATTTCTTCATTTTTTATTTTTTTTTACCTGCAGCTGGGCAGCAGTTGAGTATAACGTTTTACACAGAATTTACTCTGGTGAGCTGAGGAAGTTGTGAGGTAAAATATCTTCCTTTTTTACATAGAGATGCTCAGGTGATATTTTCCTGTCAGCTTTTTACAGTTATACTGCATCAGTTTCAAGTGATCTAACATATGAGTATTATGTCCCTTTAAGTGAAAATGCATTTGATTCGATTTTTAAATGCTTAAAGGGACAGTCTACTCCAGAATTTGTAGTGTGTAAAAAGATAGATAATCCCTTTCTTACCCATTCCCCAGTTTTGCATAACCAACACGGTTATATTAATACATCTTTTACTTCTGTGATTACCTTGTATCTAAGCCTATTCATACTGCCCCCTTATTTCAGTCCTTTCAACAAACTTGCATTTTATCCAATCAGTGCTGACTCATAAATAACTCAGAAGGAGTGAGCACAATGTTATCTATATGTCATACATGAACTAGTAGTGTCTAACTTTGAAACACTGTCAAATTGGACTGAGATAAGAGGCGGCCTTCAAAGGCTTAGAAATTAGCATATGGGCCTACTTAGGTTTAGCTTTCAACAAAGAATACCAAGAAAACAAAGCAAGTTTGACAATAAAAGTAAATTGGAAAGTTGCTTGAAATTGTATGCCCTATCTGAATCATGAAAGTTTAATTTGGACTAGACTGTCCCCTTGATTAAGAATAGTTTTATTTAGCCAAGGGCACCATTGCACATTAAAAACTGGCCCTGATGTAAGCCTGGTATATTTTAGGGATGAAACATAGCTATAATTTCTTTTATATAACTGTGGGCAAATGATGTTTGTATTTGTTTGGGTTTTTGTGTTAATTCCTGATATTTCTTGGAAAATATTCAGAGGAGCTGTGTCTCCTATATTTTAATATGTTTTAATATGTGTCATTTGTATTACAAAATGTTTTTTTGTATTAATCCAAATACTAATAAAGTTGGATAAAAAAAAATGGTTTCTGATTTCCCCCTGTTTGCCTATGGACATATAACTAGGGCGTCTGCAGCCTCTGATATTGTACTTGGAATTGTACGCGGCATGATGGAAACTGTAGTTCTCATTCTTACATGGGAAGAACATTTCCCACCATGCTATTAATGCAAATAGTGATACCATTGGTCATAGGGAAAAGGATCAACATGCTGTGAGGTGACTTTGCCACATCAAAAATAAGTTGCTATTCTATATGGGTTATTGAGAATGACAGGGTCAAATAATTGTAGGTATTATGAAGACGTGGTTTAACCCCTTAAACGGGCATTAAATACCTACTTTGAGATGGTAATATAAAATGATATATCATATATATAAAAAAACCTTTGCAATATATTTTCATTATTTATTTTGTCCACGTTTCCTGTAATTCCTTTCTGAAATTGTGGGCTTTTCCGTTTCTGTTAGAAATGGAACTGCAGAACACTGTTATATTCCACACAGCCATTGGCTACACACACTAGTGATCTATTTATAATCTTGTCCGTAATTGCCCACAGCAGAAAATGTAACCTAAGTTACAACATGGCAGCTCCCATTGTTTTATAGACACTAAAACTTTGCACTTATTTTGTCAATATTCAAACAGCTAATGAAACTTTAAAAAATACATCTATGTTATTCTTGGACTAATCTTTTCTTTGAATGCATCATTCTATCTATTATTTATTTAGTGTGTAATGTCCCTTTAATTGCTGGTGTGTCTGTGGTAATCAAGGGGAATTTCCCTGCTGTGTGTGTGTTTGTATTTCTGGCAACCCAGTCCCATATAAAATATCATAGTCTGCTTTTTTTCCTGTGGTATTTTCAATGTTTGTTTTAACAATATACAAATTTTCCTGAAGCCTGTAAAAATAAATCTGATTAGAGATTGTCTATCTAGTTTGGGAACATACTAGTTGCTCATAATACTTGCCTGAGTATTCTTATTTTTTCTTTAGGCAAAATGTCTCACATCCTTTTTTTTCTGAACCCTCACTTTCCCTGAAATATAATTCACATATGTTTAATACTATAGTGTTTGTAAATTAAAGGGACACTGAACCCAATTTTTTTCTTTCGTGATTCAGATAGAGCATGCAATTTTAAGCAACTTTCTAATTTACTCCTATTATCAATTTTTCTTCATTCTCTTGCTATCTTTATTTGAAAAAGAAGGCATCTAAGCTTTTTTTTGGGTTCAGAACTCTGGACAGTACTTTTTTATTGGTGGATGAATTTATCCACCAATCAGCAAGGACAACCCAGGTTGTTCACCAAAAATGGGCCGGCATCTAAACTTACATTTCAAATAGAGATACCAAGAGAATGAAGAAAATTTGATAATAGGAGTAAATTAGAAAGTTGCTTAAAATGTCATGCTCTATCTGAATCACGAAAGAAAAAAATTTGGGTTCAGTGTCCCTTTAATTTCTCAAATATAAAAGATTAGGTCTGTACTATTTTTAGAGTGAAAGCATCAGTTGAAAGCAACAGTTGCTTTGTTGAGCACATTGTGTCGTTAATAGTTAATCTTGGTGACAGATACAAAATGAACACATTTACACTGTCGACTTTTTCATAATTATGCTACCTTTTTAATACTTTAAAAATATTTATATATTACAATTCTTGCATATATGTTGTAAGAACTTCATATAAACAGGTCTACCTTACCTTCCCATAAACAGTCTGAATGATTGAGTCCCCTTTGTAACCCACAGTAACTGGCAAGCTGATATCTCTTCTACAGCAATTAAAAGGAGCATCTGTGATTAAAGGAGGGGAGGAAACAGTCCCCCACTCACACTGGGGCCAGCAGGAGGAGTGGACATATAGGGAGGGCCCTTCACATAGCCTAGATTATGCAAGCAGTTTATTTACCCAGAAGGCCTTACTGTAATAACCTAGATTCCAAGCTGCTCTGTTACAGCAGTACACATAACACCAATACCATACTAAAGAGAGGAAAAGCAGGTCCGCAGACTGTTTGCTATCGGATAGAATGAGGTAGAAGGAGAGGTGATCTCTTTGTTGAAAGAACAAATGCTTAATCTTTAATATTCTATGTTTGATAATCTGAGGAAGACCTTAGTTTTAAGTTATAGGTTTCGGCTATGTTCATTTAAAACTGACAAAATAATGTAACATACAGATGCTTTTAATTCAGGAAAATGCATCCCTCAACAAATTATTTCTCACCTTTTTATGTAGTGCATGTTTGTAATCGAAAATTAAAATTTTCCATGCTTAAGCATAAATAATAGCATTTTTATTTAAAATGAAGCCTTTCCCCTCATCATTACTAGGAATACCCTGGTTACTTCTTTAACAAAACATAAGAATGAGTTTAAAATACACATAAACATTATACTTGCATTTGAAATGTCTCTGAGATAAGTTTTGCAATCATTTGTATTAATGCAAATGTCAGGGCTACAGAATTTGGCAAGAAAACTTTCAAAGGGTTCCATGTACTAAGCTATCAGCGAGGTGTTCGTGAACTTTTCTGTCTAAAATGCCCCGAATTCATTGAAAAAAATGTCATTTACAAGTATTGAGCGAACTTTTCCGCAACTCTTATATTCTAGACTTTTTTGTAGCATAAAATTCCTCGCTCAACATAAATCTCGCAATAAACAGTAATTACTAAACAATCTATTTCTCTGCACGCTACTTTCTCCAACATTGGTGTGTCCGGTCCACGGCGTCATCCTTACTTGTGGGAAATATCTCTTCCCCAACAGGAAATGGCAAAGAGTCCCAGCAAAGCTGGCCATATAGTCCCTCCTAGGCTCCGCCCACCCCAGTCATTCTCTTTGCCGTTGCACAGGCAACATCTCCACGGAGATGGTTAAGAGTATGTGGTGTTTAGTTGTAGTTTTTTTATTCTACTATCAAGAGTTTGTTATTTTAAAATTGTGCTGGTATGTACTATTTACTCTGAAACAGAAAAGGAATGAAGATTTCTGTTTGTGAGAGGAAGATGATTTTAGCAGACAGTAACTAAAATCGATTGCTGTTTCCACATAGGACTGTTGAGATGAAGTAACTTCAGTTGGGGGAAACAGTTAGCAGACTTTTCTGCTTAAGGTATGACTAGCCATATTTCTAACAAGACTGTGTAATGCTGGAAGGCTGTCATTTCCCCTCATGGGGACCGGTAAGCCATTTTCTTAGTCTCAAACAGAATAAAGGGCTTAATATGGGCTAGAAAACTGGTAGACACTTTTATGGGCTAAATCGATTGCTTTATTTGGACATTTTATACATGTTTATGCTGATATTTCACACTTATAAACTTGGGGAACGTTTTTTAACGTCAGGCACTATGTTAGACACCTTTTCCAGTCAGGAAGGGCCTTCCCAGTTGTAGACTGAGCCTCATTTTCGCGCCATTACTGCGCAGTTGTTTTTGAGAGCAAGACATGCAGATGCATGTGTGAGGACCTGAAAGTAGTTGGAAAAGTTCCTAAAAGGCGTCATTTGGTATCGTATTCCCCTCTGGGCTTGGTAAAGTCACAGCAAAGGCTGTAGCTGGGACTGTATAGGGGTTAAATCTGTAACCGACTCCGGTTTCGTTATTTTAAGGGTTAAAGCTCTGAAAATTGGTGTGCAATACTTTTAATGCTTTAAGACACTGTGGTGAAATTTTGGTAAATTTTGAACAATTCCTTCATATTTTTTCACATATTCAGTAATAAAGTGTGCTCTGTTTAAAATTTAAAGAGACAGTAACGGTTTTGTTTTAAAACGGTTTTTGTGCCTTATTGACAAGTTTAAGCCTGTTTAACATGTCTGTGCCTTCAGATAAGCTATGTTCTATATGTATGAAACCCCCTTCAAAATTGTGTGATAATTGTGCCATAGCGTCCAAACAAAGTAAGGACAGTACTGCCACAGATAATGAAATTGCCCAAGATGATTCCTCAGATGAAGGGAGTAGACATGGTTCTACATCATCTCCTTCTGTGTCTACGCCAGTTTTGCCCACGCAGGAGGCCCCTAGTACTTCTAGCACGCCAATGCTTATTACCATGCAACAATTGACGGCTGTAATGGATAACTCCATAGCAAATATTTTATCCAAAATGCCTGCATATCAGAGAAAGCGCGATTGCTCGGTTTTAAACACCGAAGAGCAGGAGGGCGCTGATGATAATTGTTCTGTCATACCCTCACACCAATCTGAAGGGGCCATGAGGGAGGTTTTGTCAGATGGGGAAATTTCAGATTCAGGAAAAATTTCTCAACAGGCTGAACCTGATGTTGTGACATTTAAATTTAAATTAGAACATCTCCACGCACTGCTTAAGGAGGTATTATCTACTCTGGATGATTGTGACAACTTGGTCATTCCAGAGAAATTATGCAAGATGGACAAGTTCCTAGAGGTTCCGGTGCACCCCGACGCTTTTCCTATACCCAAGCGGGTGGCGGACATAGTGAATAAGGAGTGGGAGAAGCCCGGCATACCTTTTGTTCCCCCTCCTATATTTAAGAAATTATTTCCTATGGTCGACCCCAGAAAGGACTTATGGCAGACAGTCCCTAAGGTCGAGGGGGCAGTTTCTACTCTAAACAAGCACACTACTATTCCTATCGAGGATAGTTGTGCTTTCACAGATCCTATGGATAAAAAATTGGAAGGTTTGCTTAAAAAGATTTTTGTACAGCAAGGTTACCTTCTACAACCCATTTCGTGCATTGTTCCTGTCACTACAGCAGCGTGGTTCTGGTTCGAGGAACTAGAAAAGTCGCTCAGTAGAGAGACTCCATATGAGGAGGTTATGGACAGAGTTCACGCACTTAAGTTGGCTAACTCTTTTATTTTAGATGCCGCTTTGCAATTAGCTAGATTAGCGGCGAAAAATTCAGGGTTTGCAATTGTGGCGCGCAGAGCGCTTTGGCTAAAGTCTTGGTCAGCGGATGTATCATCCAAGACAAAATTGCTTAACATCCCCTTCAAGGGTAAAACTCTCTTTGGACCAGAATTGAAAGAGATTATCTCAGACATCACTGGGGGAAAGGGTCACGCCCTCCCACAAGATAGGCCTTTCAAGGCCAAGAATAAGTCTAATTTTCGTTCCTTTCGTAATTTCAGGAACGGACCGGGCTCTAATTCTGCATCCTCTAAGCAAGAGGGTAATGCCTCACAGTCCAAAACAGCCTGGAAACCGATGCAAGGCTGGAACAAGGGTAAGCAGACCAAGAAGCCTGCTACCGCTAACAAAACAGCATGAAGGAGTAGCCCCCGATCCGGGACCGGATCTAGTGGGGGGCAGACTCTCTCTCTTTGCTCAGGCTTGGGCAAGAGATGTTCAGGATCCCTGGGCGCTAGAAATAGTTTCTCAGGGTTATCTTCTGGAATTCAAGGAACTACCCCCAAGGGGAAGGTTCCACATGTCTCACTTATCCTCAAACCAAATAAAGAGACAGGCGTTCTTACATTGTGTAGAAGACCTGTTAAAGATGGGAGTGATACACCCAGTTCCAATGACGGAACAAGGAATGGGATTTTACTCAAATCTGTTCGTGGTTCCCAAAAAAGAGGGAACTTTCAGACCAATTCTGGATTTAAAGATCCTAAACAAATTTCTCAGGGTACCATCGTTCAAGATGGAAACCATTCGAACGATTCTACCCACTATCCAGGAAGGTCAATTTATGACTACCATGGATCTAAAGGATGCGTACCTACATATTCCTATCCACAAAGAACATCATCAGTTCCTAAGGTTCGCCTTTCTGGACAAACATTACTAGTTTGTGTCCCTCCCATTCGGATTAGCCACTGCTCCAAGGATTTTCACAAAGGTACTCGGGTCCCTTCTAGCAGTTCTAAGACCGAGGGGCATTGCAGTAGTACCATACTTGGACGACATTCTAATACAAGCGTCGTCCCTTTCAAAATCAAAGGCTCATACAGACATCGTTCTGGCCTTTCTCAGATCTCACGGATGGAAGGTGAACATAGAAAAAAGTTCTCTGTCTCCGTCAACAAGAGTTCCCTTCTTGGGAACAGTAATAGATTCCTTAGAAATGAGGATCTTTCTGACAGATGTCAGAAAGTCAAAACTTCTAAGCGCTTGTCAAGTTCTTCATTCTGTTCCACGTCCTTCCATAGCTCAGTGCATGGAAGTAGTAGGGTTGATGGTTGCAGCAATGGACATAGTTCCTTTTGCGCGAATTCATCTAAGACCATTACAACTGTGCATGCTGAAAGAGTGGAATGGGAACTATACAAACTTGTCTCCAGTGATTCAAGTAGATCAGAAGACCAGAGATTCACTCCGTTGGTGGATATCCCTGGACCACCTATCCCAGGGAATGAGCTTCCGCAGACCAGAGTGGGTCATTGTCACGACCGACGCCAGTCTAGTGGGCTGGGGTGCGGTCTGGGAATCCCTGAAAGCTCAGGGACTATGGTCTCGGGAAGAGTCTCTTCTCCCGATAAACATTCTGGAACTAAGAGCGATATTCAATGCTCTCAGGGCTTGGCCTCAGCTTGCAAAGGCCAGATTCATAAGATTCCAATCAGACAACATGACGACTGTTGTGTATATCAATCATCAGGGGGGAACAAGGAGTTCCCTGGCGATGAAAGAAGTAACCAAAATAATACAATGGGCGCAGAATCACTCCTGCCATCTATCTGCGATCCACATCCCAGGTGTGGAAAACTGGGAAGCGGATTATCTGAGTCGTCAGACATTCCATCCGGGGGAGTGGGAACTCCACCCGGAGATTTTTGCCCAATTGACTCAATTATGGGGCATTCCAGACATGGATCTGATGGCGTCTCGTCAGAACTTCAAGGTTCCTTGCTACGGGTCCAGATCGAGGGATCCCAAGGCGACTCTAGTGGATGCACTAGTAGCGCCTTGGACCTTCAACCTAGCTTATGTGTTTCCACCGTTTCCTCTCATTCCCAGGCTGGTAGCCAGGATCAAACAGGAGAGGGCCTCGGTGATCTTGATAGCCCTTGCGTGGCCACGCAGGACTTGGTATGCAGACCTGGTGAATATGTCATCGGTTCCACCATGGAAGCTACCTTTGAGACGGGACCTTCTTGTTCAGGGTCCATTCGAACATCCAAATCTGGTCTCCCTCCAGCTGACGGCTTGGAGATTGAACGCTTGATTCTATCAAAGCGTGGGTTTTCAGATTCTGTGATTGATACTCTGGTTCAGGCCAGAAAACCGGTAACTAGAAAGATTTACCATAAGATATGGAAAAGATATATCTGCTGGTGTGAATCCAAGGGATTACCTTGGAATAAGATAAAGATTCCTAAGATTCTTTCCTTTCTGCAAGAAGGTTTGGATAAAGGATTATCTGCGAGTTCTCTAAAGGGACAGATTTCTGCTTTATCTGTCTTACTACACAAACGACTGGCAGCTATGCCAGATGTTCAAGCATTTGTTCAGGCTCTGGTTAGGATCAAGCCTGTTTACAGACCTTTGACTCCTCCCTGGAGTTTAAATTTAGTTCTTTCAGTTCTTCAAGGGGTTCCGTTTGAACCTCTACATTCCATAGATATTAAGTTGTTATCTTGGAAAGTTTTGTTTTTGGTTGCTATTTCTTCTGCTAGAAGAGTTTCAGAGTTATCTGCTCTGCAGTGTGCTCCGCCCTATCTGGTGTTCCATGCAGATAAGGTGGTTTTGCATACTAAGCCTGGTTTTCTTCCAAAGGTTGTTTCTAACAAAAATATTAACCAGGAGATAGTTGTACCTTCTTTGTGTCCGAATCCAGTTTCAAAGAAGGAACGTTTGTTACACAATTTGGACGTAGTCCGTGCTCTAAAATTCTATTTAGAAGCTACAAAAGATTTCAGACAAACATCTTCTCTGTTTGTCGTCTATTCTGGTAAAAGGAGTGGTCAAAAAGCGACTTCTACCTCTCTTTCCTTTTGGCTTAAAAGCATCATCCAATTGGCTTACGAGACTGCCGGACGGCAGCCTCCTGAAAGAATCACAGCTCACTCCACTAGGGCTGTGGTTTCCACATGGGCCTTCAAGAACGAGGCTTCTGTTGATCAGATATGTAAGGCAGCGACTTGGTCTTCACTGCACACTTTTGCCAAATTTTACAAATTTGATACTTTTGCTTCTTCGGAGGCTATTTTTGGGAGAAAGGTTTTGCAAGCCGTGGTGCCTTCCGTTTAGGTAACCTGATTTGCTCCCTCCCTTCATCCGTGTCCTAAAGCTTTGGTATTGGTTCCCACAAGTAAGGATGACGCCGTGGACCGGACACACCAATGTTGGAGAAAACAGAATTTATGCTTACCTGATAAATTACTTTCTCCAACGGTGTGTCCGGTCCACGGCCCACCCTGGTTTTTTAATCAGGTCTGATGAATTATTTTCTCTAACTACAGTCACCACGGTACCATATGGTTTCTCCTATATTTTTCCTCCTGTCCGTCGGTCGAATGACTGGGGTGGGTGGAGCCTAGGAGGGACTTTATGGCCAGCTTTGCTGGGACTCTTTGCCATTTCCTGTTGGGGAAGAGATATTTCCCACAAGTAAGGATGACGCCGTGGACCGGACACACCGTTGGAGAAAGTAATTTATCAGGTAAGCATAAATTCTGTTTTTTCCGCACCTAGCTCGTGAAAAATTCCTCGCCAGCTTAAAGGTGGCGAGTACAATAATAAACAATAGGGTCTATAAGATATACGCCTACAAGTCATATAATAGAAGGTCAATAGACTGTAATCTTTACTCACTGTCGATTGTGCTAGCCATGGAGACACTTCTTCAACTATTTTCTTCAACTACTTAGTTGATCATGTGTGACAGATAATATTCGGATCACTCATAAATTTTAGGGAGATAAAAATTTCTAAAATTAAAAAATGTCCATAAATTTAGATATGTGTCCGGTCAGAATAATAAAAACAATTACTAATAAATCAAAAGTGCAATGTATGATAGAGGTACTTTCTATAAAGTAAGGAGTACAATTTTCACTTTTTAATATTGTTTGAATGATAACAATAGAAAATGTGTCATAAAATATGGGCAGGATAGGCCTATATGTGAGATGACCAAATAACATGGATTTTCAGACGTGTTGACCTAATACGAAATTGGATAAACTAACAGTACTATATAATTTTAATAGGATTAACATCAATTAATAATAATTAAAAGTTTTATAATTAAAGAAAATAGATTTATTAAAAATTATACCTCTTAGGTCGCTATCACAGTCGTCTGTAATCCCGATGATAACTTCAGGGCCTAAACGCTGCACTAGTCTCTGCTCGTAATCAGTCAGATCGGCGACATAAGCTGTTTCTCCTCTGGTAACACGGGAAGAATAGAATATTTTTCTTTTGCCAATTTTGCTTTGGTGAATCTTTTAATGTTGTTGTACCTCTTCTTTATCTGGTCAACGTCCTTTTTTTCGGGTCCCTGGACTTTGACAGTATCACTTATACAAGTCCAGATACTCTATTTCCGGTGACTGGAAGTTTGCTTTGCACGACAACCCAATAAATAATCATAAGAGTCCAGTACCATATCAACAAGAACCAGGTTCTGCTGGTGTGAGAATTGTGGATTCTTGGATTTGGTTGTCTAAAAAAAAAAATATATATAAGTTTGAAATGCTTCAGGTACAATACATTTTCTGTCTGAATAATTAGATAAAATGGACTTTATATAGTGCTTAAATAACTTCCCGCGACCAATATGACGTTTCTGACACCTTACAGTCACGTGGGACAAACATGACTAACAGGTTGTAAGAAGATAATAGTACATTCGCTACTAGCGAGGCGTCAGATGTATGAATCATTCGCCTGTGCTCGATGTGGATTAGACACAACAATTTTTAAGCTGTTTTTTAGTACATATGGCGAGCGGGCATCGCCTCGCTAACTGCGAGTTCTAGCGAGTTGATCAGACATGCTGTCGGTGAGCAAATTGACGCTTTAGTACATGGAGTCCAAAATGTTACCTTTTTTTACTAGTAATTAACATTTGCCTAAATTACGAGTTTTGGTTATGGCTGTGCGCAAATTGCGCATGCGTAATGTTTATTGCACACTCTTCTTAACGTAGGTATTACAAGTCTGAAAAGAATGTCATTACGCATTGCGGTAACATGAATACTGAGTTTATTTCACTGATTTTTCATCTAACACTTGATATCGCGAGAACTACACATTGCTCTGTCACATTACACATACAACTTTATGGACACCAATAATAAGCATGTCAAATGTACAAACAACAATCACTCAGACAACATAGCAGATTCACATTCAACAATCACAATTATTTACAACAAATACTACATAACATTTACACAAAACGAAGATTCAACAAATACGTTTGGATCTGCATCACGGAAGAAAAGAACAAGATCAACAAATTACACAGAGGAAACATTCGCATTGGCAATTAGGAAAAATTTCACAAAAATAATTATTTAGAACAGTTAACAAATACGATAGGATCAAAAATTATTATTGGGATTTTGCGATACTAAATTATGATAATGTTCTGCAAACGATCACTATGACATCATCACATTATACACATTCCTTTAAAAACATATGTGGATTTAGAAACTCAATAAGAGCATGCGCAAATTCAAACAACTACTCCACATTGCACACATACAAATCTTCACTAAAGCACACCTGGACCTTGTTTACTTTGCAAACCGGTACATCATTAAGCATATACATAGGGTATATAAGCACGCTCTTAACATGGCTACCTTGACTGTATTGCTTTTTCAAGACAGGTACAGGTCTAGGCGTTGGAGGTTAGACATAGTCAGAGATAGAGAGATAGTGAGAGAGAGAGATAGTGAGTGAGAGAGAGAGAGAAATAGTGAGAGAGAGAGAGAGAGAGAGAGAGAGAGAGAGAGAGAGAGAGATAGTGAGAGAGATAGTGAGAGAGAGATAGGGAGAGAGAGAGAGTGAGAGATAGAGTGTGAGAGAGAGTTTGTGTACGAATCTGTCTGGGTGAGTGTGTAAATGCTGCTTTGTTTATCATTCCTTACACATAGTTAAACATATTTACTTTCATTTACACGCAAACACATTCAATATATACATACACAAAGCAGTAACACTACATACACACACATACACTCCATATCCCATTCCCTTTAAACCTATACCCAGTCCGTAGTTATATTTTGTTCATTTTAGACCAACTTATTGTTTACACACCGTCATTTAGTCCTTTTTTATATGTTTGTCTGTTTCTTACTACCCCTTACCCTATTTTCTAAAACCCATTTACATTTTGAGCACTTTTTACTTTTTTTTCATTATTTTGACCCCCTTTCATTTGTGCACTTTCACCTTCTGAAAAGGTATGGCAGGAAGGAGGATTAGGGAAGAGATTAGGGACGAGATTAGGGAGGAGATTAGGCAGGAGATTAGGCAGCAGATGAGGGACGAGATGAGGCAGGAGATTAGCAAGGAGATTAGGGAGGAGAGTGGGAGTGGAATGGGGAGAAGGTGGAGAGGAATTAGGTGGGTGGGCCAAGCCACATTGTTGAAGATGAACAAGTGGCTGGGCCCAGTTGTACAAGGCAGGAGCGCATAGAGAGCGCAATACAGTCGGTAGAACAGAGGCTCACATCACAGGGGAAGCCCAGGCAGGGGGGAGGAGAGGTAAACCAGGGAGGAGAAGGAGGCCCTTATAATGGCCTATATGGAGAGGGCTAGGAGGCTGCAGGCACCGAAGGCCACCCCTGCAATGAAGAAAAGGTTGTGGGGGGAGATCAGGGATGCTGTCAACGCAGTGGGGGAGTTCAGGAGGGACTTGAAATCTATACAGCACCGCTACCGGGACTGCAAAACGAGCTCAAGAAAAAAATGTTGAGGGAGAGGCAAGCGACTACCAGGACCGGTGGCGGCCCGGAGCAGAGATTCGTCTACAGCCACTGGAGGAAATGCTGCGTCCCAATATCTCCGAGGTGGCCCTAGTCAGTATCCAAGGAGGGATCAATACTGGGAACCTGCACTTCTCATCTTCTGGTAAGGACATTTACTAATTTCTTTTCATCCACCTTATAACTCATTTACACTCAAAATAAATTATGGATATGACTAACACAATTTTGCTTTTTTAAACATTATTCCAAAAACGTATTCAGAATTACCTTGAGAAAATTGTATTTGATGAAAAGCTATCACATTAGTATCTAGTCTCCAGATTATGTGTGCAATTAAACATATTTAAGACGCACACAAAAATACATTAATATTGACCATCTAGATATCCGAAAGATGTGTTCTCCAAATACGTAAATCGTATTGATTTCTTTTGGATATAATTGAATTACTAAAGCCGCCTCATTAATACATTTTCCAATATAACATTTGCATCTTTATTTGGAACTGTGCTAATATCTCTTATTTCTTTCATTTTAAAATATACAGTATGAGGCCGGTGAGGAGGAAACACAGCAGTAACATGCTCCTCCTTCACTCAGGCATGAGAGTGGTGCAGAAGGTGACACACCACCTCGGAGAGAACAGGAGGATACCCCTGCAGAAGATACCCCTGCAGCAGATACCACTGCAGCAGATACCCCTGTATAAGATACCCCTGCAGCATCCCCCCGTGGAGCAGCCCCCCATGCAGCAGCTCCCCGTGCAGCAGCTCCTCCTGATGAAAACATCCCCCCACAATGCCTGAGGTGGAGCTGATGAGGGTCTTCCTACAGGAAATGCAGGACTCCTGGAAGACACAACAGGCACACATGCAGTGAACACCCTGATAGAAGGACAAACAAATATAGTAAATGTTCTAAGTAACATATTTCAGGTCCTCCGGGAAGTGGCAAGCAGACCATATCCAGAAATGGTAAGACCACAAAAGCCTGGACCATCAGCTCCTGGACCATAAACTCCTGGACCATCAACTCCTGGGCCTCCTCCATCTCCTACGCTGCCTGGTCAACCCCCAATCACTCACAGTACTCCTCCTCCTCCTCTTCCCCAACCATGTCCAATTAGGACACGTCTGAGGGGGCATTTGGCCACCCCAGAGCCTCACTGTCGTGGGAAGAAGGAAAGGATGAAGAAGTAATTATGTTTATATATTATTGTTTTTAATTTAAAGTTAATGTGTAAAGGATAATTATGTGATGATGTTGTCTTCTTACACTTGTGGAGCACACTCTGTATTTAATAGGCTTCTATGGGACCAGGTCAATGGAGGCAGATTGTTTGCAGAGTATTTGAGACAACATCATCACATGCTGTCCTTATTGATTAGATTGATTTTTTTTTTTGATGTGATGTCCAAACGTGTTCTCCTAATACAAACCAATGACCATTACAATAATACATGATGGCAGATCACTGTGTTGATGCAAACAACATAGTTTAAACAAGAACATATGCTAACATATACTAATCCTTATGGCTTATTGGTATACCTACATGTGCTTGTTAAATAAAGCAAATATTTTTTTGTTTAAAAGGCCTATCTTTCGATATGTTGACAACATTGAATACGTAAAATAAAGTGTATTTTTGGAAAGCTGGCTTAAAGTGTTTTACTTATTTTGGAAATGTATTTCATTTAAAGGTGCATGAAAGCAGAATATTCTCTTACATGATTTTGACAGCATAACATTTGAAACAAGTTTCAATTTACATTTACTTATATTATTTAATTTGCTTCATTATCTTGTTATCCTTTGCTGAAAGGTTTATCTAGGATTGCTCAGGAGCAGTAAAGAACCTAGCTTCTATCTGCAGATTGGTGGCTGCATATATATACCGATAGTCATTGCCTCACCCATGTGTTCAACCAGTAGTATATTGATGCTCCTTCAACAAATAATACCAAGAAAATGAAGCACATTTTATAAAGAAGTAAATTAGAAAGTTGATTAAAATGGTATGTTCTACCTAACTAATGAAAGATACGTTTAGGGTTTCATGTCCCTTTTAGAGTTACATTTGAATTTCATGCTCACAGTGCTATATTATTTGGATAACAACAATGTTGAATCGATACTTGACACAATATTGAACATTTAAACAAATAATAAATATTTATTATATGTTACACAATTCAAATATCCTCACCAGCGGTCCTCACCGGCTACACGGAGTGGAGGTGCGGAGCTGTCTTCCCCAATGCGTGGATCCTCAGCGGCGGTCCTCAATGGCGGTGGTCCGCTGCAGCGGTCCTCAGCGGCATGGATGCTCCTCT
The DNA here is from genome assembly GCF_027579735.1 of Bombina bombina. NCBI lineage: Eukaryota > Metazoa > Chordata > Amphibia > Anura > Bombinatoridae > Bombina > Bombina bombina. The sequence continues at coordinate 996,633,354 of NC_069501.1, forward strand.
TCATCTGATGTCCGTCGTACACTAAAGATTGGATGCAAGGTACCGCAATCAATTTAGGGTACCTTGCATTCCTATTTGCTGAAATTTTGAAATCAGCCAATAGGATTAGAGCTACTGAAATCCTATTGGCTGTTCAACTCAGCCAATAATATTTCAGTAGCTCTCATCCTATTGGCTGATTTCAAAATTTCAGCCAATAGAAATGCAAGCTACCCCAATAAATATGGGGTACCTTGCATTCAATCTTCAGTGTGCGATGGACGATGGCACAAAGAGGAGCCTCCACTCTGCCAAGGACCGCCGCCGCCGAGGACCGCCACTGTTGAGGACCGCCGCTGAGGATCCAGGCATCGGGAAGACAGCTCCACACCTCCGCTCCATGCCACTTTCGCTCTGGATGAAAATAGAAGATGATGGAGCCGCCTGGAAGAAGACCTTCTCGGCCGGACTTTTAATTTTTTGGGTGTTTTTTTTTTTAGCTTAGGGTTTTTAGGGCTTGAAAAAGAGCTGATTGCCCTTTTAAGGGCAGTAAAAGAGCTGAATGCCCATACAAATGCTCCTTTAGGGGCAATGGATAATTTAGTTTTTTTTAGTGTTAGTTTTTTTTTACTTTGGGGGGTTTGGTGGGTGGGTTTTTTTACTTTTTGTCTTAGTATTTTTAGAGGTAAAAGAGCTGTTTAACCTATGGCAATGCCCTACATAAGTCCATTTTAAGGGCTATTGGTAGCTAAGATTTGGGGGTTTTTTTATTTTAGGGGAGCTTTTTTATTTTCATAGGGATTAGGTATATAAAAAATATTTTTGATACTTTTGTTTATTTTTTTCTGTAATGTTGGACTTTTTTATTTTTTGTAATTTAATGTTAGTTTTTTTAATTTTAATTGTAATTTAGTAGTAATTGGGGTTCATTTAGGGGGTGTTAGGTTAGGGGGCTTAGTAATTAAATTAGTTATTTGCGTTGTGGGGGGTTTGGCGGTTTAAAGGTTAGTAGGTTAATTAGGTTGATTGCAATGTGGGTGTTTGGCGGTTTAGGGGTTAATATGTTAATTAGGTTTATTCCTTTGGCTGCGCGTGCAACCAACATTCTTTTGGCTGCCTCGCACAGCCAACATTTCTTTGAGGATGCGTGTGCAACTGGCGACGGCGACGGACTCATCACAAACACGATTATAGTATAGATTAGCACTTTTTTGGTATTATTAGTCTTCCTTTCACTTCACATTATTAATGTTCTTTCTTAGTATAGTACACAATTTGCAATAGCTCTATGAGCAAATAAACACCCACTCACTTCAGTGGCAACAATAATTTGATAATACTTTATAATAATGAACATCTATTCGAATGTATTATTTTTTTATATTTTTATTTAATTTAATATAACTTTGATCTTATGACTGAATTCATCTTATAACATTTATATATTCTGGTATAAATTTCTTTATTAAACCATCAAATGTTTACATTAACTCTTTGAAGGGCAATATGTTTGCGCTCATAACATATACACAACAGTCCAATATAAATACATAGGGAGCGATTTATTAAGCTCCGTATGGAGCTTGATGCCCCTGTTTCTGCACGAGCCTTCAGGCTTGCCGGAAACAGCAGTTTTGAAGCAGCGGTCTAAAGACCGTTGCTCCATAACTTGTCCGCCTGATCTGAGTTTACGGACAGAAATCAAAACGATCGAAAACAATCTGGTTAATTGACACCCCCTGCTAGCGGCTGATTGGCCGTGAATCTGCAAGGGCTGGCATTGCACCAGCAGTTCACAAGAACTGCTGGTTCAATGATAAATGCTGACAGCGTATACTGTCAGCATTTATTGATGTGCAGCGGACATGATATGCTACATCATATCATATCTGCTCACACTATGATAAATCTACCCCATAGTGTCAATTTGTAATAATGTGTCAGTTTGTCCTCTGAGCGTACATTAATGATAACCTGGTATATTTGATAATTATATTTCTCCAGGTTATGTTCATAAAAACAATTTTGTCTATTTATATACTTATCATTGCCAAAAAAAGTCTTCCTTATATTGTAAAGCGGCTTAACATATAGCAAATGAGATATTTAGTATTTTAGAAAGGCTTCAATGAAATGCCATTTACTATTTTAGTATAATGTAAACACGATCAGCTAATCTCTGATGATTGACAACTCAAAGATTTCCCCTATTGGTCTTCGCAAATGACGTAATTACTGTATGTCAAACTCTATTGGTTAATCCAACCTATGTGACAAATCCACCCACGAATCATAACCTAGCAAACAGTAAATGAGGATCCTATTAACCGCCTCCGGCTGGCGCGTGTTCCTTCCAGGGAAGCGTTATGTGAAACGCGCATCAGGGGCACTCTCACGAGGTCATAGTACCTCTTTTTTTATCTGTTTACTCAGTTTGTATCTATTAACACCAATTCTGCCTATTTTGTAGTCAGCATAATTGTAATTCAAGCCCTCACTATAGAAGGGGCTTTTTCAGTCTAGCGTTTTCCAACTGCATTGTCCAGCACATGCTTTAGCAATAGCATCGCATGTAGTTGAGAGATATTATATGTTATACTTAGTTGTTATCCCTTACAGTAAATCTATAAGACCGGATTACTATATGTATCAATAACTCTGTAGCTGCAAATTATAGCAGGGGTATCATTGCATGATTAAAGCATACAATACCTTATAACAGGTTGATAACCACACTGCTTGGTATGATAATAATAAGCAATACCTTATGAGAGGTTGATATTAATATTGCCACCTTACAGTAATCGTATTTGATACCATTACTATTTTTTTTTTTTTTTTTTAACACAAGCTTTATTGAATGAACAAGAAGGGCAATAAAATACACACATTTTGTTATCATAGAGTGCAAGTTAACAATTTTGCATCCGTCTTGTTATAATGACAGCTTAGTAACAATATGTCTTCTGCTATTCTCCTTTTATATACATCCTGTTCATTGTTTTTATGTATTAGCTTAAAATTATATAATGCGACTCACATATAACAGCTTTACTATCAGTTATAAGTCTGTTTAGATATTAAATCATATCTAGTGTGTGAGTAATTGTAGAAAGAAAGAGAGAAGAAAGATATCAGGGTATAGAGAGAAGAAGAGAAGAGGGGGGGGGGGGAGAGAAAAATAAAAAAAAATAAAAAAAAGGGAAGGGGGGAGGGGGGATGGTGTATATACCATTACTATTTTTAACTGTGTGTGTGTACAGTGTGTGGACTTCATTCATTACTTTTTTCTAATAAAGTTATCTTATATAAATGCTTGAGATTTTAAAGATATTTTTCTTTGTGGATACCTTTATGCAAATATATTATTAGAGTCCGGCAATCTGCTCTCTATGCAATTCTAATTGCATTTTTTTGTACATGAACTTATATACTATTGCCTAAGAAAAATTCTAGGGTTAGCGAATATAAGCATTAATAATTAACCACTTGAATTTTGATTAAAATTAAGCTAAAGGTATAAGTATCCCTCACTTTTCTCCATTTAAATGTGTGTGTATGTGTAATGTGCACTGTACCTTTAAGAAATTCTTCCCATAATCCTTTAATGACTCAGGAGCTTTCATATCATATATTGATTCTGAAATAGTTAAGATTAATAAAATACCTCTAATTAAAAAACTATACCTGTGTCAGTACATTTAATTGATGGCAATCATCTAGAATCAGGACCCATAACACATGAGACAATACCTTTACTTATGATATCTAATGATCATAAAGAATATATTTCCTTTGATGTTTTAACATCTCCTATTTCTCCAACATAGGTGTGTCCGGTCCACGGCGTCATCCTTACTTGTGGGATATTCTCTTCCCCAACAGGAAATGGCAAAGAGCCCAGCAAAGCTGGTCACATGATCCCTCCTAGGCTCCGCCTACCCCAGTCATTCTCTTTGCCGTTGTACAGGCAACATCTCCACGGAGATGGCTTAGAGTTTTTTAGTGTTTAACTGTAGTTTTTATTATTCAATCAAGAGTTTGTTATTTTGAAATAGTGCTGGTATGTACTATTTACTCAGAAACAGAAAAGAGATGAAGATTTCTGTTTGTATGAGGAAAATGATTTTAGCAACCGTCACTAAAATCCATGGCTGTTCCACACAGGACTGTTGAGAGCAATTAACTTCAGTTGGGGGAACAGTGAGCAGTCTCTTGCTGCTTGAGGTATGACACATTCTAACAAGACGATGTAATGCTGGAAGCTGTCATTTTCCCTATGGGATCCGGTAAGCCATGTTTATTACGATCGTAAATAAGGGCTTCACAAGGGCTTATTAAGACTGTAGACTTTTTCTGGGCTAAATCGATTCATTATTAACACATATTTAGCCTTGAGGAATCATTTTATCTGGGTATTTTGATATAATAATATCGGCAGGCACTGTTTTAGACACCTTATTCTTTAGGGGCTTTCCCAAATCATAGGCAGAGCCTCATTTTCGCGCCGGTGTTGCGCACTTGTTTTTGAGAGGCATGGCATGCAGTCGCATGTGAGAGGAGCTCTGATACTTAGAAAAGACTTTCTGAAGGCGTCATTTGGTATCGTATTCCCCTTTGGGCTTGGTTGGGTCTCAGCAAAGCAGATTCCAGGGACTGTAAAGGGGTTAAAGTTCAAAACGGCTCCGGTTCCGTTATTTTAAGGGTTAAAGCTTCCAAATTTGGTGTGCAATACTTTTAAGGCTTTAAGACACTGTGGTGAAAATTTGGTGAATTTTGAACAATTCCTTCATGTTTTTTCGCAATTGCAGTAATAAAGTGTGTTCAGTTTAAAATTTAAAGTGACAGTAACGGTTTTATTTTAAAACGTTTTTTGTACTTTGTTATCAAGTTTATGCCTGTTTAACATGTCTGAACTACCAGATAGACTGTGTTCTGAATGTGGGGAAGCCAGAATTCCTATTCATTTAAATAAATGTGATTTATGTGACAATGACAATGATGCCCAAGATGATTCCTCAAGTGAGGGGAGTAAGCATGGTACTGCATCATTCCCTCCTTCGTCTACACGAGTCTTGCCCACTCAGGAGGCCCCTAGTACATCTAGCGCGCCAATACTCCTTACTATGCAACAATTAACGGCTGTAATGGATAATTCTGTCAAAAACATTTTAGCCAAAATGAACACTTATCAGCGTAAGCGCGACTGCTCTGTTTTAGATACTGAAGAGCATGACGACGCTGATAATAATGTTTCTGAAGGGCCCCTAACCCAGTCTGATGGGGCCAGGGAGGTTTTGTCTGAGGGAGAAATTACTGATTCAGGGAACATTTCTCAACAAGCTGAACCTGATGTGATTACGTTTAAATTTAAGTTGGAACATCTCCGCATTCTGCTTAAGGAGGTATTATCCACTCTGGATGATTGTGACAAGTTGGTCATCCCAGAGAAACTATGTAAAATGGACAAGTTCCTAGAGGTGCCGGGGCTCCCAGAAGCTTTTCCTATACCCAAGCGGGTGGCGGACATTGTTAATAAAGAATGGGAAAGGCCCGGTATTCCTTTCGTCCCTCCCCCCATATTTAAAAAATTGTTTCCTATGGTCGACCCCAGAAAGGACTTATGGCAGACAGTCCCCAAGGTCGAGGGAGTGGTTTCCACTTTAAACAAACGCACCACTATACCCATAGAGGATAGTTGTGCTTTCAAAGATCCTATGGATAAAAAATTAGAAGGTTTGCTTAAAAAGATGTTTGTTCAGCAGGGTTACCTTCTACAACCAATTTCATGCATTGTCCCTGTCGCTACAGCCGCATGTTTCTGGTTCGATGAGCTGATAAAGGCGGTCGATAGTGATTCTCCTCCTTATGAGGAGATTATGGACAAAATCAATGCTCTCAAATTGGCTAATTCTTTCACCCTAGACGCCACTTTGCAATTGGCTAGGTTAGCGGCTAAGAATTCTGGGTTTGCTATTGTGGCGCGCAGAGCGCTTTGGTTGAAATCTTGGTCGGCTGATGCGTCTTCCAAGAACAAGCTACTTAACATTCGTTTCAAGGGGAAAACGCTGTTTGGCCCTGACTTGAAAGAGATTATCTCTGATATCACTGGGGGTAAGGGCCACGCCCTTCCTCAGGATCGGCCTTTCAAGGCAAAAAATAAACCTAATTTCTCCAACATAGGTGTGTCCGGTCCACGGCGTCATCCTTACTTGTGGGATATTCTCTTCCCCAACAGGAAATGGCAAAGAGCCCAGCAAAGCTGGTCACATGATCCCTCCTAGGCTCCGCCTACCCCAGTCATTCTCTTTGCCGTTGTACAGGCAACATCTCCACGGAGATGGCTTAGAGTTTTTTAGTGTTTAACTGTAGTTTTTCATTATTCAATCAAGAGTTTGTTATTTTCAAATAGTGCTGGTATGTACTATTTACTCAGAAACAGAAAAGAGATGAAGAATTCTGTTTGTATGAGGAAAATGATTTTAGCAACCGTAACTAAAATCCATGGCTGTTCCACACAGGACTGTTGAGAGCAATTAACTTCAGTTGGGGGAACAGTGTGCAGTCTCTTGCTGCTTGAGGTATGACACATTCTAACAAGACGATGTAATGCTGGAAGCTGTCATTTTCCCTATGGGATCCGGTAAGCCATTTTTATTAAGATAGTAAATAAGGGCTTCACAAGGGCTTATTAAGACTGTAGACTTTTTCTGGGCTAAATCGATTCATTATTAACACATATTTAGCCTTGAGGAATCATTTATTCTGGGTATTTTGATATGATTATATCGGCAGGCACTGTTTTTGACACCTTATTCTTTAGGGGCTTTCCCTAATCATAGTCAGAGCCTCATTTTCGCGCCGGTAATGGCGCACTTGTTTTTGAGGACAGCATGGCATGCAGCTGCATGTGTGTGGAGCTCTGATACATAGAAAAGTCTTTCTGAAGGCATCATTTGGTATCGTATTCCCCTTTGGGCTTGGTTGGGTCTCAGCAAAGCAGATTCCAGGGACTGTAAAGGGGTTAAATATAAAAACGGCTCCGGTTCCGTTATTTTAAGGGTTAAAGCTTCCAAATTTGGTGTGCAATACTTTTAAGGCTTTAAGACACTGTGGTGAAATTTTGGTGAATTTTGAACAATTCCTTCATACTTTTTCGCAATTGCAGTAATAAAGTGTGTTTAGTTTAAAATTTAAAGTGACAGTAACGGTTTTATTTTAAAACGTTTTTTGTGCTTTGTTATCAAGTTTATGCCTGTTTAACATGTCTGAACTACCAGATAGATTGTGTTCTGAATGTGGGGAAATCAAGGTTCCTTCTCATTTAACTATATGTATTTTATGTCATAAAAAATTTAGTAAAAATGATGCCCAAGATGATTCCTCAAGTGAGGGGAGTAAGCATGGTACTGCATCATCCCCTACTTCGTCTACACCAGTCTTGCCCATACAGGAGGCCCCTAGTACATCTAGTGCGCCAATACTCCTTACTATGCAACATTTAACGGCTGTAATGGATAATTCTATCAAAAACATTTTAGCCAATATGCCCACTTATCAGCGAAAGCGCGACTGCTCTTTTTCAGAAAATTCTGTAGAGCATGAGAACGCTGATGATATGGTTTCTGAAGGGCCCCTACACCAGTCTGAGGGGGCCAGGGAGGTTTTGTCTGAGGGAGAAATTTCAGATTCAGGAAACATTTCTCAACAAGCTGAACCTGATGTGATTAATTTTAAATTTAAGTTGGAACATCTCCGCGCTCTGCTTAAGGAGGTGTTATCCAATTTGGATGATTGTGATTATCTGGTCATTCCAGAACCACTATGTAAAATAGAAAAGTTCTTAGAGGCCCCGGGGCCCCCCGAAGCTTTTCCTATATCCAAGCGGGTGGCGTACATTGTTAGTAAAGAATGGGACAGGCCCGGTATACCTTTAGTACCTTCCCCCATATTTATAAAATTGTTTTCCTATAGTCGACCCCAGAAAGGACTGATGGCAGACAGTCCCCAAGGTCGAGGGGGCGGTTTCTACTCTACACAAGCGCGCCACTATACCCATAGAAGATAGTTGTGCTTTCCAAGATCCTATGGATAAAAAATTAGAAGGTCTGCTAAAGATGTTTGTTCAGCAAGGTTCCCTTCTACATCCAATTGCATGCATTGTCCCTGTCACTGCAGCCGCGTGTTTCTAGTTTGATGAGCTAGGAAAGGCGATTATTAGTAATTCTTCTGCTTATGAGGAGATTATGGACAGAATTCGTGCTCTTAAATTGGCTAATTCTTTCACCCTAGACGCCACCTTGCAATTGGCTAGGTTAGCGGCGAAAAAATTCTGGGTTTTGCTATTGTGGCGCAGAGCGCTTCGGTTAAAATCTTGGACAGCGGATGCGTCTTCCAAGAACAAATTGCTTGACATTCCTTTCAAGGGGAAAACACTCTTTGGCCCTGACTTGAAAGAGATTATCTCTGATATCACTGGGGGCAAGGGCCACGCCCTTCCTCGGGATAGGTCTTTTCAAGACCAAAAATAAACCTAAGTTTAAGCAGGAAGGTAATACTTCTCAAGCCAATCCAGCCTGGAGACCTATGCAAGGCTGGAACATAGGAAAGCAGGCCAGGAAACCTGCCACTGCTACCAAGACAGCATGAAATGCGGGCCCCCGATCCGGGACCGGATCTGGTGGGGGGCAGACTCTCTCTCTTCGCTCAGGCTGGGGCAAGAGATGTTCTGGATCCTTGGGCGTTAGAAATAGTCTCCCAAGGTTATTCTCTGGAGTTCAAGGGGCTTCCTCCTAGGGGGAGGTTCCACAGGTCTCAGTTGTCTTCAGACCACATAAGAAGACAGGCATTCTTACATTGGGTAAAAGACCTGCTAAAAATGGGAGTGATTCATCCTGTTCCATTAGGAGAACAAGGGATGGGGTTCTACTCCAATCTGTTCATAGTTCCCAAAAAAGAGGGAACGTTCAGACCAATCTTCGATCTCAAGATCTTGAACAAGTTTCTCAAGGTTCCATCGTTCAAGATGGAAACCATTCGAACACTTCTTCCTTCCATCCAGGAAGGTCAATTCATGACCAAGGTGGATTTCAAGGATGCGTATCTACATATTCCTATCCACAAGGAACATTATCGGTTCCTAAGGTTTGCATTCCTGGACAAGCATTTCCAGTTCGTGGCGTTTTCTTTCGGATTAGCCACTGCTCCTAGGTTTTTCTCATAGGTACTAGGGTCCCTTCTGGCGGTGCTAAGACCAAGGGGCATTGCTGTAGTACCTTACTTGGACGACATTCTGATTCGAGCGTCGTCCCTTCCTCAAGTATAGGCTCACACGGACATTGTCCTGGCCTTTCTCAGATCTCACGGATGGAAAGTGAACGTGGAAAAGAGTTCTCTATCTCCGTCAACGAGGGTTCCCTTCTTGGGAACTATAATAGACTCCTTAGAAATGAGGATTTTTCTGACAGAAGCCAGAAAAACAAAACTTCTAGACTCTTGTCGGATACTTCATTCCGTTCCTCTTCCTTCCATAGCGCAGGGCATGGAAGTGATAGGTTTGATGGTAGCGGCACTGGACATAGTTCCTTTTGTGCGCATTCATCTAAGACCATTACAACTGTTCATGCTCAGTCAGTGGAATGGGGACTATTCAGACTTGTCTCCGAAGATACAAGTAAATCAGAGGACCAGAGACTCATTCCGTTGGTGGCTGTCCCTGGACAACCTGTCACAAGGGATGACCTTCTGCAGACCAGAGTGGGTCATTGTCACGACCGACGCCAGTCTGATGGGCTGGGGCGCGGTCTGGGGATCCCTGAAAGCTCAGGGTCTTTGGTCTCGGGTAGACTCTCTTCTACCGATAAATATTCTGGAACTGAGAGCGATATTCAATGCTCTCAAAGCTTGGCCTCAGCTAGCGAGGGCCAAGTTCATACATCAACCATCAGGGGGGAACAAGGAGTTCCCTAGCGATGGAAGAAGTGACCAAAATCATTCTATGGGCGGAGTCTCACTCCTGCCACCTGTCTGCTATCCACATCCCAGGAGTGGAAAATTGGGAAGCGGATTTTCTGAGTCGTCAGACATTGCATCCGGGGGAGTGGGAACTCCATCCGGAAATCTTTGCCCAAGTCACTCAACCGTGGGGCATTCCAGACATGGATCTGATGGCCTCTCGTCAGAACTTTAGAGTTCCTTACTACGGGTACAGATCCAGGGATCCCAAGGCGGCTCTAGTGGATGCACTAGTAGCACCTTGGACCTTCAAACTAGCTTATGTGTTCCCGCCGTTTCCTCTCATCCCCAGGCTGGTAGCCAGGATCAATCAGGAGAGGGCGTCGGTGATTTTGATAGCTCCTGCGTGGCCACGCAGGACTTGGTATGCAGATCTGGTGAATATGTCATCGGCTCCACCATGGAAGCTACCTTTGAGACGAGACCTTCTTGTTCTAGGTCCGTTCGACCCACTCCAGCTGACTGCTTGGAGATTGAACGCTTGATCTTATCAAAGCGAGGGTTCTCAGATTCTGTTATTAATACTCTTGTTCAGGCCTGAAAGCCTGTAACCAGAAAAATTACCACATAATTTGGTATATCTGTTGGTGTGAATCTGCAGGATTCCCTTGGGACAAGGTTAAGATTCCTAAGAGTCTATCCTTCCTTCGAGAAGGATTGGAAAAAGGATTATCTGCAAGTTCCTTGATGGGACAGATTTCTGCCTTGTCCGTGTTACTTCACAAAAAGCTGGCAGCTGTGCCAGATGTTCTAGCCTTTGTTCAGGCTCTGGTTAGAATCAAGCCTGTTTACAAAATTTTTGACTCCTACTTGGAGTCTCAACCTAGTTCTTTCAGTTCTTCAGGGGGTTCCGTTTGAACCCTTACATTCCGTTGATATTAAGTTATTATCTTGGAAAGTTTGTTTTTGGTTGCAATTTCTTCTGCTAGAAGAGTTTCAGAATTATCTGCTCTGCAGTGTTCTTCTCCTTATCTGGAGTTCCATGCAGATAAGGTGGTTTTGCGTACTAAACCTGGTTTTCTTCCAAAAGTTGTTTCTAACAAAGACATTAACCAGGAGATAGTTGTACCTTTCTTTGTGTCCTAATCCAGTTTCAAAGAAGGAACGTTTGTTGCACAACTTGAATGTAGTTCGTGCTCTCAAATTTTACTTAGCAGCTACTAAGGATTTCAGACAAACTTTGTCTTTGTTTGTTGTTTATTCTGGTAAACGGAGAGGTCAAAAAGCAACTTCTACCTCTCTCTCCTTCTGGATTAAAAGCATTATCCGATTGGCTTATGAGACTGCCGGACGGCAGCCTCCTGAAAGAATCACAGCTCACTCCACTAGGGCTGTGGCTTCCACATGGGCCTTCAAGAACGAGGCGTCTGTTGATCAGATATGTAGGGCAGCGACTTGGTCTTCACTGCACACTTTTACCAAATTTTACAAGTTTGATACTTTTGCTTCTTCTGAGGCTATTTTTGGGAGAAGGGTTTTGCAAGCCGTGGTGCCTTCCATTTAGGTGACCTGATTTGCTCCCTCCCTTCATCCGTGTCCTAAAGCTTTGGTATTGGTTCCCACAAGTAAGGATGACGCCGTGGACCGGACACACCTATGTTGGAGAAAACAGAATTTATGTTTACCTGATAAATTTCTTTCTCCAACGGTGTGTCCGGTCCACGGCCCGCCCTGGTTTTTTTAATCAGGTCTGATAATTTATTTTCTTTAACTACAGTCACCACGGTACCATATGGTTTCTCCTATGCAAATATTCCTCCTTAACGTCGGTCGAATGACTGGGGTAGGCGGAGCCTAGGAGGGATCATGTGACCAGCTTTGCTGGGCTCTTTGCCATTTCCTGTTGGGGAAGAGAATATCCCACAAGTAAGGATGACGCCGTGGACCGGACACACCGTTGGAGAAAGAAATTTATCAGGTAAACATAAATTCTGTTTTTCGTCCCTTTCGTAGAAACGGACCAGCCCAAAGTGCTACGTCCTCTAAGCAAGAGGGTAATACTTCTCAAGCCAAGCCAGCTTGGAGACCAATGCAAGGCTGGAACAAGGGAAAGCAGGCCAAGAAACCTGCCACTGCTACCAAGACAGCATGAAATGTTGGCCCCCGATCCGGGACCGGATCTGGTGGGGGGCAGACTCTCTCTCTTCGCTCAGGCTTGGGCAAGAGATGTTCTGGATCCTTGGGCGCTAGAAATAGTCTCCCAAGGTTATCTTCTGGAATTCAAGGGACTTCCCCGAAGGGGGAGGTTCCACAGGTCTCAGTTGTCTTCAGACCACATAAAAAGACAGGCATTCTTACATTGTGTAGAAGACCTGTTAAAAATGGGAGTGATTCATCCTGTTCCATTAAGAGAACAAGGGATGGGGTTCTACTCCAATCTGTTCATAGTTCCCAAAAAAGAGGGAACGTTCAGACCAATCTTAGATCTCAAGATCTTAAACAAGTTTCTCAAGGTTCCATCGTTCAAGATGGAAACCATTCGAACTATTCTTCCTTCCATCCAGGAAGGTCAATTCATGACCACGGTGGATTTAAAGGATGCGTATCTACATATTCCTATCCACAAGGAACATCATCGGTTCCTAAGGTTCGCATTCCTGGACAAGCATTACCAGTTCGTGGCGCTTCCTTTCGGATTAGCCACTGCTCCAAGGATTTTCACAAAGGTACTAGGGTCCCTTCTAGCTGTGCTAAGACCAAGGGGCATTGCTGTAGTACCTTACTTGGACGACATTCTGATTCAAGCGTCGTCCCTTCCTCAAGCAAAGGCTCACACGGACATTGTCCTGGCCTTTCTCAGATCTCACGGATGGAAAGTGAACGTGGAAAAGAGTTCTCTATCTCCGTCAACAAGGGTTCCCTTCTTGGGAACAATAATAGACTCCTTAGAAATGAGGATTTTTCTGACAGAGGCCAGAAAAACAAAACTTCTAGACTCTTGTCGGATACTTCATTCCGTTCCTCTTCCTTCCATAGCTCAGTGCATGGAAGTGATCGGGTTGATGGTAGCGGCAATGGACATAGTTCCTTTTGCGCGCATTCATCTAAGACCATTACAACTGTGCATGCTCAGTCAGTGGAATGGGGACTATACAGACTTGTCTCCGAAGATACAAGTAAATCAGAGGACCAGAGACTCACTCCGTTGGTGGCTGTCCCTGGACAACCTGTCACAAGGGATGACATTCCGCAGACCAGAGTGGGTCATTGTCACGACCGACGCCAGTCTGATGGGCTGGGGCGCGGTCTGGGGATCCCTGAAAGCTCAGGGTCTTTGGTCTCGGGAAGAATCTCTTCTACCGATAAATATTCTGGAACTGAGAGCGATATTCAATGCTCTCAAGGCTTGGCCTCAGCTAGCGAGGGCCAAGTTCATACGGTTTCAATCAGACAACATGACAACTGTTGCGTACATCAACCATCAGGGGGGAACAAGGAGTTCCCTAGCGATGGAAGAAGTGACCAAAATCATTCTATGGGCGGAGTCTCACTCCTGCCACCTGTCTGCTATCCACATCCCAGGAGTGGAAAATTGGGAAGCGGATTTTCTGAGTCGTCAGACATTGCATCCGGGGGAGTGGGAACTCCATCCGGATATCTTTGCCCAAGTCACTCAGCTGTGGGGCATTCCAGACATGGATCTGATGGCCTCTCGTCAGAACTTCAAAGTTCCTTGCTACGGGTCCAGATCCAGGGATCCCAAGGCGGCTCTAGTGGATGCACTAGTAGCACCTTGGACCTTCAAACTAGCTTATGTGTTCCCGCCGTTTCCTCTCATCCCCAGGCTGGTAGCCAGGATCAATCAGGAGAGGGCGTCGGTGATCTTGATAGCTCCTGCGTGGCCACGCAGGACTTGGTATGCAGATCTGGTGAATATGTCATCGGCTCCACCTTGGAAGCTACCTTTGAGACGAGACCTTCTTGTTCAGGGTCCGTTCGAACATCCGAATCTGGTTTCACTCCAGCTGACTGCTTGGAGATTGAACGCTTGATCTTATCGAAGCGAGGGTTCTCAGATTCTGTTATCGATACTCTTGTTCAGGCCAGAAAGCCTGTAACTAGAAAGATTTACCACAAAATTTGGAAAAAATATATCTGTTGGTGTGAATCTAAAGGATTCCCTTGGGACAAGGTTAAGATTCCTAAGATTCTATCCTTCCTTCAAGAAGGATTGGAAAAAGGATTATCTGCAAGTTCCCTGAAGGGACAAATTTCTGCCTTGTCTGTGTTACTTCACAAAAAGCTGGCAGCTGTGCCAGATGTTCAAGCCTTTGTTCAGGCTCTGGTTAGAATTAAGCCTGTTTACAAACCTTTGACTCCTCCTTGGAGTCTCAATTTAGTTCTTTCAGTTCTTCAGGGGGTTCCGTTTGAACCCTTACATTCCGTTGATATTAAGTTATTATCTTGGAAAGTTTTGTTTTTAGTTGCAATTTCTTCTGCTAGAAGAGTTTCAGAATTATCTGCTCTGCAGTGTTCTCCTCCTTATCTGGTGTTCCATGCAGATAAGGTGGTTTTACGTACTAAACCTGGTTTTCTTCCAAAAGTTGTTTCTAACAAAAACATTAACCAGGAGATTATCGTACCTTCTCTGTGTCCGAAACCAGTTTCAAAGAAGGAACGTTTGTTGCACAATTTGGATGTTGTTCGCGCTCTAAAATTCTATTTAGATGCTACAAAGGATTTTAGACAAACATCTTCCTTGTTTGTTGTTTATTCCGGTAAAAGGAGAGGTCAAAAAGCAACTTCTACCTCTCTCTCTTTTTGGATTAAAAGCATCATCAGATTGGCTTACGAGACTGCCGGACGGCAGCCTCCCGAAAGAATCACAGCTCATTCCACTAGGGCTGTGGCTTCCACATGGGCCTTCAAGAACGAGGCTTCTGTTGATCAGATATGTAGGGCAGCGACTTGGTCTTCACTGCACACTTTTACCAAATTTTACAAGTTTGATACTTTTGCTTCTTCTGAGGCTATTTTTGGGAGAAAGGTTTTGCAAGCCGTGGTGCCTTCCATTTAGGTGACCTGATTTGCTCCCTCCCTTCATCCGTGTCCTAAAGCTTTGGTATTGGTTCCCACAAGTAAGGATGACGCCGTGGACCGGACACACCAATGTTGGAGAAAACAGAATTTATTTTTACCTGATAAATTACTTTCTCCAACGGTGTGTCCGGTCCACGGCCCGCCCTGGTTTTTTTAATCAGGTCTGATAATTTATTTTCTTTAACTACAGTCACCACAGTACCATATGGTTTCTCCTATGCAAATATTCCTCCTTAACGTCGGTCGAATGACTGGGGTAGGCGGAGCCTAGGAGGGATCATGTGACCAGCTTTGCTGGGCTCTTTGCCATTTCCTGTTGGGGAAGAGAATATCCCACAAGTAAGGATGACGCCGTGGACCGGACACACCGTTGGAGAAAGTAATTTATCAGGTAAACATAAATTCTGTTTTTTCCAGTGGTTTTAGGATTGCAATGGTTGAGATTGCATCAACCTACCATTAACTGGCAAACAAGTAGTGTCACATTTAACTCTGATTACTGTGAAAGTACATGTATCCAGAATCTTACAATTATGGTGGTTGCGGAACATCCAATACCACCTGAATACACTGATTTTGAGTTTGTTTTTAGTAAAAAGGAGGCAGAAAATTTACCTCCCAATCGATCTTATGATTGTCCAATAGATTTGATACCAGGTTCAGACATACCTTATGGTCATATTTTTCCCCTCTCAGAACCTGAATTATTGGAGCTAAAAAATTATCTGACAGATAACTTGCGTAAAGGGTTTATACGTCCCTCGACATCACCTGCAGGGGCAGGGATGTTCTTTGTACGTAATAAGGATCAAAGTCTAAGACCTATAATCGACTATAGGGAACTTAATAAAAGAACAGTCAAAAATAGATATCCTTTGCCCCTAATACCTGAGCTGATTTAGAGGTTACCTGAGCTGATTTAGAGGTTGAAGGGAGCAACTGTCTATACTAAGTTAGATCTAAGAGGGGCGTACAACCTTATTCGCATGAGACCAGGAGATGAATGTCTCACTGCTTTTAGAACGCTATATGGTTTGTATGAATATACTGTAATGTCCTTTGGGCTATGTAATGCTCCCGCAACCTTTCAGAGATTTATCAACGATATCTTTAGAGATCTTTTAGATATCTGCATGGTGATTTATGTAGATGATATTTTAATCTATTCATCAAACCTACAAGAACATGTAATGCATGTAAGGAAAGTTCTTTCCAGACTACAAGCTCACCATCTTTATGTCAAACTAGAAAAATATATCTTCCATAGCCAAGATATAACTTTCCTAGGTTACCATATAACACCTGATGGTATATCTATGGATAATGGAAAGGTACAGGTTATCCAAGACTGGCCAACACCTAAAACCAAGAAAGATGTCCAAATATTTCTCGGTTTTTCAAATTTTTATAGGAAATTTATTAAGAACTTTGCTTCAATTTCCAAACCTCTTACATCACTAACTAAGAGTACTACACCTGACAGAGAGAGACCGGAAGAGGTGGAGGCACGCTGGGTTGTCGGCGTGTAGTTTACTCATGTGGGATTGAGTAGAACCTCTTGCAATATTTTCCATCGCAAGCATATCCTTACAAGCTGTGTGTTGTTATGGCAACTTGGATTCTGAGCTCACACGCTGAGCTGCTTGCTACCAGTCTCCTTATTGGGGTTTCCCGAGTCTTTTCCCCAGACTCACTTGGCCAAGGCTGGTGCTTGAACGCTGATTGCTACACCGACAGAATACAGACTACCGGTAGAAAGCCGGCATAAAGCTGTCTTCTCATTGGGGTTTTCAGGGTCTTTTGCCCAGACTCACTTGGCCAAGCCTGGCGCTTGAACGTTGAGCGTTACACCGGCAGAACATAGACCACCGGTAGAAAGCCGGTAGAAAGCCGTTTCCTTATTGGGGTTTTCCGGCTCTTTTTCCCAGACTCACTTGGCCAAGGCTGGCGCTTGAACGCTGAGCGCTATACCGGCAGAACACAGACCACCGGTAGAAAGCTGGTAGAAAGCTGCACATAAAGGACGCTACGGCAACTTGGATCGAGTCTTTTCCCCAGACTCACTCGGCCAAGGCTGGCGCTTAAACGATGAGAGCTACAATGGCAGATCACAGACCACCGGTAGAAAAGCCGGTAGAAAGTTACACTTAAAGGACGCCATATTTACAGGACGCTACAGAACGCTACATCGGCAGAGCATTGCCAGAACGGTTCACCTACAGGACCTGTTACCAGTCTCTCTATAGGGGTTTCCCGGTCTCTTCCCCTGGACTGGCGTGTGAATGCTGAGCGCCACACCGGCAGAACACAAGCAGAAAGCTAATCTTGAAGGATGCCATATTTTGCAGACGCTACATCGGTAGAATACCGATAGAAAACGTTATCTGCAGGATTAGCTACTAGCCCCTTCATAGGGGTCTCTTGGATCCCGTATCTAGATGTGGTCGGTCTAGGCTGGCACTGGTTGGCTGAGCGTTATATTGGCAGAAATCTATATCTGTAGCTTACTATATTCACAGAAAGCTACACTAGTAACATATCGGCAGAATATTACATCTGCAGGATGCCACAGCTACAGAATATTTAAATCAGCGGATCACTAAAGCTACAGATTGTTATACTGCTATATTGGCATATTCCTACATTTTTGAATGCTACATCTGTAAACTGCTACACTGCTGTAACTACAGAAAAGCCTGCAGAAATATTTAATGTAAGCTACGGTTCCAGTTTCCTGCTTTTGCCCAGCCTCAATAACAGGTCATCTAACAGCTGCACAGTGTCTCTCCTTTTTCCTTTTAATTGAATCACCAGTGAACAGTGTATTACATGGGAGTTGCCCTTCTAGGCACTACATCCTGGCTATTGGAACAAAAATTGCAAGACCCTCAATTCTACAGGAAGGCGTACTTACTTGTCTTTTTCTGGCGATCTATCTGTTACCAAGCCTGCAGGAGTGTATGTTTCCAACTATATCCCCATATTATTGTTGTACTACTCTTAGCAAGCTCCCTGCTACCATAGCCTCCATAGACAGAGGTATCAGCATATAAAGGAAAAGGGAGAAGAGAAAAGGGGAAAAAAGAAAAAATGATGATGATCTGATCTGAAGTTCAATAACAGGTCTCGGATGATTTTTCCTTTTTTTTTTAATATATCTACAAAAGTTATATAGAAGAAATCAGCTTGCAGAAAAGTTTTCTACTACTAACACGCATACAAGGATTGGTAACGTAAATTAAGTTTTTTTTGCTATATACTTTTTTAATCCTAATTTTTTTTTTTTCATAATGGAAGAACTATTGTCTTGGACATATTAACTGAAAATTCGTTATATCCTCACTATGTCTTCTTAGGTAGCTCTGAGAAATAAGAGTTATATTGTTTTGATTGTAATAATTGTTGATTGTAAACTGTAAAATAAGATATCAAGGAGAATGCACTTAGTATTTAAGAATTGCTGAAATTGCCGGAATTAAAACTATCTATGGTATGCTTTTAAGGTAATAGCATCTTATACGCAACTTAAAGATTTAGTTACTTTTATCGCCTAAGGAAAATTATTAATAATAGATCTGCATAGTTCAAACATTTTTTGTATGATGTAATATCAGTGATAGGGATAATACACTTGGTATTATTACTACTTGCTAGACAATATAAATATCTCCTGCTCGTTTAAAAAAAAAAAAAAAAGAGAAAAGGAGAGAAAAAAAAGAGAGGAAAAAGGGAAGGAAAAAAAAAAAAAAAAGAAAGAGGGGAAGAAGAGGAAAGAGAAGGGAAAAAAGAGAGAAAAGGATAAGAAGAAAAACAAAAATAAAATAGAGAAGGGAAAAGGTACTTTAACACATTTAAGATCACTTCGCTTGTTTTTCTTTTGTTTCCCTTCTCTTATCTGCCTCTCCACATGGAGAAATTTGTCTCTAATCTTAAATTACAATCACCAAACATGCCAGTAAAAACCAGAGATAGAAAAAATAGGACTAGCATGGATAACCATGGTAATATGCCATTAATGACGGCAGCAACAGAGTTAAATGTGATAGACCCGCAAGATATAGTCAAACAGATAGCAGAACTTATGCTTCTGCAATTTGATCAAATTAAATCAGATATATGTAATCTAAGTTCAGAAATTAAACAGTTTACATCTAGATTAATTGAAGCAGAGCAGCGTATCTCTGATTTAGAAGATACTATGACTCTACAGGAACAAATAACTAAAGAACATAACTCTAAAATAACAAATTTACAGTATAAAATCACTGAACTAGAAGATAGAGCACGGTGCACTAACGTCAGGTTTGTGGGTATTCCAGAGACAAAGGAATATCAAGATTTACATAATTTTATTTCATTAATTCTCCCTCAACAATTAGGAATATCAGCTGATATCTTACCTTTTACAATAGAAAGAGTACACCGTATAGGACCTGCTAAAATGTTACCTGATGGAACAGTCAGGAGTAGGCCGGTTATCACTAAATTTCTTGATTTCCAGGATAAGATTAAGATGATGTATTATTATAGGCAGAAATCCCCATTCTTAATTGAAGGTAAACCACTGTTGATGTTTCAAGACTTTTCAGTCGAAACATCTCAAAAGAGGAAAGAAATAGCTCCTTTATGCACAAAATTGATCCAGGCTGGGATAAAGGCTACGGTTATCTATCCTGCAAAAGTTAAGGTAATAAACGATGGCATACATAAAATATTAAATAATCCAGAGGAAGTAAAAGAATTTGCTAAATTGAAGGCCATCAATCTATCACTCTAAGGAGCTATGGTTACTCAGTCTTAAATTGTGATGTACAACTTGTTCAGTATGGAATAATAAATATATGGAAATGTATTGGTTCAAGAACTCGACCTTCTTCAAATTAATTTTTATTATGTGTAAAAAAAAATTTTTTATTTTTTTTTCTTTCTCTCTCTCTCCCTCCCCTCTTTCTCTCGGACCCCTTTCTTTACAGGTTTACAGATAAGTCTTAAATGATGTGCTTTTATAATCTTATTTGGTGGAAATAGTTAATTTAGCATCTTGGCATGTTGGTGGGATCTCCTCTCCACAGAAGCGTAAAAAGATTTTAGCACAACTTAAAAAACATAAAATAAATATTGCCTTTCTCCAAGAAACGCATTTAAAGGATACAGAATTAGTCAAATTAAAAACTGACTAGGTAGGGGAAGTAGTAGGTACCCATTGTACAAATAGGAAAAAAGGAGTAGCATTTCTCTTTCATAAAGATTTACAGTACAAAATTTTAAGAACAGAGGTTGACCGAGAAGAAAGATATCTTATTATACTTCTAGAGTTAGATGGAATGCCCCTTATATTATGCAATATTTATGGACCTAATAAATTGGATAAGCAATTTTGGATTAATTTACTACCTAATTTTACAGATAATTTGATCATTGCAGGAGACTTTAACTTAGCTAGATACCCTACACTAGATAGGCTAAAACCTGCACAGAATAGGAATAGTAAACAAGAAGTCAAAATATTTAAAAACTTCTGCAATATACTACATAGTAAAGATATCTGGAGGATTCAAAATCCAGATCTGAGGAAGTTCTCTTGTGAATCTCGTTCATATAAAACGATGTCTAGAATAGATTATTTTTTGGTAAGCAATAAAATACTTGGATTAGAATTAAAGGCTGATATAAAATAAATTATTATCTCGGATCATGCTATTCTTACTCTTAGTTTTAGAATTCGGAAGCCACAAGAAAATAATTTTGATAGATTTTATTTTCCAAGATATCTTGCTCAAAACGTCCAATTTAAAACTAAAATGGTCAGATTATATTAAGATTAATTCCACACCAGGAATTAAAATAGAAACCTTATGGGAAGCATTTAAGGCAGTAATAAGAGGAGACATTAAAGCCTATCTGGCTATGCAGAAACGCAATAATTTAAGAAAGGATATAGAACTTGCTAATCACTTACGTAATAGTTATAACACCTATATTAGTGACCCTTCTAATAAATCCTGGGAACTATATCATAAAGTTAAGAAGGAAAGAGAACTTTTTTTAGAACAAAAAGTGGCACAGGAGGACCTTAGAAGACAGTTCTTTTTTTTTAGACAAAGCGGTAAAGCAGGAAAACACCTTGCTAATTTAACCAAATCCAAAAAAAAAGAGAGAAATTATTGAAGCCATTAAAACTGAATCTGGTAGAATTACACATTCTAACGAAATACGAGAATATGCATTTGGTTATTTTCGAGATCTGTACTCAGCATCACCAATAAACCCTTAAAATCATGAGGAATTTTGGGGGGAAATACAGGTTCCATTATTAGATAAGACTAGTCTAGATAAATTGAATATACCTATAACATTATTAGAGGTGACTAACGCTATTAAAGCATCAGCAGCTAATAAGGCTACAGGACCAGACCAGATTCCGGCTGAGTTGTACAAAATTCTTTCGGACGAAATTTCTCCATTACTGGTTAACTTGTTTAACCAGTATTTTATTGATAATGTCCCATGTTCTAGATTTTTTGCCTCTTCACTTATCACATTAGTTCTTAAAAAAAAGAAAAATCCAGAAGAGATTAGTTCATATAGACCAATATCACTCTTAAATTGTGATTATAAAATATTTATGTCTATTTTAGCATCAAGACTTAAACTTATAATTGGATCTATGATACATAAGGACCAGGTAGGCTTTATGCCAGGGAGGAATTCTACCCGGAACTTACGTAAACTTCAGCTATTACTAAACTCATATTATATTCCAGATAATGAAAGGGTATACACTAGAAGAAAGGATGCAGCCATTGTTTCAATCGATGCAGAGAAGGCCTTCGACTCCATTACCTGGGACCATTTATTTTTTGCTCTAAAGGAATATGGAGTCGAGGGCCCTTTCTTCCATCTTATACGGTCAATATACAATTCAGCTTGGGCATCGGTCATTATTAATGGAACATCTTCAGAACAATTTCCCCTCCTTAAGGGATCAAGACAAGGGTGCCCATTGTCCCCTTATCTTTTTAATCTGGCCCTAGAGCCCCTTGTGATCCTGTTGAGGAAAGAATTAGATGGGGTTAAACTAGGTAATAGAAGAATAACAACACTCTTATATGCTGATGACTTGTTAGTATTAACAAATACAAAAAAAAATATACCTTTATTGATACAGATATTACAAGATTTCGGGGCCTTTGCAGGTTATAAGATTAATACATTAAAAACAGAAATGTTTTGGCTAAATAAAAACAAGGACTCATACCACTTATCTCCATTTAAAGAGGCAAAAGACTCCTTTACATATTTAGGGATTAAATTATCTAAAAATTATAAAGAATGGTATGATTTCAATTATCCCCCGGGTTTTCTTAAAATAAAGCGGGATATGGAAAAATGGGCAACATTTAAACTTACTATAACTGGCAAGATTAATTTAGTTAAAATGCTTCTTTTCCCGAAATTACTCTATTTAATGCAGAACCTTCCAATTCTGATAAAAAAGAAAGATTTAATTGCTTATAGAAGAGCATGTTCACAATTCATATGGAAAGGGAAAAGAAGATCAATAGCGTTTAAAAATATGTCCCTCTATAGAATTGACGGTGGATTCGCGTTACCTGATCTAGAAATATATAACCTCTCGTGTTTATGTAAAATCGCAATAGATTGGATGGTTAGTGCGGACTATTATGCCATGCATCCAGTCGAAGACATGTTGGTATTTCCATATTCTCTTCCAGCACTTCTCCACACGTTACCTGATAAATGGCCCACTAAAATTAGCCAATTTCCTGCGATTCAGTACGTAATAATGGCTTGGCAGAAAATACTTAAAATACTAGGTATTAATCCAACTTTTTCTAAATATCTACCTATCTATGGTAATCCTAACTTCACTCCAGCATTAGACTCAAAAATCTTTAAAAATTGGACAGTGAAAGGAATTAAAATGGTACATCAATGTATTGACCTAGAAACGAAGATGTGTAAAGCAGTTTTCTGAACTTAAACAAGACTTTGACATTGAAAATAGAGATTTTTTTGCCTTTTTACAGATACAACATTATATACAAGGAACCATACAGAAAATATAACATCTGAGTCTTGGAACATATTGGAACCTGCTTTTACTCTAGTTAAGGCTGGTAAATACAGTATTTTGACAATATATAAAATAATCATCTCTTCATTTGGCTATGAGAATCTTCAAAAATTAACTGATATATGGCAGATTCCCCCGAAAAGGTTACAACAAAGCTTTAATTTAATAGATAGGGCGACAATTTCTTCATCATGGAGAGAAACACATACCAAATTTGTAAATAATGCATATGTTACACCACAGGTTAAAGCTAAATGGGATAAAACAGAGGGACGTTGTCTGAAATGTAAGAGTATAAATGCAGACTTATATCACTGTTTCTGGGGATGTCCTAAAGTGAAATTATTCTGGCATAAAATAAATATTTGGATTAACAAAATTAATAGGACTAATATTCAGTTGATTGATAAACAGGTGTTCTTTTTTGTAACGCAGGACGGAACATCACTTAACAATACTCGCCAATTGAATATCATAATTATAACCGCTAGATTAATGATATTAAAATATTGGAAATCTAAGAAAGCTCCCAGTCTTAAGGAATTTATTCAAAAACTTCAAAAACAATTAATTATGGAACAATTTGATGTATCTGTGAACTCAGAATCTCAAGTTAGAAGTTTCTTTCATAAATGGGGATTAATAATTAAGAGCTTCTCAATAGAAACTCAGAGGCAATTAATTGCACCACTTATAGGTACGCAATATGTTTAGTTGGTTATTACAGATGACCAGTGTTCCTTAAAACAGGACGATGGAGTGATGGGTGAAGAGGGGAGAGGAGGCGGAAGAGAAAGGAATTATTAATTTTAATTTTTTTATTTATTTATTTATTTTAATTTTTTTTTGTGTTCGGTTTGGTTATTTAAGTTTTTAGTTTTTGGAAAATTGCCATACTCAGTATGATTATTGTTTTATAGGAATACCAAGTGTGTTGTGAAAAGTCTTTTCTGACAGGTTAAGGGATAATTGTATCACTTGGAATTACAAATATTTGTTAAAGAAGTATTGTTTAATTAAATACTTGTTTCTGTAATATGAATATATGTTATATTACTTGTGGAATTGTAATTGAATTGCATTCTGTATGGCAATCGGAAAATAAAGATATATAAAAAACAAAATAATAAAAAAAAAAGAGTACTACACCTTTCCTTTGGACACAAAAAAATGATCAAGCTTTTCAGATATTAAAAAAAAGTTTCGGGGGCGGAGCCTGATGCCGAAGCGGCAGGATGTGCTTTGGAAGAGCTCCTCACTATAATTAATATTTTAAAAGATAATTCACCAATTTTGGGGAAATTGGTGTACAGCAATAATCCAGAAGATATGTGGGAGCTTGCCCACTAGTCACGTTCCTGACCTATGCTCTTTGGCATGCTTTAATAGCTACAGAGAAACGCTATTTGCAGTGAGGCCTATGGTTTGCTGGAGACTGGAGCCACGTGGAGCGCAGTATGGTGTGTGTCATTCTTACATTGGCTAGACTACGGAACTAACATGGAGAACATCTCAGGGATATTGCACAATCTGCTAGAGAATCTTGAAAAGACTTTGCTCCGGTCTTTGGAAAACCTACAGACACAAATATTTGGTGAAGACAGACAGCCAGATCCTTTGAGGACTACCTCTGCTGAACTGCAGCTCCCGGAACAACTAGGACTAACTGAGGAGAATTTCAAGATACCACTGGCGGACCACATTTTACAAATCGCGGCTGACCCTCAGAGCCAGACCTATGAATGCACAGCCGACAAGATAGAAGAAAGGGGGTTCCCACACAGGGACTCAACCGGCAATTTAACACTAGAACAATCTTACGTGTCGAGGCGGGTGGTAGTGAGTCCTGACTGCCTGATCTCATACTTGCAATGGCCTATCTGGACAGCTCCCGAGGAGGCTATTGTCAAACCCTTGTTTGAAAAACTGTGTATTGATCCCTCCGTTTCCTGGCTGGACAGGCTCCTGCAGACAGTTGTTGCTTCAGACCTTAGAGAATTGACACCGCTGGACATGACTAACCTGGAGATGCTGGTCAGCTACGATGTTTTTCACTGCCAGACAGCAACCTGTGCAATCCTTTTTCTGCTGTTGATCATAGCTGTTCTAACGGGCTCCTTATCCGATACCCTGGACTCTGAATACTATATGGATCACTTATCTGGATTGTGGACATGACTATATCTAGGTCTTATGCTGACTTTTATTGTTAGATATGCCAACTTAGGTTACCATATTTTGCCTCTAAATATGTTTATATGTTATTTTAGCATTAAAGGTGCTTACTATATTGGAGCTAAGTTACAAATGGCTCCCTATTGTAAGATCTATAGATAGAATGTTAGCTGTTTTAATATAACGCAGTCCAGCAGGTTTCCTTCTGTTCACATAGGATTGTTTTATATGATATATTACCTTATCTGTCTTAGGTAGTGGTTATATAGATATTTTCCATGCAGCCAAAATTATAATTGTCTTGATAGCTCCAATATAATACATACGATCAGACGCAGCAGTGCTTCCCTATATATATATATAGTTTGCTCCCCGGTGGATGCGTGCTAGCTTAGGTTTACTCTATTATAGACTTGGTAACAGTATAAGGTTTCATGATATACTATATGATATATTTCAGATATAGAACATCTGCATATGTTATTATTTCTCTATACTATCAGATAAAAACCCCAGACTTAACTTGTCTACACAACAACATTACAGCAAGGATGATTTTGTGTGGTTAATTATGATCCTGCCAGCGGCCGAGGCAGCAGATCCCTTATAAGTCTCTTGCTGTTGATAGGTCCTATATGTTAAGTTCGGAGAAAGTTGTACAGCTTTATAGCACTGTGAAATGATAGAAATAGTCACAAACTAATAGGTTCTTCTGTTATTGTTGATAATAATAATAATGATTATAATTGGTCACTTCTTAGCATTTAATCCCCTAGAACTGGTTCATGTCCAAGTCTAATTTTTTGTTTTGCTTCTAGATTATTATTGTTTTTTTTTTTTTTCATATGAATGGACCCCGCCCGCCCCCCCGGGGAGCTTATTTTCTAAGGCCTAGATTTGGAGTTTGGCGTTAGTCGTGAAAACCAGCGTTAGAGGCTCCTAACGCTGGTTTTAGGCTAACTCTGGTATTTGGAGTCACTCAAAAAAGGGTCTAACGCTCACTTTTCAGCCGCGACTTTTCCATACCGCAGATCCCCTTACGTAAATTGCGTATCCTATCTTTTCAATGGGATTTTTCTAACTCCGGTATTTAGAGTCGTGGCTGAAGTGAGCGTTAGAACTCTAACGACAAAACTCCAGCCGCAGGAAAAAAAGTCAGTAGTTAAGAGCTTTCTGGGCTAACGCCGGTTCATAAAGCTCTTAACTACTGTACTCTAAAGTACACTAACACCCATAAACTACCTATGTACCCCTAAACCGAGGTCCCCCCACATCGCCGTCACTCGATTAAATTTTTTTAACCCCTAATCTGCCGACCGCCAACTACGTTATCCTTATGTACCCCAATCTGCTGCCCCTAACACCGCCGACCCCTATATTATATTTAGTAACCCCTAACCTGCCCCCCACAACGTCGCCGCCAGCTACCTACACTTATTAACCCCTAATCTGCCGACCGCAAAGCGCCGCCACCTACGTTATCCCTATGTACCCCTAATCTGCTGCCCCTAACACCGCCGACCCCTATATTATATTTATTAACCCCTAATCTGCCCCCCACAACGTCGCCTCCACCTGCCTACACTTATTAGCCCCTAATCTGCCGAGCGGACCTGAGCGCTACTATAATAAAGTTATTAACCCCTAATCCGCATCACTAACCCTATAATAAATAGTATTAACCCCTAATCTGCCCTCCCTAACATCGCCGACACCTAACTTCAATTATTAACCCCTAATCTGCCGACCGGAGCTCACCGCTATTCTAATAAATGTATTAACCCCTAAAGCTAAGTCTAACCCTAACACTAACACCCCCCTAAATTAAATATAATTTTAATCTAACGAAATTAATTAACTCTTATTAAATAAATTATTCCTATTTAAAGCTAAATACTTACCTGTAAAATAAATCCTAATATAGCTACAATATAAATTATAATTACATTGTAGCTATTTTAGGATTAATATTTATTTTACAGGCAACTTTGTAATTATTTTAACCAGGTACAATAGCTATTAAATAGTTAAGAACTATTTAATAGTTACCTAGTTAAAATAATTACAAAATTACCTGTAAAATAAATCCTAACCTAAGTTACAATTAAACCTAACACTACACTATCATTAAATTAATTAAATAAAATACCTACAATTACCTACAATTAAACCTAACACTACACTATCAATACATTAATTAAATACAATATCTACAAATAACTACAATGAAATAAACTAACTAAAGTACAAAAAATACAAAAAATATCTACAAACATAAGAAAAATATTACAACAATTTTAAACTAATTACACCTACTCTAAGCCCCCTAATAAAACAACAAAGCCCCCCAAAATAAAAAATGCCCTACCCTATTCTAAATTACTAAAGTTAAAAGCTCTTTAACCTTACGAGCCCTGAACAGGGCCCTTTGCGGGGCATGCCCCAAGAAGTTCAGCTCTTTTGCCTGTAAAAAAAACATACAATACCCCCCCCCAACATTACAACCCACCAGCCACATACCCCTAATCTAACCCAAACCCCCCTTAAATAAACCTAACACTAAGCCCCTGAAGATCTTCCTACCTTATCTTCACCATACCAGGTTTACCGATCCGTCCTGAAGAGCTCCTCCGATGTCCTGATCCAAGCTCAAGCGGGGGGCTGAAGATGTCCATGATCCGGTAGAAGTCTTCATCCAAGCGGGGCAGAAGAGGTCTTCCATCCGATTGAAGTCTTCATCCAGGCGGCATCTTCTATCGACATCCATCTGGAGCGGAGCGGCAGCATCCTGAAGACCTCCGACGCGGAACATCCATCCTGGCCGACGACTGAACGACGAATGACGGTTTAATTTAGTTAATTAATTTATTTAATTGTAGTGTAGTGTTAGGTGTTAGTGTAACTTAGGTTAGGTTTTATTTTACAGATCAATTTGTATTTATTTTAGCTAGGTAGTTAGTAAATAGTTAATAACTATTTAGTAACTATTCTACCTAGTTAAAATAAATACAAACTTGCCTGTAAAATAAAATAAACCCTAAGCTAGATACAATGTAACTATTAGTTATATTGTAGCTAGCTTAGGGTTTATTTTCTAGGTAAGTATTTCGTTTTAAATAGGAATAGTTTAGTTAATGATAGGAATATTTATTTAGATTCATTTAAATTATATTTAAGTTAGTGGGTGTTAGGTTTAGGGTTAGACTTAGGTTTAGGGGTTAATAACTTTAATATAGTGACGGCGACGTTGGGGGCGGCATATTAGGGTTAATAAATGTAGGTAGGTGGCGGCGATGTTAGGGCCGGCAGATTAGGGGTTAATAATATTTAACTAATGTTTGCGAGGCGGGAGTGCGGCGGTTTAGTGGTTAATCTGTTTATTATAGTGGCGGCGACGTTGGGGGCGGCAGATTAGGGGTTAATAAGTGTAGGTAGGTGGCGGCGACATTGGGGGCGGCAGATTAGGGGTTAATAAATATAATGTAGGTGTCGGTGATGTTGGGGTCAGCAGATTAGGGTTTCATAAATAT
Organism: Bombina bombina; assembly: GCF_027579735.1. Lineage (NCBI taxonomy): Eukaryota > Metazoa > Chordata > Amphibia > Anura > Bombinatoridae > Bombina > Bombina bombina. Next base: position 996,662,190 of record NC_069501.1, read on the forward strand.
AATGTTGGTGGCGGTGTCTGGAGCGGCAGATTAGGGGTTAAAATTTTTATTTTAGTTTTTGTGATGCGGGAGGGCCTCGGTTTAGGGGTGAATAGGTAGTTTATGGGTGTTAGTTTACTTTTTAGCACTTTAGTTATGAGTTTTATGTTAAAGCGTTGTACCATAAAACTCATAACTACTGACTTTTAAATGCGTTAGGACTCTTGACAGGGTAGGGTGTACCGCTCACTTTTTGGCCTCCTAGGACAGACTCGTAATATCAGCGCTATAGAAGTCCCATAGAAAAAAGACTTTAGAAAGTTTACGGAAGTCGTTTTGCGGTAAGGCCAAAGAAGTGTGCGGTGACCCTAAACCTTCAAGACTCGTAATACCAGCGGGCCTAAAAATGCAGCGTTAGGACCTCTTAACGCTGCTTTTTTACCCTAACGCACAACTCGAAATCTAGCTGATAGTTTTGTCTATTTTTAAATAACATTGCGCTGATTTTTAGACTCCTAACCAAGCCCCAAAGTTTTAGAAGCAGACTGTTGTCTACCTTCTCTAGCTTGCTCCTGTTTGTGTAAAGGGTCTTTTCATATGCAGAGGAAGGGGGAAGTGTCTGTTCTTTTTTTTTACAGCCCATTTCAGTGGGTGTCCCAGTCCAACCTTTTCAACAATGCTAAACTGGGAGCTTCTAAGTAAGTTTTTGAAAGGTTTTATACTGGACTTTTAGATCCGTATCTGTGCATATTATTCTTTATAGTAGTGTCTATTACATGCAGTTATATGAAAATTGGTGTATACTGTCCCTTTAATAGTGTAAAGGGGTATGTTGCGATGGGGGTTGTGGCAGTTTAGGGGTTAATAGTGTAGCGGGTACTTTGCAATGTGAAGGTGTTGTGGTTTAGGAGTTAATAGTATAGCGGGTACTTTGCATTGTGGGTGTGTGGCTGGTTAGGAGTTAATAGTATTGTGGGGTACTTTGTGGTGGGCTATGTGGTGGGTAAGGGGTTATTAGAGTAGGGGGCTTATGGAGATTAGGGTTAGAGCGTGAGTATGGGCTCAATTGAACTCTATGGGGGAGTACGTTAATGAAGTCGCTATATTCTAACTTTGGCTCTTTGTGTGCGACGGGTTAGCGTGCAAGCAAAAAAAAATTTACTTTCTACTTGTAATACGCACGCTACCCAATGTACAAAGTGTAGAGATTGAGCAAATTTATCGTGCGAGCAGGAGCGGTAATTACGGCTCCACTTGTAATCTAGCCCTTTATAAGTAAACGCTAAATAATGTCATATCAATTTTTCTTACATCATCTTATTAAAAGGAAAGTAAGAACCTTGAGATTGTAATATAACATGTTTAGATATGCATATTACAACATATTAATTGCACCTTATTTATTTTCCCTCTTTCCCTATAATTTAAGTCTGAAAATTGTGTTTTAAGAACTCAAAGTACTCATAGCAGGATTCACAATCAAAGGGGTAACTAGAAGCCACAGGGCCCAGGTGCAAGAATCTAAGAAGGGCCCCCCCACCCCACCCTCCAAAAAAAAAGTTAATTTGATTCATATCTCTCTTTTTTTTTTTTTAACATTTAACACAGAGAAAAATGTGAATCAGATTACATGTCTGCAAAAGGAGGTACCCTGTGCCCTCAGTCTGTGAGATGGTCTGACCCCCTATTACTGTATATAGTGCCACTGTTTAACCCACCAGTACTGTATATAGTGAGTCAGTGACACAGTCTGTAATCTGCTGGTGAGATGGCTGGCCTGACCCTACCCGCCCCAATACTTTATAAAGTGACCACAGTAGTCTGTGACATAGTCCAGCCCCCCCATACTGTATATAGTGGTACTGTATAGTGACACAGTTTACCCCCTCCCCCATGCTGTAGTAACAAGGTCTGTAATTTGCTGGTTCCACAAAAAAAAAACCACACACACACACACATACAGGGAGTGCAGAATTATTAGGCAAGTTGTATTTTTGAGGATTAATTTTATTATTGAACAACAACCATGTTCTCAATGAACCCAAAAAGCTCATTAATATCAAAGCTGAATAGTTTTGGAAGTAGTTTTTAGTTTGTTTTTAGTTATAGCTATTTTAGGGGGATATCTGTGTGTGCAGGTGACTATTACTGTGCATAATTATTAGGCAACTTAACAAAAAACAAATATATACCCATTTCAATTATTTATTTTTACCAGTGAAACCAATATAACATCTCAATATTCACAAATATACATTTCTGACATTCAAAAACAAAACAAAAACAAATCAGTGACCAATATAGCCACCTTTCTTTGCAAGGACACTCAAAAGCCTGCCATCCATGGATTCTGTCAGTGTTTTGATCTGTTCACCATCAACATTGCGTGCAGCAGCAACCACAGCCTCCCAGACACTGTTCAGAGAGGTGTACTGTTTTCCCTCCTTGTAAATCTCACATTTGATGATGGACCACAGGTTCTCAATGGGGTTCAGATCAGGTGAACAAGGAGGCCATGTCATTAGATTTTCTTCTTTTATACCCTTTCTTGCCAGCCACGCTGTGGAGTACTTGGACGCATGTGATGGAGCATTGTCCTGCATGAAAATCATGTTTTTCTTGAAGGATGCAGACTTCTTCCTGTACCACTGCTTGAAGAAGGTGTCTTCCAGAAACTGGCAGTAGGACTGGGAGTTGAGCTTGACTCCATCCTCAACCCGAAAAGGCCCCACAAGCTCATCTTTGATGATACCAGCCCAAACCAGTACTCCACCTCCACCTTGCTGGCGTCTGAGTCGGACTGGAGATCTCTGCCCTTTACCAATCCAGCCACGGCCCATCCATCTGGCCCATCAAGACTCACTCTCATTTCATCAGTCCATAAAACCTTAGAAAAATCAGTCTTAAGATATTTCTTGGCCCAGTCTTGACGTTTCAGCTTGCGTGTCTTGTTCAGTGGTGGTCGTCTTTCAGCCTTTCTTACCTTGGCCATGTCTCTGAGTATTGCACACCTTGTGCTTTTGGGCACTCCAGCTCTGAAATATGGCCAAACTGGTGGCAAGTGGCATCTTGGCAGCTGCACGCTTGACTTTTCTCAGTTCATGGGCAGTTATTTTGCGCCTTGGTTTTTCCACACGCTTCTTGCGACCCTGTTGACTATTTTGAATGAAACGCTTAATTGTTCGATGATCACGCTTCAGAAGCTTTGCAATTTTAAGAGTGCTGCATCCCTCTGCAAGATATCTCACTATTTTTGACTTTCCTGAGCCTGTCAAGTCCTTCTTTTGACCCATTTTGCCAAAGGAAAGGAAGTTGCCTAATAATTAGGCACACCTGATATAGGGTGTTGATGTCATTAGACCACACCCCTTCTCATTACAGAGATGCACATCACCTAATATGCTTAATTGGTAGTAGGCTTTCGAGCCTATACAGCTTGGAGTAAGACAACATGCATAAAGAGGATGATGTGGTCAAAATACTAATTTGCCTAATAATTCTGCACTCCCTGTACAAGCATAAATACATACACAGTTACATACACACACACACACATAAACACCAATGGGTAAAACAGAAAGACTAACCCCTGTAGTTAGAGACACTAGTGACGCATCATGTCACACTCGCATGATATCAGTGCAGGCAGTGGCAGGTCAACATTTTTTAAGCTGGGCCCCCCAATTGCAACCTCTGCACCACCTGTAGTTTTGTACCTGTTCACAATCTTAACTCCACCACATATCTGTCACTTATTGGCTTCAGCAAAGTCAAAGATGATTAAATAAGAAATGCAAAACGAAGCATGTTTAGCTAACAAATTATTGTGTCTAGCTGTGTTAAAATATATTTTAAGCAGGGACAAGATGTTGAATTTGAAAACTAAAATCTGTTTGATTTGAAAGAACCTCAATATTTCCCCATATGTCCTGTAAATGGCTGCTTGTTTTCACAAATAACAATTTCTAAACCTTGGCTGTTATTACCAGTGTGTTTAATCCTGAAACTCTTCTTCCCTTAAAGGGACAGTCTAGTTAAAAATAAACTTTCATTATTCAGATAGGGAATGTAATGTTAAACAACTTTCCAATTTACTTTTATCATCAATTTTGCTTTGTTCCCTTGGTATTCTTAGTTGAAAGCTAAACCTAGGTAGACTAGGGTGACCATATTGCCGCTTTAAAAAAGGTACACATATGAAAAATACATGTCAGGGTTCTTATACAAAATATTTATTTAAACAGCCCTGAAAACATAGCCCTGTCATATGTATTTTGTATATGCGTCCCATTTTAAAGCGGCAATATGGTCACCCTAAGGTAGGCTCATATGCTAATTTCTTAGCCCTTGAAGGCCACCTCTTATCTGAATGCATTTTGGCATTTATTTTCACAACTAGATGGCGTTAGTTCATGTGTGCCATAAATAAAACATTGTGCTCACACCCATGGAGTTACCTAGGAGTCAGCATCGATTGGATAAGATGCAAGTCTGTCAAAAGAACTGAAATAAGGGGCAGTTAATATAACTGTGTTGGTTATGCAAGACTGGGGAATAGGTAATAAAAGGGATTATCTATCTTTTTAAACAATAAACATTCTGGTGTAGACTTTCTCTTTAATATCCCTAAAGTTTGGAATTATTACCTCCTGTAAATAATACAGCATTCATCATTAATCTCCCAATTTTTAAATCACTAGCATTCCATATCTGCTTTCCTAAAGGGGAGAGTTTACCATCACTTTAAGTATCAAGAATTTAGATTGTGATCTGCCAAAAAGTACAGGCACATGTTAAAGGGACACTGAACCCAAATTTTTTCTTTCGTAATTTAGATAGAGCATGCAAATTTTAAGCCACTTTCTAATTTACTCCTATTATCAAATTTTCTTTGTTCTCTTTCTATCTTTATTTGAAAAAGAAGGCATCTAAGCTTTTTTTTGTTCAGCACTCTGGACAGCACTTTTTATTGGTGGATGAATTTATCCACCAATCAGCAAGGACAACCCAGGTTTTTCACCAAAAATGGCCCAGCATCTAAACTTACATTCTTGCATTTCAAATAAAGATACAAAGAGAATGAAGAAAATGTGATAATAGGAGTAAATTAGAAAGTTGCTTAAAATCTCATGCTCTAGCTGAATCACGAAAGAAAACATTTGGGTTCAGTGTCCCTTTAAGTATAGGGCCATTTCTTTCCTAAGATATGGAGAGTCCACAATGTCATCAATTACTAGTGGGAATATCACTCCTGGTCAACAGGAGGAGGCAAAGAGCACCACAGCAAAGCTGTTAAGTGTCACTCCCCTACCTACAATCCCCAGTCATTCTCTTTGCCTCTGTCAATGGAGGAGGTGAAGTTTTGGTGTCTGAAGAAATTTGGATTCTTTCGCTTCAAGCAAGTTTTTGGGTCTAGCTGTACTCCACGTCAATCTCTACAGTAGTGTAGTGGTGGCTTTAAAGCAGCTAGGAACTTGCAAGGTGGGCCTTGCTGCGCTTTCCTAACATTTTGCTGCCCATGGTATAGAAAGCCAGAGTCAGTTTGCTCTGTTCTTTCTCTTTTCTACAGGCCTCTGTAAGGAGTATGTGTCCTTTCACGCCTTGTAAGCTGCCCTCCTGCAGGACAGCTAGATGCAGGTAAGTGCTATTTGTCTTCTAGGTTGGGAGACTTGCACTTAGTATGTTCCCTGCTTCATTTTATTGGGACTTAATAAATCCTGGGGAAGGATTTGATTTAGGCAGGTGGTAGGCACTTATATTGCATGTTTTTTTTGGAGACTAAGGAGTTAACCTCTTTATGACATGAAGGGGCTAACTTCTGATTTTTGCTCTTAATTTTTATTTTCTTCCCTGTGGGTCTTTAATATTTATTGTGTTTTGTGTGCAATTCTTCTGCCTAGTACTAGCTCAGTTTGTAGTATTGCAGTAACAGCCGCATTGTTCCGGTCTTGTTTTCTCTTGTTAAGTGTATCCAGTCCACGGATCATCCATTACTTGTGGGATATTCTCCTTCCCAACTGGAAGTTGCAAGAGGATCACCCACAGCAGAGCTGCTATATAGCTCCTCCCCTAACTGTCATATCCAGTCATTCTCTTGCAAGCCTCAACCAAGATGGAGGTCGTAAGAGGAGTGTGGTGTTTTATACTTAGTTTATTCTTCAATCAAAAGTTTGTTATTTTTTAAATGGTACCGGAGTGTACTGTTTATCTCAGGCAGTATTTAGAAGAAGAATCTGCCTGCGTTTTCTATGATCTTAGCAGAAGTAACTAAGATCCATGGCTGTTCTCACATATTCTGAAGAGTGAGGTAACTTCGGAGAGGGAATGGCGTGCAGGTTTTCCTGCAATAAGGTATGTGCAGTTAATATTTTTCTAGGGATGGAATTTGCTAGAAAATGCTGCTGATACTGAACTAATGTAAGTAAAGCCTTAAATGCAGTGAGAGCTACTGGTATCAGGCTTATTAATAGAGATACATACTCTTATAAAAATGTAATATAAAACGTTTGCTGGCATGTTTAATCGTTTTTATATATGTTTGGTGATAAAATTTATTGGGGCCTAGTTTTTTTCCACATGGCTGGCTTGAATTCTGCCTAGTAACAGTTTCCTGACTTTCCACTGTTGTAATATGAGTGGGAGGGGTTTTTTTGTGCAGCAAAAATTACAGACACAGACATCCAGCTTCTTCCTGCATGATCCAGGATATCTCTGGAGGGCTCAAAAGGCTTCAAAGTCGTTTTTGAGGGAGGTAACAAGCCACAGTAGAGCTGTGGCAGTTGTTGAGACTATTTAAAAAAACAAAAAAAAACAAAAAAAAAACGTTTTTGTCAGTTATTATTCTGTGTTTGGTATTAAGGGGTTAATCATCCATTTGCAAGTGGGTGCAACGCTCTGCTAACTTGTTACATACACTGTAAAAATTTTGTTAGTGTAACTGCCTTTTTTCACTGTTATTTCAAATTTTGGCAAAAATTTGTGTTTCTTAAAGGTGCAGTAACGTTTTTTAAATATTGCTTGTAAACTTGTTTAAAGTGTTTTCCAAGCTTGCTAGTCTCATTGCTAGTCTGTTTAAACATGTCTGACACAGAGGAAACAACTTGTTCATTATGTTTGAAAGCCATGGTGGAGCCCCATAGGAGAATGTGTACTAAATGTATTGATTTCACCTTAAACAGTAAAGATCAGTCTTTAACTATAAAAGAAATATCACCAGAAGATTCTGACGAGGGGGAAGTTATGCCGACTAACTCTCCCCATGTATCAGACCCTTCGCCTCCCGCTCAGGGGATGCACGCTAATATGGCGCCAATTGCATCAGGGACGCCCATAGCGATTACCTTGCAGGACATGGCTGCAATCATGAATAATACCCTGTCAGAGGTATTATCCAGGTTGCCTGAATTAAGAGGCAAGCGCGATTGTTCTGGGGTTAGGAGAAATACAGAGCGCGCAGATGCTGTAAGGGCCATGTCTGATACTGCGTCACAATATGCAGATCATGAGGACGGAGAGCTTCAGTCTGTGGGTGACGTCTCTGATTCGGGGAAACCTGATTCAGAGATTTCTAATTTTAAATTTAAGCTTGAGAACCTCCGTGTATTGCTTGGGGAGGTATTAGCTGCTCTGAATGACTGTAACACAGTTGCAGTACCAGAGAAATTGTGTAGGCTGGATAAATACTATGCGGTGCCGGTGTGTACTGATGTTTTTCCTATACCTAAAAGGCTTACAGAAATTATTAGCAAGGAGTGGGATAGACCGGGTGTGCCTTTTTCCCCACCTCCTATATTTAGAAAAATGTTTCCAATAGACGCCACTACACAGGACTTATGGCAGACGGTCCCTAAGGTGGAGGGAGCAGTTTCTACTTTAGCAAAGCGTACCACTATCCCGGTTGAGGACAGTTGTGCTTTTTCAGATCCAATGGATAAAAAATTGGAGGGTTACCTTAAGAAAATGTTTATTCAACAAGGTTTTATTTTACAGCCCCTTGTATGCATAGCGCCTGTCACGGCCGCGGCGGCATTCTGGTTTTAGGCCCTGGAAGAGGCCATCCATACAGCTCCATTGACTGAAATTATTGACAAGCTTAGAACACTTAAGCTAGCTAACTCATTTGTTTCTGATGCCATTGTTCATTTGACTAAACTAACGGCTAAGAATTCCGGATTCGCCATCCAGGCGCGTAGGGCGCTATGGCTTAAATCCTGGTCAGCTGACGTGACTTCGAAGTCTAAATTACTCAACATTCCTTTCAAGGGGCAGACCTTATTCGGGCCTACTTTGAAGGAAATTATTGCTGACATTACTGGAGGTAAGGGTCATACCCTTCCTCAGGACAGGGCCAAAGCAAAGGCCAAACAGTCTAATTTTCGTGCCTTTTGAAATTTCAAGGCAGGTGCAGCATCAACTTCCTCCGCTTCAAAGCAAGAGGGAACTTTTGCTCAATCTAAGCAGGCCTGGAAACCTAACCAGTCCTGGAACAAAGGCAAGCAGGGCAGAAAGCCTGCTGCTGCCTCTAAGACAGCATGAAGGAACGGCCCCCTATCCGGCAACGGATCTAGTAGGGGGCAGACTTTCTCTCTTCGGCCAGGCATGGGCAAGAGATGTTCAAGATCATATCTCAGGGATATCTTCTGGACTTCAAAGCTTCCCCTCCACAAGGGAGATTTCATCTTTCAAGGCTATCTGAAAATCAGATAAAGAAAGAGGCATTCCTACGCTGTGTGCAAGACCTCCTAATTATGGGAGTGATCCATCCAGTTCCGCGGACGGAACAAGGACAGGGTTTTTATTCAAATCTGTTTGTGGTTCCCAAAAAAGAGGGAACCTTCAGACCAATTTTGGATCTAAAGATCTTAAACAAATTCCTCAAGTTCCATCTTTCAAAATGGAAACTATTCGGACCATCCTACCCATGATCCAAGAGGGTCAGTACATGACCACAGTGGACCTAAAGGATGCCTACCTTCACATACCGATTCACAAAGACCATCATCGGTTTCTAAGGTTTGCCTTTCTAGACATGCATTACCAATTTGTAGCTCTTCCCTTCGGGTTGGCTACAGCCCCGAGAATCTTTACAAAGGTTCTGGGCTCACTTCTGGCGGTTCTAAGACCGTGAGGCATAGCTGTAGCTCCGTATCTAGACGACATCCTGATACAGGCGTCAAACTTTCAAGTTGCCAAGTCTCATACAGAGATAGTTCTGGCATTTCTGAGGTCGCACGGGTGGAAAGTGAACGAGGAAAAGAGTTCTCTATCCCCACTCACAAGAGTCTCCTTCTTAGGGACTCTTATAGATTCTGTAGAAATGAAAATTTACCTGACGGAGTCCAGGTTATCAAAACTTCTAAATGCTTGCCGTGTTCTTCACTCCATTCCGCGCCCTTCGGTGGCTCAGTGTATGGAGGTAATCGGCTTAATGGTAGCGGCAATGGACATAGTGCCATTTGCGCGCCTACATCTCAGACCGCTGAAATTATGCATGCTGAGTCAGTGGAATGGGGATTACACAGATTTGTCCCCTCTGCTAAATCTGGATCAAGAGACCAGAGATTCTCTTCTCTGGTGGTTGTCTCGGGTCCACCTGTCCAAGGGTATGACCTTTCGCAGGCCAGATTGGACAATTGTAACAACAGATGCCAGCCTTCTAGGTTGGGGTGCAGTCTGGAATTCCCTGAAGGCACAGGGATCGTGGACTCAGGAGGAGAAACTCCTTCCAATAAATATTCTGGAGTTAAGAGCGATATTCAATGCTCTTCTGGCTTGGCCTCAGTTAGCAACACTGAGGTTCATCAGATTTCAGTCGGACAACATCACGACTGTGGCTTACATCAATTTAAGCTTGAGAACCTCCGTGTATTGCTTGGGGAGGTATTAGCTGCTCTGAATGACTGTAACACAGTTGCAGTACCAGAGAAATTGTGTAGGCTGGATAAATACTATGCGGTGCCGGTGTGTACTGATATTTGTCCTATACCTAAAAGGCTTACAGAAATTATTAGCAAGGAGTGGGATAGACCGGGTGTGCCTTTTTCCCCACCTCCTATATTTAGAAAAATGTTTCCAATAGACGCCACTACACAGGACTTATGGCAGACGGTCCCTAAGGTGGAGGGAGCAGTTTCTACTTTAGCAAAGCGTACCACTATCCTGGTTGAGGACAGTTGTGCTTTTTCAGATCCAATGGATAAAAAATTGGAGGGTTACCTTAAGAACATGTTTATTCAACAAGGTTTTATTTTACAGCCCCTTGTATGCATAGCGCCTGTCACGGCTGCGGCGGCATTCTGGTTTTAGGCCCTGGAAGAGGCCATCCATACAGCTCCATTGACTGAAATTATTGACAAGCTTAGAACACTTAAGCTAGCTAACTCATTTGTTTCTGATGCCATTGTTCATTTGACTAAACTAACGGCTAAGAATTCCGGATTCGCCATCCAGGCGCGTAGGGCGCTATGGCTTAAATCCTGGTCAGCTGATGTGACTTCGAAGTCTAAATTACTCAACATTCCTTTCAAGGGGCAGACCTTATTCGGGCCTGCTTTGAAGGAAATTATTGCTGACATTACTGGAGGTAAGGGTCATACCCTTCCTCAGGACAGGGCCAAAGCAAAGGCCAAACAGTCTAATTTTCGTGCCTTTTGAAATTTCAAGGCAGGTGCAGCATCAACTTCCTCCGCTTCAAAGCAAGAGGGAACTTTTGCTCAATCTAAGCAGGCCTGGAAACCTAACCAGTCCTGGAACAAAGGCAAGCAGGGCAGAAAGCCTGCTGCTGCCTCTAAGACAGCATGAAGGAACGGCCCCCTATCCGGCAACGGATCTAGTAGGGGGCAGACTTTCTCTCTTCGGCCAGGCATGGGCAAGAGATGTTCAAGATCATATCTCAGGGATATCTTCTGGACTTCAAAGCTTCCCCTCCACAAGGGAGATTTCATCTTTCAAGGCTATCTGAAAATCAGATAAAGAAAGAGGCATTCCTACGCTGTGTGCAAGACCTCCTAATTATGGGAGTGATCCATCCAGTTCCGCGGACGGAACAAGGACAGGGTTTTTATTCAAATCTGTTTGTGGTTCCCAAAAAAGAGGGAACCTTCAGACCAATTTTGGATCTAAAGATCTTAAACAAATTCCTCAGAGTTCCATCTTTCAAAATGGAAACTATTCGGACCATCCTACCCATGATCCAAGAGGGTCAGTACATGACCACAGTGGACCTAAAGGATGCCTACCTTCACATACCGATTCACAAAGACCATCATCGGTTTCTAAAGTTTGCCTTTCTAGACATGCATTACCAATTTGTAGCTCTTCCCTTCGGGTTAGCTACAGCCCCGAGAATCTTTACAAAGGTTCTGGGCTCACTTCTGGCGGTTCTAAGACCGTGAGGCATAGCTGTAGCTCCGTATCTAGACGACATCCTGATACAGGCGTCAAACTTTCAAGTTGCCAAGTCTCATACAGAGATAGTTCTGGCATTTCTGAGGTCGCACGGGTGGAAAGTGAACGAGGAAAAGAGTTCTCTATCCCCACTCACAAGAGTCTCCTTCTTAGGGACTCTTATAGATTCTGTAGAAATGAAAATTTACCTGACGGAGTCCAGGTTATCAAAACTTCTAAATGCTTGCCGTGTTCTTCACTCCATTCCGCGCCCTTCGGTGGCTCAGTGTATGGAGGTAATCGGCTTAATGGTAGCGGCAATGGACATAGTGCCATTTGCGCGCCTACATCTCAGACCGCTGAAATTATGCATGCTGAGTCAGTGGAATGGGGATTACACAGATTTGTCCCCTCTGCTAAATCTGGATCAAGAGACCAGAGATTCTCTTCTCTGGTGGTTGTCTCGGGTCCACCTGTCCAAGGGTATGACCTTTCGCAGGCCAGATTGGACAATTGTAACAACAGATGCCAGCCTTCTAGGTTGGGGTGCAGTCTGGAATTCCCTGAAGGCACAGGGATTGTGGACTCAGGAGGAGAAACTCCTTCCAATAAATATTCTGGAGTTAAGAGCGATATTCAATGCTCTTCTGGCTTGGCCTCAGTTAGCAACACTGAGGTTCATCAGATTTCAGTCGGACAACATCACGACTGTGGCTTACATCAATTTAAGCTTGAGAACCTCCGTGTATTGCTTGGGGAGGTATTAGCTGCTCTGAATGACTGTAACACAGTTGCAGTACCAGAGAAATTGTGTAGGCTGGATAAATACTATGCGGTGCCGGTGTGTACTGATGTTTTTCCTATACCTAAAAGGCTTATAGAAATTATTAGCAAGGAGTGGGATAGACCGGGTGTGCCTTTTTCCCCACCTCCTATATTTAGAAAAATGTTTCCAATAGACGCCACTACACAGGACTTATGGCAGACGGTCCCTAAGGTGGAGGGAGCAGTTTCTACTTTAGCAAAGCGTACCACTATCCCGGTTGAGGACAGTTGTGCTTTTTCAGATCCAATGGATAAAAAATTGGAGGGTTACCTTAAGAAAATGTTTATTCAACAAGGTTTTATTTTACAGCCCCTTGTATGCATAGCGCCTGTCACGGCCGCGGCGGCATTCTGGTTTGAGGCCCTGGAAGAGGCCATCCATACAGCTCCATTGACTGAAATTATTGACAAGCTTAGAACACTTAAGCTAGCTAACTCATTTGTTTCTGATGCCATTGTTCATTTGACTAAACTAACGGCTAAGAATTCCGGATTCGCCATCCAGGCGCGTAGGGCGCTATGGCTTAAATCCTGGTCAGCTGACGTGACTTCGAAGTCTAAATTACTCAACATTCCTTTCAAGGGGCAGACCTTATTTGGGCCTGCTTTGAAGGAAATTATTGCTGACATTACTGGAGGTAAGGGTCATACCGTTCCTCAGGACAGGGCCAAAGCAAAGGCCAAACAGTCTAATTTTCGTGCCTTTTGAAATTTCAAGGCAGGTGCAGCATCAACTTCCTCCGCTTCAAAGCAAGAGGGAACTTTTGCTCAATCTAAGCAGGCCTGGAAACCTAACCAGTCCTGGAACAAAGGCAAGCAGGGCAGAAAGCCTGCTGCTGCCTCTAAGACAGCATGAAGGAACGGCCCCCTATCCGGCAACGGATCTAGTAGGGGGCAGACTTTCTCTCTTCGGCCAGGCATGGGCAAGAGATGTTCAAGATCATATCTCAGGGATATCTTCTGGACTTCAAAGCTTCCCCTCCACAAGGGAGATTTCATCTTTCATGGCTATCTGAAAATCAGATAAAGAAAGAGGCATTCCTACGCTGTGTGCAAGACCTCCTAATTATGGGAGTGATCCATCCAGTTCCGCGGACGGAACAAGGACAGGGTTTTTATTCAAATCTGTTTGTGGTTCCCAAAAAAGAGGGAACCTTCAGACCAATTTTGGATCTAAAGATCTTAAACAAATTCCTCAGAGTTCCATCTTTCAAAATGGAAACTATTCGGACCATCCTACCCATGATCCAAGAGGGTCAGTACATGACCACAGTGGACCTAAAGGATGCCTACCTTCACATACCGATTCACAAAGACCATCATCGGTTTCTAAGGTTTGCCTTTCTAGACATGCATTACCAATTTGTAGCTCTTCCCTTCGGGTTGGCTACAGCCCCGAGAATCTTTACAAAGGTTCTGGGCTCACTTCTGGTGGTTCTAAGACCGTGAGGCATAGCTGTAGCTCCATATCTAGATGACATCCTGATACAGGCGTCAAACTTTCAAGTTGCCAAGTCTCATACAGAGATAGTTCTGGCATTTCTGAGGTCGCACGGGTGGAAAGTGAACGAGGAAAAGAGTTCTCTATCCCCACTCACAAGAGTCTCCTTCTTAGGGACTCTTATAGATTCTGTAGAAATGAAAATTTACCTGACGGAGTCCAGGTTATCAAAACTTCTAAATGCTTGCCGTGTTCTTCACTCCATTCCGCGCCCTTCGGTGGCTCAGTGTATGGAGGTAATCGGCTTAATGGTAGCGGCAATGGACATAGTGCCATTTGCGCGCCTACATCTCAGACCGCTGAACTTATGCATGCTGAGTCAGTGGAATGTGGATTACACAGATTTGTCCCCTCTGCTAAATCTGGATCAAGAGACCAGAGATTCTCTTCTCTGGTGGTTGTCTCGGGTCCACCTGTCCAAGGGTATGACCTTTCGCAGGCCAGATATGACAATTGTAACAACAGATGCCAGCCTTCTAGGTTGGGGTGCAGTCTGGAATTCCCTGAAGGCACAGGGATCGTGGACTCAGGAGGAGAAACTCCTTCCAATAAATATTCTGGAGTTAAGAGCGATATTCAGTGCTCTTCTGGCTTGGCCTCAGTTAGCAACACTGAGGTTCATCAGATTTCAGTCGGACAACATCACGACTGTGGCTTACATCAACCATCAAGGGGGAACCAGGAGTTCCCTAGCGATGTTAGAAGTCTCAAAAATAATTCGCTGGGCAGAGTGCCACTCTTGCCACCTGTCAGCAATCCATATCCCAGGCGTGGAGAACTGGGAGGCGGATTTTCTAAGTCGTCAGACTTTCCATCCGGGGGAGTGGGAACTCCATCCGGAGGTGTTTGCTCAATTGATTCATCGTTGGGGCAAACCAGAGTTGGATCTCATGGCATCTCGCCAGAACGCCAAGCTCCCTTGTTACGGATTCAGGTCCAGGGACCCAGAAGCGACGCTGATAGATGCTCTAGCAGCGCCTTGGTTCTTCAACCTGGCTTATGTGTTTCCACCGTTTCCTATGCTCCCTCGACTGATTGCCAAAATCAAACAGGAGAGAGCATCAGTGATTCTGATAGCACCTGCGTGGCCACGCAGGACTTGGTATGCAGACCTAGTGGACATGTCATCCTTTCCACCATGGACTCTGCCTCTAAGACAGGACCTTCTGATACAAGGTCCTTTCAATCATCCAAATCTAATTTCTCTGAGACTGACTGCATGGAGATTGAACGCTTGATTCTATCAAAGCGTGGCTTCTCCGAGTCAGTCATTGATACCTTAATACAGGCACGAAAGCCTGTTACCAGGAAAATCTACCACAAGATATGGAGTAAATATCCTTATTGGTGTGAATCCAAGAATTACTCATGGAGTAAGGTTAGGATTCCTAGAATATTGTCTTTTCTCCAAGAGGGCTTGGACAAAGGATTATCAGCTAGTTCCTTAAAGGGACAGATTTCTGCTCTGTCTATTCTTTTGCACAAGCGTCTGGCAGAGGTTCCAGATGTTCAGGCATTTTGCCAGGCTTTGGTTAGAATTAAGCCTGTGTTTAAACCTGTTGCTCCTCCGTGGAGCTTAAACTTGGTTCTTAAAGTTCTTCAAGGAGTTCCGTTTGAACCCCTTCATTCCATTGATATTAAACTTTTATCTTGGAAAGTTCTGTTTTTGATGGCTATTTCCTCGGCTCGGAGAGTCTCTGAGCTATCTGCCTTACAATGTGATTCTCCTTATCTGATTTTTCATGCAGATAAGGTAGTTCTGCGTACCAAACCTGGGTTTTTACCTAAGGTGGTTTCTAACAAGAATATCAATCAAGAGATTGTTGTTCCATCATTGTGTCCTAATCCTTCTTCAAAGAAGGAACGTCTTTTACATAATCTGGACGTAGTCCGTGCCTTGAAGTTTTACTTACAAGCTACTAAGGATTTTCGTCAAACATCTTCCCTGTTTGTCGTTTACTCTGGACAGAGGAGAGGTAAAAAAGCTTCGGCAACCTCTCTGTCCTTTTGGCTTCGGAGCGTAATACGCCTAGCCTATGAGACTGCTGGACAGCAGCTCCCTGAAAGGATTACAGCTCATTCTACTAGAGCTGTGGCTTCCACCTGGGCCTTCAAAAATGAGGCCTCTGTTGAACAGATTTGCAAGGCTGCGACTTGGTCTTCACTTCACACTTTTTCAAAATTTTACAAATGTGATACTTTTGCTTCTTCGGAGGCTGTTTTTGGGAGAAAGGTTCTTCGGGCAGTGGTTCCTTCCGCTTAATCCTGCCTTGTCCCTCCCATCATCAGTGTACTTTAGCTTTGGTATTGGTATCCCACAAGTAATGGATGATCCGTGGACTGGATACACTTAACAAGAGAAAACATAATTTATGCTTACCTGATAAATTTATTTCTCTTGTAGTGTATCCAGTCCACGGCCTGCCCTGTCCTTTTAAGGCAGGTCTAAATTTTAATTAAACTACAGTCACCACTGCACCATATGGTTTCTCCTTTCTCTGTTTGTTTTCGGTCGAATGACTGGATATGACAGTTAGGGGAGGAGCTATATAGCAGCTCTGCTGTGGGTGATCCTCTTGCAACTTCCTGTTGGGAAGGAGAATATCCCACAAGTAATGGATGATCCGTGGACTGGATACACTACAAGAGAAATACATTTATCAGGTAAGCATAAATTATGTTTTTTAATAGGAGGAATCGGCTGACTGCTGACATCAGTTTCTTTTTACTTTGCCGGCTTTTCTTTTGCGCCCTTATGCGGCGCAATCTATCTCTTCCAGTTTTGTGACGCACTCTCTCAGTTACAGGAGCGGTGTCAACTGGGGTGTACGAATACGGCAGAGCTCTGGATTTATTTCGACATTCGTCTTTTGCAAATGGAAGGGTAGGCGCCTCAGTCAAGGCTGTGGTGGAGAGGTCGCTACTGAGGAAATTGTAAGAGTTTTTTTTAGCGTTACTCTCGCTCTGCATTTAAAGTGATAGCACACATTTGCGTTTTCATTCTTAAGCTGGGAAAGGAAAATGAAATCTATAGTACAAAGTTTATTTTTTCCTTGCTTAAAGAGACAGTTCTTAAAATTATAAGGGAAGTTTTTTCTTTCTTTATTTTATTTTATTTATTCCCTGCATTCTGGTAATGGAGCAAGATTCTGTGTCTTTTGGTAAATGCTTGTGTGCCTTGATGCGCAAATTGTGTTGTGCCTGTTTAACCACAACTATTGAAAATAAAATCAGACTGTTGCCCTCTGAGCCTAATATCTCCCAGGATGATGCTGTTCAGGCATTGAGGCACATTTATCAAGCTCCGTATGGAGCTTGTGGGCCCGTATTTCTGGCGAGTCTTCAGACTCGCCAGAAACAGCAGTTATGAAGCAGCAGTCTAAAGACCGATGCTCCATAACCCTGTCTGCCTGCTCAGAGCAGGAATCTCCACAATTCAACCCGATCGAGTACGATCGGGTTGATTGACACCTCCCTGCTGGCGAGTCTGCGGGGGCGCATTGTATCGCTGAATACGGAGAGCGTATTGCTCTCGTTGAATACGGAGAGTGTTGGATCAGGTCCGCAAGACCTTTAATACATAGGCCTCATTGCCTCAGCATTCTCCTTAAACGTCCCAAGCCTTAATGGCATCAAATGCAGTGCCCTGTGGTTCCTCTCAATCTCCTGGAGGAGTTTTTTTGCCTGCAGATTTTGCTGCTCAGGTATCTTCAGCGATATCTGCAGCATTATCTGCTTTTCCTATGCTTCAGGAAAATTAGAGATTCTGATAGTAAGGTTTCTGTCGGACAGTATAATTCCTTAATCTGATGCTGAAGTTGTATCCTTCAGATTTAAGTTTGAACACCTTCGAATTTTGTTAAAAGGGGTTTTGGTTACTTTGGACGACTCCGATACGCCTGTCATTGTCAACCCTAAGAAATCTAGTAAACTTAATAAATACTTTGATGTTCCTTCCACTGTGGAAGTTTTTCCTGTTCCAGACTGTGCAATGGAGATTATTGCACAGGAATGGGAGAAGCCGGGGATACCTTTTTCCCCATCTCTTGTCTTTAAAAAGATGCTTCCTATCGCTGACTCCATTAAAGGTTCATGGCGCTCGGTGCCTAAAGTGGAAGGGGCCATTTTTACTCTGGCTAAGATAACCACTATTCCTATAGAGGATAGCTGATTTTTTAAGGATCCAATGGACAAAAAGCTGGAGGCTTTTTTTAAGAAGATGTATGTTCATCAAGGTCTTCAATGGCAACCTGCAGTTTGTATTGCCGCTGTGTCAAGTGCGGCATCCTATTGGTACGCCTTGTCTGATTCGCTTCAGGTAGAGACTCCCTTGGAGGAGATCCAAGATAGGATTTAGGCTCTCAAGTTAGCCAACTCCTTTATTTTTGATGCTACCATGCAAATTGTTAAACTGGAAGCCAAGATATCTTTGCGGTGCTAGCCTGCAGGGCGTTGTGGCTGAAATCTTGGTCAGCTGATGTTACCTCTAAGTCCAAGCTTCTGGCGCTTCCTTACAAGGGTAAGACCTTGTTTGGTCCTGGTCTGCAGAAATAATTTCTGATATTACGGGTGGAAAAGGGTCTTTTCTACCACAAGACAAGAAGAATAGACCTAAAGGGCGTCAGAGTAATTTTCTTTCCTTTTGTAACTTTAAAGGAAAATCTTCCTCTTCCAAACAGGATCAGTCCAAGTCTTCTTGGAAACCCAGTCAGTGTTGGAACAAGGGGAAGCAATCCAAGAAGCCCGCAGCTGAGTCTAAATCAACATGAAGGGTTTGCCCCCGATCCAGGATCGGATCAAGTGGGGTGGCAGACTTTCTCTTTTTTATCAAGCATGAATACGAGATGTCCCAGATCCCTGGGCTGTGGACATAGTATCTCAGGGTTACAAAATAGAATTCAAGACTTTTCCACCCAGGGGCAGGTTCTACCTCTCAAGATTATCTGCAGACCAGATAAAAAGAGAGGCATTCTTGAATTGCGTTCGGGATCTTTCTTCCCTGGGAGTTCCAGTTCCAGTAAGGGAAAAGGGTCTAGGATTCTATTCAAATCTGTTTGTAGTTCCCAAAAAAGAGGGGACTTTTTGCCCTATTCTAGACCTAAAGTGTCTCAACAAGTTTCTCAGGGTTCCATCCTTTAAAATGTAAACCATTCGTTCCATTCTGCCTTTGGTCCAAGAGGGTCAGTTCATGACGACCATAGACCTAAAGGATGCATATCTTCATGTTCCCATCCACAGGGATCATCACAAGTTCCTGAGATTCGCCTTTCTAGACAAACACTTTCAGTTTGTAGCTCTTCCGTTTGGCCTTGCCACAGCTTCCAGAAGTTTCTCAAAAGTTTTAGGGGCTCTCTTGGCAGTGATCAGGTCTCAGGGAATTGCAATAGCGCCATACCTGGATGACATTTTGGTTCAGGCGCCATCTTTTCAACAAGCAGACTCTCATACAGAGATCTTGTTGTCTTTTCTATGTTCCCATGGATGGAAAGTGAATCTGGAAAAAGAGTTCCCTTGTTCCAGCTACAAGAGTAGTTTTCTTAGGGACCATAATAGATTCCCTATCTATGAAAATATTTCTGACAGAAGTCAGAAAATACAAAATTCTCTCCTCTTGCCTCTCTCTGCAGTCTACTGTTCAGCCATCAGTGGCTCAATGTATGGAGGTAATTGGTCTGATGGTCGCTTCCATGGACATCATTCCCTTTGCTCATTTCCATTTGAGAGCTCTGCAGTTATGCATGCTCAGACAATGGAACATGGACCATTTGGATCTGTCTCAGAGGATAGAGCTTGATCAGGCGACAAGAGACTCCCTCCCATGGTGGCTTTCTCAGGAGCATCTGTCTCAGGCCACTTGCTTCCGGAGACCTTCCTGGGTGATTGTGACCATGGACGCCAGCCTGTTGGGCTGGGGAGCAGTCTGGGACTCGCTGAAGGCGCAGGGACTATGGACTTGGGAGGAGTCGGCTCTCCCCATAAACATCTTGGAGCGATTTACAATGCTTTGATGACTTGGCCTCAGTTGTCCTTAGCCCAGTATATCAGATTCCAGTTGGACAATATCACCTCAGTGGTTTACATCAACCACCAGGGAGGAACTCAGAGTTCCTTAGCCATGAAGGAGGTGGCTCAGATTGTTCAGTGGGCAGAAGCTCACAATTACTGTCTTTCCCGGATAAATACTCTAGCGGTTCCTTTGGATTTCAGTCTGGCATATCTGTTTCCTCCGTTTGCTCTCCATCCACAAGTAAATGCTCGTATCAAATAGGAGAGAGCATTGGTTATTCTAATAGCCCCTGCATGGCCTTGCAGGATCTGGTATGCAGACCTAGTGAAGATGTCATCTTTTCCACCTTGGAGGTTGCCTCTGATGAAGGACCTTCTAACTTAGGATCCATTCCCCCATCCAAATCTCTCTTCTCTGAGGCTGACTGCTTGGAGATTGAACGCTTAGTTCTATCTAAGCGTGGTTTTTCTGAGTCAGTCATTGAGTCCATGATTCAGACTCGCAAGCCTGTTACTAGAAAGATTTACCATAAGGTATGGCGTAAATACCTTTATTGGTGCAAATCCAAGGAATACTCTTGAAGGAAGGATTAGGATTCCTAGAATTTTGTCTTTTCTCCAGGAAGTATTGGAGAAGGGATTGTCAGTCAGTTCTCTGAAGGGTCAGATTTCTGTGTTATCTATTTTGTTGCACAAGCATCTAGCGGCTGTTCCAGATGTTCAATCTTTTTGTCAGGCCCTGGTTAGAATCAGGCCTGGGTTTAAGTCTGTTGCTCCTCCTTGGAGCCGTAATCTTGTGCTTAGAGTTTTGCAGCAGGCTCCATTTTAGCCAATGCATTCCATAGATATTAAGCTGTTATCTTGGAAGGTTTTGTTTCTTATTGCTATCTCTTCTGCTCGGAGAGTCTCATAACTTTGCAGTGCGATTCGCCTTACCTTATTTTTCATGCTGATAAGGCTGTTCTTCCTACTAAACTGGGTTTTCTTCTTAATGTGGTTTCAGATAGAAATATTAATCAGGAAATTGTTGTGCCTTCTCTATATCCTAATCCTTCTTCTCATAAGGAACGTTTGTTGCACAACTTGGATGTTGTGCGTGATCTTAAATTCTACCTAAAGACGACTTTCGCCAGTCTTCTGCCCTGTTTGTTTGTTTCTCTGGAAAGCGTAAGGGTCAGAAAGCGACCGATACTTCTCTTTTTCTATGGTTGAGAAGTACTATACGGTTTGCTTATGAGACTGCTGGTTAGCAGCCTCCTGAGAGAATTACGGCTCATTCCACAAGGGCTGTCTCATCTTCCTGGGCTTTCAAAAATTGAGCTTCTGTGGAACAGATTTGCAAGGCTGCAACTTGGTCCTCTCTGCATACTTTTTCCAAATTTTCCAAATTTGATACTTTTGCATCGACTGAGGCTTCTTTTGGGAGAAAGGTTCTTCAAGCAGTGGTTCCTTCGGTTTAACTCTGCCTGTCTTGTTATCCCTCCCTAGTCATCTGTGTCCTCTAACTTGGGTATTGGTTCCCACTAGTAATTGATGACGTCATGGAGTCTCCATCTTTTAGGAAAGAAAACAAGATTTATGCTTACCTGATAAATCTATTTCTTTCCGAATATGGAGAGTCCACAACCCCGCCCTTTAATTTAAGACAGTTATTTTTTGACTACACTCAGGCACCTCTACACCTTGTGTTATTCCTTGTTTCCATTTTCCTTTGGTCGAATGACTGGGGATTGTGGGTAGGGAATGACACTTAACAGCTTTGCGGTGGTGCTCTTTGCCTCCTCCTGCTGGCTAGGACTGATATTCCAACTAGTAATTGATAACGTTGTGGAGTCTTCATATCCGGAAAGAAATAGATTTATCAGGTAAGCATAAATCTTGTTTTTTCATCAAACTGATAATGAAAAAGGTGCTGCAGATAAACAGTGAAAATGGCTTATTGTGATTTCATTTCTTTTATATAGATGTATAATTATTGCAACATACTGTATATATACAAGTAACCTATCTCATATTTCCATCCTTTTAACATATTGACAAAGTCCATCTGATTGGCCAAACAGTAATTTAATTATGTGCTTTTAAAGCAAATTATAACAGTGATTTAACCATGCAGTTGTCATGCAGTTGACACTAAATCCATCTGATTGAACTTCAGGTAAACATTTTTTGCTGTATGTGATGAGTCGAGTATATTCTTATTTACATCATTACTCACTGTGGAATATAGTGGATTTGCACCATATTTTTAAATTAAAGTTATTGACTTATCAAGACATAATATACTTTCAATAATCTGTCCTGCCGATCAACTTCATAGAAATCACAACATAGTTGATGCCCTGCTAAGAATGGGGGCCGATTTATTATAGTGCGAGCAGACAAGCATTTCTCGTGAACTGCTTGTGCAATGCTGCCCCCTGCAGATTTGCGGCCAGGGTGCGGACCTGAAGCCGAGTGGGTCGGAAGCAGCATCGGTTGCTTCATAAATCGGCCCCATGGAGTCAGTTCCTTTACCATAAACAGTTTTGCATCCAATCAAACAATACAACTGTTTTAGCATAAATATTATCAAAGGTACCCTTGTATCATTTTCATGATGGGCATTTTACAGACATTTTGAGTAGAAATTCACTGAATTTAACTTTAATTAATTGAAATTAAACAAAAACCGATAGCAAATGAATAAATTGTCAGTTTTCATTCGCTTCCTTTAATTATTTTTTTTAAGGGGTTAATACTTATTTTTTGCTAACCAGATCCTCTTCTTGACAGAGTCCTGGGGGCACTAACAGGAGGCTTACTTCATTCTCTTGGTATCTTTTTTTGAAATGCAGGGACATACACATGGAGCCAGCCCATTTCTGGAGCACTATTTGGCAGCAGTTTTGCAAGAATGTTATCCATTTGCAAAAGCACTATTTCCTGCCATGTAGTGCTCCATATGCCTACCTAGGTATCTCTTCAACACAGAATATCATGGGAACAAGACACATTTGATAATAGAAATAAATTGGAAACTTTTCTAAAATGGTATGCTCTGTCTGAATCACAAAATAAAAATTTGGGGTTTAATGCCCCTTTAACGCGCAAGCGGGAGAGATAAATAGCGATCCACTCGTAATCTAGCCCAGAATGTGATAAAACAAAATGTACCCAAAAAACCTTATCTTCACTGTAATATAATCAGGCCTAGACATGTCTGTTATTACTTAGAGATAAGTACATTTTTTGTAAATGTATTGGTCTTATTTTTATAATAAGTGATATGCAATGATATGCAATGCTGGAGAACTGTGAAGTATAGAGATCCAAGGCCAATAATAATAATCAATAATTTATTAGCCTGAACAATGACAGAATCCCTCTGTTTAACGCTGGGTCAATTTACAGCGTTCAAAGTAAAAGATACATTATTAATATAAATAATATATATAGGGTACTATTTTATATATATATATATATATATATATATATATATATATATATATATATATATATATATATATACAGTATATATATATACACAGTATATATATTTATTTATATATACATATATATATGCATTCCTACATATTCTGGAAATTTACAGAATATATTCACAGGGAACAATGGTAAATAATATTCATATTATTAATGTACATTCTTAAACACACTACTTTGGTGTATTTTCTCACACTCTTATATACTAATATCAGTCAGTAGGATATACTTTATTACCTTTTTTTTGTTTGATTATTATTTTCTTCTGGCATTTTTAATTCTCCATTAAAATAACTTAGAAAAAAGTCTTAAATCTTAATAAATATACAGTTTATAACAAATATGCCACACTACTATGGAAGAATGCATAGATTTACTAAACTTTATGTACATATTTTAATTTATATGGAACCAAATAATTTTTATCTTGGAATTAACATTAAACTTCATACTTACAATTATTCTATAATTATAGTATTGTATCTTCTTTATTTTATTTTCTATTTGGGTAACTTTTGTGTATTAATCTCTTCTCATTAATACGTAACCCCCTTGACACTCAAATATGCAATGTTAAAATAATCCGATGCTTGAGTGACCATCATAAAATAAATACAGAGCTAAATAAGATGAACAAAATAAGATTCATTATAATTAGCTATTCCACTGCAAAGTATTGAGAAACACCAGACTATTGCGACTGTAAATGCACTGTATGCTTTTTGAACCTGTAAATAGGCTTCCTCTTGCGTTTGTATCAAAGGTCAAACGTGCATGTTGTGCCTTGTATATACGTCATCAAACTTAAAATGCTGTGCTTGATCAAAGTTGTTTTTGTATGGACATTTTTTACTTTTTTTTTTATCGGTTTCACTGAGATTAAACAGATTTTTTTATCCGTGCCTTTCTAGTCCAAGCTTACACTGTCAAGGGAATGTCAGAATACAGCTTAAAACAGGATGCATTTTTGTACAACAGGCCACAAAAGCAGCCTATATGTAATTATTGGTATTAAGTAAGCCTGGTTTTATAAATGAAAAACAACATCCCTAAAAACAGAATTAAAGGACACTTATGTCAAAAAAACAAACTTTCATTGTTTAGGTAGAGCATGCAATTTAAAAAGCTTTCATTAAACTTCTGTTATCAAATTGAATTTGTTAGAGCGTAAACCTACGTAAGCTTATAGGTGCTCAGGAGTGTGCACATGTCTTCTATGGCAGCAGTTTTTGCAACAGTGTATAACATTGAGAGAAACAATGTTGTAAGCATTTTTGTCATAGGGTGCATGTTCCTGTGCTCCTATGGGCCTCCCTATGTTTACTATTAAAGTGACTGTAAACCCTTAAGATCCCGGCAGTTCAGACTAGGGGGCGATTTATGAAAGTGCGGAAAAGACATGATCCGCTGTAGCGATCAGGTCCGACGCACATCGATAAATCATTTATCATTGCAGAAATAGCGTGATCTAGCTATTTTTAGCGAGATTGCGGCAGAGAGAGGCCCATGACAGTAGCGCTGTCCTTAAGGGCTTAACGACCAGCATGATATGGGTATGGCGCTGGTCGTTAAGGAATTAGCGCCTATTATCTAAAAATACTTTAAAAACAAGGGCAATTAAATGAATTAAACTTTACAAAACATGTTTTTTTTAAAATACCATTTCTTTGCAATGAAGATACCGCCAATCCTCCACCCGCATCTCCTTCTGTATTATGCATATTGATGACTAATCCGGCTTCCTATAATCATTGCATGCCCGATGAGCTGGACGCCAATGGGGGCATGCAACGATTGGAGGAAGCCGGATTTGTCATCGATCTACAAAATACAGGAGATGCGGCAGAGGATCGGCGGTCTGTTTAACGCAAAGGAATTTTTTTTTTAAAGCATGTTTGTAAAGTTTCATGAATTAAAGTGCCCCTATTTTTTTATATATATATTTTGAGATACTGGGCACTAATTCCTTAAACTTTGCAATCATTTTAAGAACAAGGCAAATTTTATCATAGTAGTGAATTGGGAAGTTGTTTAAATTTGCATGTTCTGCCTAAGCCATGAAGATTAATTTGGACTTTACTGTTTCTTTAGGTTTTAACTTAGTAATGCATTTACAGTTACAATTTTATTTGTAATTTTGGCACCTTCCAATTTTGAACCACCTGGCTGTCCAGCCTATGTACAAAATGTACTAGAACTAGATATTAGCAAGCACACCAGTATGTTTAATACAATCCCATAAAATATGCAGACCTTAGTAAATAAAATGAGGGAGTCCTGTTTGATTTTCATGTTACTAAAATGTGGTCATATTAATTGTTTAGACACATCATTTCTATAAGAATTTGTCAATAATAACATGCATATTAAAGAGCAGAGATGATTTCATTATTATTTTAGGTCTTACGCCTTAAACCGATACAATTGTTCATGTTCAAACAACAAAACCTTATGTATATGTTTTTAACTCTATAGTATATTTAGAAGTCATTGCCCATGTTTATTTTTAAATTTATTTATTTAACATATTCATTTGTAAGCCTATGTTATTAATTTACAAAATTATGATTTCTGTTCACAGGCCCCTTTACATAACTAAAATGTAAGAATGAAAAAAAAAAATCATAAACCTAAGTTTTGTAATGTTTGCATATATTCACAATCCATACTTTTTAGCCAATTTAGTGCCAATAAATTTGCCACAAAATGCTTATTCATCATCAAATGTAAGAATAATGTGAAACCATTGCATGTTTACATTTCATATAAATCATGGAATAGATTTGCATATTCTTTAACTTTGATGAGAATTTTACAGCTCTCAGTATAAATTTTTGTCTTCACACACATTGGCACATTGGTATATGCATACAAGTTCATGATCAGCAGTCATTTTTTTAAATGTTTTCCTAAATTATATTTAAACAGGTAATAATGACCTTTCAAGATTCCTTCTTGTCCACTTCTACTCTTTAAGTTCTTGCCCAGCATATGGAAACGTCTTGTGCTTTGTTGCAGTAACAATTATCTATGGCACCTACACAGAGAGATACATACCCATGTCTGAGCTGCAATATGCTGATTAAAGAGAAACTCTTACTAGCAATAGCTGGGAATTTTGTCACAAGTAATGTCCTAACTGTCAACAGGGATGCTAAGCTGTTTTTCTGCTCCTAACCTCAAATGTCTATAATGTTCTGAAAAAGTGGCAAGGGGATACGCTAACCAGAGCCACACTCTATGTTTTTTAGATTACAGAGCAAACGGTACCACACAGAGAAAGTAAAGGGTAATAGATATATTAAGGGGGGAAAACACCTTCATTATTACAGGATGTCTACAGAATAGCTTAATAGGGCCAAATGGATGATAAAAGGATGTTTACCCATTTCCCTCCACCCTCTTAAAAAAACACAAAAAACATGCCCTTAAACCACCAAAAGATGAAATTCATTAAAAAGAAATAGTGTGTCTCAGATTTACATCAGATTCAAAAAATAAGCTTGGAGGGTGGTTGGAAGGTTTTGGGGAGGAACTGTAAGTGATCATAATATTGTATTATTTAGATACCATTTTTTTCAATATACTTTGGAGTTAGCATCTATTGCCCTTTCAATTGTTACGCTTTATTGACAGAGAAGATTCTTAACTTCTTTTGGAAAATATCCTTAAAATATATAACCTCAAATTTCCCCTCAGCTCTGAGTCCCTTAAAACCCTTCCATACCCAACAACTCCAGCTCTGCGTCAGGGAGAAAGGAAAGCACATTAACTGTACCTTCCGTCCCTCTTTCAACACATTACTCACAACCTTGTAAGAAAAGAAACAATTTTCAAAGATTACCCAGTCCCTCTCCCAACACACCCCTATGACGGATATTAAACTATGTCCAAATTGTGTGCGTGTGTGAATGTCAGTTTGCTGCTATGTAAGGGTGAAAAGGTCTTATTTATAGGGACTGTGTTTTCAGCTCTATAGGTTCGCCCGTTGCTTCCTGTTGTCCCTCTGGCTCTGCAGGCCGGGCTCCTTTAAGAATTGAAAGTCTCTCAGAAAGGCCTCTCATTCTGGGAAAAAGGATGAAGTCATACACAAGGCCTCCAAGTGCTCCTCCGATGATAGGGCCCACCCAGTAGACCTACAAGTAAGAGTTAAAAGGAGTAGGTTCAGTTAAGAGATTTCATTGACACTAAGGTTCAGATTATGAATTTGTTCTGATGCAAATTACTATATTTTGCTTTTACCAAACTGAATAAATTATTCTGCCGTGTACATTTGACTATTAAAGGGACCCTAAACACCTGTCTTCTAATCTAATAATCCCTAAAACCCACTTTTTCTTAATAATAAAAAAAATAATCACTGCTGTCTATTTTATATGTTCCTCTTACCCCAAACTGTTGAAGGAGATTGTTTTGAAGCACAGCATTGATCCAGTGCTTGACTTCCTATGTAAGCTGCCATATTGTAGCGTATGTTACAGGGGCACATTAGTCACGTGACAAACACACCTACAGCTACATTACATATACTTAGAGGATCACATCTGTTTGCAGAGTGTGAGCTGCAGTGACTGAAGATACAGATTTATTAGTCAGAGTATAAATGTATTTCACTCTGCAAACCTTACTCACAATCCTATTGCATCAAAAGCCATTACCCCTTTCACTTGCGCACTCTGGAACTCTCGCTTTGTTTGCAACAAGCTCACTTCTATACATGACCTCTTTATCTCCCACTCCCTCAACCTTCTGGTCCTAACAGAACCCTGGCTCTCTCCCCTAGACACAGCATCCACTGCTGCTCTGTCACATGGGAGTCTCCACTTCAGCCACACTCCTAGGTCTGGTAATAGACAAGGAGGTGGTGTAGGTATTTTACTTTCCTCTCGTTGCACCTTTCAACAAATACATCCCATCTCTTCCCTCACATTTCCCTCATTCGAAACCCACATTATTCGCTTATTCTCTACTCTTTCTATATGTGTTGCAGTCATATACCGACCCCCTGGCTCCTCAACTCAATTTCTAGATCACTTGGCTGCCCGGCTACCTTATTTCCTTTCCTCAGAACCCCCTGCCCTCATTATTGGCGACTTCAACATCCCTCTTGACAATCCCACTGTCTCCTCTGCAAAACAACTTATGCAACTCACTTCCTCTTTCGGTCTGTCACATTGGACTGATTTTCCCACTCACAAAGACGCTCACTCTTTTGACCTGATCTTTAGCTATCGATGCACTCTCTCAAACTTCACAAACTCCCCCTTTCCTCTTTCTGACCACCATCTCCTTACTTGCAACATATCATCCCTCCCTACAACTCTCACTCCTTCTACTCCTCACACCAAACTTCACAGAAGCATTATGTCATTAGATCAGCAACAGCTTGCTAATTCCCTCTAACCTCTCCTCTCATCCTTCTCCTCCTTTTCCTGCCCTGAACAATCTATCTGCCACTGTAATTCCACCCTTACATCCGTCCTTGACAATCTCGCCCCTCTTACCATAGCTCAGAAATCATACAGCACTGCAAGTTGAGACCAGCACCGGGTAATGCCCTCCTCGGCTCTGATGCACAGTGGACTGGCTGGCGACCTTCAGCCCCACAATACAAGAAATTCAAAGCTCCACAGCACAAGATAAGAATGTAAATATTCTTTATTTAAATATTAAAAGCATACAAAGAACAGGTAAGCGACGTTTAGAGACCGTGGTCTCTTAATCATGCATCATACAGAAATCATACACTCATCCTCAGCCCTGGCATACTCCTCTGACACAGTACCTACGCAGATGTTCCCGTACTGCTGAGCGGCACTGGAGAAAATCTCGGAGTTCAGCGGATTTTTTTCATTACAAATTCATCTTGAACTCCTATTATTCTGCCCTTAATCTCCATAAGCAACACTACTTCTCTACTCTTATCTCTAATCTTTCTTCAAACCCAAAACGTCTGTTCTCCACTTTCAATACTATCCTCCGCCCTCCCCCACCTCCTAATACAACTTCTCTGTCAGCTCAAGACTTTGCCAGCCAATTCAATAACAAAATCGACTCCATCAGAAATGAAATCAGCTCTCAACATAATTCTATTCTCTCACCCCCTCAAATGCTCTCAATCAAAAACAACCCACATAACCTTAAACTTAGCTCATTCTCCCCTGTTACTGAGGAAGAAGTTTCGGCACTTATACTGCTCTCTCACCTCACTACCTGTCACCTTGACCCTATCCCCTCACAACTACTCCTCTCCCTCTCTGCTACCTTTACCCCTATACTAACACACATTTTCAACCTCTCCCTTAGCACCGGTATATTTCCCTCATCGCTGAAACCTGCACTGGTCACACCTATCCTCAAAAAACCTTCCCTTGATCATACCTCCCCATTCAACTACCGCCCTATTTCCCTCCTCCCTCTTGCCTCAAAGCTTCTTGAAAAACTAGTATATGCATGCCTATACCATTTCCTTACGTTAAACTCCCTTCTTGACCTACTGCAATCTGGTTTTCGTCCCCATCACTCCACAGAGACAGCAATTGTTAAGGTTACCAATAACCTACTTACAGCAAAATCAAAAGGCCACTTCTCTCTGCTTATCCTCCTTGATCTGTCCACAGCCTTTGACACTGTTGACCACCCTCTTTTGCTCCAAACCCTCCAATCCTTCGGCATCTGTGACACAGACCTCTTGTGGCTCTCTTCCTACCTATCAAACCGTACCTTTAGTGTATCCTTCTCTGGGGCCTCCTCTGCCCCATCACCACTTTCTGTCGTAGTACCGCAAGGCTCTGTCCTCGGTCCCCTTCTCTTCTCAATCTACACGTCATCACTAGGTTCCCTAATAAAGTCCCATGATTTCCAATATCATTTGTATGCCGAAGACACCCAAATCTACTTCTCTGCACCAGACCTATCTCCTTCCCGTGTCACTAACTGTCTTTCTCACATCTCTTCCTGGATGTCCTCTCACTACCTCAAACTAAATCTCTCCAAAACTGAGCTCCTCATTTTCCCCCCTTCTTCCTTCCAAAATCTCCACCCCCATTACCATCATTACCCCTACCCCGCATGCCTGATGTCTCGGGGTCACATTTGACTCGGATCTTTCTTACACTCCTGCCGCTTCCACCTTAAAAACATCTCTAAAATTAGACACTTCCTTACACAAGACACAACTAAGATTTTAATCCACTCTCTCATCCGCCACGATTACTGCAACTCTGTCCTCTCTGGTCTCCCCGCCTGCCGCCTAGCTCCTTTACAATCCATAATGAATGCCTCTGCCAGACTCATCTTCCTTACACGTTGCTCTTCATCTGCTGCACCTCTCTGCCAATCCCTTCACTGGCTTCCTCTTGCCTCTAGGAATAAACACAAAATTCTCACTCTGACATTAAGTGAAGCTCGCTCCTGCTGTCAGACAGAGCAGGAGCGAGCTGCACTTAGTCTTATGGCGCGGTTGGGCCGGGCTTTGACTATACAGCTGGCCCGATGTGCTGACTAAAAAAAACAGACCCGCTCAGCAGAGAGCGGGTCTGTAAAAGCGCCATATTTTTAAAATATTAAAAGGGAAAAAAGGCTTTTATAAATATAGCACTTAAATAATGTTATATAATTCTGCACTATGTGCAGAATTATATAACATTATTTTTAAGGTTTACTGTCCCTTTAAAGAAGACTTTAAAAGCTTAAAGATGAATTATTAATGTCCAAATTATTATAACACAGAACGTTAGGGACCTAAGTACTAATGCTCGTACAACCTTAGCAAGGGGTAAGCTATTTGTCGGAAACCTCTGTGTTAGAAAATATGGAAAATATATATGAATATAGATTAGTTGGACATAACTGAAATTACCTAAATGTACATATGCATATACATATATGCATAGAAGATACATATATACATACATATGTATGGAGGAAACAGTAGAACAAATGAACAAACCAAAGGTAAGCTTGCACGAAAAGTGAAGAGAAATGTGTATAGTCTGCCACTAGTAAGTAAAATAACTGGACTGACTGACTCACCAATAATATATATAAAAGAAATCCAGTCGTCGCACTCTCTGGATTTAAACACAGCAACCTGTATTCTGTGAAGTTTTGGGGTGAATGCCCCGAAATGTCAAAGAATAAAGGTTGCTGTTTTTAAATCCAGAGATGTAATATCCTTTTAAGACATTCCACTTCCTTTCTACCTGCCTATAAAACCTCACTTCCTCAGCACACCTTTGCTTGATTATTTTGTGCTGAATCTTGTTTCAAGTACTCCACGTATGCTACACCTCAATCAAGTCACTCGTTGCCGTTGCAACTCAAGCTCCTATGAGCTCTCCTGTGCTATTTTACAGCAGCCTTCAGTTCCCTTGAACAGATACTACTAACCGGCGCGCTCTCTCAGGATTTCTAAACAGCTGTTATTTGTATTGGGGATTTTCCTATCTGTTGCCGCTCTCTTTCTCCTGTACCGGAACCCATCGTAACATCGTGAGTCACTACGTCAAAAGTAGTTCCGGATCCTTTTCCACTACAGCTACTGACTCAAACCTCAGCGTCCTGATCTTACACTGAACCGCAAGTATTGTAACTTAATTCTTGGACTGTATCTATCTTACGCAAGTATCTATCCTGTAGTTACTCACCTGTAACTTTGTTAACACCTCCGCTGCACTTGAATATACAATTGTGACCTACTTTTCTCTTGAATCAGAAGTACGCTTATGAACTCACCTTTTTGAACAAGTTGTACTCTGTTTCTTTTTTGCCACTAATCCACTATGTACAGGAGAGGCTGCTGAAGTGCCTGTAAGCTCTTCTCTGTGCATTAAGTTAATATTTATATTTATCTAAGAACTCCTCACATGAACCATACTTTGAGGGAGTGTCTCACTTGATTAACTTGCTGCTGGTTGTTAACATCCAGGTGGTTAAAGGTATCACTCTGGTTTCACAGACCCAGCTACAAAACTGACATTATATTCACTTGTCAGTAACTTAGCCACTACATATTACAGACAATTGGATTTATTTTGTGTATATTTTCTGCACCCTGGTAATAGATTTCAAGGTGAGTGGGAGTGCACTATCTAGGACATTTTATATATATATATATATTAGGGATGGGCAAATGTTTCGCAACATTCGAAAAATGAAACGAATTTTAACACGTGCGTTCGAATCGAATTTCGAATGTTTACATAACATTCTAACATTCGATTTTCGAATGTTCGGTTTCGAATTTCAATATTCGAATTATGCAATATTCTAATTCGAAAAATTTGAATTTATATGTTTGTAATAGTATTTCTAATGCTTTGTTTAAATGTAATATTCGAATTATGCAATATTCTATATAGAAACATTCGAAAATATATATTTGTATCTATTATGTATCAATTTACTAGATTCCCTCTCTACCACATGAACTATTGAACTTCTGAATAGTATTTGTTAAATAGAATGTTAAATTCGAAATTTCGAATGTGGACATTCGATATAATTATAAACATTCGAATTCGAAAGTGACATTCGAAAACTGTAAATAGCATTCGATTATAGAATTTTTAAGACTATTTGTTCTTATCAACATTCGGATATATAATTCGAATTTCGGTAATAACATTCGTTCTAACATTCGAATTCGGACATTTACACATTCGCCCATCCCTAATATATATATATATATGTATGTATGTATGTGATGGTATTTTGGTACAATATATATCTATGCATATATTCTATGAATCAGTGGCGTCACTAGGGGGGGGGGGGTTAGGCGGGCCGCACCCTAATTTTTTTAATTAGAGGGGCTGGCATTTGTGAACATTGGTGGGACTGGGGAAGTTGTAGACACACAATTTTTTTGCCCCTTGAGCCAGTGCTGCAATTTCAACATAGTTTTCCCGGCTGCTTTTGCTTGTTTGTACTTTGCTTCTCCCCTGCCCAATTTCTCTATGAATGTTGTGGGCATGCCGTGGGGCTTGCAAAGTTGCGCTGCTAGCCTAAACCTGCCTGCCTACCTGTGCTCACTGCTCAGTGACATGTGGAGCAGTGGAGTCACTCACTGCTGTGCTGTCTCTCTAAACGGGAACTGGCAAATCATGAGGGGATGCCTGGCACCTGACCGCATGACTGTTTGACACTGTCTTTAAAGTGAAGGAGCCACGTATGATGCCCACCAGACCATTACGGTTACGGTACACTAAGTGCACACTGAACAGGTAGGAGGGCGGGCGGGGGTCTGGGGGTGGGCAGACTGCAGAGGTGATTGGCTATAAGAAGCGGTAGGCACGCGGCCCGGGGCTGTGCACTGACAGACTTGGAACAGAGTCAGAGAGCAGAATTTTCATAGTTTGCGCGCCTAAACCTTTTCTTCAGTGATTTATTTTAGAGTGCTCTGTTAATCTTTCATTTGATGCTCTGCTGAGCCAGGGAGCAGCTCTAGGCATGCGCTTTATAATTAATGCAGTGCAGTTTACATATTTTGTAAGTGTGTGTCTGAGTTTTTGTGTGTGTGTGTGTCTCAGTGTCTTTGTGTGTGTGTGTGTGTGTGTCTGAGTGTGTTTCCGAGTGTTTGTGTGTGCATCTGAGTATGTTTTTAAGTGTGTCTGAGTGTTTGTATGTGTGTGTGCCTGTGTTTTTGTGTGTGTCTGCTTTCTGGGGGGGGGGGTGACACCATAACTTACCGCACCGGGTGACACCAAACCTAGTGACGCCACTGCTATGAATATCTATTTAAAAATACATGGAACATATTCTGCTATGTGCAGAACATTGTAATGTCAAATATTTACAGTAAATACACAGTATAAGACTTTATTAAATATGAATATTGCATAAATATGTTTTTACATGTTTTCATCTACTTAAAGGGACATGAAACCCAATTTTTTTCTTTCATGATTTAGAAAGAGCATGTCATTTTAAACAACTTTCTAATTTACTTCTATTATCTAATTTGCTTCATTCTCTTGATATCACTTGCTGAAAAGCATATCTAGATATGCTCAGTAGCTGCTGATTGGTTGCTGCACATAGAGGCCTTGTGTGATTGGCTCACACATGTGCATTGCTATTTCTTCAACAAAGGATATCTAAAGAATTGAGCAAATTAGATAATAGAAGTAAATTGGAAAGTTGTTTAAAATTGCATGCCCTATCCGAATCATGAAAGTTTAATTTTGACTAGACTGTCCCTTTAAATGCAAAGGGCTCCAATGCAAATGTGTGTGTGTGTGTGATTTTTTTAAAATAATTTTTATTAGATAGTGTTATTATGAGTGTAACTGTACTTTGTAATGTATTTTTTATGTTTTTGTGACACTTTTTTGTTTTGCAAAACAGTTAACCAGAGCTCTGAGTGCACGCTGTACCAATGCATGCTAACTTTAATTGCGATCAAGTGATAGCGATTTACTTTCAACTTGTAATACAAACACTACATCCGATGCATGCAAATAGCCGTGATAAACCTCTATTCGCTTGCACATAACTGTTAGAGTGCCACTTGTAATCTGGCTCTGAACCTTTAACCCCAAATATATTTTGTGTGTCAGTAATTTGTATATCTATTTTTAAAGAATAAATACTTTATGGTAGATACAGTGAGGGAAAAAATTATTTGATCCCCTGCTGATTTTGTTTGTTTGCCCACTGACAAAGAAATGATCAGTCTATAATTTTAATGGTAGGCTTATTTGAACAGTGAGAGACAGAATAACAACAAAAAATAACAACAAAAAATCCAGAAAAACACATTTCAAAAAGTTATCAATTGATTTGCATTTTAATGAGTGGCAAAACCCTTGTTGGCAAACACAGAGGTCAGACGTTTCTTGTAGTTGGCCACCCGGTTTGCACACATCTCAGGAGGGATTTTCTCCCACTCCTCTTTGCAGATCATTAAGGTTTCGAGGTTGACGTTTGTCAACTCGAACCTTCAGCTACCTCCATAGATTTTCTATGGGATTAAGTTCTGGAGACTGGATAGGCCACTCCAGGACCTTAATGTGCTTCTTCTTGAGCCACTCCTTTGTTGCCTTCATGTGTTTTAGGTCATTGTCATGCTGGAATACCCATCCACGACCAATTTTCAATGTCCTGGCTGAGGGAAGGAGGTTCTCACCCAAGATTGGCCCAGTCCATCGTGCCTTTGATGCGGTAAAGTTGTCCTGTCCCCTTAACAGAAAAATACCCCAAAGCATAATGTTTCCACCTCCATGTTTGATGGTGGGGATGGTGTTCTTGGGGTCATAGGCAGCATTCCTCCTCCTCCAAATACGGCGAGTTGAGTTGATGCCAAAGAGCTCGATTTTGGTTTCATCTAACCACAATACTTTCACCCAGTTCTCCTCTGAATCATTCAGATTTTTATTGGCAAACTTCAGACAGGCATGTACATCTACTTTCTTGAGCAGGGGGACCTTGCAGGCGCTGCAGGATTTCAGTCCTTAACGGCATAGTGTGTTACCAATTGTTTTCTTGGTGACTATGGTCCCAGCTACCTTGAGATCATTGACAAGATCCTCCTGTGTTGTGCTGAACTGATTCCTCATTGAAACTCCACAAGGTGAGATCTTGCATGGAGCCCGAGAAAGATTGACAGTTATTTTGTATTTATTCCATTTGCGGATAATCGCACCATTTGTTGTCACCTTCTCACCAAGCTGCTTGGCAATGGTCTTGTAGCTCATTCCAGCCTTGTGTAGGTCTACAATCTTGTACCTGTCATCTTTGGACAGCTCTTTTATACAGGTAACAAGCTGAGATTAGGAGCACTCCCTTTAAGATAGTGCTCCTAATCTCAGCTCGTTACTTGTATAAAAGATACCTGGGAGCCAGAAATCTTGCTGATTGATAGGGGATCAAATACTTTTTCCAGAGGGTTTGTGCATAGAACACATATATTGGAGCTATTGTGGCTTTACCTTTGTGAATACAGCAAGTTTGGACTTTAATATATTTTGTTACAAAGTTACCCTATGTATTTTGTTTGTTTCTTTCATTGAGGAACCAACATTGTACATTTACTTTTGGAACTTTTATTTGCATTGTTTAGGATTGTTTCTTTTTTTATTTATTCACTTAAACACTTTTTATTGTTTATCACTTTGACACATTTTTATTCTTTTACAATTAAGTTGATCTGTCAAAATCTGAGATCAGGCTTACTGATGATTGTTTGGCATGTCTAATGTAACAAACTGCATATTGACTTCAATAAATGCTGCCTTACTATAGTGTGATATATTTAATAAGGATGCAGAAGGCCCTTATGATTTTGTTGAGATGCTTAATAGGAAAACATTAATGTTCATATTTCGCAATATTTAACCTATTCCCCTAGAATTATTCATGGAAAACATAGAGATGGTGATATTTTGAAAAGTAAGACACCATGGGGCAGATTTAATAAGCAGCATAAATTAAGAAGCAGCAGTCGGGATGATTGACACCCCATGCTAGAGGCCAATGGTCCGTGAATGTGCAGGGGGCGGCATTGCCCAAGCATTTCACAAGAAATGCTTGTGCAATGTTAAATGCTGACAGCATATGCTGTGGGCATTTAGTGATGTTGGGCACACATTATTCGCTACTGAAAATCATGTCCGCCCGACACTTAGTAAATTGACCCCCTTGTATTTAGAGCAGTAATTGGTGAGTTCCATGTATGTAATGTTAGACTGGCTACCAAGAGATTATTATTAATGAAGATACCCAATGGCACTACTGAAATACAAAGGGCTCAATCCTCAATTACTTAGCCTATGGCTTCACTTTATTCAGCGGTAAATGAGGTGCTCTGTAAATTTTAAATAAAAGTAGTTAATGAATGGTCAGGTGACCACTACTTATAGATACACATATTAGCACACTTGCCCTAATAAAATTTCCAATGTTATGTTGTATGTGTTCATCATTTGTGTGTTTCACTTTAAAATGTTTATTAAAATACTTTGTTAAAAAATGGAAAAAGAAAAAATTAAAAAGCACTCTCTACAACCAACTTTGATTCAGTTGATAAATAGGCCCATATTTATCAAGCTCTGAGCAGACGGACAGGAATCGCCGGAAATCAACCCGATCGGGTTGATTGACACCTCCCTGCTGGCGGCCGATTGGCCACGAGACAGCAGGGGGTGGCGTTGCACCAGCAGCTCTTGTGAGCTGCTGGTGCAATGTTAAATGTGGAGAGCGTATTGCTCTCCGCATTTAGAGAGGTCTTGCGGACCTGATCCGCACTGTCGGATCAGGTCCGCAAGACCTTTGATAAATAGAGGCCATAGTATTTGCATACCACTTGATTAATCTTATTAGATTATGTATATGTCTGAAAGGGATCCTATAAGCTTAAAGGGACTTGATACCAAAATGTTGAAACACTTGAAACTGATGCAGCATAGCTGTAAA
Organism: Bombina bombina; assembly: GCF_027579735.1. Lineage (NCBI taxonomy): Eukaryota > Metazoa > Chordata > Amphibia > Anura > Bombinatoridae > Bombina > Bombina bombina. The sequence continues at coordinate 996,699,784 of NC_069501.1, forward strand.
AAGCTGACTATAAAATATCACCCGAACATCTCTATGTAAAAAAAAAAAGATATTTTACCTCAAAATGTCATAAGTATTCACACCCCATTGTAAAAGACTTTAAGCAGCCAATCAGTATGCCTGTCCCAGGACTTACAAGGGAGCGTACCTCATGCACACTCATGTTATTTCCCTAATGAGTTTAAGGAAGTTTACAATGAAATCTCATAAGTGTGCATGAGGCACACTCCCTTGCAAGTCTTCGGACAGGCATATCTCATTACAGTAAAACAGTTCATGACCTCAGCACTGCTGATGCTGATTGGCTGCTGTTCATTTCTTCCTTTTTAAAAAACAAACAAAAAAAAAACCTGCAGCTGGGCAGTAACAAAGATAACTTTTTACAGAGCACTTACTCTGGTGAGCTGAGGAAATTTTGAGGTAAAATAACTCCCTTTTTTTACATAGAGATGTTCAGGTGATGTTTTCCTGTCAGCTTTTTACAGTTATGCTTCATCACTTTCAAGTGATTTAGCATATAAATATTATGTCCCTTTAAAGGGATATGAAACCCAAAAATTTTCTTTTGTGATTCAGACAGAGCACATAATTTAAAAAAAGCTTCCAATCTGCTTCTTTCTCATGAAAGCACTACATGGCAGGAAATAGTGCTGCATCTAGTGCTCTTGCAAATAGATAAATAAACATTCTTGTAAAACTGCTTCTATGTAGTGCTCCAGAAATGGACCGGCTCCTATGCAAACAAAATATACCAAGAGAACAAAGAAAAATGTATAATAGAAGTAAATTAGAAAGTTGTCACGGATACCAGACAGCTAAGGCTACCCCCACCCCCCATACAACCTCACCCCTGTTTCTCAGTGGTTTTGGGCCCCTCAGAGCAACCACAATCTCTGGAAGCTTTTGTTTGCAAGGTTTTGTGTTCCAAACTTGTTTAGAGAAGAGCTGGTCTATGACCTTGAAAACCCTCCTAGGCTGGCTGGGCTCCTGGAACTCCCGGTTGGCCGCTTCACAACGGACACCCGCCTAACTCCTCTCAGGCTGTCCGGGCTCCTGGAACTCCCGGTCGGCCACAGGACAGCAGGACACCTGCTAACTTTACCCCTGGTTGCTCCAGCAACCATGTGCCCCAGAGCTCCGCTCATTTGGGGGTTAGTAGCCCCTAGGGAGGACAAGAGGTGGGGGAATTACCGGAGGGGAGCTGCTTTGGGAACTGGGGATTTTGGACACCCCTACCCCCATAAATTCAACGGGCTGTATATCTGGTCCCCAATAACGAATCATGCCGCTTTTTGGACTGCGGGATCTGGGCATCTGGGGACCGAGAGCTTTCAAATGACACCCTAGAAGTGCCGCCGCTCCCCCGAAATCACCACAAAACCGTCACCACTGTGTCCTGGGATTCTGTGGGACTATGGTTGCTATGGAGGCGCCGGTCAGTCTGGAAGGGCGGGAATGGCGGGAAAACTGTGGCATTGTCTTTTGTTCTTATCAAGATAAGTGTGTGTATAAAAGATGTGTGTTTTGCTCAATAAAATCAGTTCTATTTTCACCTGAATGCTAGTCTGTCTAGTTATTTGGGTGGGCTCCTGCTAGAACCACTTTCATGAGCTACATAGCAGCCTGTTCCAGGCAGAGGAAGGACTCTCTGGCAGAGTTACCTAGTCTGGGTAGCTGGAGTCTGCCACAGGGTGGGACCCTGAGTACTGGTGCTGTTGGGCATCAGGGGTGGCTGCAGGCTGTGGTCATTTGCCAGCTACATAGCTGCAGTCGGCAGGGAGGAAGCAGGACCCTTTTGGCGGAGCTACCCAGTCGGGGTAGCAGGGGTATCCGTCACATTGGCTGGCAGTGGTGGGATCTGCTTCTTTCACACAGTTTCTTTTGACAGAGGAGACGTGCCACAGTAGCCGGTAAATATGGAGGCAGAGTTCCTAGGGAGAGTACAAAAGATGCTGACCGGAACAAATGATCCTTGCTCGGAACAGGACGTTCTGGCATGGAGGAACCTTGCCCTCCGAGACCTCTGGTGGGAGGCTTTTCAACAGGAGCAGGAAAATGGAAAGGTCCTCCCCATGAATGACACGAGATTCCGGGTTCAGTGGACCGTAAGACTGCTTTTCCTGGGAGAACAGCCAAAGTAGGAATGGCTAGCTGTTCTACATAGACTGATCCAGCAAGAGATGTGGGTGGAGGACGGCTATCGGGCCCTCCAATGGCTCGCTATGCAAGGGCAGCCATGGCTGGAGGATGGCTCCCCCACAGAGGGCTTTGGCTTCGGCGGCCCTGGATTGCTGTTTACAAAAAGGACAGAGGACCTACAGTTTGGGAGCCAGACAGACCAGGGTCTGGAGGATATCTCTAGGCTCCAAGAGGAACTGCTGGATCTCTTGAAGGAATCCTGGCTACTAGATGATATGGATTTTATAATTGATCAGGAAGAGGCACTGGTCAAGGAATACAAGAGGCTGCTAGATCTTGTTAAGCAGTGTGCCAAGGGCATACAGATCTGCGGTGCAGCCCTCTGGGATTCATGGAGCTCGACCGTGAAGGAGTGGCAGCAAAGAAAAAAGGAACCAGGGCTGCTGGATCCTGATCAGCAGTCTGGCTCTGAGCTTATAGACTTGGACAAAGGAGCCACCCCAGCAGAAGCGCTGACAACAGGGCAGAGAGCCGCCAGCCTCTGCCCAGCACCTGTAACAGCTCCAGGAAACCAGGGAGCGGAGCCAGTCATCCTCCCTCCCCATAAACAGAACCCCTTCCTGGGAGAGGAGACAGTCGGTCTATCTCCCCAGCGGCAGAGCCAGGAGCCGGGAGAGGAGACAGTCGGTCTCTCTCCCCAGCGGCAGAGCCATCCCCTGGCAGTGGAGGTAGTCGTCCTCCCTCCCCCTAAGCAGAACTCCTTCCTGGGAGAGGAGACAGTTGGTCTCTCTCCCCAGCGGCAGAGCCAGGAGCCGGGAGAGGAGACAGTCGGTCTCTCTCCCCAGCGGCAGAGCCATCCCCTGGGAGTGGAGGTAGTCGTCCTCCCTCCCCCTAAGCAGAACCCCTTTCTGGGAGAGGAGACAGTCGGTCTCTCTCCCCAGCGGCAGAGCCAGGAGCCGGTAGAGGAGACAGTCGGTCTCTCTCCCCAGCTGCAGAGCCAGGAGCCGGGGGAGGAGACAGTCGGTCTCTCTCCCCAGCGGCAGAGCCATCCCCTGGGAGCGGAGGTAGTCGTCCTCCCTCCCCATAAGCAGAACCCCTTTCTGGGAGAGGAGACAGTCGGTCTCTCTCCCCAGTGGCAGATCCATCCTTCGGGAGCAGAGGTAGTCATCCTCCCTCCCCTTACAGAGAGGCCCTTGCAGGGAGAGATGGGTATCGATATCTCTCCCCAGCAGCCGAAACCCTTTCTGGGAGAGGAGACAGTTGGTCTCTCTCCCCAGCGGCAGCAAAGTTTCCCATGGAGCGGAGATAGCAGACCTCCCTCCCTAGTGGTAGATCTCCTTCTCGGGAGAAGAGACAGATGGTCTCTCCCCTCAGTAGCTTGGCAGTGTCTCTACCCTTTTCTTGTCCCAGAGTATTTCTCACCAGGGGCAGGCGTTGCATTAGGCAAGGAGGAGAAAAGCTTATACAGTTGGTGCCACATGTTTTGCCTGCCCCACCAAGAAGTAACCTCCCCCTCTGGTCTGGGGTGGGTCCGCCGGTACTAAACCGAGTGTCACAGAGAGAGGCAGTGTGGCCCTGGAACTTGAGGACCCTGGAACTTGTGGGACACCCGAGAAGTGGAGGGCCACCGTCGGACAGCCCTAGGCCGACCCGTTAAGGGTCTAGCCGGGTCTGCGGAACTGGATAGGAGGAGATGTCATGGATACCAGACAGCTAAAGCTACCCCCCACCCCCCAACAACCTCACCCCTGTTGTTTCTCAGTGGTTTTGGGCTCCTCAGAGCAACCACAATCTCTGGAAGCTTTTGTTTGCATGGTTTTGTGTTCCAAACTTGTTTAGAGAAGAGCTGGTCTATTACCTGGAAAACCCTCTTAGGCTGGCTGGGCTCCTGGAACTCCCGGTCGGCCTCCTCACAACGGACACCCGCCTTACTCCTCTCAGGCTGTCCGGGCTCCTGGAACTCCCGATCGGCCACAGGACAGCAGGACACCCGCTAACTTTACCCCTGGTCGCTCCAGCAACCATATGACCCAGAGCTCCGCTCATTTGGGGATTAGTAGCCCCTAGGGAGGAGAAGAGGTGGGGGAATTACCGGAGGGGAGATGCTTTGGGAACTGGGGATTTTGGACACCCCTAACCCCATAACTTCAATGGGCTGTATTTCCGGTCTCCAATAACGAATCATGCCGCTTTTTGGACTGCGGCATCTGGGGACCGAGAGCTTTGAAATGCCGCCACTGTGGATTGTGTGGGACTATGGTTGCTATGGAGGCGCCGGTCAGTCTGGAGGGGCAGGAATGGCGGGAAAACTGTGGCATTTTCTTCTTTTCTTGTCAAGATAAGTGTGTGTATAAAAGATGTGTGTTTTGCTCAATAAAATCAGTTCCATTTTCACCTGAATGCTAGTCTGTCTAGTTATTTGGGTGGGCTCCTGCTAGAATCACTTTCCTAAGCTACATAGCAGCCTGTTCAAGGCAGAGGAAGGACACACTGGCAGAGCTACCTAGTCTGGGTAACTGGAGTCTGCCACTGGGTGGAACCCTAAGTACTGGTGCTGTTGGACATCAGGGGTGGCTACAGGCTGTGGTCACTTGCCAGCTACATAGCTGCAGTTGGCAGGGAGGAAGCAGGACCCGTTTGGCGGAGCTACCCAGTCGGGGTAGCAGGGGTATCCATCACAAAAGTTATTTAAAATCGCATGCTCTATCTGAATTATGAAAGAAAAATTTTGGGTTTCATATCCCTCTAATTCAGGGTGAGGTTTAAGCCCAATCTATATAGAGATAGCCGTACAGAAATTATTATAAAAAAATGCAACACAGTGGCAGCTCCTGTCCCTGCACACATATATTAAAGGTATTTGGCTACCAAGAGAGTATCTGCTAGACTGTACTTGCTTGGGGTCCCCAGACTGCTTCTTCCAGGATTCATTAAAATTAATCTTTTTACTGAATTATTTGTGCTGCTCCCCTTTGCCTATTCTTTCTCTTTTTATCTTTCATTCCTCCCCTTCCCCTTTCATTTGTTCCCATTTAACCTGCTTGAATGTATTATAAATACCTAATTTAGCTATGGTATCCCTACCTATACTGAAATATTCTAAACTTTCATGATTCAAAGAGGGCATGTCATTTTAAACAACTTTCCAATTTACTTTTATCACCAATTTTGCTTTGTTCTCTTGGTATTCTTAGTTGAAAGCTAAACCTAGGTAGGCTCATAAACCGATTTCTAAGCCCTTGAAGGCTGTCTTATATTTCAGTGCATTTTGACAGTTTTTCACCACTAGAGGGTGTTAGTTCATGTGATTCACATAGATACCATTGAGCTCATGCACGTGAAGTTACCTAGGAGTGAGCACTGATTGGCTAAAATGCAAGTCTGTCACAAGAACTGAAATAAGGGAGCAGAGGCATAGATACAAGGTAATTACAGAGGTAAAACATGTATTATTATAACTGTGTTGGTTATGCAAAAACTGGAGAATGGGTAATAAAGGAATTATCTATCTTTTTAAACAACCACATTTCTGGTGTTGACTGTCCCTTTAAGTATAGGCTATAGCAAAGCTGTGTAATCATAGCCATCAGAAGAAATTACACTCCCAGTGGGGGTGACGAGAGATAAGTAATAACATGTTAACTTTCAATTGTTCTCTCTAAGGGCCCGATGATCTAAAACCCGCAATTTCAGGTGTGCTTTTTCTCGCCAACTCCCGCAGGAGCTGCCTTCGTGGAATTATCGTGAAAAAGGGGCAGTCCCTGCAAGTAGCAAGATGTCTCCTATTAAAAGTAATGGCGCTCCCTGGAAAGGGACACTTTGCTCCGTAGAGTGAAGTTAGCAGCGAGCAGGGGGCGCACTTTAAAAATTAAATCCTGCAGCCAATATAAGTCACATTACCCTACTTTTTGCGTATAGCAACTTAGAATCGCCTGTACTTTTGTATACATGTGTTTGTCTTTTAAGGTTATAAGTATTTCAAGTGTTTTGAGAAAAGCTTGCCACTTTTAAGTTGGTAAGATAAAACTTTGAGATCTGCAGGTGGAAAATCTTTACAGAATTACGCTGGGATTAGGGAGACTATTTCATATACGCCAAAAAATGCCCATGTTCAGCCCATTTTACGAGGAGAAAAAAAAACAATTACTTTGTATTTTGTACTTTTACGTATACATGTTTGATAACCCTTAATACATTTTTCCCCTGCTTATTTTTGTGTGAATGGTTAAATTAATCATTTTGTATGATGTTTAAAATACAAATTTTATTGTGTAGTTTTCATATGAAAATGCAGTATTCGCCCCTTAGCAAGGTTTTAGATCATTCTACCTGGCAAGCATTGTTTAATAATCTTGCCAGCCCAGAGAGCTTTAGATAGTATTGGGCTTTGGTTTACAGACAGCGATAAGATAAAGAAGCAAATGTGTACAGTGATAAAATATGGAGATCTGATTTCCCTGCAAACTCAATCCATTTTAATGGGCTGTGGTTTTAAAGAACAAAAACAGCTATTTCATATACAAAATAAACGTAAAGAAGCAATTTATCATACATTTTATAGCAGGTGATATGTCATTGGAAACACATTAAGGGAAAAACACTTTTACAGTATACTGTCCCTTTAACTACCAGGCCACCTTATTTTGGTTCTCCTTTCCACCTTCTCTTTTCCTTCTTTAAATGGAATGAATTTACTGTCTCCCACTGACTCCTTTCCCTGTCTTCCCTTGCCCTTCCGCACATTCATTTAAACCCCTCCACTCCAGTATTGTTTCCCCTCCGTGGCTAACACTCATTGCTTATTAACACTAAGGGCCAGATTACAAGTAGAGCGCTAAACTATTGTGTACCTGCAAACGGGCAAATTTGCCCATTTGCGGACGCGCAATAAATAACCAGCCATAAGTTATTGCTACTACAAGCTTGCGGCAGCAATTAACCGATCTCTGGTTAATTTTCTAAAAGTGCCCCAAACGCCCTCAATATAGAGGGCATTATAGTTTTTTTGTATTTTTTAAATGTAGCATTTTTTTTAAATGCAAAACAACTGCACTAGGCAATTTTTGGGGTCTAAAATTGGTGGGATTGGAGTGTTAGACAAAAAATGGCACTGAAAAGTGCCTTTACATTGCGGTCTATGGAAACTGAATGTTACCAGTAAATATATATGTGTATAAATAAATACACATACATTTATGTATTAATATGTGTATATACACATATTAACACATACATATATATGTATATAGTCATATTCATATATATTTAGAAGTATGCTGCAATCCCTACGCTAATTACCCCAATGCTGCGCGAGGTTCTGATGCCATCTCTGCATGAAAAGACGGCCCCCTGTCCAGAAGATCTTCTGGTAGGGGCAGATTGATTCGGTTTCAGAAGGCCTGGTCTTGCTCAGATCAGGATCCCTGGGTTATCTATATCATATTCCAGGGTTATCGTATAGGTTTTCTGACCTGACCTCCTTGGGAACGGTTTAATCTGTAACATGTTCCAAAAGATCCTGTAAAGGTGGCTTCCTTTGTCCAATGTGTTCAAGATTTAGAGGAAATGGGAGTGGTTCAATCTGTGCCAATATCTCATACAAGGAGAGGGTTTTTACTCCAACCTCTTTATTGTCGCAAAGAAGGAGGGCACCTACCATCCTATCATGGATTTAAAGTGAAAGTAAATCCTAGAATTTTACAAACGCTAGGATTTACTATTGAAACAAATAAAGGGGACTTTTCATTTTTTTGCCGTGGGCTGCTCTACAAAGTAAAAAGGCGATCGATTGAATCAAATAAAGGAGCTTTCTACATGAAGTATCTTATACTTCACGAATGAAAGTCCCTTTATTTGTTTCAATAGTAAATCCTAGCATTTGTAAAATGCTAGGATTTACTTTCACTTTAAAGACTCTGAACAAATTTGTATGTGTACCTTCATTCAAAATGTAAACTATCCGTATGATTTTTCCTCTAGTTAAAGGATGCTTATCTGCACATCCCAAAGGTATTGGGGGCTCTCTTGGCAGTGATCAGAGCTCAGGGAATCCCCATTTGCACAATATTATCCAAGCTCCATCTCTTTGTCTGGCTACCGCTCATACCCACAGAATGGTATCTTTCCTTCAGGAACATGGATGGAAAATCAATGTGCCCAAATGTCCTTATCTCCAGTCAGAAGAGTGGTTTCTCTGGGAGTGATAATAGACTTAGTTCAAATGCGTCTGTTTCTCACAGATGCTTGCAGAACCAAACTTCAGACTGCTTGTCGTTCCCTACAGATGGCCCATTCTCAATCTGTAGCTCAGTGCATGGAAGTAGTGGGTCTCATGGTGGCAGTGTCAGACACCGTACTTTTTTCTCGCTTTCATCTTTTTCCTCTCAAATTGTCCATGCTTCAGCAGTGGTCAAAAGATTGTTTTCAACTGGACCAGCAGATAGATTTCAGTTCTTCAGTCAAACTATCTCTCTCATGGTAGAGGGAAAGTCTCTATTTGACCCTTGGAGCATCTTTTCTTCAGCCTACCTGTACTGTGGTCAATACAGACGCTCATTTAATGGGTTGGGGCATTGTTTGGGGTACCCGGAGGATGCAGGGTGTATGGTCCCCTCAGGAGGCGAGGTTTCCTATCAACATCCTAGATTGGAAAGCAAGAAAACTGAATTGTGTTCCAGTCGGATAATGTCACTGCTCTGGTGTACATCAATCATCAGAGAGGGACTCACAGTCCCTTAGCTATGCGAGAAGTATCTTGCATTCTGTTTTGGGCAGAAGAAAACCATTGCACCCTACCAGCCATCCCTACCAGCCATTCACATTCCCGAAATGAACAATTAAGAGGCAGATTACCTAAGTCGTCAGCCCGTTCATCCAGGAGAATGGTCTCTTCATCTGGAGTTGTTTGATAACTAGTCCTGAGGTGGGGTTTTCCGGAAAAAGATCTAATGGCATCCAAATTAAATCGCAAACTTCCGGTTTATTGCTCCAGGTCAAGCAATCCAAGAGCTCACATGATAGATGCTCTAGTCTGTCCTTAGAATTTTCAACTGGCCTATCTATTTTCTCCGTCTGTTCTTCTTTCAACCTTGGTATCATCCGGATCTCAAGTCTCTGAATTTGACAACATAGAGGTTGAACGGCTAGTTCTCAAAAACAGAGGTTTCTCAGATTCTGTTATCTCTACTTTGCTGCAAGCCAGAAGGCTCATCATGCAAATTATTTATCATAAGATCTGGAAAGCTTACTTTCTTTGGTGTTCTTCTAGAGGTTTCTCTTGTAAATCTTTTAGAATCCCCAGAATTCTTCAGTTCCTTCAGGATGGACTTGATTAGGATTTATAGGCTAGTTCTTTAAAGGGTTAGACTTATCTGTTTTGTTTCATAAGAAGCTGGCTACGTTGCATGATGTTCAAAATTTTGTGCAAGCCTTGGTGAGAATTTGCCCTGTTATTAGGCCCATTTCTCCTTGGAATTTGAATTAGTTTTTTTCTGTTTTTCAAGGTTCCCTTTTGAACCTATGCATACTCTGGATCTAAAATTATTGTTATGGTAGGTTCAATTTCTTCTAGCCATTTCTTCTGCTTGTCAAGTTTCTGAATTATCATCTCTATCTTGTGATCACCCCTTTTTGGATTTTTTTTATCAGCATAAAGTGGTCCTCCAGACTATGATTTTCTTCCAAAGGTGGTGTCTTCAGAGAATATTTATCAGGAAATTGTTGTTCCTTTGCTGTGCCCAAATCCTTCTAACTCTAAGGAACGCCTATTACACAATTTGGTTGTTGTCAGATGCCCAGAGTTAGTGTGCTAACTTCCTCTCCCCATAGACTTCTAATGGGCATGCTAAAGACAGCATTTTCCTGGACTGAGCTAAAGCCGAAGGTGCACTAGAAAGGCCTCAAAAGTGTGTGTGTGTGTATATATATTTATATATATATATATATATAATATATATATATATATATATATATATATATATATATATATATATATATATATATATATATATATAAAAAGTAGGTGACAAAACAGGCGCACAAGGCACACTTCGTGTAATACGTTCTGGTGTTGAAAGTTATATAGAAATGTGAAAAAAAAAAACGCCTTAGTGTTAGTGAAGTCTTCCTCCTCTCACTCCTCTATCTCTCCACGATCCTCAGATGTCCAGAATCTTTCCCTTGTTAGTGGGAAGCTTGTAGAGCCACAGTAGATGGTATTAAAGGGAGAGGGGATAGGGGAGACAGTGTGCTATTAACTTATAAACACTACTAACACAAGTGTGTAAAATTAACACCTCTGATGAAGTAACCCATTGGTTATGAAACGCGTTAGTCTCCGCATCCCGCCAAACGTCAGCACATTACACAGGAGTTTACACGGAGCTGCATAAGGAACAGGCTGCTGCACAATTGTAACATAGTGCAGCGGTCTAATTATATTCCTTCAGAGCTCCATTTTTGTTACTATATTTTATGGGTTAAGAGCGAATTAGAAGGCACCTGGTTGTGAGGTCCATATATAGGATCCTGGTACCGGTCCTACTACGGCTCTAAAGCAATTGTTATAAAATATTGTCATATGTGCCTATTGAAATAATAGGTGTTTTAACAGATTGATAATAAACCTGGTGTTAATTTTACACACTTGTGTTAGTAGTGTTTATAAGTTAATAGCACACTGTCTCCCCTATCCCCTCTCCCTTTAATACCATATACTGTGGCTCTACAAGCTTCCCACTGACAAGGGAAAGATTCTGGACATCTGAGGATCGTGGAGAGAGTGTGCCTTGTGCGCCTGTTTTGTCACCTACTTTTCAGATTAACAAGAGGAACCTCGCCCTGCGGGGGATCACCTTTATTTCCAAACGGGCTGCCATATATACATATGCACACGGGAACCTGCACTGTGGATCATAAGGAACTTTTTTCCATAGACTAACCACCTTGATATACATGAGACTGTTGGTTACAGAAACTGTATTAGTCTAACATACACAAATATATAATCTGGGTAACGGATGGGATTATATATTTAGACAAACAGATATCTCATATCCTTCTAGCGCTGATTGTGTATTATTTGTGTATATATATATATATATATATATATATATATATATATATATACACACATACTTATCAGTATGAGGCTACACTCTTGGATAAACTTTTTTTGAGCTTCCATCAAATATTCATATTTTCACAAATGACTCAGCTCCATGTTTAATTTTGAGTTCTTTATTGTAACACAGTCCAATGTTTCAGCCCGTTCTGGGCCTTTGTCAAGATAACAATACAGTGAGAATCACCACCCTTATATACTCCCCAGGGATAACCTAATCTTAGGGGATACATTTACACACAGCCAAACAGGCAAAAGGTATCAAATTAAATTTCCTCTAAACTGTGAATCTAAATATGTGGTATATATGATTAAATACCAATGTGGTGATGTCTACATTGGCAAAACGGAATGTACCCTGAAAGACACATAGTAAAACAACTTGCATTATAAGTTTGAATTGTGGATATAATAACATATGTGTCCCTGTTCTGTTTTTCATTTGAGCGCTAAACAAAAGATGTGCAAAGCCAAAGTGCGCCAAAGTGTTATTTTTTTTTTTAAGTAGCATTGTGTTGATGTAGTACCTATGTCCAGCACTGTGGCACATGCTGTAGTCCCCACCGTCAGCTTAGACAGTGAAGAATGCGGCTGGGGCAGAAGGCATCTGCCTTCATAAAGTAAGGGAGCACTAATCATGCTCTATTACTATATGAAGGCAAATCGCCAATCGTTTCAGAGAGTTTATTGTCTGTATCACTCTCTGTAACAAACATCGTTGGTGCTGAGTGGGAGTGGTGGGAGGAAGGGGGGTGTATTGACCTGAAGGGGGAGGGAGGGGTGTGGTTGCCTACACTACAGAAAATAAATTACAGCAGGGGAGAGGGAGGGATGGGGCCCTACAATGTGGAGCAAACTTGGCTGGAGGGGGGAGGAGTACTCTATGCTACAGAAAAGAAATAGGATCTTGGAGGGGAGTTAATTTGTTACTGGCAGACAGTCCTGCAAGTAACAAAGATGGCTGCTAGCAGTGGGAGGGGGCAGGGTTAGATAGTTGTTTGGGAGGGATCCGGGATGTTTGGGTGAGTAGGGTTCCCTACACTACAGAAATAAAAAAAAATATGTATTTAAAAAAATAATATCCCTGGGTGCAATTCAAAAGGGTGCAGAATATAGATCAGTCTCATAGGTATGGGCACTCACAAAATTTTAAAATTCAAGCATTATTGGAGAAATTTCTTAAAAGTCAATGTCGACATTTCGGCCCAAAGTCGGGCCTTTATCAAGACAACATGTCAGTTTACATCAGCATAATGAGAACACTGAAGCGGCTATCAAACTGACCTCCCAAAGTCGATAGACATTCAATAGTTGATAGACATTTGGTATTCAGAACTTCAAGCCTCTTCCCTGCAACTAGCTATTACTCATTCTTACAAGCTTCTGTCTTTGGTTGAAGAATCAATGTTTCCAAGAGCTCATTGTATCCTGTTACAAGGGTAATATTTCTAGGAGTCATCATAGATTCAGTTCTTATGCGTCTGTTTCTCACGTAACCTCACAAAACAAAGCTTCAGAAGGCGTGTCTCTCCCTGTAAAGTGCTCCATTTCCAACAGTAGCTCAGTGCATGGAGGTGGTGGGTCTTATGGTAGCTGGTTTAAACGCAGTTCATTTTGCCCATCTCCACTTGCAACCTCTTCAATTATCTATACTAAACTAGTGGTCAAAGAATTATCTACACGTGGAGCAACAGATTACTCTGGATTTATCCATCAGACTATCTCTCTCTTGGTGGACAGAAGGTCCTTCTTTGACCCTTGGGGCATCCTTTCTATGTCTGTCATGTTCTATCGTGACAGCGGACAGTCTTTCAGGCTGGAGGGCGATCTGGGGCTCTCGATGAATGCAAAGAGTTTGATCACCTATAAAGGCAAGGTTACCAATCAACATCCTGGAACTTCGAGTCATTCTTCGGGCTCTTTAGTCCTGGCCCCTAGTGAAGGAGGAAAAGTTTATCCGCTTCCAGTTAGACAATATCACGGCGGTGGCCTAAATAAATCATCAAGGGGGTACCCGCAGTCCATTGACTGTAAGGATTCCAGGCCGCCTTTTCCACCTCTCCTCATTACATGCACTTCCTACCTGCTTTTAAGTCGTCACCTGACTGCAAACAGGTGCTTAGTAATTACACTTGCAGCAGCTAGCAGCTTCATTGCAACCTCGCTACTGTGATTCACCTTTAAGCCTATCTTTGGATTACAATATCTACTTGTTCGTTGTATCTGCTCTTTTCATCTTTCCCAGCAGTGGATTACAAATTTGAGCATCTGTTTTGCAACTCTAAAAGACTTATCGTTACCTTCCAGTAACCTTCCCTAATCTATCAGCCGGTATACCCTCACCTCTCCTCAACTTATCAAAGCATCAAATTTACTCTGCAACTACGTAACCAGAGATTTCAAGTCCACAGTCTTATTATCAACATCAGTTACATGTTCTTTCCTTACTTTTACGCTCCAAGTAAAGTGACCACTTCACGAAAGTTTCTCGGAGGTACAAACAGCGTGAGCCGCTGTCAGTCAAGAGCTCTATTCCTCCCACTTCACCAGGGAACCTCGGAGATACACAGTGTAAGCCGCTGTCAGTCAGGAGCTCTGTTCCTCCCACTTCAGTACGCAGCTCCGCTCTGTAGCGGTCCCAGATTTCAGCTGCTCGTTCCAATTGACAGCTCTCTACGCTACATATGCTGGTAAGAGTGAACGATCCTCTGTAAGGTCACTGTATCATAATTGTATCCCAGCTCTTTAGATTAAATATCACTGAGGCTCCAGTTTGTTCTGTATCTGGTATCGCCTCTCTCTGGACGACTGTTGTGAGTTTCTCCTTCCATTCCAAGGCAACTGGCTCTAATATTTCTATCCACACGACTGAAGATAAAGTCTGATCCTTCTTTCTGTACTTCTTAGTTGAAGTTACTTTGGAGGAAATTTATATTTTTCCATTTACTCCTAACTGACATTAACTTTACTTCACCTAAATACAAACAGTCTATGTTAATAAATAGCCTGTATAATTTGGTGATACATTCCTATACATACTTAAGTCTGCACTTGAGATCCTTTTCTTTACCTTTCAGGGCGGTCCGCCTCCCAGCCCTTACATTGACCATGCAGTAAGTGTCTCCGATTCTGCATTGGAAAGAGGAATCAATATTCCCTATTGGCAATTCACATACCCGGTGTGAACAACTGAGAGGACATCAGATCTATGTCCGGGTTTACCGGACATAGATCTGATGGCCTCTCACTTAAATCATAAGCTTCCAAGGTATTGTGCAAGATCAAGAGATCCAAAGGCTCACATGATAGACGCCTGGGTATGTCCATGGGAATTTCATCTAGCATACCCGTTTCCTCCATTTGTTCTTCTTCTTAGAGACATTGCTTGGATCAAACAGGAGTCACATACCACAGAACATGGTATGTGAATGTAGTGCAGATGTCCTCATCTCCTCCATGGCTTCTCCCTTTGAGACAAGACCTGTTGTCTCAAGGGCCTCTTTTCCATTAGGATCTCAAATCTCTAAGTTTAATGGAGTGGATGTTGAACACCTAGTTTTGAGACCGGTTTCTCAGATCCGGTCATTGAAACTTTGATTTCACAAAAGTTGAAAGGCATATTTTAAATAGGGTTTTCTTGGTATTCCTTTAGGATTTCTAGAATTCTTCCGTTTTTACAGGATGGCCTTTACAAGAGTTTGTCTGCTTGCTCCATAAATAGGTAAAATGTCTGCCCTGTTCTGTTTTATAAGAAATTGGCTAAACTTCCTGATGTTCAGACTGTTGTCCAGTTGTGAGATCTATTTGAATTTGAATCTATTTCTTACTGTATTATAAGGTTCTCCTTTTGAACCGATACATTCCATCTATATCAAGCTTTTATCTTGAAAAGTGCTTTTCTTGTTACCAATCTTCTCAGCTAGGACCGTTTCTGAGTTGTCAGCCTTGTACTAAGGTTCAGGAAATTGTTGATCCTTCCTTGTGTCTAGATCCTACTAACTCTAGGGAGCAAATATTGCATGATCTTGATGTAGTCAGAGCTTTGAAGTTCTATCTCCAAGAAACTAAAGAATTCAGACAATCTTCTAGTTTGTTTGTTCACTATTCTGGGACTCGTAAGGGACAGAAGGCTACTGCGATAGCATTGGTCTCTTGTCTCAAACAAGTGATTCACAAGGCTTACTTGGTAACAGCAAAGTCGCCTACTAAGTGTATCACAACTCATACTACAAGAGCAGTTGCAACTTCGTAGGCTTTTAAAAAATGATGCTTCTTTGGAGAAGATTTGCAAAGCTGCAACATGATCTTCTCTGCCTACTTTTTCCAAATTTTATCGCGTTGATGTTTTTGCTTCTTCACAAACAACTTTTGGCAGAAAAGTCCTTCAGACCATTTGCTTGAGTATTAATCCCACATGCTATGCAGGACTATGGACCATCATCTTTTTACGAAAGTAAAAATTTATGCTTACCACATAAATTATTTTCTTTTTGAATGATGATGGTCCATAGGCCCTGCCCGATTAAATTTTTTGGCGACAGTTCTAATGTTACCTCTATAGAATCTGCTTTGTCTTTCCTACCTATATATTTCCTATTCTATGCTCGGCTATATGTTAAACTGAAAAGAGATGGGAGGTGGGAGGGATTTAAGCTGTTGTATGGGTTCTTGATCTCCTCCTAGTGACAAGAAACATATACTATATGTTATGGAAGACTATGCACCATCATCATTCCGAAAGAAAATAATTGATCAGGTAAGCTTAAATTTTGTTTTTATTGTATGTATGTATGTATATATATATATATATATATATATATATATATATATATATATCTCATGTATAGAAATATATATTTATTACTAAAATGTACATTTATTTTCTATGTGAAGAACACAGGAATGTAAAATATGCGTTTTGCACATCGGGTTTCGTGATTTATATTTTACCGTGGTCGGGTTAGCGCACATGAAAAGTTAGTAATCTTAAGGCGCAGTATTGAAATATTACATATAAAATATTTTAAAAATTAATACAACATTTTTTTAAATGATTAAACATATTGTAAAAAATATATATTTTATAGATTATTTAAAATATTTTATAGTATGTTTAGTAAAACACGATGCATGAACTGCATATTTTTCATTGTTCTGTTCTTCACATAGAAAATAATGTAATTTGTATTTTTAAATATATATCTCTTTATATATATATATATATATATGATGTTGTTCATATAAAATACATAACTATACCAGTATATCTATAGGAATAGATAAATAGGTATAGGTATATACAGATATATATAGCAATATGTATTTACAAGAAAAGTACATTATCCTGAAAGTGAAGAACCTTGAATGGGAAATATGTACAGTAAATATACAGTAAAACACAAATATTTAAATACATCTGTACACACATATATGTACACACATATACATATTTACACGTGTTTACTTTACTTCACCTAAATACAAACAGTCTATGCTAATAAATAGCCTGTATAATTTGGTGATACATTCCTATACATACTTAAGTCTGCACTTGAGATCCTTTTCTTTACCTTTCGGGGGGGTCCGCCTCCCAGCCCTTACAGAATTACTAAGCCAATATGGATCCAGCAGACTTGCCAAATATAGTCTACAACTTATCCCACAGGGTGGATGAGCTCACTCAGGGCATGAGAGAGTTAAAGGCTGAGAATGACACTCTAAAGAAAGCCGTTCAGGATATCACAGCTTCAAAAACTCATACTACTGATTCTTCAATTGAACCCTTTATTTCCTCTCCAGAACCTTTCAATGGGGATAGAGCTTTATATCGGCAATATAGAAATGCTTGCCTTTTGACATTTACTCTAAAACCTATCACTTATCCAAATGATAGAGTGAAGGTCTTAACTATGATCTCCTACTTGCGCGGAGAACCCTGCATATGGGCTGATACCCTCTTTGAAACTAACAGTACAATCCTCTCATCTCTGCAATCGTTTCTTGCTGTTATGGACGAGCTGTACTCTGAATCAAATGTACAGCTCACAGCTGAGACAAAACTCAGGAAGCTAAAACAAGGTAACCGGCCAGTGGAATGTTATATTACTGACTTCAAACAATATGCTACCGATAGTCAATGGAACACTGTTGCATTAAAAAATCAATTTCGTCTTGGCCTGGCTGAGCAAGTGAAAGACGAATTAGCTCGCACTGAGCTTCCAGATACATTGGAAGGCCTTATCAGACTTTCCATGCAACTCGACCGTCGCCTCAGAGAAAGAAATCTGAACGCCAATATGGTGATGCTACTCCTAGAAGGCCTGCCATGTTGACCCATGGACCTCTTCATTCTACTTCAAGTAAAGCTGAGCCTATGGATTTAGGTGTCTTCAGAGGCCCACTCTCTTCGGGAAAAAAGATTCAGGAGAAAGTCCAGAGGCTTATGTATGTACTGTGGTTCTGGTTCCCACTCAATCCGTGACTGAACTTCACTACACAAGAACAAAAACAGTAAGTCACATTCTTCCTTGACTTCATTGATTGTGCGTGATTCTCCAGTTCACTGTCTTTTACCTCTCTCTTTGCAGTGGGACAACAGGCATATGAAGACAGAGGCAATAATTGACACTGGAGCACAAGAAAATTATATTGATGCTTCCCTTGTATTGAAAAATAAAATACCACTGTGCAAAAAGTTGTCTCCTGTTTCTATTAAAGTTGTTGATGGTTCTGAAATTTCATCTGGTCCCATCACGCACCACACTATTCCTATTCTCGTTACTACTATTGGCTTACATCAAGAATAAATCACCTTTGATGTTATCACATCACCTCTTTTTCCTATTGTCCTTGGAATACGTTGGCTTCAGTTACATGAACCTGACATCACCTGGAGTTCCTTACAAGTGCATTTTAATTCATCTTATTGCAAGCAGACCTGTTTCCAACATCGCTCATTACTTCATTTGTCTGAAACCACACAAATACCTGAAGTCTATTTGAAGTATTCTGATGTTTTCAGTAAGAAAGAAGCGGATACTCTCCCACCACATCGCACTTATGACTGCCCCATCAATCTAAAACCTGGCACGTCACCACCATTTGGTCATCTATATCCATTATCACAACCTGAACTAGACCACCTGAAAACCTATCTGGATGATAATTTAAAGAAGGGCTTCATTCAACCCTCCGTATCTTCTGCAGCCTCTGGTTTTTTTCTTCGTGAGGAATAAGGATAACTCTTTACTCCCTATTATCGACTTTAGGGAACTAAACAAAATTACCATCAAGAATCGCTATCCGTTGCCACTCATCCCGGAATTAATTGAGGCTACAACATGCTAAAGTATTCACAAAACTCGACTTAAGAGGGGCTTACAACCTTGTCAGGATAAGGGAAGGCGACGAGTGGTAAACCGCTTTCCATACTCGGTACGGCCTATTTGAATATCTGGTCATGCCATTCGGTCTCACTAACGCGCCTGCAACATTCCAGTACTTCGTGAATGACATCTTCCATGATTTACTTGATGTTTGTGTAATAGTTTACCTGGACGACATACTCATCTACTCCAACAACATAGATGAACATATAAAACATGTAAGCTGGATCCTCTCCCGACTCCAGGTACATCGGCTTTATGCTAAGTTGGAGAAATGTGTCTTCCATACCACAGAGATTGAATTTCTCAGTTATACCATTGGACCTAAGGGCATACAAATGCAAGAAAATAAAGTTGACTCCGTTAGATCCTGGCCACAATCTTCAAACAGGAAGGATTTACAACGTTTCCTTGGGTTTAGCAATTATTATAGAAAGTTTATTAGAAACTTCTCACATAAAGTTAAACCTCTTACCTCACTTACTAGTGTTTCGGTTCCTTTCCATTGGAATCATGCTGCCACACAGGCATTTCAATCACTTAAAGACTTTTTTACTTCTGCTCCAATTTTACAGTTTCCAGACACATCTCTGCAGTTCACTCTTGAAGTCGATTCCTCAGACTACGCTATTGGTGCAGTATTATCACAACGGAAAGATCTCAAACAACCACTCCATCCTGTGGCATTTTACTCAAAGCTACTTTCCCCAGCAGAGATGAACTACTCCATCGGAGACAAAGAGTTACTGGCCATTAAAAGAGCTTTTGAGAACTGGAGACACCTCTTGGAGGGCACATCTTTTCCCATTCTGATCTACACTGATCATCGCAACCTTGAATTTTTGCAAAAAAACAAAACGCTCTCAGGTAGACAAGTCCGTTGGAGCTTATACTTCCGCAGATTCAATTTCCAAATAATTTACAGACCGGGTGCTAGGAATGGTAAAGCTGATGCCCTCTCCAGAAGAGATCCAAGACCAACAAATACACAAGAACCTACTTCGATTATTCCAGCTGATAGATTCTTAGGTCTTCTACCAAGTTTTATCTCACAAATACAACATTCTCTGCTTTCCGACACTGAAATACCGTACAACCAAGTTACCTACCGAAATAACTTGTACTTCCATGGAGAGAAAGTATATGTACCAAAAGACCTGAGAAATTATGCTATCCGACAACATCATAATCCTCCACTATTGGGACATCCTGGCATAAACAAAACCAAAACACTGCTTGACAGATGCTATTGGTGGCCAGACATGATTTCCACAGTAAAAGCATATATACAAGACTGTACTATCTGTATAACTTCTAAAAAAGATAGGAACAAACCATACAGTGACCTTATTCCCACCGAAATACACAACAGACCATGGCTTCACATAGGCATGGACTTCTTAGTAGAACTACCCTTAAGCACTGGTTTTAACACCATTCTTGTCATCACGGACATCCTGACTAAAATGGTGATATTTATTCCATTTCATAAACTACCTACCTCCTATGAAACAGCTCAACTGTTTCTGAATTCAGTCGTCAGATATTGTCATGATTATATCTTATCCTAACTCTTTATACAACCTTGATTGCTAACATCCTTGCACCTATCTACTTAACCCCTCCCACGGACAAGGTATATAGGATCAGCTAACCTATTGTTAGTTGCTTAGAATTCTGTCTTGTGCTGCTACCAATCTACTCAGGACTCACTCTCCTCAGCAGCTGCTGCACCTGACACAGGATCTCTGCTCAAACCAAGCCGGCTGTGACGTCACACGCCACCGGAACTCATACCAGCTAATTCTAACTTCTCAACAAGGAATTACCGGTACCGGACCTTCGACTTCTCACTAAAGATTTCTCCTAAACACAGACTATCTAACTTTCAACTCGGTAAGATTCCAACTTTAATCCTTACCTCTATCGATCATCGCATTCCTCAGTCAGTACTGAACTTCTACTAAATGTTAAACATCTCATTACAAAAAGCCTCAGTGAAAAGTTTAACAATGATTTGAATTCAAAACAAGTAGATAAAATGATCTTACTAAATAACTGTTGTTATATGACATAACCTGATCAGTATAATTGTTTCAGTTTACCGTTATAAGTAATCACACATGTGTTATTTATACTGACATAAATTTCACTTTGCTAAAACTCCTTATAAGTAATTTACTTCTACAACTACCATTCTCTCAATTTTATATTTTCTTTTGGTTCTTGGAACTGCACTTAGCATTCTCACACTAGTTGCTTAGATGCAGTTTCAGATTTAACCCTAGATTAACTGACAGACAGATATCATATTCCATATCAAACAACAGTTGCGCCCTTGTTTCATATATGTTACTGATATCTGCCTTACTACATTCATATATAATTCTTTAGCTGCAGTTGTGGTTCAAAATATATTTTCTTGTTCTTTTTCTGCCTTTTTAGGAAAAGCAGAATTAATTTGTGACAGATATCATGGGCTTCCAACTATCATAACAACTGACAGAGGCACCCAATTCACCTCTAAGTTTTGGAAACATCTTGCTTAACATCTACAAATCGACCATCGTCTGAGTACAGCCTTCCACCCACAAACTAACGGACAAACTGAGAAGCTAAACCAATGGCTTGAGCAGTATCTGCGCTGTTACTGCTCCTATCACCAAACCGATTGGGCTTGCTATTTATACATGGCTGAGTTTGCTTATAACAATTCTAATAACAGTTCTACTAACTTATCACCTTTCTTTGCTAACTATGCTTTCCACCCCAACTTCAGAATAGAGGATAGTCAACCAGTCAACTTCCCAATTCTTGATGACCTCTTACAAACCATTGCGGAGAACTTCCACTTCCTAAAACGGAATATTCTAAATGCCCAATCCTCACAGAAGAAGTACTATGATTTACGTAGACGACCTGCTCCCACTTATGCAGTTGGGGATAGAGTTTGGCTTTCCACGAAAAACATCAAAATACCAGTTCCTTGTAAAAAACTCTCTGGTTTGTTTATTGGTCCATTCCTCATTACCCGTGTTGTCAACCGTAATGCTGTCACCCTGGACCTCCCTTCGACTATACCTATTCACCCAACTTTCCATGTCTCTTTGTTGAAACCAGCCACTGACTCAACCCCTACCTCTAGCATCTTGCCTCCTGCTACCTCTCCGTTGCAGTCGGATTCCTTTGAGGTCCAAGACCTTCTTGACTCCAGATTTTGTAATGGACAATTGCAATACCTAGTTCGATGGAAAGGGTTCTCTCCGGATGATGACACCTGGGAACCTTATACCCATATAGACGCTCCTCGCCTATTATCCCGCTTCCACAGGCGCTACCCCCACCGTCCAAAGCATTAAGCCGAGGATCGGCTTCCTTGATGGGGGGCGTATGTAAGGATTCCAGGCCGCCTTTTCCACCTCTCCTCATTACCTGCACTTCCTACCTGCTTTTAAGTCGTCACCTGACTGCAAACAGGTGATTAGTAATTACACTTGCAGCAGCTAGCAGCTTCATTGCAACCTCGCTACTGTGATTCACCTTTAAGCCTATATTTGGATTACAATATCTACTTGTTCGTTGTATCTGCTCTTTTCATCTTTCCCAGCAGTGGATTACAAATTTGAGCATCTGTTTTGCAACTCTAAAAGACTTATCGTTACCTTCCAGTAACCTTTCCTAATCTATCAGCCGGTATACCCTCACCTCTCCTCAACTTATCAAAGCATCAACTTTACTCTGCAACTACGTAACCAGAGATTTCAAGTCCACAGTCTTATTATCAACATCAGTTACATGTTCTTTCCTTACTTTTACGCTCCAAGTAAAGTGACCACTTCACGGAAGTTTCTCGGAGATACAAACAGCGTGAGCCGCTGTCAGTCAAGAGCTCTATTCCTCCCACTTCACCACGGAACCTCGGAGATACACAGCGTAAGCCGCTGTCAGTCAGGAGCTCTGTTCCTCCCACTTCAGTACGCAGCTCCGCTCTGTAGCGGTCCCAGATTTCAGCTGCTCGTTCCAATTGACAGCTCTCTACGCTACATATGCTGGTAAGAGTGAACGATCCTCTGTAAGGTCACTGTATCATAATTGTATCCCAGCTCTTTAGATTAAATATCACTGAGGCTCCAGTTTGTTCTGTATCTGGTATCGCCTCTCTCTGGACGACTGTTGTGAGTTTCTCCTTCCATTCCAAGGCAACTGGCTCTAATATTTCTATCCACACGACTGAAGATAAAGTCTGATCCTTCTTTCTGTACTTCTTAGTTGAAGTTACTTTGGAGGAAATTTATATTTTTCCATTTACTCCTAACTGACATTAACTTTACTTCACCTAAATACAAACAGTCTATGCTAATAAATAGCCTGTATAATTTGGTGATACATTCCTATACATACTTAAGTCTGCACTTGAGATCCTTTTCTTTACCTTTCAGGGGGGTCCGCCTCCCAGCCCTTACATTGACCATGCAGTAAGTGTCTCCGATTCTGCATTGGAAAGAGGAATCAATATTCCCTATTGGCAATTCACATACCCGGTGTGAACAACTGAGAGGCCATCAGATCTATGTCCGGGTTTACCGGACATAGATCTGATGGCCTCTCACTTAAATCATAAGCTTCCAAGGTATTGTGCAAGATCAAGAGATCAAGAGATCCAAAGGCTCACATGATAGACGCCTGGGTATGTCCATGGGAATTTCATCTAGCATACCCGTTTCCTCCATTTGTTCTTCTTCTTAGAGACATTGCTTGGATCAAACAGGAGTCACATACCGCAGAACATGGTATGTGAATGTAGTGCAGTTGTCCTCATCTCCTCCATGGCTTCTCCCTTTGAGACAAGACCTGTTGTCTCAAGGGCCTCTTTTCCATTAGGATCTCAAATCTCTAAGTTTAATAGAGTGGATGTTGAACACCTAGTTTTGAGACCGGTTTCTCAGATCCGGTCATTGAAACTTTGATTTCACAAAAGTTGAAAGGCATATTTTAAATAGGGTTTTCTTGGTATTCCTTTAGGATTTCTAGAATTCTTCCGTTTTTACAGGATGGCCTTTACAAGAGTTTGTCTGCTTGCTCCATAAATAGGTAAAATGTCTGCCCTGTTCTGTTTCATAAGAAATTGGCTAAACTTCCTGATGTTCAGACTGTTGTCCAGTTGTGAGATCTATTTGAATTTGAATCTATTTCTTACTGTATTATAAGGTTCTCCTTTTGAACCGATACATTCCATCTATATCAAGCTTGAAAAGTGCTTTTCTTGTTACCAATGAATGTATATCTATCAGCGCCACAATAATACCATACAAGCTATATCTGATATAGGCTGAGTCTCCCAACCAGACTCCAAAAGTTAAGAGTAAAAAGAAATGCCAAGATACAGTGCTACACTACCCTCAGATGAGGGTTGGGTTGCTAAAGATGGTGTCCACGACTAGGAATGTGTATACATAAAGGTTAATATATAATATTGTGTTACACAAAGAATATATATAAAACCATGTGAAAAAGTACTTAAAAGGTAAAAGATTAAAAACAAAAAATATATATATATAGGATGTGATATTAAAATGTATTAAACAAACATTTTATTAACATAAACTGACAGTTAAAAATAGATTCAACAATCTAATGGATTGCCCCATACAATGTCCAAGAAGTTATGTCCTATGTAACATACAAGGGGTCGATCCGATATAAATCGTCGCCCGCAAAAGCCGGCGACGCCAATATTTGCGCGGATTTGGTATCACATTTACGGCGTAACCTAGAAGTTACGCCCGTATATTTCTGCCGTCGCCCGCAGTTTTTTGGGCCATAGGCAGGTATACCAAACCCGCGCAGTTTGGTATCCAATATGCAGCGTAAGGACTTACGTGGCGAAAATGGAGAAAACTTACTCCATTTTCATCTCGCCACAAAAAGCAGCCGTAAGAAGCCTTACACTGACTATTGGAGCCCCGTAACTCCCTAAACTAACTAGAAAATAAACCTAACACCTAACGCATGCGCAATGTCTATCTCCCTGTCAACCGCGATCTGCTAAAATAAACCTAACACCTAACGCATGCGCAATGTCTATCTCCCTGTCAACCGCGATCCCCCCCCCCCCGAAATCCCTAATAAAGTTATTACCCCCTAAACCGCCGCTCCCGGACCCCGCCGCCATCTACATAAACTAACCCCCTACTGTGAGCCTCTAAAACCGCCGCCATCTACCTTATCTATCCCCTAATCTGACCCCTTACACCGCCGCCACCTATATAAAAATTATTAACCCCTAATGTAAGCCCCTTACACCGCCGCCATCTCTATTAAAATGATTAACCCCTAATTTAATCTACCTACCCCGCCGCCAGCTATATTATCTATATTAACCCTAAGTATATTATAGTTAATATAGGTATTACATTATATATATTAACTATATTAACCCTAATTATATTAGGGTTAATATAGTTAATATAGTTACTATAGTATTTATATTAACTATATTAACTCTATCTAACCCTAACTAAATTTATATTAAATTAATCTAATTCATTTATAAACTAAAATATTCCTATTTAAATCTAAATACTTACCTATAAAATAAACCCTAAGATAGCTACAATATAATTAATAATTACATTGTAGCTATGTTAGGGTTAATATTTATTTTACAGGTAAATTGTTAATTATTTTAACTAGGTATAATAGATATTAAATAGTTATTAACTATTTAATATCTACCTAGTTAAAATAATTACCCAATTACCTGTAAAATAAATCCTAACCTAAGTTACAAATACACCTACACTATCAATACATTTAATAAACTACAAACATCTATCTAAAAATACAATTAAATTAACTAAACTAAATTACAAAAAAAAAAAAACACTAAATTACAAAAAATAAAAAAAAGATTACAAGATTTTTAAGCTAATTACACCTATTCTAAGCCCCCTAATAAAATAATAAACCCCCAAAATAAAAAAAATTCCCTGCCCTATTCTAAATTCAACAAATTTCAAAGCTCTTTACCTTACCAGCCCTTAAAAGGGCCTTTTGTGGGGCATGCCCCAAAGAATTCAGCTCTTTTGCATACAACAAATACAATACCCCCCCCCCCCCCATTACAACCCACCACCCACATACCCCTATTCTAAACCCACCCAAACCCCCCTTAAAAAAGCCTAACACTACCCCCCTGAAGATCTCCCTACCTTGTCTTCACCACACCGGGCCGAACTCCTGATCCGATCCGGGCGATGTCTTCCTCCAAGCGGCAAAGAAGAATTCTTCCTCCGGCGACGTCTTCCTCCAAGCGGCAGCAAAGTCTTCATTCTTCCGGCGGCATCTTCAATCTTCTTTCTTCGCTCCGCCGCCGCGGAGCATCCATCCCGGCCGACTGCTGAACTTGGAATGAGGTACCTTTAAATGACGTCATCCAAGATGGCGTCCGCCGAATTCCGATTGGCTGATAGGATTCTATCAGCCAATCGGAATTAAGTTAAAAAAATCTGATTGGCTGATTGAATCAGCCAATCAGATTCAAGTTCAATCCGATTGGCTGATCCAATCAGCCAATCAGATTGAGCTTGCATTCTATTGGCTGTTCCGATCAGCCAATAGAATGCGAGCTCAATCTGATTGGCTGATTGGATTGAACTTGAATCATGAACATTTGCTTTGGACATTTTGGTATGGGACTTAAACACTTGTATGTTACATAGGACATAACTTCTTGGACATTGTATGGGGCAATCCATTAGATTGTTGAATCTATTTTTAACTGTATTTTTAACTGTCAGTTTATGTTAATAAAATGTTTGTTTAATACATTTTAATATCACATCCTATATATATATATATTTTGTTTTTAATCTTTTACCTTTTAAGTACTTTTTCACATGGTTTTATATATATTCTTTGTGTAACACAATATTATATATTAACCTTTATGTATACACATTCCTAGTCGTGGACACCATCTTTAGCAACCCAACCCTCATCTGAGGGTAGTGTAGCGCTGTATCTTAGCATTTCTTTTTACTCTTTTCTTGTTACCAATCTTCTCAGCTAGGACCGTTTCTGAGTTGTCAGCCTTGTACTAAGATTCAGGAAATTGTTGATCCTTCCTTGTGTCTAGATCCTACTAACTCTAGGGAGCAAATATTGCATGATCTTGATGTAGTCAGAGCTTTGAAGTTCTATCTCCAAGAAACTAAAGAATTCAGACAATCTTCTAGTTTGTTTGTTCACTATTCTGGGACTCGTAAGGGACAGAAGGCTACTGCGATAGCATTGGTCTCTTGTCTCAAACAAGTGATTCACAAGGCTTACTTGGTAACAGCAAAGTCGCCTACTAAGTGTATCACAACTCATACTACAAGAGCAGTTGCAACTTCGTAGGCTTTTAAAAAATGATGCTTCTTTGGAGAAGATTTGCAAAGCTGCAACATGATCTTCTCTGCATACTTTTTCCAAATTTTATCGCGTTGCTGTTTTTGCTTCTTCACAAACAGCTTTTGGCAGAAAAGTCCTTCAGACCATTTGCTTGAGTATTAATCCCACATGCTATGGAGGACTATGGACCATCATCTTTTTACGAAAGTAAAAATGTATGCTTACCACATAAATTATTTTCTTTTTGAATGATGATGGTCCATAGGCCCTGCCCGATTAAATTTTTTGGCGACAGTTCTAATGTTACCTCTATAGACTCTGCTTTGTCTTTCCTACCTATATATTTCCTATTCTCTGCTCGGCTATATGTTAAACTGAAAAGAGATGGGAGGTGGGAGGGATTTAAGCTGTTGTATGGGTTCTTGATCTCCTCCTAGTGACAAGAAATATATACTATATGTTATGGAAGACTATGCACCATCATCATTCCGAAAGAAAATAATTGATCAGGTAAGCTTAAATTTTGTTTTTATTGTATGTATGTGTATATATATATATATATATATATATATATATATATATATATATATATATATCATGTATAGAAATATATATTTATTACTAAAATGTACATTTATTTTCTATGTGAAGAACACAGGAATGTAAAATATGCGTTTTGCACATCGGGTTTCGTGATTTATATTTTACCATGGTCGGGTTAGCGCACATGAAAAGTTAGTAATCTTAAGGCGCAGTATTGAAATATTACATATAAAATATTTTAAAAATTAATACAACATTTTTTTAAATGATTAAACATATTGTAAAAAATATATATTTTATAGATTATTTAAAATATTTTATAGTATGTTTAGTAAAACACTATGCATGAACTGCATATTTTTCATTGTTCTGTTCTTCACATAGAAAATAATGTAATTTGTATTTTTAAATATATATCTCTTTATATATATATATGATGTTGTGCATATAAAATACATAACTATACCAGTATATCTATAGGAATAGATAAATAGGTATAGGTATATACAGATATATACAGCAATATGTATTTACAAGAAAAGTACATTATCCTGAAAGTGAAGAACCTTGAATGGGAAATATGTACAGTAAATATACAGTAAAACACAAATATTTAAATACATCTGTACACACATATATGTACACACATATACATATTTACACGTGTTTGTATGTATCTCTTTGTTAAAGGGCCAGTAAACGCACAAAATAATGTTATATAATTCTGCACATAGTGCAGAATTATATAACATCAGCTTAGCGCCATCTTTCTACCTGAAAGGATTTCAGTGAAAAATTGCTACGAAAGTTACTTTTACAGTACGCCGCTCCTGGCTCTACTGAGCGGGTCTGTTTGTGTTCCCTAAGCGCATCGGGCACGCTGTCTATTCACAGCCGGCCCGATCGCTCCATTAAACTCAATGTAGCTCGCTCCTGCTACCAGACCAGAGTGGGAGCGAGTTACATTGAGTTTAATGGCACGATCGGGCCGGCTGTGAAAAGACAGCGTGCCCGATGTGCTTAGGGAAAACAAACAGACCTGCTCAGTAGAGCCAGGAGCGGCGTACTGTAAAAGTAACTTTCGTAGCAATTTTTTACTGAAATCCTTTCAGGTAGAAAGATGGCCCTTTGAAGCCCTTTGCACACCTTAGACCTCATATTATTGAGCCCTTATAACTTTTTAATGCAATTTTTTTTATAATTTTTCATCAGACAGTATTATGGGTGTAACTGTACTTTTAAAGGTATTTTTGATGTTTTTTTGTGCCACGTTTTTATCTCGCATAACAGTTAACCAGAGCTATGAAGTTGCGATAACCTGCGTTAAATTCGATTGCATTCAAGCAAACATGCTTACTTTAAACTGGTAATATGGGCACTATTTGTGATACGAGCAAAGAACTGAAAAATAGTTACCTGGCTATTTGTAATCTAGCTGTAAGCAAGCGGGATGCATTTCAAGTTCTGAGAATTAGAAATTGCTATATTTTTAAAGCTAACTTACATGAAATGGGCAAAATAAAAGTTATTTCAGTGAGAATAACTAAATATTTTATATAAAAATCTCAATGTGTTTACTGTCCCTTTTAAGATGTTTTCAATTTACTTCTTTTACTTTGTTCTCTTGGTATCCTTTGTTGTAAATTATGCCTAGGTTGGTCCAAGAGCACCAATACTCTACTAGAATCTAGCTGGTGATTGGTTGCTACACATATGCCTCTAGTCATTGGCTCAGCATACCTGTTCAGATAGGTCCCAGTAGTGCTACTCTGGAGCTTATTTTAACTGAGTGTTTGCAGGTGTTGATTACAATCTTTCTCTTGTTTTCAAGAGATAACAGTTTCTTACCTTGGTATTGTCAGTGTGTTTTTCTAGTGATCACAATCCTAAAATGCTTATGTTAGGCAAAGGCCATCAAGCATGAAATTGTTACCTGAAAGTAACTTCAAAAGATGTCAGCTCTCTCATATCTCTGAGGTTACAATGAGAAATTCTAAGTGCTTGTATTGCAAGAAAACAAGTAAGTTGTTTGCTGTTTTTTAGACAATCAGTTTGTTATTATGTTTAATTTTATTTAACATATATTTTTAGTGAAGTAGCACTGTTTAATATCCCTTTAAATATAGGACCATTTTTTTCACCAGAAAGAAAATGAAAAAATGTGCTGCTCATAGACTGTTTTTGACCACATCTACATCAAACATGCTCATTGGGAGGTGTTAACATAGAGATACTTGTCAACCATAGATTGTGATCAACCCCATAATTATATCAATAGTCCAATAATAAAATGCTCTAACACATTAAAGCATGTCTTTTTTGCACATTTAACTATCTTTAATTCATTATTCTCAATATACAAGGAAATATCTAGTGTTATAATATTAAGACAAAGTAAATGCTTCAATCTTTAGAACTGGCCTACCAAATGATTTCTGAAAGGGATATGAAACAGTGCTGCTTTAGTAAAAAAAAAGTTAAACCAAAGTAAAAAGGAACAGATTGTGTTAAAAACATCAAACAACTTACATGTTTTTCTTTCAAAATGATCATTTAGAATTTCTCTGTGTATTTACTGCCTTTTTTGCCACAAAAGTCATCTACTGAGCATAGGCAAGAAACTGACTGGAGCTAGTGCAGGTGACTCCTTGCAAATACTTCAAAGTTTAAGCAATTCTTTGCCCTCCTGTAGAGACTACAGCCCCCTTGCGGGGCTGTGACAGGGAGTAATAGACCCTGCACAAATGAAGTTAAAAATAAAATAAAACAGAAAATCCTTTTAAAATGATGAATAATACTTATTTCTATTAAGTAAAAGGGAGCACATAATAAAACAATTTAATACCAGAAGCATAAACACCAGAAAAAGAAAAAAATAGTAAACCAAAATATGTTACTTATTAATTCAATCTAAAGAACGGGGCAACATAAGAGCAAATGCAGACACAGATAAAACTTAATGTTAAGAATCTTTTTACACTGTTGTTTGATAGGAAAGCTTAAAGGGACAAGGCGCTAGAGCATATAAGGGGAGGAGCGGGAGCAGTGACACTTAGCACTATCTTATGGAAACCACAAGCAGCAGCTGACTTGGCAAAACATAGAACATTTTTTTAAGACCCGACAATGATACTTGCCATGTGGTGGTGGAATAAGGCAAAGGGTGGAATGTAGGTGGAAGTAAGGCACTGAGCTCCAAATTGCTTTTGTTGTCTTGATCTGTAACTTGTATATAACACAGGATTAACAAACAGCTCTTGAGAGTTGTGTGTGAAGCCTGGCTCAGACGTAATTTCCCCAAATTAAAAATAAATTGTACAATTTTCTTTAAGGTGAAAAAATAAAAGTAACATCTATTATGGGAAGGGGGAGTTTAGCTGTCAAGTACATTTAGTCAAAGGGGAGTCTCACCGCCTAAGACTTTGAAAGCCCTTGAAATAGATCATACAATTTTTAACAACTTTTCAATTTACTTCTATTATCAAATTTGCTTCATTCTCCTGGTATCCTTTGTTGAAGGAGCAGCAATGCATTACTGGGAGCTAGCTGAACACATTGGGTGAGCTAATGAGAAGAGGCATCACTGTGCAGCCACCAATCAGCAGCTAGCTCCCAGCAGTACATTGCTGCTCTTTAGCATACCTAGTTATGTTTTTCAACAAAGGATACTAAGAAAAAAAAGCAAGTTAGCTAACATATGTAAAATGGAAAGTTGTTTAAAATGGTATGCTCTATATGAATCAAGAAAGAAAAATGTTCGGTTTCATGTCCCTTTAAGTACAAATGATCATTATGTTCTCATTAGATTTTCTATCTATTTAGATATTTTAAAATAGCTTTATCATTTGCAGGGGCGGACTGAGACCAATCAGGGCCCTGGGCAAAAATTATGGAAGGGCCCCCACTGTCTCACACTGACCCAAATGTATTGACATTTATGCAAATTAACATGGTAGCCTCCCTGCCCTGTCCAATCCCACCAGGCCCCTTAACCTCCAGGGCTAGGACCCCCAACATCAAGGGCCAGAGACAGGGCCCCCAACCTCCAGGGCCAGACCCCCACACTCCATGTCCCTCACAGCAATAGACCTCTGACAGGGCCCCCCACACTCTAGAGCCCCCCAAGCAACAAACTTCACATCCATACACAAGGCCCCCCACTCTGGACCAGGGCCCCCACTAAACCCACACTTAACTGCTTAATTACTGACAGGACAGCTGTCAGCCCCAGCTTAGGCAGCCCACCAGGAGCTATGACATACCATTTGTGGGTCTTCCGACATGCTTGGCCCTCGGTCCAGGTCCTATTTACCCGGCTGATCAGTCTTCCCGTGATCATTTGTGTTTGATTTACATGGGTTAAAATGCAATTGAAAACAGAAGTGAAAAATTAAATGATAGTAAGAAAGTAAATTTGCCATGTGAGACAGGGGTGTCAGCTCACAGCATGGATGTGTGTCATGTCCTGAGGACTAGGCGTGAGTCCAGCGACTGAAGCTGCAGCTTCCCTCAGTGTCAGCCAATATACTCTGCACACAGATCTTCAGCTGTCCTTCTCCTTATGTTAGCATGCTCTTAAACGGCCTATCTCAAAGCTTACAAGGGGACTTTACAGAAGACACATGAGGACTGTACTATATGCTTATATCTTGATGTTCCACAGGTACATTTTGTTTTGCTGAGCAACTTGTTTCTGTCTACCTGTACTGTAAATGTAATTATATTTTGAATGTCCTCAATAAAAATAATACAATTTTAAAACAATTTTTTATGTTATATAAAAAATGAAGAAAAATTATACACACACACACAAGTTTGTATTTATGTGTATATGGATGGATAGATAGATAGATGATTAGATAGATAGATGATTAGATAGATAGATGATTAGATAGATAGATGATTAGATGGATAGATAGATAGATAGATAGATAGATAGATAGATAGATAGATAGATAGATAGATAGATAGATAGATAGATAGATAGATAGCCAAAACAGTTCTTAAATGTTTCCAAAGTTTTTAGCAGAAAGTGAATTTAACATTATCAGTGTGGATAGTTTAGATAAGCTCACATTTATTTTATATGAAAATTCAAATTGTGTTTTATTGTTAATAAAATGTATATTAGAAGTGCATAATAGTGTGCATAATAGTGTGCACAATTTTACATATGCAACTGCAATTGTTATTTCTTTGTGTCAGTTTTTTTTTCATTTTTTAGCTTTTACCAGGTTCAAGTAAAATATCACTTCACTTTTTTTACCCTGGTAGTTAATATGACAATTTCTGAGAAGGTGGTTCTGGCCTAAGATCTATTTATTGAAGAACATTGTTTTGGTGTGTGTGTTTTTTATGTTTGTTTGTTTTATTGAAGAATCAAGCTTGTTATGAATGAATAAAAGTGCCCGGTCTCTGGTTTGAGTGCTGCATCATACAATGTAGAAATAAAACTCATAGATCTTTATATTTAAATGGGCCCTGTACTGTACTATATATATATATATTCCCCTTAAAGTGTTCCAGGTGACGTGTACCTGCTGCAGATAATGAAATATATGGAGAATTGTTTCTTCATGATTATTTTTGTATTTGAAATAGCTGACTTTGTTTATTAAAACCATTACTAAGTTGTTGCTCTCAATGACATGCCCATATAAATAGGCTGAGCTTGCAGCAAACGCAGACCTGCTCATGAAATCTCTAAGGCCTAGATTTAGAGTTCGGCGGTAGCCGTCAAAACCAGCGTTAGAGGCTCCTAACGCTGGTTTTGGCCGCCCGCTGGTATTTGGAGTCAGTGATTAAAGGGTCTAACGCTCACTTTACAGCCGCGACTTTTCCATACCGCAGATCCCCCTACGCCATTTGCGTAGCCTATCTTTTCAATGGGATCTTTCTAACGCTGGTATTTAGAGTCGTTTCTGCAGTGAGCGTTAGAGCTCTAACGACAAGATTCCAGCCGCCTGAAAAAAGCAGGAGTTAAGAGCTTTCTGGCTAACGCCGGTTTATAAAGCTCTTAACTACTGTACCCTAAACTACACTAACACCCATAAACTACCTATGTACCCCTAAACCGAGGTACCCCCACATCGCCGCCACTCGATTAAAATTTTTAACCCCTAATCTGCCGACCGCCACCTACGTTATACTTATGTACCCCTAATCTGCTGCCCCTAACCCCGCCGACCCCTATATTATATTTATTAACCCCTAACTTGCCCCACACAACGTCGCCGCAAGCTACTTAAAATAATTAACCCCTAATCTTCCGACCGCAAATCGCCGCCACCTACGTTATCCCTATGTACCCCTAATCTTCTGCCCCTAACATCGCCGACCCCTATTTTATATTTATTAACCCCTAATCTGCCCCCCACAACGTCGCCGACACCTACCTACACTTATTAACCCCTAATCTGCCGAGCGGACCTGAGCGCTACTATAATAAAGTTATTAACCCCTAATCCGCCTCACTAACCCTATCATAAATAGTATTAACCCCTAATCTGCCCTCCCTAACATCGCCGACACCTACCTTCAATTATTAACCCCTAATCTTCCGATCGGAGCTCACCGCTATTCTAATAAATGGATTAACCCCTAAAGCTAAGTCTAACCCTAACACTAACACCCCCCTAAGTTAAATATAATATTTATCTAACGAAATAAATTAACTCTTATTAAATAAATGATTCCTATTTAAAGCTAAATACTTACCTGTAAAATAAATCCTAATATAGCTACAATATAAATTATAATTATATTATAGCTATTTTAGGATTAATATTTATTTTACAGGTAACTTTGTATTTATTTTAACCAGGTACAATAGCTATTAAATAGTTAAGAACTATTTAATAGTTACCTAGTTAAAATAATTACAAATTTACCTGTAAAATAAATCCTAACCTAAGTTATAATTAAACCTAACACTACCCTATCAATAAAATAATTAAATAAACTACCTACAATTACCTACAATTAACCTAACACTACACTATCAATAAATTAATTAAACACAATTGCTACAAATAAATACAATTAAATAAACTATCTAAAGTACAAAAAATAAAAAAGAACTAAGTTACAGAAAATAAAAAAATATTTACAAACATAAGAAAAATATTACAACAATTTTAAACTAATTACACCTACTCTAAGCCCCCTAATAAAATAACAAAGACCCCCAAAATAAAAAATTCCCTACCCTATTCTAAAATACAAAAATTACAAGCTCTTTTACCTTACCAGCCCTGAACAGGGCCCTTTGCGGGGCATGCCCCAAGAATTTCAGCTCTTTTGCCTGTAAAAAAAAACATACAATACCCCCCCCCCCAACATTACAACCCACCACCCACATACCCCTAATCTAACCCAAACCCCCCTTAAATAAACCTAACACTACCCCCCTGATGATCTTCCTACCTTGTCTTCACCATGCCAGGTTCACCGATCCGTCCTGGCTCCAAGATCTTCATCCAACCCAAGCGGGGGTTGGCGATCCATAATCCGGTGCTCCAAAGTCTTCCTCCTATCCGGCAAGAAGAGGACATCCGGACCGGCAAACATCTTCTCCAAGCGGCATCTTCTATGTTCTTCCATCCGATGACGACCGGCTCCATCTTGAAGACCTCCAGCGCGGATCCATCCTCTTCTTCCGACGACTAGACGACGAATGACGGTTCCTTTAAGGGACGTCATCCAAGATGGCGTCCCTCGAATTCCGATTGGCTGATAGGATTCTATCAGCCAATCGGAATTAAGGTAGGAATCAAGTTCAATCCGATTGGCTGATCCAATCAGCCAATCAGATTGAGCTCGCATTCTATTGGCTGTTCCGATCAGCCAATACAATGCGAGCTCAATCTGATTGGCTGATTGGATCAGCCAATCGGATTGAACTTGATTCTGATTGGCTGATTCCATCAGCCAATCAGAAAATTCCTACCTTAATTCCGATTGGCTGATAGAATCCTATCAGCCAATCGGAATTCGAGGGACGCCATCTTGGATGACGTCCCTTAAAGGAACCGTCATTCGTCGTCTAGTCGTCGGAAGAAGAGGATGGATCCGCGCTGGAGGTCTTCAAGATGGAGCCGGTCGTCATCGGATGGAAGAACATAGAAGATGCCGATTGGAGAAGATGTTTGCCGGTCCGGATGTCCTCTTCTTGCCGGATAGGAGGAAGACTTTGGAGCACCGGATTATGGATCGCCAACCCCCGCTTGGGTTGGATGAAGATCTTGGAGCCAGGACGGATCGGTGAACCTGGCATGGTGAAGACAAGGTAGGAAGATCATCAGGGGGGTAGTGTTAGGTTTATTTAAGGGGGGTTTGGGTTAGATTAGGGGTATGTGGGTGGTGGGTTGTAATGTTGGGGGGGGGGTATTGTATGTTTTTTTTTACAGGCAAAAGAGCTGAAATTCTTGGGGCATGCCCCGCAAAGGGCCCTGTTCAGGGCTGGTAAGGTAAAAGAGCTTGTAATTTTTGTATTTTAGAATAGGGTAGGGAATTTTTTATTTTGGGGGTCTTTGTTATTTTATTAGGGGGCTTAGAGTAGGTGTAATTAGTTTAAAATTGTTGTAATATTTTTCTTATGTTTGTAAATATTTTTTTATTTTCTGTAACTTAGTTCTTTTTTATTTTTTGTACTTTAGATAGTTTATTTAATTGTATTTATTTGTAGCAATTGTGTTTAATTAATTTATTGATAGTGTAGTGTTAGGTTAATTGTAGGTAATTGTAGGTAGTTTATTTAATTATTTTATTGATAGGGTAGTGTTAGGTTTAATTATAACTTAGGTTAGGATTTATTTTACAGGTAAATTTGTAATTATTTTAACTAGGTAACTATTAAATAGTTCTTAACTATTTAATAGCTATTGTACCTGGTTAAAATAAATACAAAGTTACCTGTAAAATAAATATTAATCCTAAAATAGCTATAATATAATTATAATTTATATTGTAGCTATATTAGGATTTATTTTACAGGTAAGTATTTAGCTTTAAATAGGAATCATTTATTTAATAAGAGTTAATTTATTTCGTTAGATAAAAATTATATTTAACTTAGGGGGGTGTTAGTGTTAGGGTTAGACTTAGCTTTAGGGGTTAATACATTTATTAGAATAGCGGTGAGCTCCGGTCGGCAGATTAGGGGTTAATAATTGAAGGTAGGTGTCGGCGATGTTAGGGAGGGCAGATTAGGGGTTAATACTATTTATGATAGGGTTAGTGAGGCGGATTAGGGGTTAATAACTTTATTATAGTAGCGCTCAGGTCCGGTCGGCAGATTAGGGGTTAATAAGTGTAGGTAGGTGTCGGCGACGTTGTGGGGGGCAGATTAGGGGTTAATAAATATAACATAGGGGTCGGCGATGTTAGGGCAGCAGATTAGGGGTACATAGGGATAACGTAGTTGGCGGCGGTTTACGGAGCGGCAGATTAGGGGTTAAAAGTGTAATGCAGGGGTCAGCGATAGCGGGGGCGGCAGATTAGGGGTTAATAAGTGTAAGGCTAGGGGTGTTTAGACTCGGGGTACATGTTAGAGTGTTAGGTGCAGACGTAGGAAGTGTTTCCCCATAGGAAACAATGGGGCTGCGTTAGGAGCTGAACGCTGCTTTTTTGCAGGTGTTAGGTTTTTTTTCAGCTCAAACAGCCCCATTGTTTCCTATGGGAGAATCGTGCACGAGCACGTTTTTGAGGCCGGCCGCGTCCGTAAGCAACTCTGGTATCGAGAGTTGTATTTGCGGTAAAAATGCTCTACGCTCCTTTT
Source organism: Bombina bombina (assembly GCF_027579735.1). NCBI lineage: Eukaryota > Metazoa > Chordata > Amphibia > Anura > Bombinatoridae > Bombina > Bombina bombina. Next base: position 996,737,144 of record NC_069501.1, read on the forward strand.
TTGGAGCCTAACGCAGCATTTGTTTTAACTCTCGATACCAGAGTTAAATTTATGGTGCGGCCAGAAAAAAACCCGCAGAGCGTTAGCAGCCCTTTTACCGCCAAACTCCAAATCTAGCCGTAAATGTCTAAATACACAGCCTAATAGTTAGGTACTGAAATGAAACCAGCTTTATCAGATACAAAAAAAAACATCTGACTCTCCTACTGTAGGTGGCAGTTTCCACGGGTAAAAGCAGCTATTTCAAATATCAAAATAAAGGTAAAAAAGCTGTTTGACCAAAAATTAAAATGCACTCCAGCAGGTAAAATTGAAAACTGAGGGGGGGCGTGTCCGAACCTTGATCTTGAATGGTCGCACTTTCCTGTGCTCCTGTGGATCTCTTAATAATCCGCTGATTATATGAGAGAATTTATAGTGAAACAGCATCAATCAACTTATACTTATCCACTCTGTCTAGCAGAACCTTGTTTTACTGTTTTGCTGTATTATTGAAGCAGGAGCTCAGCATCGGACGTTAGAGGCCTAGAGCAGCGGCTCCCATATAGGCAACGCCACCCCCCTCAGACATATGAGGGTACTCGTCTACACTGGACATTATAATACCTTTGTGCTGCCATCATCATAATTGCTGCACACGCGAAGAGTGTTATTAAGTTCCAGGCAGACAGTGTTCACTGAACACGCAGAACTACCAAGAACCTACTCAGTAAAATGGCCGCCACAGAAAATGAAGAAACGACAACATACTTTAATCTACACTATTTGAAACTTGAAAAACTCTTGGAGTCAATGATTGAAAGAGCCCCTTATGACTTCTTGATACATACGATCGGCGCAATAGATAACCTGCAGATGTCTGCTGAGAAAACCCCCACTGCCGGCACCCAAGAAGAAGTCGGAGCAACAGGGAAGATGGCGCTAACAGATACTGCATTACAGGGAGCCGTATTGCCTGCTTCTGCTGTCAAGCAGAGGCGGGCGCCACACGCACCTAAGGGCTTCTCCTCAAGTCCTCCATCAGCACCACGCCATCAAGCCCGACCCCAAACGATCCAGTTAACGGGAGGCAATAAACTGATGCTAGCACCGAAAAAGCCTACCGGAACACAGCCAAGAGCTGCGCAGACAGATCGCTCCTCAGTTACGGGCCTGACCCCGAAGAGGCCCAGGAGGGATCCCTGGAAAGAGCTATGTGATCACCCGACGGGTGCATTTAGCAGCAGCCCTCTGACAAATACTTGCCATGAGACAGGCGGTATGTGGCCCATAAAGTATACAAGCCTTCCCTACATAGTTGCAAATATGGACCTTGGGGGATTCACGTTTGATCCTGGCAGACTCCCTAGGGACGCTACACTGATCTCACATGCACGAAGCTCCCTGGCACCAACGGACAGGGGAGGTTGAGAAATTACAAAAGTTCTCAATTACTTTCACTATATACCTTGAATGAACGCTGCTGGGGAATGACATCTGTCAGTTTATTGTAAAATATAGTTTTGCTTGAAGTTTAAGTTAATTAAGGCAGTTGCGTTTATAGGTCTTTATGAGTTTGAATGTGATAATGTGTTCTGCTGTAATGTATAGTGCAGCATGTATATGCCTTCCAATCCCATTTCTAATAATTGATTACCCTCGGGGGGCTTACGGCCGGAGCCGCTGAGGAAAATAACAAGATAGGTTCTTTAAGAGACTGGGACTGGTCAGAAAAGACAAACTGTATAAATTGATGCACAAAACCTCATAATATATGATGTTATAACTAAAATGTTACTTAGCTGAGATAGCCATATCCCTGAAGAAAATCCACTGCAATATGCCTTCTTCCCGTGCACAGGCAGTAAAGTTACTACACGATAGTATGAGGTGGTACATGGGTAGAATCATTATATCACTAATTGATGTTCCAGTGTAGATCTTTGTGTTACATGAAAGACCAATATTCAGAGTCATAACAGCTTATGATAACCAACGATTATCACATAGATTGCTTCTTATATCAAGTGTTTATATCCCAGTGACGTTGGATGTTGTATAATCTTCAATTATGTTGTGCGTTATATGAAAAGCCAATACTCAGAGTCATAACAGCTTATGATAACCAACGATTATTACATAGATTGTTTCTTATTTCAAGTGTTTATATCCCAATGATGCTGGATGTTGTACAATCTTTAATTATGTTGTGACACATTAATATACTACAATAAAGCCCTTTGAAAACTCAAAAAAAAAATAAAAAAAAAAAAATTGAAAACTGAGAACACATGATAGGGGAGGAAAAATGCAAGTACAAGGCCCATTTAAAGAGAACAACATACAAGATGTTCCATGCCTGCTTTAAGCTTTTATGATGTTGTTTACTACCTTTACAACATTTTCAGGTTTGACCACACTAAGATTAAAGATACTTGGCAAAACTTTTAACCAATTACAATTAGATTTGTAAAAACTGTTGAATTTAGGGTTTGGTATTCTGTTATATTGTAGAGTGAACATTTTGAATTAGGGAGATAATGTATATGTCCCTTGTACTGATGCTCTAATTAATGTATATTGCCTTACCCAGTGGTTGGTGAAGTTTCTTGTAAGTACTGCAGGAGCAAACGACCTGGCAGGATTCATACTGGCTCCAGTGTAGTGCATCTATAATGAGACATAAGGAGAGTTAGACATTATACTTGTGTTAGATAGATGAGTGATAAGGGCAAGTACTAATAAATAAATGTTCATCTATAATGAGACATAAGGAGAGTTAGACATAGTACTTGTGTTAGATAGCTGTGTGATAAGGGCAAGTACTAATAACTAAATGTTCATCTATAATGAGACATAAAGAGAGTTAGACATAGTACTTGTGTTAGATAGCTGTATGATAAGGGCAAGTACTAATAACTAAATGTGCATCTATAATGAGACATAAGGAGAGTGAGACATAGTACTTGTGTTAGATAGCTGTGTGATAAGGGCAAGTACTAATAACTAAATGTGCATCTATAATGAGACATAAGGAGAGTGAGACATAGTACTTGTGTTAGATAACTGTGTGATAAGGGCAAGTACTAATAACTAAATGTGCATCTATAATGAGACATAAGAAGAGTTAGACATAGTACTTGTGTTAGATAACTGTGTGATAAGGACAAATACTAAGAACTAAATGTGCATCTATAATGAAACATAAGGAGAGTTAGCGATTATACTTGTGTTACATAGCTGTATGATAAGGGCAAGTACTAATAACTAAATGTGCATTTATAATGAGACATAAGGAGAGTGAGACATAGTACTTGTGTTAGATAGCTGTATGATAAGGGCAAGTACTAATAACTAAATGTGCATCTATAATGAGACATAAGAAGAGTTAGACATAGTACTTGTGTTAGATAACTGTGTGATAAGGACAAGTACTAATAACTAAATGTGCATCCATAATGAAACATAAGGAGAGTTAGCGATTATACTTGTGTTACATAGCTGTATGATAAGGGCAAGTACTAATAACTAAATGTGCATCTATAATGAGACATAAGAAGAGTTAGACATAGTACTTGTGTTACATAGCTGTGTGATAAGGGCAAGTACTAATAACTAAATGTGCATCTATAATGAAACATAAGGAGAGTTAGACATAGTACTTGTGTTAGATAGCTGTGTGATAAGGGCAAGTACTAATAACTAAATGTGCATCTATAAGGAGACATAAGGAGAGTTAGACATAGTACTTGTGTTAGATAGCTGTATGATAAGGGCAAGTACTAATAACTAAATGTGCATCTATAATGAGACATAAGGAGAGTGAGACATAGTACTTGTGTTAGATAGCTGTGTGATAAGGGCAAGTACTAATAACTAAATGTGCATCTATAATGATACATAAGGAGAGTTAGACATAGTACTTGTGTTAGATAGCTGTATGATAAGGGCAAGTACTAATAACTAAATGTGCATCTATAATGAGACATAAGAAGAGTTAGACATAGTACTTGTGTTAGATAGCTGTATGATAAGGGCAAGTACTAATAACTAAAAGTGCATCTATAATGAGACATAAGGAGAGTGAGACATAGTACTTGTGTTAGATAACTGTGTGATAAGGACATGTACTAATAACTAAATGTGCATCTATAATGAGACATAAGGAGAGTGAGACATAGTACTTGTGTTAGATAGCTGTGTGATAAGGGCAAGTACTAATAACTAAATGTGCATCTATAATGAGACATAAGGAGAGATAGACATAGTACTTGTGTTAGATAGATGAGTGATAAGGGCAAGTACTAATAACTAAATGTTCATCTATAATGAGACATAAAGAGAGTTAGACATAGTACTTGTGTTAGATAGCTGTGTGATAAGGGCAAGTACTAATAACTAAATGTTCATCTATAATGAGACATAAAGAGAGTTAGACATAGTACTTGTGTTAGATAACTGTGTGATAAGGACACGTACTAATAACTAAATGTGCATCTATAATGAGACATAAGGAGAGTTAGACATAGTACGTGTGTTAGATAGCTGTATGATAAGGGCAAGTACTAAATATGCATCTATAATGAGACATAAGGAGAGTTAGACATAGTACTTGTGTTAGATAGCTGTATGATAAGGGCAAGTACTAATAACTAAAAGTGCATCTATAATGAGACATAAGGAGAGTGAGACATAGTACTTGTGTTAGATAACTGTGTGATAAGGACACGTCCTAATAACTAAATGTGCATCTATAATGAGACATAAGGAGAGTTAGACATAGTAGTTGTGTTAGATAGCTGTGTGATAAGGGCAAGTACTAATAACTAAATGTGCATCTATAATGAGACATAAGGAGAGTTAGACATAGTACTTGTGTTAGATAGATGAGTGATAAGGGCAACTACTAATAACTAAATGTGCATCTATAATGAAACATAACGAGAGTTAGACATAGTACTTGTGTTAGATAGCTGTGTGATAAGGGCAAGTACTAATAACTAAATGTGCATCTATAATGAGACATAAGGAGAGTTAGACATAGTACTTGTGTTAGATAGCTGTATGATAAGGGCAAGTACTAATAACTAAATGTGCATCTATAATGAGACATAAGGAGAGTGAGACACAGTACTTGTGTTAGATAGCTGTGTGATAAGGGCAAGTACTAATAACTAAATGTGCATCTATAATGAGACATACGGAGAGTTAGACATAGTACTTGTGTTAGATAGCTGTATGATAAGGGCAAGTACTAATAACTAAATGTGCATCTATAATGAGACATAAGGGGAGTTAGACATAGTACTTGTGTTAGATTGCTGTATGATAAGGGCAAGTACTAATAACTAAAAGTGCATCTATAATGAGACATAAGGAGAGTGAGACATAGTACTTGTGTTAGATAACTGTGTGATAAGGACACGTACTAATAACTAAATGTGCATCTATAATGAAACATAAGGAGAGTTAGAGATTATACTTGTGTTACATAGCTGAATGATAAGGGCAAGTACTAATAACTAAGGCCTAGATTTAGAGTTCGGCGGTAAAAGGGCTGTTAACGCTCCGCGGGTTTTTTTCTGGCCGCACCATAAATTTAACTCTGGTATCGAGAGTTCAAACAAATGCTGCGTTAGGCTCCAAAAAAGGAGCGTAGAGCATTTTTACCGCAAATGCAACTCTCGATACCAGAGTTGCTTACGGACGCGGCCGGCCTCAAAAACGTGCTCGTGCACGATTCTCCCATAGGAAACAATGGGGCTGTTTGAGCTGAAAAAAAACCTAACACCTGCAAAAAAGCAGCGTTCAGCTCCTAACGCAGCCCCATTGTTTGCTATGCGGTAACCCTTCCTACGTCTGCACTTAACACTCTAACATGTACCCCGAGTCTAAACACCCCTAACCTTACACTTATTAACCCCTATTCTGCCGCCCCCGCTATCGCTGACCCCTGCATTACACTTTTAACCCCTAATCTGCCGCTCCGTAAACCGCCGCCACCTACGTTATCCTTATGTACCCCTAATCTGCTGCCCTAACATCGCCGACCCCTATGTTATATTTATTAACCCCTAATCTGCCCCCCACAACGTCGCCGACACCTACCTACACTTATTAACCCCTAATCTGCCGACCGGACCTGAGCGCTACTATAATAAAGTTATTAACCCCTAATCCGCCTCACTAACCCTATCATAAATAGTATTAACCCCTAATCTGCCCTCCCTAACATCGCCGACACCTACCTTCAATTATTAACCCCTAATCTGCCGACCGGAGCTCACCGCTATTCTAATAAATGTATTAACCCCTAAAGCTAAGTCTAACCCTAACACTAACACCCCCCTAAGTTAAATATAATTTTTATCTAACGAAATAAATTAACTCTTATTAAATAAATGATTCCTATTTAAAGCTAAATACTTACCTGTAAAATAAATCATAATATAGCTACAATATAAATTACATTTATATTATAGCTATTTTAGGATTAATATTTATTTTACAGGTAACTTTGTATTTATTTTAACCAGGTACAATAGCTATTAAATAGTTAAGAACTATTTAATAGTTACCTAGTTAAAATAATTACAAATTTACCTGTAAAATAAATCCTAACCTAAGATATAATTAAACCTAACACTACCCTATCAATAAAATAATTAAATAAACTACCTACAATTACCTACAATTAACCTAACACTACACTATCAATAAATTAATTAAACACAATTGCTACAAATAAATACAATTAAATAAACTATCTAAAGTACAAAAAATAAAAAAGAACTAAGTTACAGAAAATAAAAAAATATTTACAAACATAAGAAAAATATTACAACAATTTTAAACTAATTACACCTACTCTAAGCCCCCTAATAAAATAACAAAGACCCCCAAAATAAAAAATTCCTTACCCTATTCTAAATTTAAAAAGTTACAAGCTCTTTTACCTTACCAGCCCTGAACAGGGCCCTTTGCGGGGCATGCCCCAAGAATTTCAGCTCTTTTGCCTGTAAAAAAAAACATACAATACCCCCCCCCCAACATTACAACCCACCACCCACATACCCCTAATCTAACCCAAACCCCCCTTAAATAAACCTAACACTAAGCCCCTGATGATCTTCCTACCTTGTCTTCACCATGCCAGGTTCACCGATCCGTCCTGGCTCCAAGATCTTCATCCAACCCAAGCAGGGGCTAGACATCCACTGAAGAAGTCCAGAAGAGGGTCCAAAGTCTTCCTCCTATCCGGCAAGAAGAGGACATCCGGACCGGCAAACATCTTCTCCAAGCGGCATCTTCTATGTTCTTCCATCCGATGACGACCGGCTCCATCTTGAAGACCTCCAGCGCGGATCCATCCTCTTCTTCCGACGACTAGACGACGAATGACGGTTCCTTTAAGGGACGTCATCCAAGATGGCGTCCCTCGAATTCCGATTGGCTGATAGGATTCTATCAGCCAATCGGAATTAAGGTAGGAATTTTCTGATTGGCTGATGGAATCAGCCAATCAGAATCAAGATCAATCCGATTGGCTGATCCAATCAGCCAATCAGATTGAGCTCGCATTCTATTGGCTGATCGGAACAGCCAATAGAATGCGAGCTCAATCTGATTGGCTGATTGGATCAGCCAATCGGATTGATCTTGATTCTGATTGGCTGATTCCATCAGCCAATCAGAAAATTCCTACCTTAATTCCGATTGGCTGATAGAATCCTATCAGCCAATCGGAATTCGAGGGACGCCATCTTGGATGACGTCCCTTAAAGGAACCGTCATTCGTCGTCTAGTCGTCGGAAGAAGAGGATGGATCCGCGCTGGAGGTCTTCAAGATCGAGCCGGTCGTCATCGGATGGAAGAACATAGAAGATGCCGCTTGGAGAAGATGTTTGCCGGTCCGGATGTCCTCTTCTTGCCGGATAGGAGGAAGACTTTGGACCCTCTTCTGGACTTCTTCAGTGGATGTCTAGCCCCTGCTTGGGTTGGATGAAGATCTTGGAGCCAGGACGGATCGGTGAACCTGGCATGGTGAAGACAAGGTAGGAAGATCATCAGGGGCTTAGTGTTAGGTTTATTTAAGGGGGGTTTGGGTTAGATTAGGGGTATGTGGGTGGTGGGTTGTAATGTTGGGGGGGGGGGTATTGTATGTTTTTTTTTACAGGCAAAAGAGCTGAAATTCTTGGGGCATGCCCCGCAAAGGGCCCTGTTCAGGGCTGGTAAGGTAAAAGAGCTTGTAACTTTTTAAATTTAGAATAGGGTAAGGAATTTTTTATTTTGGGGGTCTTTGTTATTTTATTAGGGGGCTTAGAGTAGGTGTAATTAGTTTAAAATTGTTGTAATATTTTTCTTATGTTTGTAAATATTTTTTTATTTTCTGTAACTTAGTTCTTTTTTATTTTTTGTAGTTTAGATAGTTTATTTAATTGTATTTATTTGTAGCAATTGTGTTTAATTAATTTATTGATAGTGTAGTGTTAGGTTAATTGTAGGTAATTGTAGGTAGTTTATTTAATTATTTTATTGATAGGGTAGTGTTAGGTTTAATTATATCTTAGGTTAGGATTTATTTTACAGGTAAATTTGTTATTATTTTAACTAGGTAACTATTAAATAGTTCTTAACTATTTAATAGCTATTGTACCTGGTTAAAATAATTACAAAGTTGCCTGTAAAATAAATATTAATCCTAAAATAGCTATAATATAATTATAAATTATATTGTAGCTATATTAGGATTTATTTTACAGGTAAGTATTTAGCTTTAAATAGGAATTATTTATTTAATAAGAGTTAATTTATTTCGTTAGATAAAAATTATATTTAACTTAGGGGGGTGTTAGTGTTAGGGTTAGACTTAGCTTTAGGGGTTAATACATTTATTAGAATAGCGGTGAGCTCCGATCGGAAGATTAGGGGTTAATAATTGAAGGTAGGTGTCGGCGATGTTAGGGAGGGCAGATTAGGGGTTAATACTATTTATGATAGGGTTAGTGAGGCGGATTAGGGGTTAATAACTTTATTATAGTAGCGCTCAGGTCCGCTCGGCAGATTAGGGGTTAATAAGTGTAGGTAGGTGTCGGCGACGTTGTGGGGGGCAGATTAGGGGTTAATAAATATAACATAGGGGTCGGCGATGTTAGGGGTAGCAGATTAGGGGTACATAGGAATAACGTAGGTGGCGGCGATTTGCGGTCGGAAGATTAGGGGTTAATTATTTTAAGTAGCTTGCGGCGACGTTGTGGGGGGCAAGTTAGGGGTTAATAGATATAATACAGGGGTCGGCGGTGTTAGGGGCAGCAGATTAGGGGTACATAAGTATAACGTAGGTGGCGGTCGGCAGATTAGGGGTTAAAATTTTTAATCGAGTGGCGGCGATGTGGGGGGACCTCGGTTTAGGGGTACATAGGTAGTTTATGGGTGTTAGTGTACTTTAGGGTACAGTAGTTAAGAGCTTTATAAACCGGCGTTAGCCAGAAAGCTCTTAACTCCTGCTATTTTCAGGCGGCTGGAATCTTGTCGTTAGAGCTCTAACGCTCACTGCAGAAACGACTCTAAATACCGGCGTTAGGAAGATCCCATTGAAAAGATAGGCTACGCAAATGGCGTAGGGGGATCTGCGGTATGGAAAAGTCGCGGCTGTAAAGTGAGCGTTAGACCCTTTAATCACTGACTCTAAATACCAGCGGTAGCCCAAAACCAGCGTTAGGAGCCTCTAACGCTGGTTTTGACGGCTACAGCCGAACTCTAAATCTAGCCGTAAATGTGCATCTATAATGAAACATAAGGAGAGTTAGAGATTATACTTGTGTTACATAGCTGTGTGATAAGGGCAAGGACTAATAACTAAATGTGCATCTATAATGAAACATAAGGAGAGTTAGAAATAGTACTTGTGTTAGATAGCTGTGTGATAAGGACAAGCACTAATAACTAAATGTGCATCTATAATGAGACATAAGGAGAGTTAGACATAGTACTTTTGTTAGATAACTGTGTGATAAGGGCAAGCACTAATAACTAAATGTGCATCTATAATGAATAATAAGTAGAGTTAGACATAGTACTTGTGTTAGATAACTGTGTGGTAAGGGCAAGTACTAATAACTAAATGTGCATCTATAATGAGACATAAGGAGAGTTAGACATAGTACTTGTGTTAGATAACTGTGTAATAAGGGCAAGCACTAATAACTAAATGTGCATCTATAATGAGACATAAGGAGAGTTAGACATAGTACTTGTGTTAGATAACTGTGTGATAAGGGCAAGCACTAATAACTAAATGTGCATCTATAATGAGACATAAGGAGAGTTAGACATAGTACTTGTGTTAGATAGCTATATGATAAGGGCAAGCACTAATAACTAAATAGGCATCTATAATGAGACATAAGGAGATTTAGACATAGTACTTGTGTTAGATAACTGTGTGATAAGGGCAAGCACTAATAACTAAATGTGCATCTATAATGAAACATAAGGAGAGTTAGACATAGTACTTGTGTTAGATAGATGAGTGATAAGGGCAAGTACTAATAACTAAATGTTCATCTATAATGAGACATAAGGAGAGTTAGACATAGTACTTGTGTTAGATAGCTGTGTGATAAGGGCAAGTACTAATAACTAAATGTTCATCTATAATGAGACATAAAGAGAGTTAGACATAGTACTTGTGTTAGATAACTGTGTGATAAGGACACGTACTAATAACTAAATGTGCATCTATAATGAGACATAAGGAGAGTTAGACATAGTACGTGTGTTAGATAGCTGTATGATAAGGGCAAGTACTAAATGTGCATCTATAATGAGACATAAGGAGAGTTAGACATAGTAGTTGTGTTAGATAGCTGTATAATAAGGGCAAGTACTAACAACTAAATATGCATCTATAATGAGACATAAGGAGAGTTAGACATAGTACTTGTGTTAGATAGCTGTATGATAAGGGCAAGTACTAATAACTAAAAGTGCATCTATAATGAGACAAAAGGAGAGTGAGACATAGTACTTGTGTTAGATAACTGTGTGATAAGGACACGTACTAATAACTAAATGTGCATCTATAATGAGACATAAGGAGAGTTAGACATAGTAGTTGTGTTAGATAGCTGTGTGATAAGGGCAAGTACTAATAACTAAATGTGCATCTATAATGAGACATAAGGAGAGTTAGACATAGTACTTGTGTTAGATAGTTGAGTGATAAGGGCAATTACTAATAACTAAATGTGCATCTATAATGAAACATAACGAGATTTAGACATAGTACTTGTGTTAGATAGCTGTGTGATAAGGGCAAGTACTAATAACTAAATGTGCATCTATAATGAGACATAAGGAGAGTTAGACATAGTACTTGTGTTAGATAGCTGTATGATAAGGGCAAGTACTAATAACTAAATGTGCATCTATAATGAGACATAAGGAGAGTGAGACATAGTACTTGTGTTAGATAGCTGTGTGATAAGGGCAAGTACTAATAACTAAATGTGCATCTATAATGAGACATACGGAGAGTTAGACATAGTACTTGTGTTAGATAGCTGTATGATAAGGGCAAGTACTAATAACTAAATGTGCATCTATAATGAGACATAAGGGGAGTTAGACATAGTACTTGTGTTAGATTGCTGTATGATAAGGGCAAGTACTAATAACTAAAAGTGCATCTATAATGAGACATAAGGAGAGTGAGACATAGTACTTGTGTTAGATAACTGTGTGATAAGGACACGTACTAATAACTAAATGTGCATCTATAATGAGACATAAGGAGAGTTAGACATAGTACTTGTGTTAGATAGCTGTATGATAAGGGCAAGTACTAATAACTAAATGTGCATCTATAATGAGACATAAGTAGAGTGAGACATAGTACTTGTGTTAGATAGCTGTGTGATAAGGGCAAGTACTAATAACTAAATGTGCATCTATAATGAGACATACGGAGAGTTAGACATAGTACTTGTGTTAGATAGCTGTATGATAAGGGCAAGTACTAATAACTAAATGTGCATCTATAATGAGACATAAGGGGAGTTAGACATAGTACTTGTGTTAGATTGCTGTATGATAAGGGCAAGTACTAATAACTAAAAGTGCATCTATAATGAGACATAAGGAGAGTGAGACATAGTACTTGTGTTAGATAACTGTGTGATAAGGACACGTACTAATAACTAAATGTGCATCTATAATGAAACATAAGGAGAGTTAGAGATTATACTTGTGTTACATAGCTGAATGATAAGGGCAAGTACTAATAACTAAATGTGCATCTATAATGAAACATAAGGAGAGTTAGAGATTATACTTGTGTTACATAGCTGTGTGATAAGGGCAAGCACTAATAACTAAATGTGCATCTATAATGAAACATAAGGAGAGTTAGAAATAGTACTTGTGTTAGATAGCTGTGTGATAAGGGCAAGCACTAATAACTAAATGCGCATCTATAATGAGACATAAGGAGAGTTAGACATAGTACTTTTGTTAGATAACTGTGTGATAAGGGCAAGCACTAATAACTAAATGTGCATCTATAATGAATAATAAGTAGAGTTAGACATAGTACTTGTGTTAGATAACTGTGTGGTAAGGGCAAGTACTAATAACTAAATGTGCATCTATAATGAGACATAAGGAGAGTTAGACATAGTACTTGTGTTGGATAACTGTGTAATAAGGGCAAGCACTAATAACTAAATGTGCATCTATAATGAGACATAAGGAGAGTTAGACATAGTACTTGTGTTAGATAACTGTGTGATAAGGGCAAGCACTAATAACTAAATGTGCATCTATAATGAGACATAAGGAGAGTTAGACATAGTACTTGTGTTAGATAGCTATATGATAAGGGCAAGCACTAATAACTAAATGTGCATCTATAATGAGACATAAGGAGATTTAGACATAGTACTTGTGTTAGATAACTGTGTGATAAGGGCAAGCACTAATAACTAAATGTGCATCTATAATGAAACATAAGGAGAGTTAGACATAGTACTTGTGTTAGATAGATGAGTGATAAGGGCAAGTACTAATAACTAAATGTTCATCTATAATGAGACATAAGGAGAGTTAGACATAGTACTTGTGTTAGATAGCTGTGTGATAAGGGCAAGTACTAATAACTAAATGTTCATCTATAATGAGACATAAAGAGAGTTAGACATAGTACTTGTGTTAGATAGCTGTATGATAAGGGCCAGTACTAATAACTAAATGTGCATCTATAATGAGACATAAGGAGAGTGAGACATAGTACTTGTGTTAGATAACTGTGTGATAAGGGCAAGTACTAATAACTAAATGTGCATCTATAATGAGACATAAGAAGAGTTAGACATAGTACTTGTGTTAGATAACTGTGTGATAAGGACAAATACTAAGAACTAAATGTGCATCTATAATGAAACATAAGGAGAGTTAGTGATTATACTTGTGTTACATAGCTGTATGATAAGGGCAAGTACTAATAACTAAATGTGCATCTATAATGAGACATAAGGAGAGTGAGACATAGTACTTGTGTTAGATAGCTGTATGATAAGGGCAAGTACTAATAACTAAATGTGCATCTATAATGAGACATAAGAAGAGTTAGACATAGTACTTGTGTTAGATAACTGTGTGATAAGGACAAGTACTAATAACTAAATGTGCATCCATAATGAAACATAAGGAGAGTTAGCGATTATACTTGTGTTACATAGCTGTATGATAAGGGCAAGTACTAATAACTAAATGTGCATCTATAATGAGACATAAGAAGAGTTAGACATAGTACTTGTGTTACATAGCTGTGTGATAAGGGCAAGTACTAATAACTAAATGTGCATCTATAATGAAACATAAGGAGAGTTAGACATAGTACTTGTGTTAGATAGCTGTGTGATAAGGGCAAGTACTAATAACTAAATGTGCATCTATAAGGAGACATAAGGAGAGTTAGACATAGTACTTGTGTTAGATAGCTGTATGATAAGGGCAAGTACTAATAACTAAATGTGCATCTATAATGAGACATAAGGAGAGTGAGACATAGTACTTGTGTTAGATAGCTGTGTGATAAGGGCAAGTACTAATAACTAAATGTGCATCTATAATGAGACATAAGGAGAGTTAGACATAGTACTTGTGTTAGATAGCTGTATGATAAGGGGAAGTACTAATAACTAAATGTGCATCTATAATGAGACATAAGAAGAGTTAGACATAGTATTTGTGTTAGATAGCTGTATGATAAGGGCAAGTACTAATAACTAAAAGTGCATCTATAATGAGACATAAGGAGAATGAGACATAGTACTTGTGTTAGATAACTGTGTGATAAGGACACATACTAATAACTAAATGTGCATCTATAATGAGACATAAGGAGAGTGAGACATAGTACTTGTGTTAGATAGCTGTGTGATAAGGGCAAGTACTAATAACTAAATGTGCATCTATAATGAGACATAAGGAGAGATAGACATAGTACTTGTGTTAGATAGATGAGTGATAAGGGCAAGTACTAATAACTAAATGTTCATCTATAATGAGACATAAGGAGAGTTAGACATAGTACTTGTGTTAGATAGCTGTGTGATAAGGGCAAGTACTAATAACTAAATGTTCATCTATAATGAGACATAAAGAGAGTTAGACATAGTACTTGTGTTAGATAACTGTGTGATAAGGACACGTACTAATAACTAAATGTGCATCTATAATGAGACATAAGGAGAGTTAGACATAGTACGTGTGTTAGATAGCTGTATGATAAGGGCAAGTACTAAATGTGCATCTATAATGAGACATAAGGAGAGTTAGACATAGTAGTTGTGTTAGATAGCTGTATGATAAGGGCAAGTACTAATAACTAAATATGCATCTATAATGAGACATAAGGATAGTTAGACATAGTACTTGTGTTAGATAGCTGTATGATAAGGGCAAGTACTAATAACTAAAAGTGCATCTATAATGAGACATAAGGAGAGTTAGACATAGTAGTTGTGTTAGATAGCTGTGTGATAAGGGCAAGTACTAATAACTAAATGTGCATCTATAATGAGACATAAGGAGAGTTAGACATAGTACTTGTGTTAGATAGATGAGTGATAAGGGCAACTACTAATAACTAAATGTGCATCTATAATGAAACATAACGAGAGTTAGACATAGTACTTGTGTTAGATAGCTGTGTGATAAGGGCAAGTACTAATAACTAAATGTGCATCTATAATGAGACATAAGGAGAGTTAGACATAGTACTTGTGTTAGATAGCTGTATGATAAGGGCAAGTACTAATAACTAAATGTGCAACTATAATGAGACATAAGGAGAGTGAGACATAGTACTTGTGTTAGATAGCTGTGTGATAAGGGTAAGTACTAATAACTAAATGTGCATCTATAATGAGACATACGGAGAGTTAGACATAGTACTTGTGTTTGATAGCTGTATGATAAGGGCAAGTACTAATAACTAAATGTGCATCTATAATGAGACATAAGGGGAGTTAGACATAGTACTTGTGTTAGATTGCTGTATGATAAGGGCAAGTACTAATAACTAAAAGTGCATCTATAATGAGACATAAGGAGAGTGAGACATAGTACTTGTGTTAGATAACTGTGTGATAAGGACACGTACTAATAACTAAATGTGCATCTATAATGAAACATAAGGAGAGTTAGAGATTATACTTGTGTTACATAGCTGAATGATAAGGGCAAGTACTAATAACTAAATGTGCATCTATAATGAAACATAAGGAGAGTTAGAGATTATACTTGTGTTACATAGCTGTGTGATAAGGGCAAGCACTAATAACTAAATGTGCATCTATAATGAAACATAAGGAGAGTTAGAAATAGTACTTGTGTTAGATAGCTGTGTGATAAGGGCAAGCACTAATAACTAAATGTGCATCTATAATGAGACATAAGGAGAGTTAGACATAGTACTTTTGTTAGATAACTGTGTGATAAGGGCAAGCACTAATAACTAAATGTGCATCTATAATGAATAATAAGTAGAGTTAGACATAGTACTTGTGTTAGATAACTGTGTGGTAAGGGCAAGTACTAATAACTAAATGTGTATCTATAATGAGACATAAGGAGAGTTAGACATAGTACTTGTGTTAGATAACTGTGTAATAAGGGCAAGCACTAATAACTAAATGTGCATCTATAATGAGACATAAGGAGAGTTAGACATAGTACTTGTGTTAGATAACTGTGTGATAAGGGCAAGCACTAATAACTAAATGTGCATCTATAATGAGACATAAGGAGAGTTAGACATAGTACTTGTGTTAGATAGCTATATGATAAGGGCAAGCACTAATAACTAAATGGGCATCTATAATGAGACATAAGGAGATTTAGACATAGTACTTGTGTTAGATAACTGTGTGATAAGGGCAAGCACTAATAACTAAATGTGCATCTATAATGAAACATAAGGAGAGTTAGACATAGTACTTGTGTTAGATAGCCATGTGATAAGGACAAGCACTAATAACCAAATATGGTAGCAACATTGTTAAAACATATTTTTATACATATAGCATTCTATTCATATAGTAGATCTTGAATTGCAGTGCATTGCTGTTTATATGCCTCATACTGTCTGCTTCATTTTATTTAGTTAGCAGATATTATCTAAACCAATTGATCATCTTGGAGAGTTAACTGACTTCCATTTACTAACTTCACGTGCAAACTGCTGATCATATGGTAACCTGACAAAATGGGAACAGGCAGCAGATGAAGAATACCAAGGTAAAGGTTGTGCCGTGATAAGGGCAAGTACTAGTAACTAAATGTACATCTATAATGAGACATAAGAAGAGTTAGACATAGTACTTGTGTTACATAGCTGTGTGATAAGGGCAAGTACTAATAACTAAATGTGCATCTATAATGAGACATAAGAAGAGTTAGACATAGTACTTGTGTTAGATAACTGTGTGATAAGGGCAAGTACTAATAACTAAATGTGCATCTATAATGAAACATAAGGAGAGTTAGAGATTATACTTGTGTTACATAGCTGTGTGATAAGGGCAAGCACTAATAACTAAATGTGCATCTATAATGAGACATAAGGAGAATTAGAAATAGTACTTGTGTTAGATAGCTGTGTGATAAGGGCAAGCACTAATAACTAAATGTGCATCTATAATGAGACATAAGGAGAGTTAGACATAGTACTTTTGTTAGATAACTGTGTGATAAGGGCAAGCACTAATAACTAAATGTGCATCTATAATGAATAATAAGTAGAGTTAGACATAGTACTTGTGTTAGATAACTGTGTGGTAAGGGCAAGTACTAATAACTAAATGTGCATCTATAATGAGACATAAGGAGAGTTAGACATAGTACTTGTGTTAGATAACTGTGTAATAAGGGCAAGCACTAATAACTAAATGTGCATCTATAATGAGACATAAGGAGAGTTAGACATAGTACTTGTGTTAGATAGCTGTATGATAAGGGCAAGCACTAATAACTAAATGGGCATCTATAATGAGACATAAGGAGAGTTAGACATAGTACTTGTGTTAGATAACTGTGTGATAAGGGCAAGCACTAATAACTAAATGTGCATCTATAATGAAACATAAGGAGAGTTAGACATAGTACTTGTGTTAGATAGCCGTGTGATAAGGACAAGCACTAATAACCAAATATGGTAGCAACATTGTTAAAACATATTTTTATACATATAGCATTCTATTCATATAGTAGATCTTGAATTGCAGTGCATTGCTGTTTATATGCCTCATACTGTCTGCTTCATTTTATTTAGTTAGCAGATATTATCTAAACCAATTGATCATCTTGGAGAGTTAACTGACTTCCATTTACTAACTTCACGTGCAAACTGCTGCTCATATGGTAACCTGACAAAATGGGAACAGGCAGCAGATGAAGAATACCAAGGTAAAGGTTGTGCCGTGCTCTCTAAGGGCCCGACGATCAAAATCCTGCTGGCATGGATAAAAATCACACAAAATCTTTGGGGGCTTTTTTTTAACATTAGTTTGCAATGTATGTGTCTCTCCTTCACACACAGAATGTTGCATAGCTATATAAAGAGCTCACAATGTTTTATTAAAGGAACATTGAACCCAAATTTTTTCTTTCATGATTCAGACAGAGCATGCAATTTTAAGCAACTTTCTAATTTACTCCTATTATCATTTCTTCTTTGTTCTTTTGTTATCTTTATTTGCATCTAAGCTTCCATTGCTGCTCTAACGCACGGCGGTCTCCACTTTAGCCACACACCTAGGCCAGGTGAGAGACATGGTGGCGGTGTTGGAATCTTACTGTCCCCTTCCTGCTCCTATCAGCACCTCCATCCTCATCCATCTCTCTCCTTCACCTCCTTTGAAGTCCATCGCATCCGCATTTTCTCCCCCTCTCCCTCAAGGTGGCAGTTATCTATCTCCCCACTGGACCAACCTCCCAATTCCTCGACAACTTTGCTGCCTGGCTTTCTCACTTTCTCTCTACAAATACACCTGCTCTAATTTTAGGGGAGTTCAACATCCCCATTGATAACCCATCTACCCCTGCTGCCTCTAAACTTCTCTCACTCACAAACTCCTTTAGTCTTTCACAATCCACCCTATTCCCTACTCACCGTGACGGACACTCTCTTGATCTGGTATTCTCCTACATCTGCTCCCCTTCTGATGTCACCTGTCGCCCATTTCCCATCTCAGACCACCATCTGCTCACCTATAATCTCAATGTACAGGCTAAACCTATTTCTACCCCCCGACTCCACACCGGTAGAAATCTGCACACTGTGGATCCTCTCCAACTTTCTAACCTTATTCAAAAACGCCTTCCCCACACTTCAACGGTATCCTGCCCTGACCTTGCTACAATCCACTATAACAATACTCTCTCCTCTGCACTCGACACCCTTGCTCCTCCACAAATACGCAAAACCCCACGTCGTCCGCTCCAGCCCTGGCACTCTCAGCAAACACGCTATCTACAAAAATGCTCCCGTGCTGCTGAACGTGCCTGGAGGAAATCCCGCTCTGAACACGATTTCCTACACTATAAGTTCATTCTTTATTCTTACTCCTCTGCTCTTCACTTAGCCAAGCAAAACTACGTCTCTTCTCTCATATCTTCTCACTCCTCAAACCCTAAACGTCTCTTCTCCACTTTCAACACTCTCCTCTATCCACCTGCACCACCCCCCTCATCTGACTTTAGTGCTCAAGACCTGGCAGATTACTTTTTCAACAAAACACTTACCATCAGAAGCAACATCCCACCACAAGACTGCAAACTTTCATCTCTGCCCCCGGTCACCCCCTCCAACACTCTCAGTACCTTCCCCCCAACCACTGAGAATGAAGTGAGTTCCCTAATATTTTCCTCACACCTCACTACATGCCCCCTGGACCCTATCCCTTCACATCTAATACCCTCTCTGTCCTCTACCCTCACCCCAGCTCTTACTCACATATTCAACCGATCCCTTACTACTGGTTCATTTCCATCATCCTTCAAACATGCAAAGGTTACCCCCATCCTCATAAAACCCTCCCAATACTCCTGCAAACTACCGCCCCATATCACTACTTCCGCTAGCTTCTAAAGTCCTGGAAAAACTAGTTTTCGATCGCATAACACACTTCCTATCCTCCAACTCATTGTTTGACCACCTGCAATCTGGCTTCCGTCCCCAACACTCAACTGAGACTGCCCTCACCAAGGTTACTAATGATCTTCTTTCTGCTAAAAACAATGGCCTCTATTCTATACTTATCTTACTTGACCTGTCTGCTGCCTTTGACACTGTTGACCATCCCCTCCTCCTATGGACTCTCAGCTCCCTTGGGCTCTGTGACAGTGCCCTCTCCTGGATCCACTCTTATCTCTCTAATAGGTCCTTTTCTGTCTCATTTGCTGGTGACTCATCCTCTCCACTGCCTCTGTCTGTTGGAGTACCTCAAGGCTCTGTTCTAGGCCCCCTACTCTTCTCTATTTATACTTCCTCACTGGGTAAACTTATTAGTAGCTATGGCTTTAACTATCACCTCTATGCTGATGATACTCAGATCTACCTATCCACCCCTGCACTCTCTCCTTCTGTCCTTTCCCACATCAGCGGCTGCTCATCTGGCATTTCTTCCTGGATGGCCTCTCACCACCTAAAAATCAACATGTCCAAGACTGAGCTTCTTCTAATCCCCCCAACTAATTCTACTCCAGTTTCTAACTTTACTATCACTGTCGGTGACACCACTATCTCTCCATCAACCCAAGTCCGCTGCTTTGGACTACACTCAACTCCAATCTGTCCTTCATACCCCATATCCAATCGCTCTCTTCATCCTGTTGCAACCACCTACGCAATATCTCCAAAATTCGTCCTTTTCTGAGTGCTGAAACTACTAAACAGCTAATCCGTTCCCTAGTAATCTCCTGGCTTGACTACTGTAACAACCTACTAACTGGCCTTCCTCTCTCCCGCCTCTCCCCCCTTCAATCCTAATCCTAATCCTAAATGCCTCTGTGAGTCCCTTCACTGGCTCCCCATTCACATCAGAATTAAATTGAAAATTCTCACTTTGACCTACAAAGCCCTTACCAATGCAGCCCCCCCATACCTGTCTTCACTCATCAACAAATATACTCCAGCCCGTCCCCTAAGATCCAACAACGATCTACTCCTTGCCTCTTCTACCATCACCTCCTCTCATGCTAGACTACAGGACTTCTCTCGTACGGCACCAACCCTCTGGAACGCACTTACTCGTGCTGTCAGACTTTCCCCCAACCTCTCCTCCTTTAAACGCTCCCTAAAGACCTTCTTGTTCAGGAAGCCTATAACCAAATCAGTAACTAATGAATTCCACTTGCCTAATAGTTGCCCTCATCTAACTTCACACTTACATCATTCCCACCTTTGCAATCCCCACCTCCTGTTTCTCACCCTCCTACCCATTTAGATTATAAGTTCCCACGGGAACAGGGCTCCCAATTCCTCCTGTATTTGTTTGTTAAATTTTGTCTGGTGTCTCATATTGTACTGTCCTTTTATCTTTGTTAACAGTGAACAGCGCTGCAGAATCTGTTGGCGCTTTATAAATAAAGAATAATAATAATAATAAAGTTATTTTTTTGGTTCAGCACTTGTTTATTGGTCGGTTAAATCAATCCACCAATCAGCAAGAACAACCCAGGTTGTTCACCAAAAATGGGCCGGCATCTAAACTTACATTCTTGATTTTCAAATAAAGATTCCAAGAGAATGAAGACAATTTGATAATAGGAGTAAATTAGAAAGGTGCTTAAAATTGCATGCTCTATCTGAATCATTAAAGAAAAAATTTGGGTTCAGTGTCCCTTTAATTTGTCTTTATACATTTTTTTGAAGGGCCTCACAGTGCTGACAAAACTTCATAGATCATCTTCTTAGCGCAGAGAGCTTTAGATCAAAGGGCCCTAAATATGAACATATGATTATTTTTGACGAAAGGTATCATCAAACCTATATGCAAAGTATGGGCCAGAGATTAAGTAAAATATTACTTACTGTGTTGTTTATTATTTAGCATTTGTATTGGTTTTATAATGATGTTTTTAAAGCAGAAAGCCAAAAGACATAGCTCTCAACATTTCATTAGTTCAAACTTGAGACACTTTTACTTTTACAGTCTGTAGCATGGACTATTCATTATATACTAAAATGTTGCTAATATACAAACGCCTAGATTTAGAGTTTGGCGGTAGCCGTCAAAACCAGCGTTAGAGGCTCCTAACGCTGGTTTTAGGCTACCGCCGGTATTTGGAGTCAGTCAGGAAAGGGTCTAACGCTCACTTTCCAGCCGCGACTTTTCCATACCGCAGATCCACTTACGTCAATTGCGTATCCTATCTTTTCAATGGGATCTTTCTAACTCCGGTATTTAGAGTCGTGGCTGAAGTGAGCGTTAGAATTCTAACGACAAAACTCCAGCCGCAGAAAAAAGTCAGTAGTTAAGATCTTTCTGGGCTAACGCCGGTTTATAAAGCTCTTAACTACTGTGCTCTAAAGTACACTAACACCCATAAACTACCTATGTACCCCTAAACCGAGGTCCCCCCACATCGCCGCTACTCGATTATATTTTTTTAACCCCTAATCTGTCGACCGCCACCTACGTTATACTTATGTACCCCTAATCTGCTGCCCCTAACACCGCCGACCCCTATATTATATTTATTAACCCCTAACCTGCCCCCCACAATGTCGCCGCCAGCTACCTACAATAATTAACCCCTAATCTGCCGACCGCAAAGTGCCGCCAGCTACATTATAGCTATGTACCCCTAATCTGCTGCCCCTAACACCGCCGACCCCTATATTATATTTATTAACCCCTAATCTGCCCCCCTCAACGTCGCCTCCACCTACCTACACTTATTAACCCCTAATCTGTCGAGCGGATCTCACCGCTACTATAATAAAGTTATTAACCCCTAATCTCACTCCTGCCTCAATAACCCTATAATAAATAGTATTAACCCCTAATCTGCCCTCCCTAACATCGCCGACACCTAACTTCAAGTATTAACCCCTAATCTGCCGATCGGAGCTCACCGCTACTCTAATAAATTTTTTAACCCCTAAAGCTAATTTTAACCCTAACCCTAACACCCCCCTAAGTTAAATATAATTTTATTCAAACGAAATAAATTAAATCTTATTAAAAAAATTATTCCTATTTAAATCTAAATACTTACCTGTAAAATAAATCCTAATATAGCTACAATATAAATTATAATTATATTATAGCTATTTTAGGATTAATATTTATTTTACAGGCAACTTTGTATTTATTTTAACCAGGTACAATAGCTATTAAATAGTTAAGAACTATTTAATAGCTAAAATAGTTAAAATAATTACAAAATTACCTGTAAAATAAATCCTAACCTAAGTAACAATTAAACCTAACACTACACTATCAATAAATTAATTAAATACAATATCTACAATTATCTACAATTAAACCTAACAGTACACTATCAATAAATAAATTAAATTAAATACCTACAATTACCTACAATTAAACCTAACACTACACTATCAATAAATGAATTAAATACAATACCTACAAAAAACTACAATTAAATAAACTAACTAAAGTACAAAAAATAAAAAAGAACTAAGTTACAAAAAATAAAAAAATATTTACAAACATTAGAAAAAAATGACAACAATTTTAAACTAATTACACCTACTCTAAGCCCCCTAATAAAATAACAAAGCCCCCCAAAATAAAAAAATGCCCTACCCTATTCTAAATTACAAAAGTTCAAAGCTCTTTTACCTTACCAACCCTGAACAGGGCCCTTTGCGGGGCATGCCCCAAAGAATTCAGCTCTTTTGCCTGTAAAAAAACACATACAATACCCCCCCCAACATTACAACCCACCACCCACATACCCCTAATCTAATCCAAACCCCCCTTAAAGGGACCCTAAACACCTGCTGGAAATGCTCTAAACTAACTTTTACTGATTATCCTAAATAAACTGATTGTAATGATGTATGCAGTTTTTATCTTACTGCATTCTATTATAGATAAAAGCTTTACAATGTAAACGTTGATCTGCAGCATTATGTAAGCTATGCAAGTTGCCATCTTGTAACGTGCGTTCCTCAACACTATGTCACGTGATGCACACAGCACCAGCTATTACTAAATCATAGTGAGCCCTGCAGTGTCTGACAAGAACGGCTTCAGGCACTGTTATGTTTATAAATAGCACGAGGAGGGAAGGAAGTGTGAGGGGGAGGAGAGGTGGAGAGAGCAGTCACAGGGGGAAGAAAGAAAGCAAACTCACGCTGCATAAAAATTGTAACAAGAGACATTCATCTACCTTACATATGATCTCCGGAGCCTTTCTTCCTCCTGTGTCTCCCTCTGTCTTAACCTCTCCTCCCCCTTACACTTCCTTTCCCTGCTCGTTCTATTTATAAACATAACAGTGCCTGAAGCCGTTCTTGTCAGACACTGACTGCAGGGCTCACTGTGATTTACTAATAGCTGGTGCCGTGTGCATCACGTGACACACTGTTGTAAAAAATACTTTAACAAATGGCAGCTTGCATCACATCCAATGCTGCAAATCAATGTTTACATTATAAATCTTTTATCAAAAATAAAATGCAGTAAGATGAAAAGACTGCATACAGCATTGCTAGTTAGTTTATTTTGCACAGTTAGAAAAAGTTAGTTTAGAATATGTTAATTAGGTGTTGAGGTTCCCTTTAAATAAACCTAACACTAAGCCCCTGAAGATCTTCCTACCTTATCTTCACCATACCAGGTTCACCGATTGGTCCTCGGAAGTGTTGATCCAAGCCCAAGCCGGGGACTGAAGAGTGACGTCCATCCTCGGGCTGAAGTCTGGATCCAAGCGGCGGCTGAAGAAATCCATCATCGGGCCGAAGTCGGAAGTCCATCATCGGGATGAAGTCTTCTATCAAGCCGCATCTTCAATCTTCTTTCTTCTGGAGTGGAGCCATCTTCTTCCAAGCCGACGCGGAACATCCTCTTCAACCGACGCCTACTAGCCGAATGACGGTTCCTTTAAATGACGTCATCCAAGATGGCGTCCCTCGAATTCCGATTGGCTGATAGGATTCAGATTGAGCTCGCATTCTATTGGCTGATTGGAACAGCCAATAGAATGCGAGCTCAATCTGATTGGCTGATCGGATCGGCCAATCGGATTGAACTTGATTCTGATTGGCTGATTCCATCAGCCAATCAGAATATTCCTACCTTAATTCCGATTGGCTGATAGAATCCTATCAGCCAATCGGAATTCGAGGGACGCCATCTTGGATGACGTCATTTAAAGGAACCGTCATTCGGCTAGTAGGCGTCGGTTGAAGAGGATGTTCCGCGTCGGCTTGGAAGAAGATGGCTCCGCTCCGCTCCAGAAGAAAGAAGATTGAAGATGCGGCTTGATAGAAGACTTCATCCCGATGATGGACTTCCGACTTCAGCCTGATGATGGATTTCTTCAGCCGCCGCTTGGATCCAGACTTCAGCCCGAGGATGGACGTCACTCTTCAGCCCCCCGCTTGGGCTTGGATCAACACTTCCGAGGACCGATCAGTGAACCTGGTATGGTGAAGATAAGGTAGGAAGATCTTCAGGGGCTTAGTGTTAGGTTTATTTAAGGGGAGTTTGGGTTAGATTAGGGGTATGTGGGTGGTGGGTTGTAATGTTGGGGGGGGGGGTATTGTATGTGTTTTTTTACAAGCAAAAGAGCTGAATTCTTTGGGGCATGCCCCGCAAAGGGCCCTGTTCAGGGCTGGTAAGGTAAAAGAGCTTTGAACTTTTGTAATTTAGAATAGGGTAGGGCATTTTTTTATTTTGGGGGGCTTTGTTATTTTATTAGGGGGCTTAGAGTAGGTGTAATTAGTTTAAAATTGTTGTCATTTTTTTCTAATGTTTGTAAATATTTTTTTATTTTTTGTAACAGTTCTTTTTTATTTTTTGTACTTTAGTTAGTTTATTTAATTGTATTTATTTGTAGGAATTGTATTTAATTAATTTATTGATAGTGTAGTGTTAGGTTTAATTGTAGATAATTGTAGGTATTTTATTTAATTAATTTATTGATAGTGTAGTGTTAGGTTTAATTGTAACTTAGGTTAGGATTTATTTTACAGGTAATGTTGTAATTATTTTAACTATTTTAGCTATTAAATAGTTCTTAACTATTTAATAGCTATTGTACCTGGTTAAAATAAATACAAAGTTACCTGTAAAATAAATATAAATCCTAAAATAGCTATAATAAAATTATAATTTATATTGTAGCTATATTAGGGTTTATTTTACAGGTAAGTATTTAGCTTTAAATAGGAATAATTTATTTAATAAGAGTTAATTTATTTAGTTAGATTTAAATTATATTTAATTTAGGGGGGTGTTAGGGTTAAAGTTAGACTTAGCTTTAGGGGTTAATAAATTTATTAGAGTAGCGGTGAGCTCCTCTCAGCAGATTAGGGGTTAATACTTGAAGTTAGGTGTCGGCAATGTTAGGGAGGGCAGATTAGGGGTTAATACTATTTATTATAGGGTTATTGAGGTGGGAGTGAGGCGGATTAGGGGTTAATTCATTTATTATAGTAGCGCTCAGGTCCGGTCGGTAGATTAGGGGTTAATAAGTGTAGTTAGGTGGAGGCGACGTTGGGGGCGGCAGATTAGGGGTTAATAAATATAATATAGGGGTCGGCGATGTTAGGGCAGCAGATTGGGGGTACATAGGGATAATGTAGGTGGCGGGGGTGTACGGAGCGGCAGATTAGGGGTTAAAAATAATATGCAGGGGTCAGCGATAGCGGGGGCGGCAGATTAGGGGTTAATAAGTGTAAGGTTAGGGGTGTTTAGACTCGGGGTACATGTTAGAGTGTTAGGTGCAGACGTAGGAAGTGTTTCCCCATATGAAACAATGGGGCTGCGTTAGGAGCTGAACGCGGATTTTTTGCAGGTGTTAGGTTTTTTTTCAGCTCAAACAGCCCCATTGTTTTCTATGGGGGAATTGTGCACGAGCACGTTTTTGAAGCTGGC
Source organism: Bombina bombina (assembly GCF_027579735.1). Taxonomy (NCBI): domain Eukaryota; kingdom Metazoa; phylum Chordata; class Amphibia; order Anura; family Bombinatoridae; genus Bombina; species Bombina bombina. The sequence continues at coordinate 996,763,765 of NC_069501.1, forward strand.
CGCGTCCGTAAGCAACTCTGGTATCGAGAGTTGCAGTGGCGGTAAATATGCCTGTACGCTCCCTTTTTGGAGCCTAACGCAGCTATTCTGTGAACTCTCAATACCAGAGGTATTTAAAAGGTGCGGCCAGAAAAAAGCCAGCGTTAGCTACGCGGGTCGTTACCGACAAAACTCTAAATCTAGGCATTAGTGTTTCTAATATACAAATACATATAACATGAGTTCAGCTCTATATAAATGCATGCACTGTATGCTCTGTCTTATGCACTAAGAAAAAGAAAAACACCATATAAATTTTGAATCTCAGTGGATTTTCACCTGGTCTTTGTGTAAGAGCAGAGTTTATAAATTTACAATGCATCTTAAAAATAGAGATGTTAATGGGGCTTTGAATGATGATGGATTAACTCTTAGAATAGTGTTTTTTCTTTGAAAAGAAGAACACTTAGGATGTATGATGAAGAGTGAGTTAAGAAACCACAAAACCTACTTTAAAATAGAATGTAAAATATTAGACTGCATATGCAGGTTACTAAATATAGATTAGTCAAATAACATTTCAAAATCAAATCATTTAAAATTAGACCCATGTTTAAAAAAAGGTCCCTTGGGACCCATTCAAAACCTGAGATGAATATTATGAACACATTGGGGTCTATCTATCAAGCTCCGAATGGAGCTTGGCGCCCCGTGTTTCTGGCGAGCCTGCCTAAAGACCGCTGCTCCATAACCCTATCTGCCTGCTCTGAGCAGGCGGACAAACATCGCTGGAATTCAACCCGCTCGAGTACGATCGGGTTGATTGACACCCCCTGCTGGTGGCCAATTGGCCGCGAATCTGCAGGGGGCGGCGTTGCACCAGCAGCTCACAAGAGCTGCTGGTGCAATGTTGAATATGGAGAGCGTATTGCTCTCCGCATTCAGCGATGTCTGTCAGACCTGATCCGCACTGTCTGATCAGGTCCGACAGACATATGGTAAATAATGCTGATTGTGAATGGACTCAAAGGACCTAATCACTAGATGTTATTAGACTGATCTACAGTATGCCGTCTTAACAATGACGGCTGATATTCAGGGTAGGTCAGAGGTCATTAACAGGCCTTCTTATCTGGTCTTGTTTATAGCGCAGGTCTTGTCAATGTCGCCAAGACAGCGCTATATCTACATGCGTCTGGAAGTGAGGCATACAGTACTAGCATCAAAACTGCACTAGTAAACTCCTTACAGGGTAAGTCGGTTGTTAAGGGGTTAAATGGATATGAAACCCCAATTTTTTCTTTTATGATTTACACAGAGAATCTAATTTTAAAAATGTTTCCAATTTACTTCTTTTAGCAAATTTACTTTGTTCTCTTGGCAGCCTTTGTTGAAAAGCAATTAGAAGGGCTCAATAGTGTGCCAGTGCCCAGAGCAGTACATGGCAGCAGTTTTGTATTATACTGTATATACATTTTTTTATACATTTGAAAAAGCACTAGATTTTAGCAGTTTCTGCTGCCTTGTAGTGATCTAGATAGGTGCACACTACCTATATAGGTATGCTCTTTAACAAAGAATATGCAAGAACAAAGTAAATTTGACAATAGTAAATTGTCCTATCTGAATCACAAAAGCAAAATGTAGTGTTTCATGTCCCTTTTATTATTTCTGTATAAACGTTTGTTATTTTACGAATGTGCTTTAATAATAAATATACTGAGCAGAGTTTGCTGCCACATGCTCTATTGGTTTACAGGTGCATTTACTATTTGCTGCTAAGGTGAGACTTCCTCACAAGAGCTACATCAGTGTTAGACTTAAAGGGACATGAAACCAAACTTTTCTCTTTCAGGATTTAGAAGGAGCGTGCAATTTTAAGCAACTTTCTAATTTACTTCTATTATCTGATTTGCTCCATTCTTTTGATATATTTTGCGGAAAAGCATATCTAGATAGGCTCAGAGGTGATTGGTTGCTGCACATAGATGCCTCGTGTGATTGGCTCACCAATGTGCATTGCTATTTCTTCAACAAATTAGATAATAGAAGTAAATTGGAATGTTGTTTAAAATTGTATTCTTGACTTGAATCATGAAATATGAATATGCTATTTGCAACAAAGTAATATGGGTTTTTTTTAAATGAAGTTTATAGCTGATATCTCTGAGTATTGTGTTTTAAGGCATGCCCTATTGTAGCTAGTCTTTGAATTTCTTTAAATTATGCTTTTTAATATTGTGTAAATTGTGATTTGTCATCTGTTACTATTTTATCCAGTATGGGCAAACAATTTTTTTTTTTTTTTATATTGCATAGCTTTTCTTTCCTTAAATCTTCTGAATTAAACACTCAAGTGTATGGCTTTTCTATATACAATATGCAACTTAAACTATATGACAGCTAAATGCATACTTTCTATCTTTACAGGATTAAACTTTTGATATGAACTCACACACCCATTGCACATTTACAAAAAAAGACCTGGTAGGGTTAAGCAGGGTCACATGATCATATAAACTGGTACTATGTGATTATCCCCAAACTCTTTGCTTCCATAACCTGTCTGATAATTTACCAAATCATTTTCAAGACTGATGAAAGTCTTCATATAAATTAATATTGTGCCAATTTTAAAGGGGTTTAAAATGATTGATGTCATTATATCTCCAAAGATCTTGACAGTTATTCTTAAATTTATCTGTACAGATAGGTGAATTAAGTTTTAGTAACTATATTCCATATCTGTAAAACATGTAAAGCAATAGTTTGATCATACACAATAATACAAACAATAATTGACTTACCCCAAAGAGATGTCCCAGAGTGAGTGAAAATCCAATAGCTAAAGCCACAGAGCCCAAACGACCATTCCTCCTCTCATCATAAGTAGCGAAAATACACAGCACAAATTGCAGAGTTAAAAATATCTCTATTGTGGTAGCCTGCCCAAGGCTCACTCCAGAATGCAGCTATATCAATGAGATGGAATGTAAGTTAGGTCAGAAATATGTGATATTAAATTAATATGTCTTGCTTAGCTTATTATTGGTTTTCAGACCATAGATATTGTCAGGTAAGTCATTTATAACCCAGATCTTAAATCCCCAATTGGTTTTCATAACATATTAAAGGTGACATATTAAATTGCTAATTTTAGAAAAGATTGTCTACATACTAAATAGAAACAGTGATCTAGAGCAAAACTTTTATGTGTTAATAAAGTACTGATTACTTACTAAATATTCCTGATTAATTTAATAGCATAACAGTATATAATTGTGGAATGATTACTAATCCTTTATCTGGTAGCCACCGACTTGTACCAATGTTTAAATTGAAGTAAAACGTTTCCCACTATCTAACAAGGATATTTCTACATTCATATTTGATATATTTTAAATAAAATTAATAAATATTGAAATCTTGTATTTCAATTTTTATTATAAATATATCAATACATTTATTTCAAAATTCAGAGAAAGCTTAAATAATTTGCACTATATAGTAGGAGATGTTATGTTAATTGTAAATATTTTAAATTGTAACTAAAAACAATATTGTAAAAAAGAAGCAGAATTATAATATTCATGATTTTAAAAGAATATATATTTATTTCTTAATTATAATTGTGTATATGTATATATATATATATATATATATATATATATATATATATATATACACACACACACACACACATGTTCTATCCTCCCCATTGTTATATTCAGAAAATATTTAATATATTAAATATAAAATTTAATATATTTAATATAATTTTGTTACGAATCCAGAAACAAATTCACGTTAGTTGTACTTTAATTTAACTTTCTAGAGCAAATAAAAAAGACCTTCTAATGTAAAAACCTAGCATATATAACCTGTAACCCAAATATATTACTTTTCAAATTGTACATTTGTGGAAATCTTTTGGTCCTTCACTGAAAGTAATTACAGTGTGAAATTATCTCCATTTTCATATATTCCTCTTATACTTAAAGGGACACGAAACCCAACATTTTTCTTTCATGATTCAGATAGAGAATACAATTTTAATCAACTTTCCAATTTACTTCTACTATTTAATTTGTTTTCTTTTCTTGTTATCCTTTGCTGAAAGGTTTATCTAGGCAAGCTCAGGAGCAGCAGAGAACCTAGGTTCTAGCTGTTGATTGGTGGTTGCATATATATATCGATTGTGATTGGCTCATCCATGTGTTCAGTTAGAAAACATTAGTGCATTGCTGCTCATTCAACAAATTATACCAAGAGAATGAAACAAATTAGATAATAGAAGTAAATTTAAAAAATGTTTAAAATTGTATTCTCTATCTGAATCATGAAAGAAAAAAATTGGGTTTCATGTCCCTTTAAACATCACAACAAGACTTTTTTCATTTTTATAGACTCTCAAGACTTTTCTGAAAAAGGAATACAAAAATGTCCCAGTACTCAAAGACACTGTTTTACTTCTGCATATTCTATACAATATTTACAGAGAATAAACTAATGGGATAATATATATTGTATGAACAGCATTAGTTAACTTTGTTAATATAACTCTTTTCATAATTTTTTCTGCTTTCTCTTATTAAGTCTAGATATGTCATCAAATTAATTTCCATTTAACCCTCTCTTAAAATTATCAAAAGAGATAGGTAATATGAAAATCAATTTGGATTATTTAATTACAGTGTTTAGGGTCACTAAAATGCCAGATTTTCAGGGTTATTTTAAAGGAACAGTCTAGTCAAAATTAAACTTTCATGATTCAGATAGAGCATGCAATTTTACACAACTCTCCAATTTACTTTTATCATCAAATTAGCTTTATTCACTTGGCATTCTTTGTTGAAAGCTAACCCTAGGTAGGCTTATATGTTAATTTCTAAACCCTTGAAGGCCGCCTCTTATCTCAGTATATTTTGAATTTTGTTGCAGCTAAACAGAGCTAGTTCATGTATGCCACATATATAACATTATGCTCACTCCCTTGGAGTTTTTTTTATGAATCTGCACTGATTGGCTAAAATGAAAGTGTCAAAAGCACTGATATAAGGGGGCAGTCTGCAGAGGCTTAGATACAAGGTAATCACAGAGGGTAAAAGTATATTAATATAACCATGTTGGTTATGCAAAACTGGAGAATGGGTATTAAATAGATTATCTACCTTTTTAAACAATATAAATTGTGGAGTAGATTGTCCGTTTATTTGAATAAGAACAAATTAATTAAGCATAATTAGTGAACAGTTCATTATGTGGCCTGTGCAGCAGTTCAGAGGTTATAGAAATCTGGCCCTGTTAGTGGGTCCTACGGACTGGAATTTAAAAACACTTATTTAGATAGATAACATTACGAAAAATGGACACAATGAGAAATTAAACATTTACCATTCACCTCATAACATTTCTATTAGCAAAATGAAATTACCGTGTTGAGAGCCATGTTGCCACGGATGGCTGCAGGGGTTACGCCATAAAGTACGGCAGCTCCAGCTACTGCACCAAGGAGTTGTGCTGCAATGTAAAAAATGGCACGGAAGAGTGACATCTGGGAGCCAATGAGGAATGCAAAGGTAACTGCAGGATTTATATGGGCACCACTAACATGACCAACAGACTGAACCATGGTCGCTAGGGCAAGACCAAATGCTAGTGCGACAATCAACACATTTGTTGGCCCAGCTGACCATTTTAGAGATGCACCTAAGCCAAAGAAAACATAGAACATAGTGGCAAAAAATTCAGCAAACACCGCTCTCCAAAAGGAGAAGGAGCGGAATTCCCACATGATTGCGGGCAATGTGTAAGGGTAGGGGGAGAGAGAACTGTGGCTAATGGGAGTTGGGGGCAATAATTGGATAATAACCCAAAACTCTAGGGAAAACTCAGAAAAAATAATTAAAATGTGTCAAAACAAAATAGAAATTTACAAAAAGAAAAAAACAAAACGTTAAAAAGAAAAAAAATACAACAACCCAAAAAGCCACGGACAGAGTAACTGCTCCAAACTCTCAACTGCTGTAGATACTTCCCCCCCAAACAGTTTATAGAGTGGCGGGGGGATTTATAAGGGGCAGATGCTGTGACATGTTTAATCCCCCTATACAGACAAACACCACCCACTGAGGGGTGGGGGAGAGGGTCAGAGATCTGGTTTTTAACTCTTTACATGGATGCTGTCCCCTCCCCCTTGTTAGCACCTGATATAAGGCCACACTAACAAGTTATAGTCAGATGTTTATCTGAACTCAGTTCTTCACACAGACATATCAGCCATGCCAGTTTACAGTGTTATTTTGTACAGTATTGGATTGATCACTGCCTCTGTGCTGTATCATTTTTGTTGCTGCAAACAAACCATTTTTAATATTTATAGTATTCAAAGCCAACATATAAATATTGCTCTCATAGGAAAGTTTAGATCTAACCACTGATGCCTAACATGTTAGAGCAAAATGCCAAGCATTAACCAGAAGAAATGGCCCTAGAAAAGTACTGGAAAATAGTTGAATTGTGTTTACACATTTATATATATATATATACACACAGATACAAGTGTTCCACAGAGAGAAGAGTTTTAGAAAGTTTAAGAAATGACTTCACATGCAGAGGACAGTATGCACAAAATGATCTGATTTACTTGTGGAATAAAACATTGCTACTATATTTATATGTTATTTTATAAGTGAATGGTTATATCCAAATAAAGCTTTTTAAACATCTACAATACAAGTTATCATTAGTATATAAGAATATTTTTTAACTTTAGTTCAGCATGATGGAAATATACTAAGCACTGAGCAGGAGATAGGAATATTTAATACAGAGAGCTGTGCCATATTATTTATGCATCTACTGCTATCAGATACAATTAACTAGCAGCTGGAATAGATACATTTCATGGTTGTGAACAGTTAATAACCTCTCCATTGGCACAATTGACAGCTGATTTTGTTGCTCTGGCAGTTTGTATATGAGATGGGATTTTGCCTCTATGAACAATTCTCTGACTCCTGTCAGTCTGGGGGAGGATTCCAAAATCCACAGCTCCCCAACGGGATTATCCCATGTGTGGTTGGGATTGTTTGGAAAGCGCTGTGCGAGCATCCTCTGCAACAAAGGCACTTGCTGTGTGTGAAGTTTCTTTTAGTCCAGATCCCTCTCACTGTGTGGTGTCATGTCAGCAAACAGAAGCCCTTTATCCAGTATATTTAATATACCACATTTCTGTTAACCAGATTTACTTCACAGCAAAAGCAATTTAATTATCCAAATATCTCTATTGCAGAGAGTATGCATTATTATATACTATTCTTTTATGTGGCTATGAAAGGGTTAATCTTTGTGGCATGTCATTCTTAAGGGGGCCTGGCATGACCTACATGTCTGCATATAACTTGCTGCAAGAGCCCAGCTATATCAAGTTAGCATTCTCGCTAGCATTAAATAGTTAATCACTCCTTTACATGTGGTAGAAAAAAGTTATTCACAGCTGTGAGTGACAATAAGAGGTATATGTGTCAAGAAAGGTTTACTCATCTTCCATGTATATGGCAGTCAAGAAATTGTATCTGTGTGCTTGTCAGGAAAGTTTGGTTATTCTGCTTCAGTAGGATGGGTTGCTACTGAAAGGAAATGTGCTGTTCTCAATGTGTCTGGCAGAAAGGGGTTAATCTTTATTCTGTTTTTTTGTATATAAAAAGTAGGTGCAAAAGAAGCATCCTTTCGGTTATAATGTAGTACAGTCATGTCACTGGTTTGGAGTGATCAGAGCATTGCTCTAGTCTGTAACAAAGACAATGGCATTTTCAGTTGTGCTTTTGATTACCATCCCGCAGTTACCATCTAATAACCTGCAATAATACCTCAGAATGCTTAAAAATTATCCTTCTGCGTAAATAGGTACATTACTTCTCCTGAACCAAGCAGAATGACTATACAGTTGTCAGTAAAATAAAATATAATTGGTATACGATTAACTCTACATGCTATTCTGCAAGGACTACCTACACACATATCACAAAGAAATAGATATATATACACATACATAGTGCAAATACATACATATGGTTTGTAGTAAACTACATGAATACATGGGACATAAAGCTAATTGCAGCAAAAAACATGCACCTCCCTCTAATCATGGGTGCTACCATTATGGAACCTAGGTTACACCGCAGGTATCTGAAGCAGAGGTGCTGCACATGTGCAAACTGGCCAACATTGGAAAGCAGTGAAGGCTAGATGTCATCATAGTGGCATCCATGACTAGAGGGAGGTGGGAAATAACCTCAATATTATGCTTATAAAATTTATTTAGTGTTTAATGTCCCTTCCCTTTAAGAGATTTATAAATATTTTAGAGTGACAGTGACGTGAATGTTAACTCCCATTAAAAACTAACGGCTAGATTATGAGTTGTGCGTTAGGCTTAAAAAGCAGTGTTAGCCGGTCCTAATGCTGCTTTTTAATGCCCGCTAGTATTACGAGTCTTGCAGGTGTACCGCTCACTTTTTTGGCCAGACTTGAAAATACCGCAAATCCACTTAAGTAAATTGCGTATCCTCTTTTTTCAATGGGACTTGCATAGCGCTGGTATTACGAGTCTGACAAAAAGTGAGCGGTAGACCCTCTCCTGTCAAGACTGGTACCGCATTTTAAAGTCAGTAGTTAAGAGTTTTACACTACAACGCCGTAGCATAAAACTCTTAACTAAAGTGCTAAAAAGTACACTAACACCCATAAACTACCTATTAACCCCTAAACAGAGGCCCCCCCACATCGCAAACGCTTTAAAAAATTTTTAACCCCTAATCTGCAGAACAGGACATCGCCGCCACTATAATAAATATTTTAACCCCTAAACCGCCGCACTCCCTGATCGCAAACATTAGTTAAATATTATTAACCCCTAATCTGCCCTCCCTAACATCGACGTCACCTACCTACATTTATTAACCCCTAATCTGCCGTCCCCAATGTCACCGCCACTATATTAAAGTTATTAACCCCTAAACATAATTCTAACCCAAACCCTAACACCCCCTATCTTAAATATATTTAAAATAAATATAATAAAATTACTATAATTAACTAAATTACTCATATTTAAAACTAAATACTTACCTATAAAATAAACCCTAAGCTAGCTACAATATAACTAATAATTACATTTTAGCTAGCTTAGGGTTTATTTTTATTTTACAAGCTAGTTTGTATTTATTTTAACTAGGTACAATAGTCATTAAATAGTTATTAACTATTTAATAACTACCTAGTTAAAATAAATACAAAAGTACCTGTAAAATAAAACCTAACCTAAGTTACAATTACACCTAATACTACACTACAATTAAATTATTTCCCTAAATTAAATCCAATTAAATTAAATTATCTAAAGTACAAAAAAACAAACACTAAATTACAGAAAATAATAAACAAATTACAAGATTTTAAAAATAGTTACACCTAATCTAATCCCCCTAACAAAATAAAAAAGCCCCCCCCAAAATAAAAAAGCCCTACCCTACACTAAATTACAAATAGCCCTTAAAAGGGCCTTTTACAGGGCATTGCCCCAAAGTAATCAACTCTTTTACCTGTAAAAAAAAGTACAAATCCCCCCCAACATTAAAATCCACCACCCACACAACCAACCCTACTCTAAAACCCACCCAATACCCACTTAAAAAAACCTAACACTAACCCCTTGAAGATCCCCTTACCGGAAAAAATCTTCATCCAACTGGGCCGAAGTGGTCCTTCAGACGGGCAGAAGTCTTCATCCAGTCGGCATCTTCTATCTTCATCCTTCCGGCGCGGAGCGGGTCCATCTTCAAGACATCCGACGTGGAGCATCCTCTTCTGACGACAGCTAAGACTGAATGAAGGTTCCTTTAAAGGACGTTATCCAAGATGGTGTCCCTTCAATTCCGATTGGCTGATGGATTTCTATCAGCCAATTGGAATTAAGGTAGAAAAAATCCTATTGGCTGATGCTTTTATCATTAAATTTGTTTTGTTCTCTTGGTATTCTTTGTTGAAAGCTAAAACTAGGTAGACTCATATGCTAAATTCTAAGCCCTTGAAGGCCGCCTCTTATCTCAGTGTATTTTGACAGTTTTTCACAGCTAGACATTACTAGTTTGTGTGTGTCATAAAGGTAACATTGTGCTCACTCCATGGAAGTCTGCCAAAAGGACTGAAATAGGGGGGTAGTCTGCAGAGGCTTAAAAACAAGGTAATCACAGAGGTAAAACGTGTATTAATATAACTGTGCTGGTTATGCAAAACTGGTGAATAGGTAATAAAGGGATAATCATATTTTTAAACAATAAACATTCTAGAGTAGACTGGCCCTTTAAGCTACGTTTAGCCAATAGCAATCAATAAAAAAAACATATTATAGAAACATATTTAAAACAGTACTAGTTACATTGTAGAATAGTTCACAAGCATAATTCAGTTAAACTCCCAAAAGCAATGTACCCACTGCACGTATAAAACTAGTTTAAACATAATTTGCAATGCCAAAGCGGGAAATCAGACAGGTTGAATCCAAATCCGCATATTAATAAAGATGAGCCTGACATAAGATATTAATACAGAAAAATTGATACAAAGTAACTCAAGTCCCATTCTGTATTGATGTCTACTGTCTAGGGATGTTCTAATCTTCTACTCTGCAATTTGTATATCCTGAATACTTTTACATTTAGTAAAATAAGCTTTTTGTTTTTAAAGCGCATGAGTGCGGCAGTATACTTTTTGGATTTTTTTATGAGCTATGCACTTAGCAGCTCTGCTCTGTTTGCATTGTCTACTCCTTTGCAGCAGGACTGCTGTTGCTTCTAGACACTTCCACTTCACAATAATAGCACTAACAGTTTATCAGGGCAGTTCCAGTAAGGCCCGAGATTTCATGAACTGGCATTTTTAATGTGTCTTTAGTATGAACCATTATACTTCCAAAATCTGTGTAAGGAGATTTCATGGCTATGTGCTGGATTTATGTACTTGTTAGTTCAGGTAACCAAGATTCATACACAGGACTTAACTCAAAGATAGCTCTTTATTAACTGAGTACTGAGTTCACCAAACAGCAGTGCTTTATAGGGTTGCTACATGAATGACAGCTGGTAAGGGGAGTGGTGTTGGCTTTAAATCTCTCACATCTCCTGTGCAATACTGATGCCCAATACTGCATTGCTGCCGCTAGGTGGAGTGCCTGTGCAACCTTTGCAGTAGTGTAGGTACTAATCACTGTTGCTGCTGTTTGTAGGGAAGAGAAATAATGTTGCATCAATATGGAGGAATCCAACAGCAGCACATGGAGGGACAGCTGACTTTGCACTGCTGAGTCCAGACACCAATGAAGGACCAGCAGGAATACCCTCGGCAAGCATTAATACAGGTAAGTGCATTACACAGAGGTGGACTCCTTGCCCAATGTGCTTAGAGGGATATCATCTGTGTTTGCTGTTTTCCTTTCAGAGGAGAATTGCCTGGTATTTCGGAGCTGGGCTGACCTTGTTAGGTGGGATCAGACTGATATATTTCAGGAAAGTGTTCCTCTGTGAAATGCACAATTGGGCAAAAAACTACTCCCAGGTGGTAACCGGGCCATAGAACAAGCCACTGAACTGTTGTTCGTTCCTGGCAGACTGCTTCTCTTTCTGTTTATATAGAAAAATATGTTTCCAAAATATCATCAGATTATAGATGTCATGAAGACCTCATGATTTAGCTGTTAATTTATTTAGCTTGTGTGCTAAAAACATTTGTTTTTTTTTTCAGAAGAAATTGTTTTTTTCTTTAGATAAGCCAGAGCCCTCATAAATAGTTTGTAGGATCCACAAGATAGAACTTTATGGCTTAGGGCCAGTTTATTGCCCCAACCTTTCAGCACAGAAAATGATGGAACACAGTGCATCTAACCAGGCACTAACCTGAAGTCATTGACAAGACAACCAGCCTTGCAAATAAATATACTTTTTATATGTCATAATGCCTCAGAACCATACAGTATGCAAAATATATGGTATTTGGTAACAAAATACTTCTCCTGACATCACAAAGGGATTGCCTATATGTGTATAAGAAATAGATATACATAACGTATAAGAAATAGATATACATAACAGAAGTTATAAGATGTTATATAATTTCAGCCAAAGATTCTGAGCTTTATGACATGTCGTAAAAGAGAGGGGTAGATATTTCCCAGGCCCCTCTAGAATGAGGTTTGGTCAAGCAATTTGATATCAGAGAAACAGGTATAAAACTTTGTTTCTAACAATAAAAGTTGTTCATTCTACATGGGAGGCTGTTACAGCGTGAGTGACCATCTTTTCTTGCCAGTCTCCCTGGCACAGACATCTAAGCTAGTACAGTATTAAGTTATGTTATTTCTGCATTTTATTTTAAAAACTGTTTGCTTGTGTATAATTCTATTTGTTGTCATCTTTTTATTATAATCCGCTGTGCCTCATTTTTGCACAATAAATATTAATTTATTAAGTTTTTGCCTTTGTCTAATATTTGAACCACGTTGCTGAAAGAGACTGGTAGTATTAATAGTTTTCTTACATTATTTCTTGCTAAATTGTATTCTAGGATTTAATTTGTTAGTCTGGAATTTCCCATATAATAAATCTTAAGTCGTGGCAGCTTAGAGATAGTTTAGTGTGGGTGGCATTAAAGGGGAATTTTGGTCTTTTTTTCTAGGTCTAGAACAGATTAGAGAGTGTTGTTAACTCTTGCACCCAGTGAACAAAGTCACAGGCTTGCATGAAGTGGCTAGACAGTGACAAATTGGTTAAGGTGGAAAGGGTTTGTTAAGTAACTAGTCACAATAGAAATATGTATTTATGAATAAATAGAACATATTCTGTTATGTAAAGAACATTGGAATATGAAATATTCATATTTTCATGTTGGGTTAGCGCAAATGAGAATATGCGATTGGGTTTGCGCGAGAGTAAGGTGTTTTTTTCTCCATTGACGGCTATGCGGAAGTACGTGAATGCGCAAGCGATATTCTAACTTTGGATTTTGCGCTCGTCAGGTTAGCGTGAAAGTGAAAACAGTTTACTTTCAACTCATAATATGAGTGCAACCTGATGAATGGAAAAATCTTAATTCTAGCACAATTAACGCTCCCGCTCAGATTCCACTTATAATCTGGCCATTTATGTGAATGAATACTACAGTGTTTTCCATACTGTTATTCATTGCCATATCTTATTAAACTTGTGAGTGGACACTGCAGTATGTTCTATATTTGTGCCACTGTACTACTGCTATATTTTGCTGTGCAATAATCTGCTTTCCGTGTGAGTAACTCTTACAGTATTGCTATTTCTTGTATTGCTGTTGTTTATTGCCATGTAACATTATACTTTACTGATAAGTAGTTACTACAGTATTTCCCATATCTGGTTTTACTGTTATTATTGCAATAATATATTTTCCTTTGGAGTGCATACTTGAGTATTGCTCATATCTTTTATTACTGCTATTTATTCTGTGCATTAGAATACTTTTATTTGTGTGAGGATACTATAGTGTGTTCCATATCTTATACTTCTGTTATTTATTGCTGTGCATTAGTATACTTTATTTAGCTGTGGATATTTCAGTAATTTCCATATCTTGTACTACTGCTGTTTATTGCCGTACAATACTATAACTTTGGTTGTGCAATGATGCTACAGTATGTTCCATATCTGGTACTACTGTTATCTATTTTGTAATACTTTTATTTTTACCGTACAATGGTATCTCTACAGTATCCATTTCTTTTACTGGTGTTATACATGGCTATACACTTTTATATCATTCATGGTGAGTGCATATTACTGGATATTCATACAGTTGAGTTCCTTTTTTTAGGATATACTGTTGTGGTTCTGTACTTCCTACGTTTTCCTTAGTTGAATTTGTGTTTTCTTTCTCTTTCCTAAGGAATCTATGGAACAGACTGGAATTTGTCTACTGGATTCTCCCATCAGAGGGTAGATCATCTGACTGTCCATACCATAAGATGCATGTTTTGCACTCTGGTTACGGTCTTTCATTCTGCAAACAATTTTGAAGATTATTTTGTTGCAATAGTGAATCTACTCGGGTGGCACTAAGGTTCCTCCTTAGTTCCACTAAAACATTTAAAAACTGGACTTATTCTGAGTTTGTGCCGACTGTGTTGCTTTCTCTAAGTTTACTCGTCAACATGTTCTTTAGGTGCCTGGTGAGGTTCCTACTTTCTGCAATTATTATTCTAGTTCAAATATCTGGGTTTAACAACTTTCATCCTTTGGGGTGATTTGTCTTGCTTTCTTGAGTGAGCAGTGTTTCCTTCTTAAGGAAGTTTGATATCCTTAGCATTTTAGGATCAGAGTTCTCTTGATGATAAGGTTTTCTGGAATATGTCCAAGCAATCAGTCTGCTTGTATCACTTAATCTGCATAAGATAGGTTTGGTTTGTCTGATATTTCAGGTTTCTGGGATTCATTTCTCAAGGGTATAGGACAAGTTTCGGTCTGGGCGGCCTTCAGAGGTTTATTTGTTTGCTGTTTCAAGGAAATCAGATGAAAGAGAGTAATCCTTTCCTTGTGTGCAGGATCTAGTGATTATGGGAGTAATTATCCCTATTCCAGGGTTTTATTGTGGGAGAACTTTTAATTAGCGTATACCTATAAAGAGTATCTGCTCTGGTATTCTCCGCAGTTATGGCTTAAGACTATAACTGTTCAGGAGTTTCGCTTTCTTCAATTCCAAAGGTGTTCCCTTGGGGAGTAGCAATAGTTTTGGTCCTCATGAATTTGTTGTTGACAGTCTATCACCTGTTCTTATTAGTCCTTATTTCTCTTACTGTATTTTGGTGTATGGAGATGGTAGGGCTGATTGTGACAATTTTTCAGGATGGGGGGCAGTCTGGAGTTCTCGAGGGTATCAGGCAGTTTTGGTTGCCTCAAGAGGTGAGGCTCCCAATAATGTCTTTAATCTTTGATTTTTTTCAGACTTATCTTTTACTCAGATCAGTCAGACATCTTATCCTTGGTTATATTTTTCATTCATCACGTTGGTATCACAGATCTTCTGAGTTTGGCAGAGATCTTAAGTTTTACTTCTCAGCATCTCTTGTTTCTGAGTTTATTACCTGGAAGCAGAATATAGGACTATTCAGTCTCTATCCAGAGATTCTACAACCTTCCAGCTTTTATTTGAAATTGACTGATCCTCCAACAAATTTGTTAAATGCATCAGCGGCCAATTTGTGTTCTTTTTCTCCAATGTTGTTTTCACTGAGGGTAATTACTTGTTTCAGACAAGAAAAGATTGTTGCAATCTTTTTGCTCCTGCTTACAGTGGGAGGTATGTTGCAGATCTGTTACTTCTGCTTGGGAATGATTGTTTAGATGGGTGGAAAGGATTTTCCTTTCCAGCACTTGGCTCAAGGAAGCATGATGGGGTATCTATTATGAACTAAATTAATCCTATTTAAAACTAAATACTTACTTTTAAAATAAACCCTAATATAGCTACAATATAAATAATAATTATATTGTAGCTATCTTAGGATTTATTTTTATTTTACAGGCAAATTTCAATTTATTTTAACTCGGTACAATAGCTATTAAATAGTTATTAACTATTTAATAGCTACCTAGTTAAAATAAAGAGAAATTAACCTGTAAAATAAAAACTAACCTAAGTTACAATTACACCTAACACTACACTATACTTTAATAAATTATTCCTATTTAAAACTAAATACTTACCTGTAAAATAAACCCTAAGATAGCTACAATATAATTAATAATTACATTGTAGCTATCTTAGGATTTATATTTATTTTACAGGTAACTTTGTATTTATTTTAGCTAGTTAGAATAGTTATTAAATAGTTATTAACTATTTAATAACTACCTAGCTAAAAGAAGTACAAAATTACCTGTAAAATAAATCCTAACCTAAGTTACAATTAAACCTAACACTACACTATCATTAAATTAATTAAATAAATTAACTACAAATAACTACAATTAAATACAATTACATAAACTAACTAAAGTACAAAAAATAAAAAAAGCTAACCGCTAGATTTGGAGTTTTGTCGGTAACGACCCGAAAAACTAACGCCGACTTTTTTCTGGCCGCACCATAAAAATAACTCTGGTATTGAGAGTCCACATAAAGGCTGCGTTAGGCTCCAAAAAAGGAGCGTAGAGCATTTTTAACGCAGCTTCAACTCTCAATACCAGAGTTGCTTACGCAAGCGGCCAGCCTCAAAAACGTGCTCGTGCACGATTCCCCCATAGGAAACAATGGGGCTGTTTGAGCTGAAAAAAAACCTAACACCTGCAAAAAAGCCGCGTTCAGCTCTTAACGCAGCCCCATTGTTTGCTATGGGGAAACACTTCCTACGTCTGCACCTAACACCCTAACATGTACCCCGAGTCTAAACACCCCTAACCTTACACTTATTAACCCCTAATCTGCCGACCCCGCTATCGCTAACACCTGCATTTTATTTTTAACCCCTAATCTGCCGACCGCAAAGCGCCGCCACCTACGTTATCCTTATGTACCCCTAATCTGCTGCCCCTAATTTTTCAGGTAACTTTGTATTTATTTTAACCAGGTACAATAGCTATTAAATAGTTAAGAACTATTTAATAGCTAAAATAGTTAAAATAATTACAAATTTACCTGTAAAAGAAATCCTAACCTAAGTTACAATTAAACCTAACACTAGACTATCAATAAATTAATTAAATAAACTACCTACAATTACCTACAATTAACCTAACACTACACTATCAAAAAATTAATTAAATACAATTGCTACAAATAAACACAAATAAATAAACTAGCTAAAGTACAAAAAATAAAAAAGAACTAAGTTACAAAAAATAAAAAAATATTTACAAACATAAGAAAAATATTACAACAATTTTAAACTAATTACACCTACTCTAAGCCCCCTAATAAAATAACAAAGCCCCCCAAAATAAAAAAATGCCCTCCAAGCGGCGCTGAAGAAGTCTTCCATCCGGGCGATGTCATCTTCCAAGCGGCGCTGAAGAAGTCTTCCATCCGATGAAGTGATCCTCCAAGCGGTGCTGAAGAAGTCTTCGATCCAGGCGATGTCATCTTCCAAGCGGGGTCTTCAATCTACTTCAGGATCCATCTTCATTCCGCCAACGCGGAACAACCTTCTTTCCCGACGGACTACCGACGAATGAAGGCTCCTTTAAGGCAGTGTTTTTCAACCAGTGTGCCGTGGCACACTAGTGTGCCGTGAGAGATCCTCAGGTGTGCCACGGCAGACTGACAAATGTGTGACATATTTTTTAAACTTTGCTTGTTTTTTACTCCCAGTGCAGGGGTAGTTTGTAGGAGGCATGGCATAACAGCACAATACATACAGTATGTGTGTGTTTGTGTGTATGTGTATATAAATATGCTGTATTAGGCTACAATGTGTGATTTTTTTTAACATTTTGGGATGGTGGTGTGCCACAGGATTTTTTAATGTAAAAAAGTGTGCCACGGCAAAAAAAAGGTTAAAAATCACTGCTTTAAGGGACGTCATCCAAGATGGCGTCCCTTCAATTCCAATTGGCTGATAGGATTCTATCAGCCAATCGGAATTAAGGTAGGAAAAATCTGATCGGAACAGCCAATAGAATGCAAGCTCAATCTGATTGGCTGATTGGATCAGCCAATCGGATTGAACTTCAATCTGATTGGCTGATTCAATCAGCCAATCAGATTTTTCCTACCTTAATTTCCGATTGGCTGATAGAATCCTATCAGCCAATCAGAATTGAAGGAACGCCATCTTGGATGACGTCCCTAAAAGGAGCCTTCATTCGTCGGTAGTCCATCAGGAAAGAAGGATGTTCCGCGTCGACGGAATGAAGATGGATCCTGAAGAAGAAGATTGAAGACCCCGCTTGGAAGATGACATCGCCCGGATCGAAGACTTCTTCAACGCCGCTTGGAGGATCACTTCATCGGATGGAAGACTTCTTCAGCGCCGCTTGTAGGATCACTTCATCGGATGGAAGATTTCTTCAGCGCCCCTTGGAGGATCACTTCTGCCGCTCCGGATCTCCTCTTCGGTTCCATCGCTGCTCGGCTGAGTGAAGATGACTCAAGGTAGGATGATCTTCAGGGGGGTAGTGTTAGGTTTTTTTAAAGGGGGGTTGGGTTAGATTAGGGGTATGTGGGTGGTGGGTTTTAATGTTGGGGGGGTTGTATTTTTCTTTTACAGGCAAAAGAGCTGAATTCTTTGGGGCATGCCCTGCGAAAGGCCCTTTTAAGGGCTGGTAAGGTAAAAGAGCTTTGAACTTTTTTAATTTAGAATAGGGTAGGGCATTTTTTTTATTTTGGGGGGCTTTGTTATTTTATTAGGGGGCTTAGATTAGGTGTAAGTAGCTTAAAATGGTTGTAATATTTTTTAAATGTTTGTAACTTATTTTTTAATTTTTTTTGTAACTTAGCTTTTTTATTTTTTGTACTTTAGTTAGTTTATGTAATTGTATTTAATTGTAGTTATTTGTAGGTCATTTATTTAATTAATGTAATGATAGTGTAGTGTTAGGTTTAATTGTAACTTAGGTTAGGATTTATTTTACAGGTAATTTTGTATTTCTTTTAGCTAGGTAGTTATTAAATAGTTAATAACTATTTAATAACTTTTCTAACTAGCTAAAATAAATACAAAGTTACCTGTAAAATAAATATAAATCCTAAGATAGCTACAATGTAATTATTAATTATATTGTAGCTATCTTAGGGTTTATTTTACAGGTAAGCATTTAGTTTTAAATAGGAATAATTTATTTAAGTATAGTGTAGTGTTAGGTGTAATTGTAACTTAGGTTAGTTTTTATTTTACAGGTTAATTTCTCTTTATTTTAGCTAGGTAGCTATTAAATAGTTAATAACTATTTAATAGCTATTGTACCTAGTTAAAATAAATTGAAATTTGCCTGTAAAATAAAAATAAATCCTAACATAGCTACAATATAATTATTATTTATATTGTAGCTATATTAGGGTTTATTTTAAAGGTAAGTATTTAGTTTTAAATAGGATTAATTTAGTTCATAATAGAAATATTATTTAGATTTATTTAATTAATATTTAAGTTAGGGGGTGTTAGGGTTAGTGTTAGAATTAGGTTTAGGGGTTGATAATTTTATTACAGTGGCAGCGGTGTAGTGGGGGGCAGGATAGGGGTTAATAAATTTATTATAGGTGGTGACGGTGTAGGGGGGGGCAGGATAGGGGTTAATAAATTTAATATAGGTTGCGGCGGGGTCCGGAAGCGGCGGTTTAGGGGTTAATACATATATTATAGTTGCGGCGGGGTCAGGGAGCGGCGGTTTAGGGGTTAAACTATTTATTTAGTTGCGACGAGGTGCGGGATCAGCAGGATAGGGGTTAATAACTTTATTATAGAGGGCGACGGTATAGGGGGGGCAGGATAGGGGTTACTAGGTATAATGTAGGTTGCGGCGGTGTCCGGGAGCGGCGGTTTAGGGGTTAATACATTTATAAGAGTTGTGGCGGGGTCTAGAAGTGGCGGTTTAGGGATACTAACTTTATTTAGTTGCGGGGGGGGGCTCCGGGGGCGCCGGTATAGGGGGTAGAACAGTGTAGTTAGTGTGGGTGCTTAATGACAGGCTAGCAATAAAGCTGTCAAAAAGCCGAAGAGCAGCGAGATCGGATGAGTGATAACTATCACAGTCCGCTGCTCATCGCCCCGTACTTGGTGCACGGCTTTTTGACAGCTTTTTTGATAACTTAGGCGAATTTTTGCAGGTCCGCGGTGGCGATGTGAGGCGAGCTTAGGCGGGCGTATTGGGCCGGCGAAGGCAGGAAAAGTAGACGCGTTGATAACTACCCCCCTGTGGCTTATATCAGACCTGTTATAAACCCATTTTCCCCCCATGGAGTATCCGGTTCTAAAAGGCTTATGACATTTTTCTTTGGAGCCTTTACCTTTTGGGTTATTCAGTCTCCGCATCTGCAGTTTTGTTTATTAGCTATTTTGTTCAGCTAGGAGAGTTTGGAAATTTTCTACTGTCTTCCGTGTTCTCCAGTATTTGTTTTTTTTTCTTCAACACAATTAATTTGCGAACTTGGTCTGATTTTCCTGCCTAACGTGCAAATTATCCAGGAAGGTGTGTCTCCTTCCTTGCATCTTATCCCAAAATCATACATGGGGAAATTATGGTAGATATGCGAGTTGGGGCAGGGGGTTATTTTGCTTATTCTATTCCTTGTAGGATCTTAGGGGCGGTACAGTTTTGCCTTTATATACTGTGTCTATTTTTTTGTTCTCAAGATTGAGGCATGAGTTAAGCTCAATTACAAGATTGTAGCTTGTTGCTGTTTGCTTACTTTCCACTTGAGGATGTGTTCACCTCAGCTAAGGCAGATTTTGGAAGACAGATTCTTCAGGCGGTAGTTCCTGGTAAACAGGTGCCTGCCTTTCCTTTTTCCCCCACCCATTTCCTTTGTGGACTCCACAACTTGAGTATTAATTCCCACGACCTTCACCAAATTAGAAAAAAAATTATGCTTACGTGATAAATTCCTTTCTTTCTTGGTGGTGATAGCCCACAAACCCGCCAGTTTTTTCAAGGTTGGCGGCAGTTCTAGTTTGCACCTCTTTACCCTACTATAATTCTTACTTCTTCCTCCTTTCCTTGGCTATTTATACTACTGGGAGAGAGAGGGAAGTTGGAGGGATAGCTTTTTGTTGTAGGGTGTCTTTGTCTCCTTAGCACCAAGAAAGAAAGGAATTTATCAGGTAAGCATAAATTATGTTTTTACTATTTTTTATTTGTGTAAATGGGCTTATTAATAATTTGTTTACCTTTAATTTATTGAGCAGGTGATGTTTGTATCTGTTTGGTAACGTTACTTCTTAATGTCATACCATATGGTGGGACTACTTTCATGTGTAAACACAATCTTACGTTTGAAATTTTTGTTGAGGTACTTGTCTGTAATAAGATGAAAAGTGTCATCAAGGGTTTCTCAAGTCCTTTAAGTAAAAACAAGTACCCAGTAAATGTTTTGTTAAGCATTGAGAATTTGTATTATATAAGGAAAAACTGGCCTGGCACATGTTAAGTGTAGGACCATTTTTCTCCACAGCAATAATGAAAAAAAGTACTGCTGATAAACAATGAAAATCATGATCTCATCAACACAGCAAATGTCTGATTGGAAGCCGATAATATGTCAATAATTATATAGCAATATTTTGGAATTAACCCTTTGTTTAGTATGCAGAGCTTCTTCAGTTCATTGCTTAATTATTGATATATGCTTTGCATGTATTAAAGTAACAAAACATATTTATTTACTATTTGTCAGGTCTGAAACATGTCTGGCTTCTGAAAGGAAATGTTGTAGCAGTCTCAGATCATTTGAAAGTTCAACAACCATATATAAATATGATAACGAACAGCCTGCACTGACATTGTATTATCTGCGTCTGTAAAGTCGTCTGAAAAAATTATCAATGCTGAATGAAGGTTTATGTCACATAATATCCCTAAATGACACTTGAAAATCTTATTCAACAAAATGTTATTTGTGTAAATATCAGTATTGGACACAATTTGCTTCCTCATAAATCCTTGTGTTGGCTGGGTCATGATAAATAAAAAGGCCTAGGGATCATTTATGCCAGCTACAAATCTAACACAATTTCAGTTAGATCTAGCCTTTATTCAATGAGCAAGCGAGGTCTGGGTATATAAAAGCAAAGTAAGGTTTGATACAATGAGCATAGTTTATCCACAGCCTTTTTGAAACTACACAGTTGATATGAAACATTCACCATTCAAAATTCTGAAAGATTCTCAATCCAAATAAAATTAAAAAGATTACAGATATTCTTAAAAATACTAAAGTTTTTGTTTTATTTAAAAAAAAGAAAAGATAACATATTAGTGTAATATAGCATGTACTGAAATAATAAAGTATCCATTGGAAGTATTGAATGGTTTATAATATTCCATCTTCTATCCAGGGATTGAAAAGTTCTCTTGGCACAAGGTACAGGGTCCTTGTTTGCTAATTGTTGTCTTGTTTGTGTTCAGACTGTCTTGTGCGTGCTGCTGTCTGTGCTGCAGTAGAGAGAGAGGAACGGGACACACTTGCTGTTTCCACTATCTCAATGTCTTTACAACTGAGACAGGCTACTAGCTTCTCTCGTGAGGCACTAGAAGCAAAGAAGAACTCATAAGAAGCACCAGCCAGGAATGCCCCCAGCACAGGACCAATCCAATACACCTGTAGAAATAAAAGGCAAACATACAACACTGGTTCTTAAATATGCAGAAAATCCCATAAGTCTCCCATTCAGTACTGCATAAATAAATAACAAAGCTATGATATTGTATACATACAATTTATAGACATGCAGAAAGGCAAACATAAGAATGCATTAATACAACAGTTACAGAGAATTGCGATATGGATAAAGGGTTGATAATACAGTGAAAGATTAGTGTAAATGGGAACTGAATTGTAAGTTAGTTTTAAACACTTGAAAGAAAGGCGGACAGTCATTGGGTTTATGGTAACTAATTCCTAGATGTGGCTAGCACAATGCTTGAAGGTGTTAGAAGTGGTAAGAAGGTGAAAAGGATGAAGAGACTTGCCCGTGTCAAGCCATAAATATCTATAATTTCCACATTCATAAACCACTTCAGATTTACTTACTTGGTACCCTGGTCCATAACCTGGCATAAGGTCTGCTACATACTTATCTTCTACAATGAAATGAATCCCAAGTACTCTCTTTCCTTCTCAGTTCTTTCTCCCTCCTCTAAGAGCACATTCTGTTACTCTCTGCCCCCCAGCCTGTCACTCCCTTTTCTCATTTTCTTTAGTGTGGGGTTACTTACCCAGTGATATTCCCAAATCCCTGTAACCAAGGCTGGACCTAATGATCTCGCAGGGTTCATGCTGCCACCTGAGAATTGTCCCTGAGTGATAAGAAAGAAAAAAGATAACAGTAAGAAAGAAAATAGAGCATAAAGGAGAAACTCAAATAGAAGAAATGGATTTTGTAGGAGAAATACACTGGTTACACACGGTCATTAGATATTAGTGGGTTTTATTTGTTATAACTCAATTGTACAATACATTAGCTGTCTTTCATCTCTATAGAATACCTGTCCTACAAAGCGGTGATGGCATTTCATGACTGGTTTACTTTCTCTTGCAATGTCACAACCCACTAAACTGTACCCTGATATCATAAGTTTAAGAGAAGCATTAGGAGCAGTAATGCACTACTGGAAACTAGCTGAACACATTTGGTGAGCCAATGACAAGAGGCATATATATGCAGCCTACAATCACCAGCTGCTCCCAGTAGTGCACTGCTGCTACTTATGTATGCTCTTTAACAAAGGATATCAAGAGAACAAATCACAGTTTAAAATAGAGATATATAGGAAAGTTGTTTAAAATTCCATGGTCTGTCTGAATCATGACAGTTTAATTTACCATGAACTGACATTCTAAACACATATGCAACATCCAATCTAATGGCTACTTTTCTGTAGTGTTATCACTGTTTTGAGATTAATGGCACCACTCTCTTATGTTTAACATTTTTCAACATCCAGTAACCATAAAATGCAAGATTTGTTCCTGACTATGCAAATGTGTTTCAGTCAAAAAGAAGTAGAGAGCGATGCTTACAAAATCACCTGTTGTTGATACTCGATGACTGTTAAGAAACACCATTTGAAAGCATATTTTAGCAAACCATGGTATCCTTCAGCTACAATATTTTCCTTAACATAATATTAAATAGGTTATTTTGGGTTTTACAACCATTTAAATGCTAGTGACACCAAGATATACCTATCTACACCATTTAAAGGGACAGTTTACCCAATATGAGAATCATTTTTAAAAGCTTTAGATTAATTACATAGGGTATTGCTGGTCTAACAACAAAGTTCCTTTTCTCAGTTTTATTTATTTATTTATTTTTTAAAGTCATTTTTTATATTTCATTACAGTGGCGGCTCGTGGGTTATTCAAATGGGGGTTCACGGATCAGTGTGTATATATATATATATATTTTTTCAATATATATATATATATATATATATATATATATATATATATATATATATATATATATATATATATATCTATCAATACATATTTAATATTATAGAGAGGTTCCCTCTGCCTTTATAAGATAGCCCCTCACCTCACCTATACCTTATATACAGATATATAATATTATAGAGAGGATCCATCTGCATCACTCACATAGCCCCTCCCCAGTAACTTATAAATCAATACATATTTAATATTATAGAGAGTTGCCCTTTGCCTCACTCACAGAGCCCCTCCCCAGTAACTTATTAATAAATATATATTTAATATTAGAGGTCCCCTCTGCCTTACACACAAAGCCCTCTCACCACAACACACAGTAACACACAATGGCACTTGGTGAAACAGACAGAACAAAAAGTAACACAAACACACAATGGCACTTGGTGAAACAGACAGTACAAAAAGTAACAGAAACACACAATGACACACACAATAACACTTGGTGCAACACAGTGACATGCACAATAACACTTGGTGCAAAACACACTGACATACACACACAAAACACTCAGTGGAGCACACAGTAAGACTTATGGGCACACAAAGTAACAAACACAATAACACTCAGTGCAAAACACAGTGACATACACACACAAAACACTCAGTGCAACACACAGTAAGACTTTTGGACACACAAAGTAACACAAACACAGTGACATACAGACAATAACACTCAATGCAATACACAGTAAGACTTATAGACACACAAAGTAACACAAACACACAGTAAGACTTATAGACACACAAAGTAACACAAACACACAGTAAGACTTATAGACACACAAAGTAACACAAACACACAGTAAGACTTATAGACACACAAAGTAACACAGACAGTAAGACTTATAGACACACAAACAGACAGTAAGACTTATAGACACACAAAGTAACACAAACACACAGTAAGACTTATAGACACACAAAGTAACACAGACAGTAAGACTTATAGACACACAAACAGACAGTAAGACTTATAGACACACAAAGTAACACAAACACACAGTAAGACTTATAGACACACAAAGTAACACAAACAGACAGTAAGACTTATAGACACACAAAGTAACACAGACAGTAAGACTTATAGACACACAAACAGACAGTAAGACTTATAGACACACAAAGTAACACAAAGACACAGTAAGACTTATAGACACATAAAGTAACACAAACACAATGACACACACACACAAAGTAAAAATGACAGAGTACTATAATGTTTGACAGTCACCACACACAATAACAAACAGTGGCACATGCACAAAATAACACAAACATTAACACACAATGTGACAGACACAGTGGCATAAATAAACACACTAAGTGTGACACACAAACTTTTTGGCACACAAAGTAACACAGTGATGTCATATCACATGTACACAGTAACACAATGAGACACAACAACACAAGTCTACTCTATACACAGCTGTACAAACCTTAAGTTATGTGTTCTTGCTGCTCAGCATGTTTCTTATGGGCTACACTGAAAGCAAAGCACTGAGCAGACACACTTCCGGTTATTACATAAAACATCAGTAGCATGATGGGAACTGTAGTCATTTGAGGAAAGAATGTTACGCATCAAATCATGCTTTAAAAACTACAAATCTCATATGCACTGGAAAGTAGAGGGGTTTTTTTTGCTAGAAATAATAGTTCCAATTTACGGAGTCATGTTATCTGAAGGAAGGTGTAGTGATGACAGTTTGCTGCAAGTTTGTTTATGTTATGTTCAGTGCATATCAAGTCTATAAAGAACCAACATGCACTATATGTCTCACTGATGTAATCCCCATATAACAGCCTAATATTTGTATCATTTGATTTTTCACAATTACATTTTTTTTTCAGCTGAACCTTGCGTGCTGTTTCACTTTCAGGTTTTCTGTTACCAATCTCCTATCATTCTAGGATTTTTACTGAAAACGGCAGAATGATAGGAGATTGGTAACAGAAAACCTCAGTGAAACAGCACGCAAGGTTCAGCTTAATGCAAATGCAGAGAATCAGAGCAAGGTCTAAATACACTCACTGTAATAATAATATTGTGTCACGGAGCAGACAGAGCTAAAGCAAGCTTGAGAGACCAAGCTAAGATTCCCATTAACAGTACGCTAAGAAGATAGAAAAGTCAGACTGGGACTAACACTTTTCCACCGCCAGAAATGGATCTCACTGAGAGGGACACAGACCACCGCACTCACTCTGGCACATTTCTCAGGCCTAATACATCTAATACATTTTTCCAACACACACCGCACGCAGGGAGTAACTAGCAGGTAGGGAGCAGCTGAGATGTCAGTGAGTGGCAGCGCGCTGAGGTAAGAAGTGTCACTCAGATAAAAAAACAGTTGGCAACTATGCAGTACACTACACTCACGTCTGGTTATCACAGTAACTGAGTCAGTCACTAAAGTGCCGCCTGGGTTGTTGGACCCACTTGGTCCCATCATGGATGAGCCGGCCCTGGTTAGATCACTCAGTCCGGTCTCCTGCTTCTTCCTTTTCTGCCGCTGCCACTGTGATCCACAATATGGAGGGATAACATAGAGCAGGGAGGAGGGAGGGATAACACACAAGTTTAAAAAAACAGTGCTCCCCCTGCTGCCCGCCCATAGTAATGGCACTAATCGCACATTGAAAATTGTGCGATTAGCAGAGGTATAGGCTCTGTTATGGGCGGAGCAGCAGATAGATAGAAAACATGACCAAAAGGATATAGCAGCCTATACCTCCTCTACCGCACGTGCGGTAGAGAGGTATATTAAAGGATTTTTTTTTTATTTTATTTAAACTGCACAATCTAGACATTTTATTTAAACTGCACAATCTAGAACATTTTTTGGCTGAATAAATATAATTTTTCCAATAGGGGGAAATTATATTTATTCAGCCAAAACATGTAATTTCTTTCTTTTTTTCCCTTTTCCACAGGAGGCTCACGTGCGGGAGTGCACATATGGAGGAGCCTCCACTGTTTCATTACCAATACCCAGTACTGTATTTTCTGGCCGTACTGCCACTCTGCTCGCACTCCCAGCAGCACAATATGCATGCGCCAGCCCACATGATGATGTCACTGCTAGTGTGAATATGGACCAGCGCTCACTAAATGCGTGTTAGTTTTCAGCAGTGATCAGATTGTTGTGCTGCTACCTGGTGTGCATGAGTATTGTACCTCCTCCTTACATTTCTGAGTTCATATATGCATTTAGCAGTTTATTAGTCTCTTGATAATATACATATTAGTCCATGAATAAAATGCCTATTATACCTAATAGTGCGCCCATGTCTTAGTGCATGCACCAAACACAAAATCGGATGAGTTGCTTTGCAAAACATACTGCTGAGCAATAGTGGAATTCTGCAATATAGGCTTTACATTACACTGTCTGTAAGCAGATTGATTGGTTTCAGTCAGTCCTGCCCCTGAGACCAACACTGAAAGAAATTTCCCCTGAGAAAAATGGTCATTATAGCTAATGGTGAGTGCCCACATTATTGCAAGCACACTGATGGAGGATGCGCCTTGTTAACTTTTAGTAGTTTAAATATAACTGAATAAGGTAACATGATTGGCCATGGGGCGGGCTAAGGTAGCATTCTAGCACAATCCTTTTATCATGGCAGTCCGGGGTCATCTGGCAGAGCGGAAAGAAAACAAGGGAAAAAGGTTAAAAAAAAAAAATCCCTATTATAATAATTATTATTAGTCATCTAGTTTTGTTGTTAAAACTGCGTTATAGCTGCTTATGAACGCCATCACCACAGAGTAAACTGGTCCTTTAAGTATCCTGTAATTGTGTTAATGCATTCAGTACAGCATGATATTTTCACTTAGGGTGTATGTCACGGACAGGGGTGTACCACTACACCAATACCACCTCTGCCTGTGAGGCTCTAAGGGGACAAGGGTAACAGGGAGTTAATTACTCCTAACCCCCTGTTACCTGTAATCAGTATCACTAACGTACAATACAAAGTTACCTAAACGTAACAGTCTATTTACTCCAGGCAGAGCTAAACACCAGCCTCTGCCTCCAATTTGCCACACACAGAACTACTTGTTCATATATGACAGTGGGGAGAGTGCCAGCATTAAAGGGTTAACAGCACAGGGTCCCTATCTACTGTATTCCAATTCCTTACCAAGGTCTACAAACTTAAAATTAACCCCCAAATTCAACCACAGCACCCCAAAAATCAATGTTCACCAGCTACTGCTGCTACCAGAACCAACACACATTAATCTCCAAAATCCTACCTACACTTCCCCAAACATGAACATTCGCTGCCATCACCCAAAAACGTATTGCTCTAGGCTTTTGTGCTACCCCTAAATTACAGTTGCAATTAGCATCTAAAGAAAAATAAATATATAAAAATAATACTTTGGTGATGACTTCCGATGGGCGGTGCTCCAAGATGACCACTAACTTCTGAAGTTCTGTGCAATTTTCTACAATATAAGGCAATATAAGTGTCCGGGAACACCTCTGGATCAAGGCAAACCATCCCTTGGCTGCTAAGAAGCCTTTGAAACCTATTGAGCCATTTGGCATTGTGGTGGGCTCTCTGTCTCCACACTGTATATATGTGCTTTCACTTATTACCCACATATTGGTGACACTTAAAAGCAAATAATGGCTTCAGAAACCGGTGATTTCCTGCATTCTCTAATTCCAGCTCTTTCTGCTTAGCTATTACCTGCCTTTGATAAATTGGAATCGGCTATGCAGCAGTTGATGGTGCAGTTTCAAGTTTCAGACCCACCTGACACAAAAGAGACAAAGAGTATGGTCATAAGTGTCTCCTGCACTTCTACCGACATCTCCTCTAGCAAGCCTATAAGCCATTGTGTAGAAATTGAATCCGTACAATCTAAATACAATCTGAAGAACCTAAGAGATGTTTGTGTGACACAGAATATGAAGATATGCCTACAGCACCTATTCAAATGCAGGACATTTACTGTAAACAACACAAGACTGCTGTTCTCGCTATGGAGTTTTGCCTGTCTGTTCAACAGCAACTTTACCGTATCTGAAAAATCTCTTAAAGGATAATATCACCTATGACCCTTCCCCTTTTGCTGGATCTGCTCCACCAGCGACACAACATTCCAGCATGCAAACTTTGAGAAGGCTTCAATTATGGGTGTTCTGTTCACTGTGTAATAAATCACATGAGTGCGAGAGCACAGGTGTGTTGAACTTTCATTGTGACTTGTATCCACGGAGAGGAGTCGGCTAGCAGTTTCACACTGTGATTTATGTTTGAGCCGGGCACCTTTTACAAGCTCATTTCAGTTAAGCTATTGATACATAGACGGCTCTGCATTATAACATCCACCTCCCTATGTTATGCTAATTGTCATAAATATCCTCCTCAGCCCCTGAAAGGAGTAGATGTGTCTGAATTGGCATATCTTATTGACCAGCTTTCATATGCTCTGAAACACTTCTGTTCACATTATGTTTTGAACTATAGCACTGTTAAAAGTTTTGTGACATCAGCCAAATCTGACATTATAACACATATACTATCTGGGCTAACATTATTATAAGAATCAGCCAACTAAGCAGCTCAGCAATAGCTTCCTTTCTCACTGAAGTATTAGATATATTAAGTGCAAAGTCTAATGTCACTGACTGGTTTTGTCCATGTATTAACCTTTTAAGTTTTTTTCTATCAAAGTTTCCTCAATACTCAATATGAATACCTTGCAGATCTAATCTTCATATAATTAGTATTCATGGTAACACACTAGAGCTATCCAAGTTCCTCAAAAAATATATAGTTATTTCTTATAGTATGCGGACACTCAGGGGAGTGTTAAATGTTGTACCCCCCTTATAAGTACATTGAAGAGGTAGTTCAGGTTTCTACTGAAATACTTTATTATGTTATTATTATATTATATATTATGTTTATTATGTCCACTGTTTAAATTTTCCCACAAAGAGTTAAGTGTTATAGATCTCCTCTCAGCCCCTGAAAGGAATGAATGTGTCTGAATGTTCATTTCTTATTGATAACTTTCCATATGTTCACTGAACACTTCTCTTTTATATAAAGGAAGAGCCCGGATGACAGGATGGAAGGGAGGGTCTTTTGACCCCACTAGGAAGGAATGGTGGTGAAGTACAGGGCAAGGGGTGGGGTCTTAAAAGTTTTGTGACATCAGTTAAATCTGACATTATAACACATATACTATCTGGGCTAACATTATTATAAGAATCAGCCAACTAAGCAGCTCAGCAATAGCTTCCTTTCTCACTGAAGTATTAGATATATTAAGTGCAAAGTCTAATGTCACTGACTGGTTTTGTCCATGTATTAACCTTTTAAGTTTTTTTCTATCAAAGTTTCCTCAATACTCAATATGAATACCTTGCAGATCTAATCTTCATATAATTAGTATTCATGGTAACACACTAGAGCAGTGCTTTCCAAACTGTGTGTCGGGACACACTAGTGTGTCGCCAGCAGTGTGTAGGTGTGTCCCTGCTTCAGCAAATTTTTTTTTCAATTTATTTATTTTTTTGGTTTCTGACTTTCCGCCTGTCTGCTACGCATATCACATGGTTGACACATGATTGATACCTTGTAGGTCACAGATCATCTTAACAAATTAGCGGAGC
Source organism: Bombina bombina (assembly GCF_027579735.1). Classification (NCBI taxonomy): domain Eukaryota; kingdom Metazoa; phylum Chordata; class Amphibia; order Anura; family Bombinatoridae; genus Bombina; species Bombina bombina. The sequence continues at coordinate 996,794,583 of NC_069501.1, forward strand.
TCAGTGGGAACTGAAACTATTCCCATTGGCGGCTTTGGCGGCACTCCTGATGTGTAGTCTCCTTAATGGGCTCGTGACTGCATGTGTAGTCATTGAGTGGGACAGCAGTGTGTTTGCAGCGTGGGCAGTAGTCAATCGGACTCACCGAGCTCTGAGGGCAGCAGCTTAAACGCTGAGCTGAAGTCAGAAGTCACAGTGGGGTTTTATTGCAGCTAGCTCCCAGTAGTGCATTGCTGCTCCTGCTCTTGATATATGGATAGGAAGTGGAAGCTTAAAAATGCTTGATGATGAAATGCGAGTGTCTTTATCTAATATTCCACCAAATATTCAGAAACTGTGTTCATCCCATCAACCTCATACAGCCCATTAAAATAGTAAGTAGTTATTGGTGTTATTAAACTTTTTTTTAATTCTTGCACATACTTACTGTTACTTGTAAAAACATTTAGTTATTATATCATTTATGTATGCATGTGTCTGTATCTCTTAAAACAAGTTAGTTTAACCTCCTTTTTGCTAGTACAACTGAATTAAATACTGTGTCGCGAAATGATGTAGGTCTAAAAAGTGTGTCACCAACATGAAAAGTTTGGAAAGCTCTGCACTAGAGCTATCCAAGTTCCTCAAAAAATATATAGTTATTTCCTCATCTTATAGTATGCTGACACTCAGGGGAATGTTAAATGTTGTACCCCCCTTATAAGTACATTGAAGAGGTAGTTCAGGTTTCTACTGAAATACTTTATTATGTTATTATTATATTATATATTATGTTTATTATGTCCACTGTTTAAATTTTCACACAAAGAGTTAAGTGTTATAGATCTCCTCCTCAGCCCCTGAAAGGAATGAATGTGTCTGAATGTTCATTTCTTATTGATAACCCACTAGGAAGGAATGGGGGTGAAGTACAGGGCAAGGAGTGGGGTCTTAACTGGGGGCTTATAAGACCTAGACAGGAAGTCAGGTGGCCTCTTAGAAACAGGATAGTAATTACTTACCTGTGCCAGTGAGCCTAGAGCTGGATGGAGGAATTGCTAGAACAGGTGTTGCAGGCTGCCAGGACCAACGGCATAACCTGGATCAGGGAGTGGTTGGCGGCTGATCAGGCGGCTGAACCGGAGCAGGTACGTCCCCCTTGTGGAAGGGGGGCCATTGGGTGGGCCCAGGACCAGGGAACGGCCGATGTGGAGATCCAGGCCTCCAGAGAGACTTAGTCCGGGGGTGCAGGTGGGAAGGCCAAGGAGATTGGTGGGCAGGCCCAATGGCTGTGGAGGGAGTGAGGCAAGCGGCGGAGGTCGGCCACAAGGAGCTGAGAGAGGCACGCGGCCTACTACGGCACCAGCCAATGACGTAAGAGCAAAAACGGCAGAAGTATGTGATATGCAACTGGGAAAAAGAGGTGACAGCAGTTTGCTATGATGGCTAGGAAGGGTAAGGGGCCACTAGGGTCCCTGGAGATATAAGAGATTATTAGCCTGCGGCTGAGCGAAGGCGATCAGGTTTAGCTTCTTTTAGGGCAGTATGAAGGTTTTGGGTTAGGGCAGGCGTGATGGGGCATGTGGTGTAGGAACTAGACAGGTGTGGGGATCAGGAGTTAAAAAAAAAAAAAAAGAGGGGGAGCAGGTGGGCAGCAATGGGTATAAAAACAGGGATATAAACACAATATCTAGGGACACATGGTACGAGAGATTAGTGGGGCTCGGCTTTGGTAAATGGCAAGTAGCTAAGAGAGTCAGAGGTTGCGAGGGAAGGTAATGAAAAGGGGGCTGCTACACTGCTATAGGCACTGTGGGTTTGGGCTAGGGGGACCAGCGGGATGCTACTGGGGGTCCTTTCCTAGGATGGTAGGGATCCAAGTTGAAGGGCTGGGGGGGTAGAAAGGGCGAGCAGTAGGTAGGGGGATAGGGAGAGGTAGGAGGCGGGGTATTTTGGAACTGGAAGGTAACGTAGCTGTTGACCCCACAATGGGGTGAGGGGAATAGGGAGCAGAGAGAGCCAGGTAGGGTGGAGGATGAGGTAGTTCAGGCAGACAGGAGAGAGGAGGTTAGGGGTCGGGTTTTTGCCTCTTCTCCTTCTATGCAGTCTACAGAATCTGGAGCAGTTAAGAATTGCGGCCGGGCCCCGGTCACAGGGCCAGGGTTTGCGGACAGCAGCAGGAGATCACGTTCGCCCCTGAGGAGAGCACCCAGGGTAATGGAGGCCATGTCGCCTACATGGGCTCGGGTGAAACGATCTGCACCCAAGAGCAGGCATGACAGAGGGCATTCGCCCATCAGGAGAGGAGGAGATAGGAGGGATACAGACAGTGTCAGGAGGGAGCGATTAGGAGGCAGGGGAGACAGCAGGCATGCTGGCGGAACAAACAGGATTGAAGTAGTGGTGCAGGCGGGACCTGTGGAAGGACTGGTTACGACGGTACAACCTTCAGGTGAGACTACCACTGCATTGGGGACTGGATTGAGTGGAGTGGTGAGTGGTGAGAGGGAGACATTGCTGGCTGGACTGAAGGATCTGATTGCGGCATTGGAAAAAACGTGTCCTCAGCAGTGGTGGAGGCGTGGTGTCCGGCATTCTTTGTTGACTTATTTATACCCATGGGATGTTCTATCTCAAGTTCATATTTCGAGAAATTCAGTTCTTTTGTTGTTTGGGTGGTCAGACAGAATTTGGGGGTTTCATCCTTGGTACATTACCTGGATGATTTCTTGTTTGTGGGCCTGGCCGGGTCAGGGGTATGTGAAAAGCTGGTGAAAAATGTTTTGGGAAGTGGCAGAGGATTTTGGGATCCCGGTGGCTGAGGAGAAGTCGGAGGGACCGATAAAGTCCTTAAATGTTTGGGAATCCAGTTGGATACAGTGAGGATGGAGTACAGGCTACCAGAGGACAAGCTGGAATACTTGAGAATTACAATTAAGGAGACCTTAGCGAAGCCTAAGACAACGCTAAGGAAGCCGCAATCACTGATTGGCAAACTAAACTTTGCCTGTAGAATAATTCCAGTAGGGAGGGTATTTTGTAGGAGGCTGTCGTTGGCTACGGAAGGAGTGCCTGGGTTGCACCATCTGCGGCTCTCGGCAGAGTTGAAGGAGGACTTAAGGGTGTGGGAGATGTTTATGGCACAATTCAATGGCATGTTGCTGTTTCAAGAAGTAGATTGGTCGAGCGAGAGTTTATGCCTATTTACTGATGCGTCAGGGGCCCATGGTTTCAGGGCATATCTGAAGGGCAGATGGTGTGCAGGGCCTGGCCAGGGGGCTGGGTGGGCTGTTTTCGAGCTGTTCACGTTCCGGGGAAGCTTAACATAATTGCTGACTCTTTATCCCGTTTCCAGCGGCAGTGAATTTGCACAGTGGCCCCGGACATGGAGAGAGAGGGTATGGCTTGTCCGAAGTTGCTGTGGCAACTAGGGTTTCAATGCTAATGAGTATAGTGCAAGGGGCGTTGGCACCTAGTACGTGGAGGGCCTACGCCCGTGTTTGGAAACTGTGGTTTCACAGGAGGGGGAATGTTCAGTTGGGGAGTATGGAAGAGAATTTGGAAGGGTTGTTACATTGGGTCAGATCATGGGGTGATGAGAGGCTTTCATCCTCGGAGGTGAGGAAGAGGATGGCAGCATTGGCGTTCTTATTTCAACTTTTGGGATGGGAGGATGTGACTAAAGTCTTGTTTGGTGCGGAATGCAGTGAGAGGTTTGTGCAGAGGGAGAAAGCAAGGGGACAGTAGAAGGCCAGTCAAGTTTGCTCTGCTGGAGGAGGTGGTGAAGTGTTTGCTTGTGATATGTTTTTCTGATTTTGAGGTTCTATTGTTTAAAGCGGCATTTGTGTTGGCCTTTTTTGGGGCATTCAGAATCTCAGAGTTGGCGGGACAGAATAGACTAGTAGAAGGGGGTATGTTGAGAAAGGATAAGTAAGTGAAAAGGTGGAGCTATGGCTGAGAAATTCCAAGACGGATCAGGAGGGGGAAGGAGGACGTTGATCTGTATACGGGCTATATCTGGGCAATGTTGCCTGGGAACGACGGTGGGGGAGTTCATGCGTATGAGGCTGGGGGGAGAGGTTAAGTTCTTGATCCATAGTGAGGGGTCTATACTCTCAAGGTTCTAATTTATGGCAGTTTTTCGTAAGTCATTGAAGAAGTTGGGTTTTCAGGGGTCTGAGTTCAGAAAGCATTCGTTTTGGGGCGGCAACGGAGGCAGCATGCTTGGGTCTGGATGTGGGTGTGATAAAAATGATTAGAAGATGGAGATCTGAACAGTTTAGGGGATATGTGTGGCCTGAGTTGAGAGTATGAAGGGTACTAGGTTCTTTAATTTGTCTTTGGCAGATCTGATGAGATGCTGGCTAGTGGGGTACTCGTACATTTACTGGACAAGAAAAGCAACAGCAGTGAAGGAAGACGACATTCAACTGGGGCTAACAAGGGACAAGGTTTTGTTGAAATGGTTTTGAATCAGGGGTATGAAATGGGAACAAGTTGTGAGTAAGATTGTGGATTATGCAAAATATTTCTCCCCTCTTCAAGTTTCGTTGATCCATGCAGGGGGAAATGATTTAGGATACATGTCGCAGAAGGATCTGGTAGATAGGATGAAAGGGAGCCTGAACAGATTAAAACAGCTGTTCCTGGAGGTGTTGATAATCTGGTCAGAAATTGAGAGTAGAGTAGTGTGGAAAGTGGCTTGGGATCCAAAAAAGTTGGAGGCTTCCAGACGGAAGATAAACAGAACAATATCGGGGTATGTTAAAAAGTTGGGGGTTGTGGACTCCGACACGTAGAGTTCGAAGGTGAGTCTGGTAGGTGTTTTTACAGGGAGTGCAGAATTATTAGGCAAATGAGTATTTTGACCACATCATCCTCTTTATGCATGTTGTCTTACTCCAAGCTGTATAGGCTCGAAAGCCTACTACCAATTAAGCATATTAGGTGATGTGCATCTCTGTAATGAGAAGGGGTGTGGTCTAATGACATCAACACCCTATATCAGGTGTGCATAATTATTAGGCAACTTCCTTTCCTTTGGCAAAATGGGTCAAAAGAAGGACTTGACAGGCTCAGAAAAGTAAAAAATAGTGAGATATCTTGCAGAGGGATGCAGTACTCTTAAAATTGCAAAGCTTCTGAAGCGTGATCATCGAACAATCAAGCGTTTCATTCAAAATAGTCAACAGGGTCGCAAGAAGCGTGTGGAAAACCCAAGGCGCAAAATAACTGCCCATGAACTGAGAAAAGTCAAGCGTGCAGCTGCCAAGATGCCACGTGCCACCAGTTTGGCCATATTTCAGAGCTGCAACATCACTGGAGTGCCCAAAAGCACAAGGTGTGCAATACTCAGAGACATGGCCAAGGTAAGAAAGGCTGAAAGACGATCACCACTGAACAAGACACACAAGCTGAAACGTCAAGACTGGGCCAAGAAATATCTCAAGACTGATTTTTCTAAGGTTTTATGGACTGATGAAATGAGAGTGAGTCTTGATGGGCCAGATGGATGGGCCCGTGGCTGGATTGGTAAAGGGCAGAGAGCTCATGTCCGACTCAGACGCCAGCAAGGTGGAGGTGGAGTACTTGTTTGGGCTGGTATCATCAAAGATGAGCTTGTGGGGCCTTTTCGGGTTGAGGATGGAGTCAAGCTCAACTCCCAGTCCTACTGCCAGTTTCTGGAAGACACCTTCTTCAAGCAGTGGTACAGGAAGAAGTCTGCATCCTTCAAGAAAAACATGATTTTCATGCAGGACAATGCTCCATCACATGCGTCCAAGTACTCCACAGCGTGGCTGGCAAGAAAGGGTATAAAAGAAGAAAATCTAATGACATGGCCTCCTTGTTCACCTGATCTGAACCCCATTGAGAACCCGTGGTCCATCATCAAATGTGAGATTTACAAGGAGGGAAAACAGTACACCTCTCTGAACAGTGTCTGGGAGGCTGTGGTTGCTGCTGCACGCAATGTTGATGGTGAACAGATCAGAACACTGACAGAATCCATGGATGGCAGACTTTTGAGTGTCCTTGCAAAGAAAGGTGGCTATATTGGTCACTGATTTGTTTTTGTTTTGTTTTTGAATGTCAAAAATGTATATTTGTGAATGTTGAGATGTTATATTGGTTTCACTGGTAAAAATAAATAATTGAAATGGGTATATATTTGTTTTTTGTTAAGTTGCCTAATAATTATGCACAGTAATAGTCACCTGCACACACAGATATCCCCCTAAAATAGCTATAACTAAAAACAAACTAAAAACTACTTCCAAAACTATTCAGCTTTGATATTAATGAGTTTTTTGGGTTCATTGAGAACATGGTTGTTGTTCAATAATAAAATTAATCTTCAAAAATACAACTTGCCTAATAATTCTGCACTCCCTGTATTTGCATGATGGAGTGCACCTTAACGAAGTGGGGCTGCACTTGTTTAATTTCATGATGAAAGAGGGTATTGAAAAGGCCTTGGCAGGTTGGGGCAGTGCTCGGCCAGTGGCCGAGCTGTGGCAGGGTGCTTGTTATAATCTCTAGAGGCTTACGCCTGGGAGGAATTATGGTACCCCCTGTTAGGTTAATAGGGGAGGAGTTATTGAGGATGTGCCCTCCCCCCAGGGTGGGGGCGGGACTATGTGGAGGATAAAGGCAAGCACTATGGTTTGTTTTCAGTTAAAGTGTTATTTTGATTAAGATTGTATTTAATAAAATTGAGCTGCGGCCTTTTCATACCCAAGTTGGAGTGTTGTGTATTTATTGATAAGGTTATGAATAGCTTGACAATGTGGGGTCAAGAGCGCGTTATGTTTTGAATTATAGCAATGTTTAATCATTTTGTGACAGCAGCCAAAATTGATCCTCTGATTATAGCGCATATACTGTCTGAGCTAGTATTACTATAAGGATTAACCAATTATACAGCTCAACAAAGAGTTATTTTTTTATAACACTAAAATCTTTGATATATTAAGAGCCAAGGCTAATGTCAATGACTGGTTTTGTTCATGTATTATTCTTTTAAGTTTTCCTATAAAGATCTCCTCAGTACTCATGTGAATGCCTTACAGACCTAGTTTTAACATAATCAGTATTCATGGTAACACACTGGAGCTCCCCAATTATGAAGATGCAACTTTTTTCCCTTTTTTATAATATTCTTACACTCAGTAAAAGGTTAATTTTTGTATTCCCTTGATAAACATACTTTGGATGGGTGTTCAGGTCTCTGTTGAGCTGCCTTATTATTTAAAACATTTCTGGTATATGTTCTTATATGCTGATGGGCTTGTTGATACAGGTCAAGTTTTTCACTTATGTTCGGTTTGTATGTTATTTTATTAAAAAAAAAAATAAGGAGCACTGGTTGCACTTAAGGTGGGATTTGCATAGTCTTTGTTTTGTTCTCCATAATCATATACTAAAATGTAAGAAACCTCTATCAATTTAGAAGCATCTAATGTTCACATTCTTTGTAATGTTTGAAGCCACCTTTCTGTATTACTGTCAGAACACTTGTTCCACATTTAATAGCATCTTGGCTTACATTTAGTAGCAGTATTAATACCGCACTGTTATAATTTGTAAGGAATCAACCATTTTATTTTCTAGTTTGTGGAATGTAATACCTTTTGCATTTGTTACCTCAACATTCTTTTATATTATTGTATGTACCTGTGCATCTATAATAAAAAGAATTAAAAAAAAAAATACTTTGGAAACGTTATTCTCAAGCTTACAGAAGCCGTGAATTCAGTTTCTAGACAGATCTGATTAAATTTATAGTTTAATCTGAAAAAAGGGTCGCAGTGTATAAACAATGAAAAAGAAATACATGAAATTAGATGGTATATAAAAAGGGTAATTCAACAATAAACAATAGAGACACAATTGTAAAACAATTATTATAAAAAAAATAAAAGAATCAAGATACACAGAAATACTAAATTTGAAATTTAGATTAGACAAGATAACAAGTGTGTGCTGTTTTCAAGAGGTAACAGTTTCAAGTTTCAGGAGTATTAATGGCAGAGGAATTTTAGGATTCTAATAACTGAAAAAAACAGTGACAATACCGGCCTGGGGCGCGATCCGATATAGATCGTAGTTTGCGGCGCAAGCGAGGGAACCCGCGTCGCCCGCAGTTTCAGCTCGCAACTCGAGCTATCCCATATACGGCGCCGTCAGATGCTAAAGTGCCGTAAGTCTGACAAACCAGTGATGTCCAGAAATCTGCGCAAGTACAAATTTCTGGCGTCGCCAGTGACTTACGGCACGTTAGAAACTGCTGGCGCCTACAAAACCTGACTAAAGTCTAAATCACCCGCACTGTCTAACACGCCTCCCTAACATAGCCCGACAAGTCTAACCCTCTATCCGCTATCCCCCCTCACTATCCTAACAATAAAATATGTATTAACCCCTAAACCGCCGCTCCCAAACCCCGCCGCAACCTAATAAAGTTATTAACCCCTAAACCGCCGCCAGCTATATTAAATCTATAACCCCCTAAAGTGAGCCCCTACCCCGCCGCTATTTATTTTAAAATTATTAACCCCTAATCTAATCCCCCTACACCGACGCCAGCTATATTAACTATATTAACCCTAATTATATTAGGGTTAATATAGTTAATATCGTTATTATAATATATATATATATATATATATATATATATATATATTTCAAGTATAACAACCCTATCTAACTCTAACATCCTTAACTAAACTCTTATTAAAATAAATCTAATATTAATATTATTAATTAAAATATTCCTATTTCAATCTAAATACTTACCTGTAAAATAAACCCTAAGATAGCTACAATATAATTAATAATTACATTATAGCTATGTTAGGGTTTATATTTATTTTACAGGTAAATTGTTAATTATTTTAACTAGGTATAATAGCTATTAAATAGTTATTAACTATTTAATAGCTACCTAGTTAAAATAATTACCCAATTACCTGTAAAATAAATCCTAACCTAAGTTACAAATACACCTACACTATCAATAAATTAAATAAACTACAACTATCTATCTAAAAATACAATTAAATAAACTAAACTAAATTACAAAAAAAAAACCCACTAAATTACAAAAAATAAAAAAAAAGATTACAAGATTTTTAAGCTAATTACACCTATTCTAAGCCCCCTAATAAAATAATAAAGCCCCCCAAAATAAAAAAATTCCCTACCCTATTCTAAATTAAAAAAAGTTCAAAGCTCTTTTACCTTACTAGCCCTTAAAAGGGCCTTTTGTGGGGGCATGCCCCAAAGAAAACTGTTCTTTTGCCTTAAAAAACCCCCCACAATACCACCCCCCAACATTACAACCCACCACCCACATACCCCTAATCTAACCCAAACCCCCCTTAAATAAACCTAACACTACCCCCCTGAAGATCTCCGATTCAAGTTCAATCCGATTGGCTGATTGGTTCAGCCAATCGGATTGAACTTGAATCTAATTGGCTGATTCAATCAGCCAATCAGATTTTTCTACCTTAATTCCGATTGGCTGATAGAATCCTATCAGCCAATCGGAATTCGACAGACGCCATCTTGGATGACGTCATTTAAAGGAACCTCATTCGTCGGGAAGTCGTTGTGCCGGATGGATGCTCCGCGGCGGAGGAGCGAAGAAAGAAGATTGAAGATGCCGATTTGCTTGAAGACATCGCCGATGGAAGAAGACTCTCTGCCGCTTGCTGGAAGACATCGCCCGGATGGAAGAAGACTTCACTGCCGCTTGCTGGAAGACATCGCCCGGATCGGATGAGGAGTTCGGCCCGGCTGGGTGAATACCAGGTAGGGAGATCTTCAGGGGGGTAGTGTTAGGTTTATTTAAGGGGGGTTTGGGTTAGATTAGGGGTATGTGGGTGGTGGGTTGTAATGTTGGGGGGTGGTATTGTGTTGTTTTTTTTCAGGCAAAAGAGCAGTTTTCTTTGGGGCATGCCCCCACAAAAGGCCCTTTTAAGGGCTGGTAAGGTAAAAGAGCTTTAAACTTTTTTTAATTTAGAATAGGGTAGGGAATTTTTTTATTTTGGGGGGCTTTATTATTTTATTAGGGGGCTTAGAATAGGTGTAATTAGCTTAAAAATCTTGTAATCTTTTTTTATTTTTTGTAATTTAGTGTTTGTTTTTTTTTGTAATTTAGTTTAGTTTATTTAATTGTATTTTTAGATAGATATTTGTAGTTTATTTAATTTATTGATAGTGTAGGTGTATTTGTAACTTAGGTTAGGATTTATTTTACAGGTAATTGGGTAATTATTTTAACTAGGTAGCTATTAAATAGTTAATAACTATTTAATAGCTATTATACCTAGTTAAAATAATTAACAATTTACCTGTAAAATAAATATAAACCCTAACATAGCTATAATGTAATTATTAATTATATTGTAGCTATCTTAGGGTTTATTTTATAGGTAAGTATTTAGATTGAAATAGGAATATTTTAATTAATAATATTAATATTAGATTTATTTTAATAAGAGTTTAGTTAGGGATGTTAGAGTTAGATAGGGTTGTTATACTTATATATATATAATATATATATATATATATATATATTATAATAACGATATTAACTATATTAACCCTAATATAATTAGGGTTAATATAGATAATATAGCTGGCGGCGGGGTAGGTAGATTAAATTAGGGGTTAATAATTTTACATTAGGGGATAGATCAGTTAGATGGTGGCTGTTTTAGGGGTTCACATTAGGGGATAGATCAGTTAGATGGTGGCGGTTTTAGGGGCTCACAGTAGGGGGTTAGTTTATGTAGATGGCGGCGGTTTAGGGGTTAAATACTTTATTAGGGATTGCGGCGGGGGATCGCGGTTGACAGGGAGATAGACATTGCGCATGCGTTAGGTGTTAGGTTTTATTTAGCAGATCGCGGTTGACAGGGAGATAGACATTGCGCATGCGTTAGGTTTTATTTAGCAGATCGCGGTTGACAGGGAGATAGACATTGCGCATGCGTTAGGTGTTAGGTTTATTTAGCAGCCAGTTTAGGGAGTTACGGGGCTCCAATAGTCAGCGCAAGGCTTCTTACGGCTGCTTTTTGTGGCGAGGTGAAAATGGAGTAAGATTTCTCCATTTTCGCCACGTAAGTCCTTACGCTGTATATTGGATACCAAACTGCGCGGGTTTGGTATACCTGCCTATGGCCCAAAAAACTACGGGCGACGGCAGAAATATACGCGCGTAACTTCTAGGTTACGCCGTATATAGGATACCAAACCCGCGCAAATATTGGCGTCGCCGACTTTTGCGGTGACGATTTTTATCGGATCGACCCCCAAATCGTTATCTACTAAAAACAAGGGCAAGATTGTGATCTACTCCATAGTCAGAAAGGGATTCTAATGTAAATTTTACATACTCCAACAAATATTTAGTTTTGCATATAAATGTTATTTTAAATATGAAATGAAATATCATACATATATCATTCTTACCGCTGCTAATGCACCTGCAGTAACAGAAAAACCAATAGCAAGACTCTTTGGCTCTGAAATATCTCTGCGTCTGTTATCATCTGCTGCAAAGATGGTGAAAGCCATTTGAAAAGTAGCAAAAATTTCCATTGCAAGAGCTTGACCCGCATTTCCTTCACTATTGACCTAGGAAGAAAAGGCAGTAGATAAAGAATTTAGATGAATTAATGCGGTGCAGTTCATATCAAGATCACAAATTTTCAATAACATTTCCTTGCTGGATGTTTCCTTGTTGTCTACAATATTGGGAGTTGTTTGTAAAATCAGCTTGTGTTTATTAAAGGGACACTAAACCCACATTTTTTTCTTTCATGATTCAGATAGAGCATGCAATTTTAAGCAACTTTCTAATTTATTCCTATTATCAATTTTTCTTCATTCTCTTGCTATCTTTATTTAAAAAGCAGGAATGTGATGCATAGGAGCCGGCCCATTTTTGGTTGAGAACCTGGGTTTTGCTTGCTTATTGGTGGTTAAATGTAAGCCTCCAATAGGCAAGCACTATCCATAGTGCTGAACATAAAACAGGCTGGCTGATAAGATTTATATTCCTGCTTTTAATATAAAGATAGCAAGAGAACGAAGAAAAATTGATAATAGGAGTAAATTAGAAAGTTGCTTTAAATTGCATGCTCTATCTGAATCATAAAATAAAACATTTGGGTTCAGTGTTCCTTTAACACTGAGGTTCATTCCAATTAGTCAGATTTCTCTTGTGAAGTAAATGACATGGCTTTTTGTGGCAGGTTTGAACTCAAACAAATTCTAAATGGTTTAATCTTGTACAGTAACCCATTTCCAAATGCATTCATGTTATGTAAATTCTCCCTTTACTATGCAAGGAGAAACAGCAGATTTTCATTGTTTTTGGACTTTTCAAAATCAATACCATGGCCTGTTATAAATGTATTAAAATTATTTTGTTGTTTAAATATTGAAGAAATGTGTAAATTTAGTTTCTATAAAGTCCATCATCCTGGATGGCTTCTCACTACCTAAAGCTGAAATTTTCTAAAACTGCTCTCCTATTCCCTCCCTCTAAAAATCTCATCATTCCCCAAATCTCACTTACTATGGACATGGACAACTGTCATCACCTCTTCCCCTCAGGCCTACTGCCTTGGGGTCACACTTGACTAAGAACTTCCTTTTGCTTCCCACATTACGTCCTTAGCTAACTCCTGCCGCTTCCACCTTGAAAATATCTCTAAAATTTGTCACTTCCTCACTCAAGACACAACTAAGATTCTCATCCACTTCCTTATCATTTCCCGCCTTGACTACTGCAATTCTGTCTTCTCTGGTCTCCGAAGCTACCGCCTGTCCCCACTGCAATCCATCATGAATGTCTCTGCCAGGCTCATTTTCCTTAAGCATCACTTCAGATCTGCTGTACATCTTTGGCAACACCTCCACTGAATTCCCTTAGCCTCAAGAATAAAATTTGAAATTTTGACTCTAATTTACAAAGCCCTCACAAACACTGTAGCCTCCTATATTTCTGCCCTTTTCTGCAAATATTCTCCAACCTGCCCCCTCCACTCCACTCCTGACCTACTTCGCTCCTCATCTCTCATTACTTCCTCACACTCTCATCTGCAACACTTTTCTACAACTGCACCTATCATATGCAACTCCTAGCCTCACTTAGTCAGACTTGCCTCTATTCTCAAAAACGTTGTGTTACTTAAAAACATATCTGTTCAATGATGCATATAATTTACTTTAAGATGTCTCTACTACTTATGTTTCCCTCTCCCTCCATCTCCCCATGTATTTCCTTTAGAATGTAAGCTCACGAGTCCACCTGTCCTGTCGATCATTTTATCTAAAAATGGTTTAAGGCTTATAGTGACTCAAGGCAATGCCTTCTACCCTTACTATTTATGTCATTGTCTTCTGATTATCGTACCCCATAACTGTATACGTATGATTTATGTATAAGTCTTCTGTTTATTGTACCCCATAACTGTATACTTAAAGGGGCATACTTCTCAACATTTACTTCTATTATCAATTTTACTTAAAGGGAAATTCCAGCCAAAATTGGAATCCACATAGATGCATTTCAGTTTTGAATAGAAGCATTTTTGTAATACACACGTGTTAGCAAAAATGCTTCTAATTTAAAATATAGCTGTTTTAAAAGTGTATATAAGTATGCACCGTGCACCAGCATTTTAAACACAACACTTGCTCAGGGAGCCTAAGGTGCTTTACCATTTGATAATGACTCAATTTGTCAATTGCTGATGTGATACAAGCCACACTGGCGCTCTGGGCAGCTGCAGTATTTAAAATGCTGGTGCTACACTGACATTATCTAGCTATGCTTCACGTGCACATGCAGAAAAAAAGTTTAGTTAACACTAAAACAGTAATAACTTTTAGTAGAAGCATTTTTGCCAAAACATGTATATTGCAAATATGTTTCTATTCAAAGATGCAATTCATCTATGTGCATTTAATTCTCTTGCACCCAGATTACAAGTTGTGCGCTAAACCCAGTGAGTAAATAACGCTACAAATGTTGTGATATCACACAATCCATAGCCCTGCCATTACAAGTTACAAAAAACCTTCTTGTGTTGTGCGGTATGGTGCGTTAAGCTCCATACCGCACAAAAGCCAAGTCCTGACTTGACGTGCTCGTGCACGTTTTCCGCCATAGACATTGATAATGAAAAAAAAACTAACACCTGTGATTGCGGAATGGCGATCGCTATAACGCTTTCCCCATTGATTTCTATGGAGACAAGAAAGTTAGATATACATCTAGCACACTAACATAAACCCCTAGTCTAAATACCCCTAAACCGCCACCCCGACATCGCCGACACTAAATAAACCTAATGACCATTAAACCGCTGCCCCCGACATTGCTGACACTAAATAAAGTTATTAACCCCTAATCCGCTGCCCCCACATCGAAAATACGAAACTAAAGCTATTAACCCCTAAACCACCAAACACCTACATCATAAATACTAAACTAAACCTATTAACCTCTAAACTGCCAAACACCCACATCACAAATACTAAACCTATTAACCCCTAAACCGCCAAACACCCACATCGCAAATACTAAACTAAACTTATTAATCCCTAAACTGCCAAACACCCACATCACAAATACTAAACTAAACCTATTAACCCCTAAACTGCCAAACACCCAAATCGCGACTATCTAAATTAAACTATTAACCCCTAAACCTAACACCCCCTAACTGTAAATTAAAGCTACAATATAACTACCTTCAAATAAATAAAAACTTACCTGTGAAATAAAAAAAAAACTAAGCTTATATTATAAATAAACCTAACATTACTAATTCAACCCCTTAACGACCAGCGACGTACACTGGGCTTCTCTCTGCCGCGTTCTCACGAAAAATAGCAAGAAAACATTTTTTTCCTAATTTGCAGCAAACTAGGTACTGGCAGACAGCTGCCAGTACCTAAGATGGCGGCAAATAGGTATAGGGGGGGAGGGTTAAAGAACTGTTTGGGGCGAATCAGGTAAGTAATGCAGAAAATATATATTACAAAAAAAAACACAAAAAAAACCTTTTATTTTTATACTAGCAGACTTTCTGCCAGTACTTAAGATCGGGGTGACCTTTGGGAGGTGGGGGAGGGAAGAAATCTGTTTGAGAGGAGTCAGGGAGGGATCAGGGGGTTGATGTGTCAGGTGGGAGGATGATCTCTACACTATAGCTAAAATTAACCCTACAAGCTACCTGATTAACCCCATTCACTGCTGGGCATTATACAAGTATGGTGCGCAGCGGCATTTAGCAGCCTTCTAATTGCCAAAAAGCAACGCCGAAGCCATATATGTCTGCTATTTCTGAACAAAGGGGATCCCACAGAAGCATTTACAACCATTTGTGCCATGTGAAAAAGTTAACAAATATTTTTATTTGATCGCATTTGGCGGTGAAATGATGGCCTAGATCAATACTTTGGATTGTCTACTAAAAAAATATATAGTTTTGATAGGTAAATATATAAAAAAGGCTCTATTTCTGTTTAAATGTAGTAATGGCAAAAATACTAAAAAATGCTCTGATCTTTTGGGGAAGTTTTTGGGGCATATTTATCAAGCTCCGTATGGAGCTTGAAGCCCTGTGTCTCTGGCGAGCCTTCAGGCTCAACAGAAACACAAGTTATGAAGCAGCGGTCTAAAAACCGCTGCTCCATAACCTGTCCGCCTGCTCTGAGGAGGCGGACAGCGATCGCCAGAAATCAAACTGATCGAATACGATTGGGTAGATTGGCACCCCCTGCTAGCGGCCGATTGGCCGCGAATCTGCAGGGGGAGGCATTGCATTACACTCTCTGCATTCAGCATTGCACCAGCAGTTCTTGTGAACTGCTGGTGCAATGCTGAATCTGGATAGCGTAATGCTGTCCGCATTCAGCGATGTCTGTCTGACATGATCCGGACAGACATTTGATAAATAGGCCCCTTTGTCTGAAATTCCCAGTCCTTAAGGGGTTAACAAAATAAAAGAT
This sequence comes from Bombina bombina, assembly GCF_027579735.1. NCBI lineage: Eukaryota > Metazoa > Chordata > Amphibia > Anura > Bombinatoridae > Bombina > Bombina bombina. The sequence continues at coordinate 996,810,600 of NC_069501.1, forward strand.
ACCAAAAATCAAAAACCTAAATTACAAAATTAAAAAATCCTAACACTACGAAAAAACAAAAACAAACTAACATTACAAAAAAAACAAAGTGTAACATTATGAAAAATAAAAAAAATCTAAGATTACAAAACATAACAAACAAATTTTTCTAAAATAAAAAAAATTAAACCTAATCTAATACCCCTATAAAAACAAAAAAGCTATCCCAAAATAAAAACAATAAACTACCAATAGCCCTTAAAATGGCTTTTTGTAGGGCATTGCCCTAAAGAAATCAGCTCTTTTTTTAAAACAAATTACAAAGTCCCCCCTAACAATACAACCCCCACCCACCCAAACCACCAAAATAAAAAAGACCTAACGAAAAGAAACCTAAGCTACCCATTGCCCCTAAAGGGGCTTTTGTATAGGTATTCCCTTAAAAGGGCAATCAGCTCTTTTGCTGCCCATTAAAAAATAAAATAGCCCTAATCTAAAAAAAAAAAATCCCAAAAAAAAAACACAAAAAAACCTAACACTAACCCCGACAAAGGTACTCACCATACCTGACCTCCGGCGGTAAAGGTCTTCTTCCAGGCGCCTCCATCTTCAATCTTCATCCCGGTGTGGCAGAGCCATCTTACATCTTCATCCAGGGGTCGCAGAGCTGAGGTGGCATGGAGCAGAGCGGGATCGGCGACCACAATGACATCCGAAGTGGAGCCTCCCCTTCATGCGATCGTCTGCCGCAGACTGAAGATTGAATGCACGTACCCGTTTTATATTGGGGTACCTTGCATTCCTAATCTTCAAATCAGTCAGTAGGATGAGAGCTACTGAAATCCTATTGGCTGATTTTTTTTTTCGGAGTGTTAGGATTTTGTAATTTTGTAATTTAGGTTTTTTATTTTTGGTATCTTTTATTTTGTTAAAACAGTAATGTTAGGTTTATTTATAGTTTAAGCTTAGTTTTTTTTTTCACAGCTAAGTTTTTATTTATTAATTATTATAGTTTAATTTAGGTAGTCACAATGTGAGTGTTTAGTAGTTTAGGGGTTAATAGGTTTAGTTTAGTATTTGCGATGTGGGTGTTTTGCGGTTTAGGGGTTAATAGGTTACATTAAGTATTTTTAATAGTTTACTTTGTTTTAAAAATGCTTAGACTAATTTTTGCTGAGTATTTTTTACCTCCATAAAGCTTTTAGAATATCCTTGCAAGAACCCACTTAAAAATCATGTATTACCCATGTTTTTATATTAATTTAATTTTCTTTTTCCATGTGTTTGATGTGTTTGTAAGAGCAAGAAAAATACCAGAAGCTCAGTAATATCACAATGCATTCTCAGGGGCATATTTATAAAGCTCTGTATGGAGCTTGATGCCCCATGGTTCTGGCGAGCCTTCAGGCTCACCAGAAACACAAGTTGTGAAGCAACTTGTCCGCCTGTCCGCCTGCTCTGAGGCGGTGGACAGACATCGGCGGAAATCAACCTGATCGAATACAATCAGATTGATTGACACCCCCTGCTGGCGGCAGATTGGCCGCGAATCTGCAGGGGTTGGCATTGCACCAGCAGTTCACCAGAACTGCTTGTGCAATGATAAATGCCGACAGCTTTATGACTTAAATCTTGTTCAGCTTACATGGTTTCTAAGAATAGGCTATTATCAGTCCCTTTTGAAGAGTAGATGCTTTTTGGATCAGAATTGGATTCTATTATCAAAACTGTCTCTGGGGAAAAAGGGGGCTTTTCTTCCTCAGGACAAGAAATCTAAAGAGAAGTACAAACAAACTAATCATGTTTGTTCCTTTCACTCCCATAGAGATCAAATGTCCCCTTCATCAAGAAGTCGGAGTCCCCCAAACCTTCCTGGAAACCAGGATCTTCTTGGCCTAAAAAAAAAGACCAAAAGCCCAACTCAAGTAAGAAATCTGCAAAAAACATTAGACCTCCATGGGAATGGTTTCATCTGACTCACGTTACATAGGATCCTGTAAAGGCGGCTGCCTTTGTTCAATGTATTCAAGACATAGAGGATATGGTAGTGATCCAATCTGTTCCAATATCTCAACAGGGTCAGGGTTTCTACTTCAACCTCTTCATTGTTCCACCAAAAGAAGAGACTTATCGTCCAATTCTGGACTTAAAAAATCTGAACAAATTTGTTTGGGTACCCTCTTTCATAATGGAAACGATCCGTACCATCTTGCCTCCAAATCAGAAGGGTCAATTTATGACAACTATAGATTTAATGGATGCATATCTGCATATTCCAATTCACAAGGATTATTTCCAGTTTCTAAAGTTTGCTCAACAAGCATTCCCAAATTGTGGTCCTCCCCTTCAGTCTGGCCACTGCCTCTTGCATCTTCATGAAGGTTTTAGGGGCTCTCTTAGCAGTGATCAGAGCTCAGGGAATCTCTGTTACACCTTATTTGGACGATATATTGGCCCAAGCGCTGTCTCTTTCTCTGGATACTGATCATACCCACAGAATGGTACAATTCCTTCAGTAACATCATTTGTGAAATCAATGTCCCCAAAGTTCGTTATCACCAGCCACAAGAGTAGTCTTTCTTGGTGTGATAATAGAATTGTTTCAAAAGCACTTATTTTTCATGAAACTTCACAGAACCAAACTTCAGACTGTCTGTCTTTTCCTACAGATGGCTCATTCTCCATCTGTAGCACAATGTATGGAAGTAGTGGGGCTTATCATAGCAGCATCAGATGCGGTACCTTTTGCTTGCTTTCATCTTCATCCTCTCCTATTGTCCATGCTTCAAAAGTGGTCAAAGGATTGTTTCCATCCGGAACAGCACAGAGAGCTTAATTCTTCAGTCAAACAATCTCTCTCATGGTGGACCCTTGTATAATCTGGTTCTCAAATCTCTGAATTTAATGGCTTAGAGGTTGAACGACTAGTTCTCAAAAAAGAGGTTTCTCAGATTCTGTTATCTCTACTATACTGCAAGCCAGAAAGCCTGTTACAGAGAAAATTTATCATAAGATTTGGAAAGCTTACTTTTCATTTGGTGTTCTTCTGGAGGTTTCTCTTTGAAATCTTTTAGAATCCCTAGAATTCTTCAGTTCTTTCAGGATGGACCAGATAAGGGACTATCGGCTAGTTCTTTAAAAGGGTCAAATTTTGGCATTATCTTCTTATCTCCCCTTCTTAATTTTTCATCACAATAAAGCAGTCCTCCAGTCTAAATATGATTTTCTATTGAAGGTGGTGTGTTCTGAAAATATTTAATCAGGAAATTGTTCTAGGTAACCAAATCCTTCTAACGCTAAAAAATGCCTACTTCACAATTTGGATGTAGTCAGAGCCTTAAAATTCTATATTCAGGCTGCTAAAGACTTTAGTCAGTTTTCTATCTTGTTTGTCCACTTTTGAGGTCCTCGAAAGGGTAAAAAAATACAGTGGTCGCCTTGGCATCATGGCTAAAACAAACTATTCATAAGGCTTACTTGGTTGCAGAAAATCTGCCTCCAAAAAGAGTAACTGCTCAGTCTGCTAGATCTGTATCTACTACTTGGGTCTTCAAAAATGTCTCCTCCTTGGAACAGATTTGCAATGTGACAACTTGTTTGTCGTTTCATAACTTTTCTAAATTTTTTCTTTTTGATATTTATGCTTCTTCCAAAGCTGCCTTTGGCAGGAAAGTCCTTCAGGCCACAGTGTTCGGCAAATAGGAACTGTCATAATTTTGTCCCACCCGTCCTTAGCATGGACTCTGAGCTTGGGTATTGTAGTCCACATGTTATGGACACCTATGGACTCTCCTTATCTTATGAAAGAAAACAGAATTTATACTTACCAATAAATTTCTTTCTTTCGGGATGAACAGAGTCCATAGGACCTGCCCGCATTTTTACTAGATGGGCGATAGTTTAAATTTGCACCTCTTAACCCCGCTTTCTGTCTTTCCAACCTTTTCTATCTCTCTGCCCATCTTTACGTAAACTGAGTGAGGAGAGGAGGTAGGAGGGATTAAAGCTCTTGTGAGGGTTCAGGAACTCCACCTAGTGGCAGAATATATATCCCACATGTTATTGACACCTATAGACTCTCCTCTTCCCGAAAGAAATACATTTATTGGTAAGTATAAATTCTAGGTTTTTGCTTATGATTTAGATAGAGCATGCAATTTTAAACAACTTTCTAATTTACTTCTGTTATCAAATTTGCTTCATTATCATGGTATTCTTTTTTAAAGGAGCAGCAATGCATTACTAGGAGCTAGCTGAACATATCTAGTAAGCCAATAACAATAGACAAATATGTGCAAAAGGAGCATGTAATTTTACAAATGCTGTCTTAAACTACAAATGGAGGGCGATTAACCAATAGAACCCATATTACAAGTCGGGCATGAAAAATATATTGCAAGCTTGATGTAAATAATGCTCCCATTACTTTCAAACTCACCCTCGCATTACAAGTTTATGGTTAACTCTTGTCCAAGAGCGATAATAACAATTAACAATAAAAATATTAACCAAAGTAAAAAACTCTGGTAAAGTCATTATTACCGACGCCCGTTCATACTGGACTTTTTACATACACTGTCAGAAAAAATTTGCAAAAATTGTACCTTTAGGGGTACAACAGCTTGTCACTGGGGCAGTACCCTCAAAGGTACACCTGCTGTACCCTTTAAAATGGGTACAAATTGGTACCCTTGCAGATTGTACCTTTCAAAGGCAAATATGTACCTTTGGTGACTAGACTGGACCTCAGTCCTATGGTACCATATTGTACCCTTAAAAAAAATGGTGCAAATTTGACCTTTTAAGGGTACTGCCCCAGTGACAAGCCCTTTGTACCTCATGATGGCAAATTTGTACTCAACACAGCATATTACAAATGTTGTTCCATTAAATATTTTATATAACATTCAAATATGCATTCATTTAATGTCTACTTTTTCAGGCAGTATTACAATAGCCACACTGCAGCTTTTAAATAAATAAATAAATAACTTGCTGCAGAACCAACTGATTGAGCAAGGCTAAACAACCAGTTCCAAAAAGAACTACTCACTGTGTTATATATCACTCTCTACTAGACTCTAAAAATACCCCATTTAATTTAGGGTGACATGCCACATAAAACATAAATATATAGAAAACATATAAAAAACAACATAATAATAAAATATAACTCTAACGAAAAGAAGGGGGATTCGGGGGAGGGATAAACGATAAAACTCACAACCATACATTGAATTGTCACTCTATGCAAAATATATGCAAATGAGTATATTTCCTCAGTACACATTTTGGTGATGAACCTTCTACCAATAGATGGAGCTGTGTTACGCATGTCAAGGAACTTTCAACCAACAGATGGCGCTATAGCGTGTTACACAATGTCCATGTATGTGACTGGGGAACGGTTATAATTTTTAATTTTTTTTTAAAAAAAAAATAGTTCTTAAACAGCTCTTGTTTATTTTATAGAGTTTTTAAAAAAAAATGTTCTTTGTAATTTTAGTTAATACATTTGCTTTATGTTTAAGAGTTAATATCTTGATGCTCTAAATATAAACATTAAAATGTTAAGTGCTTGTTTGCTATTTAGAACCAGTAACACAGAATCATTGAATATATGGGTTATTAAAGGGACAATCTAGTCAAAATTAAACTGTCATGATTCAGATAGGGCATGAAAATTTAAACAGCTTTCCAATTGACTTTTATCACTAAATTTGCTTTGTTCCCTTGGTGGTATTTTTCAAAAGCTAAACCTAGGTAGGCTCAAACTGATTTCTAAACCGTTGAAAACCACCTCTTAGCTCAGAGCATTTTGAAAGTTTTTCACACTTAGACAGTACTAGTTCATGTGTGTCATATACAGTGGATATAAAAAGTCTACACACCCCTGTTAAAATGTCAGGTTTCTGTGATGTAAAAAAAATGAGACAGAGATAAATCATTTCAGAACTTTTTCCACATTTAATGTGACCTATAAACTGTACAACTCAATTGAAAAACAAACTGAAATCTTTTAGGTAAAGGGGAAAAAAAAATAAAACACTAAAATAATATGGTTGCATAAGTGTGAACACCCTTAAACTAATACTTTATTGAAGCACCTTTTGATTTTATTACAGCACTCAGTCTTTTTGGGTATGAGTTTTTCAGCATGGCACATCTTGACTTGGCAAGGTTTGCCCACTCTTCTTTGCAAAAACACTCTAAATCTGTCAGAATGCGAGGCCATCTCCTGTGCACAGCCCTCTTCAGATCACCCCACAGATTTTGAATTGGATTCAGGTCTGGGCTCTGGCTGGGCCATCCCAAAACTTTAATTTTCTTCTGGTGAAGCCATTCCTTTGTTGATTTGGATGTATGCTTTGGGTCGTTGTCATGCTGAAAGATGAAGTTCCTCTTCATGTTCAGCTTTCTAGCAGAAGCCTGAAGGTTTTGTGCCAATATTGTCTGGTATTTGGAACTGTTCATTATTCCCTCTACCTTGACTAAGGCCCCAGTTCCAGCTGAAGAAAAACAGCCCCAAAGCATGATGCTGCCACCACCATGCTTCACTGTCGGTATGGTGTTCTTTTGGTGATATGCAGTGTTGTTTTTGCACCAAACATATCTTTTGGAATTATGTCCAAAAAGTTCAACTTTGGTTTCATCAGACCAGAACACCTTTTGCAACATGCTTTTGGGAAACTTCAGATGTGTTTTTGCAAAATTTAGCCGGGGTTGGATGTTTTTTTTGTAAGAAAAGGCTTCCGTCTTGCCACTCTACCCCATAGCCCAGACATATGAAGAATACGGGCGATTGTTGTCACATGTACCACACAGCCAGTACTTGCCAGATATTCCTGCAGCTCCTTTAATGTTGCTGTAGGCCTCTTGGCAGCCTCCCAGACCAGTTTTCTTCTTGTCTTTTCATCAATTTTGGAGGGACATCCAGTTCTTGATAATGTCACTGTTGCACCATAGTTTCTTCACTTGATGATGACTGTCTTCACTGTGTTCCATGGTATATCTAATGCCTTGGAAATTCTTTTGTACCCTTCTCCTGACTGATACCTTTTAACAATGAGATCCCTCTGATGCTTTAGACGCTCTCTGCGGACCATGGCTTTTGCTGTAGGATGCGACTAACAAAATGTTAGGAAAGACCTACTAGAACAGCTGAACTTTATTTGGGGTTAATCAGAGGCACTTTAAATGATGACAGGTGTGTACTGACTCCTATTTGACATGATTTTGAATGTGATTGCTTCATTCTGAACACAGCTACATCCCCAGTTATAAAAGGGTGTTCACACTTATGCAACCATATTATTTTATTTTTTTATTTTTATTTCCCTTTACCTAAAAGATTGCAGTTTGTTTTTCAATTGAGTTGTACAGTTTATAGGTCACATTAAATGTAGAAAAAGTTCTGAAATGATTTATCTTTGTCTCATTTTTTTACATCACAGAAACCTGACATTTTAACAGGGGTGTGTAGACTTTCTATATCCACTGTAGATAACAATATGCTCACTCCCATGTAGTTATTTAGGAGTCTGCACTGATTGGCTAAACTGCATGCCTGTCAAAAGCACTGAGATAAGGGGGCAGTCTGCAGAGGCTTAGATACAAGGTAATCACAGAGGTATAAAGTATATTATTATAACCGTGTTGGTTATGCAAAACTGGGGAATGCGTAATAAAGGGATTATCCATCTTTTTAAACAATAGCAATTCTAGTGTAGACTGTCCCTTTAAGTATATTTTTTGCTTTGCCCACTTCTTGCATATTACCAACAACAATTGAACGTAATTATTTTGCTGTACAACATGTATGTTTAATTAATTTGGGGTGACTGCCAGTTATGTGAATATGAATAATTGAGCTGTACAAATGATATGGACTTGCAGGGTTTGGCAGCCTTGAACCACCCATCCCGCTGAACCTTTTAGTCACACAAGTGATTGTACCTTTTTGGGGGGATTAAATGGTACAGACAAGGACCCTTTGACAGTTGGAAACATATTTGTACCTTATTTACCCCTAAATGGTACATATTAGTTCCTTAGGGTGTAATTATGATCCATTGAGGGTACAACCACAGCAGTTGTACCCTAAGTGTTCACAAACTGACCCCAACCGTACCCTTTTTTCTGACAGTGTAGGGTACTTCTTTTGTGCATTAAAAAAAACATAACGATGCCATTTTTAGATGCTCTTAATATACAATGGTCTAATTTAATTAAGGTTGTATTCTTATCTGTTTTATATTACTTTGTTGTTGGTTCATCCTGAAATTTGAATATTTAAAGGGACATTAAACCCAACATTTTTCATTTATGATTCAGATAGAGAATACAATTTTAAACAGCATTTCAGTTTACTTCTATTATCTAATTTGCTTTATTCTTTAGATAGCCTTTGCTGAAGAAATATCAATGCACATTTATGAGCCAATCACATGAAAAATCTATGTGCAGCCACCAATCGGCAGCTACTGAGCTTATCTAGATATGCTTTTCATCAAGATAATGAAGCAAATTTGATAAAAGAAGTAAATTAGAAAGTTGTTAAAAATTTGCATGTTCTTTCTAAATCACAAAAGAAAAAAAATGGCTTTTATGTTCTTTTAAGTTTATTCATTTGCCAGTTATATGTAATGTCTCATAGCACACAGAACAGGATCCCACAATCTCGGTCTTTACAGGGAGAAATTACAGTTATGCAAAAAAATCAAGCAGCTCCTTAGTGTAAATGGTAGAAATGGTGCCTTTTTTTTTTTACACGTTTTACAGTGTGTGAAATATCTAAAAACCCATTATTGTAAATGTGAAAAGCCATGACCATTGCTTATGTGCAAGATATCACTATTCCATAATGTTAATCACCTTTCTAGACCAAAGCCTCACCAAATTAAAAACACATTTATTTTTAAAATAAACAGTTAAAACAATGTACAATGAACAATTTTACAGTATAATGCATATAAATAGTTAGACAGTTAATCCAGACCCTTATTTGATCTTCTCTGCCAACTCAAATAAATATACCGTGATCTCTCTGACACTGGAGAGAGCTAAAGGACATGTTCTAATATGTATGGGTAATATCATATGTAGTGTGAAGTATCATATAGATATGGGCATATATAGGCAGATAAGTAGTTAAAGCACTGATATGTATAAACAATATTTAATATATAGTGTAATAGAAACTAAAAATAGAAATAGAAATAGGCATAAAAACATATGTTAACAAAACATATATTGAGATATAATCACTTGACACATTTGAAAAACAGGTTGTGTCCACAACTTATATATAAAAAATTCCAGCAAAAAAGGTCTCTAAGTTCTAAGGTCAATAGAAATTTCTGTATACGTTATATATAGCTAGTATATTGTGCATATGATAGTGCCAGGCAAAGTAGTCAGGAAATATATTGACACAAAGTCAAGCTTTTCTGGTTGGTTTGAGCAATATAGTTGTATTGTCAATAATATGAAAAATATGGAATAGTCAGTTATGAAAAGGCAAAGTTCCGGGATCAGAGCAATATAGTAGTGTTGCCGGCAATATGGCAAATATTAAATAGTAACTTTACGAGAAGGCAAAGTTCTGAGATCGTTATATTCTTATACGTAGTACAAGCTGATATGTGTAAAGTCTTTTGGTAGAGTAACTACGTATCTCTTGGAGTGATAGTCAGAAAGGGGAATACTATTCCCCAAAACTTAGTATTATATACCACTCAAACAAGGCAAAGTGATGAAAAGTTGGTTACTGACCGGTCAGTTTTGTAGTATGTCTTACGATCGGTATTCCTTACCGGACCTCTGATATGGCTTCTTCTCCTTACAGTAGCCACACTCTTTGACAGACTTAAAGCTATGTTTTCTCCCTTGCTCTTGACGAGGCTTATCAGCGGGTGTACAGCGTCTTCACTGACTGCACTGTCGGTTGGTCATCTGACCTTCTGCCAATCATGTAGCTGGATTTTCGTTATTGCTCCAAGTTTGAAAATAAAGCTGTCCTTGTTGCTTTAAAGGATATTAGAACTTCATAAGCCTCAAAAACTTATAGAGACAAGTCTTCGGTCAACGCGTTTCGGCAAATTCTGCTTTTATCAAGACACATCATACACACATGTACTTTATACCCATAATTCCCCAGCTCAGATAAATCATTTACAAGTGTTACTATTCTTATGAAAGTAAAAAGATTAATTTCAAATGTTTGCTATTGTCATTTCACACTGTACTGGCATTGATGCAAACACTTGTATTGCAAGGCACTTTTTGCTCAAATATTTTGTAAAAAAAGGAAATAGAAGCTCTCCAATATGCCAAAAATTCAATTCTTTATTAGAATCATATGCAGAGTCAAACAGCCACAACGTTTTGGGGTACCGTGCCCTTAATATTTTGTAGCAAGTAACACTACAGGCATATGTTTTAGCCCTAAGTACAACTGTAACACGATAATATTCTTAGGTTAAAAATATTAGACGCAAGAGTGCATATCCCACAATTTGAGAAAAAATTATTATTTCAGGATTTAAATTGAAAATCTGGTTTTATGGAATGCAAATGTAGCAAATCTTTGTGAATATCAGAGAAACAAACATAATAGACAAAACGCACACACACAGTGACAACACACATATAGGGCCAGATTATGAGTGAATCGCTAACATTTGCGCTCGAGCGATAAGGGGTTTATCGCAGGTGTTTTTTGCTCGTCGGGTTTACCGCTGATATTACAAGTTGAAAGTAAACATGATCGCTTGAGTGCAATTACTGCATCCTCAGAGCTTGGGTTAACTGTTTTGCAAAACTAAAAAGTGTCCCAAAACACATACAAAAAATACTTTACAGAGTACAGTTACACTCATAATAACACTATCTGATAAAAAATACTCTAAAAAAAGTTGCACTCAAAAGTTAAAAAGGATCAAAGATATGAGATCACAGGCGTTAGAAGAAGAAAAAAAAGGCAGCCAAAGGGCTTTAACACAGATATACATACATATATATGTCTAAAAATGTATATGTACAGGGAGTGCAGAATTATTAGGCAAATGAGTATTTTGACCACATCATCCTCTTTATGCATGTTGTCTTACTCCAAGCTGTATAGGCTCGAAAGCCTACTACCAATTAAGCATATTAGGTGATGTGCATCTCTGTAATGAGAAGGGGTGTGGTCTAATGACATCAACACCCTATATCAGGTGTGCATAATTATTAGGCAACTTCCTTTCCTTTGGCAAAATGGGTCAAAAGAAGGACTTGACAGGCTCAGAAAAGTCAAAAATAGTGAGATATCTTGCAGAGGGATGCAGCACTCTTAAAATTGCAAAGCTTCTGAAGCGTGATCATCGAACAATCAAGCGTTTCATTCAAAATAGTCAACAGGGTCGCAAGAAGCGTGTGGAAAAACCAAGGCGCAAAATAACTGCCCATGAACTGAGAAAAGTCAAGCGTTCAGCTGCCAAGATGCCACTTGCCACCAGTTTGGCCATATTTCAGAGCTGCAACATCACTGGAGTGCCCAAAAGCACAAGGTGTGCAATACTCAGAGACATGGCCAAGGTAAGAAAGGCTGAAAGACGACCACCACTGAACAAGACACACAAGCTGAAACGTCAAGACTGGGCCAAGAAATATCTCAAGACTGATTTTTCTAAGGTTTTATGGACTGATGAAATGAGAGTGAGTCTTGATGGGCCAGATGGATGGGCCCGTGGCTGGATTGGTAAAGGGCAAAGAGCTCCAGTCCGACTCAGACGCCAGCAAGGTGGAGGTGGAGTACTGGTATCATCAAAGATGAGCTTGTGGGGCCTTTTCGGGTTGAGGATGGAGTCAAGCTCAACTCCCAGTCCTACTGCCAGTTTCTGGAAGACACCTTCTTCAAGCAGTGGTACAGGAAGAAGTCTGCATCCTTCAAGAAAAACATGATTTTCATGCAGGACAATGCTCCATCACACGCGTCCAAGTACTCCACAGCGTGGCTGGCAAGAAAGGGTATAAAAGAAGAAAATCTAATGACATGGCCTCCTTGTTCACCTGATCTGAACCCCATTGAGAACCTGTGGTCCATCATCAAATGTGAGATTTACAAGGAGGGAAAACAGTACACCTCTCTGAACAGTGTCTGGGAGGCTGTGGTTGCTGCTGCACGCAATGTTGATGGTGAACAGATCAAAACACTGACAGAATCCATGGATGGCAGGCTTTTGAGTGTCCTTGCAAAGAAAGGTGGCTATATTGGTCAGTGATTTGTTTTTGTTTTGTTTTTGAATGTCAGAAATGTATATTTGTGAATGTTGAGATGTTATATTGGTTTCACTGGTAAAAATAAATAATTGAAATGGGTATATATTTGTTTTTTGTTAAGTTGCCTAATAATTATGCACAGTAATAGTCACATGCACACACAGATATCCCCCTAAAATAGCTATAACTTAAAACTACTTCCAAAACTATTCAGCTTTGATATTAATGAGTTTTTTTGGGTTCATTGAGAACATGGTTGTTGTTCAATAATAAAATTAATCCTCAAAAATACAACTTGCCTAATAATTCTGCACTCCCTATATATATATATATATATATATATATATATATATATATATATATATATATATATATATATACACATAAATATATACACATATATATATATGTATGTGTACATATGTATTTATATGTGTATATATGTATTTACAGACATATATACAAATATAAATACATTTATACTAATATATAGAAATATATAGAAGTGCATTGGAGCCCTTTGCAGTTAAGTAGATGAAAACCCGTAAAAGCATATTTATGCAATATTCATATTTAAAAAAAGAGTTATACTGTGTATTTACTGTAAATATTTCACATTCCAATGTTCTGCACATAGCAGAATATGTTCTATGTATTTATAAACAAGAGTGAGTCTTGATGGGCCAGATGGATGGGCCCGTGGCTGGATTGGTAAAGGGCAGAGAGCTCCAGTCCGACTCAGACGCCAGCAAGGTGGAGGTGGAGTACTGGTTTGGGCTGGAATCATCAAAGATGAGCTTGTGGGGCCTTTTCGGGTTGAGGATGGAGTCAAGCTCAACTCCCAGTCCTACTGCCAGTTTCTGGAAGACACCTTCTTCAAGCAGTGGTACAGGAAGAAGTCTGCATCCTTCAAGAAAAACATGATAATAAGAAGGTGTCTTCCAGAAACTGGCAGTAGGACTGGGAGTTGAGCTTGACTCCATCCTCAACCCGAAAAGGCCCCACAAGCTCATCTTTGATGATACCAGCCCAAACCAGTACTCCACCTCCACCTTGCTTGCGTCTGAGTCGGACTGGAGCTCTCTGCCCTTTACCAATCCAGCCACGGGCCCATCCATCTGGCCCATCAAGACTCACTCTCATTTCATCAGTCCATAAAACCTTAGAAAAATCAGTCTTGAGATATTTCTTGGCCCAGTCTTGACGTTTCAGCTTGTGTGTCTTGTTCAGTGGTGGTCGTCTTTCAGCCTTTCTTACCTTGGCCATGTCTCTGAGTATTGCACACCTTGTGCTTTTGGGCACTCCAGTGATGTTGCAAATATGGCCAAACTGGTGGCAAGTGGCATCTTGGCAGCTGCACGCTTGACTTTTCTCAGTTCATGGGCAGTTATTTTGCGCCTTGGTTTTTCCACATGCTTCTTGTGACCCTGTTGACTATTTTGAATGAAACGCTTGATTGTTCGATGATCACGCTTCAGAAGCTTTGCAATTTTAAGAGTGCTGCATCTCTCTGCAAGATATCTCACTATTTTTGACTTTTCTGAGCCTGTCAAGTCCTTCTTTTGACCCATTTTGCCAAAGGAAAGGAAGTTGCCTAATAATTATGCACACCTGATATAGGGTGTTGATGTCATTAGACCACACCCCTTCTCATTACAGAGATGCACATCACCTAATATGCTTAATTGGTAGTAGGCTTTCGAGCCTATACAGCTTGGAGTAAGACAACATGCATAAAGAGGATGATGTGGTCAAAATACTAATTTGCCTAATAATTCTGCACTCCCTGTATATATATATATATATATATATATTATTTTTTTAATTTTGGCAGCCACCAGAATGAACTACATCAGAGTGTTATTGTATCGTGGGGCCAGGGGGTCCATAAAATCACATTTTTTAGCAATATGCAGCAGTGTATTTATGATTATTTGACAATGCTGTAGAAATTCTATATTTAAAGCCATGCAGAAATGTTTCCTCCTCAATACACAAATGGTAGGTGCCCTTTTGGCAGATATGAGTTTTTTTGTATTAATATATATATATATATATATATATAAAAACATTCCAGTTTACTGCCCCTTTATGCAAGGACTTTCCAGATGCAAGGAGGCATTTTATCTAAGATTTTGACATCGGCATAAAATGTTATACCCTCAGACTAAGATTGCTCAGTGTTTGAAATGAGACAGGTTAACTTAACACTGTTTAGTTTACACTACAGCTGACTTAATTTTGAAATACATACAAACAAGCTTAAATCCTGCATTTAACCAGATCTAATGCTATGAGACTTAGTACCACAGTTTATGGTTCCACCAAGACCATATAGAGTACAGCATTTTCAAAATCCATAAGTACAGCTGACAGATGGGAACATTTGTACACCATATTCGAAGTGATGCTCTTGGTTGGGGAAAATGGGGGGGGGGGGGGAAACAAACATATGTCAACCTTTGAAAAGTACTTTTCTTCGTCTAGCCATCTACCCAGATCATTAATGTACAGAATTATTTTTGTTTGCACATTTACAAATATGATTCTTAATTTCTGCAAGTATCATGCATGTCACACACTGTTAATTTAGGGGATGCAATGTGCAGAAATGTTACCTCCTGTGAGTGTTTCTGTGGGTGTCAGTGTTTATGTATTTGTGCTTTTGTTTGTGTCTCTATGAGTGTGTTTATATTTTTTTCTGTGGGTCTCTCTGTGAGGGTGGGTATGTATGTCTTTGTGCATTTTCTGTGGATGTCTGTGATGGTGTGTGCCTATGTATTTGTGCTTTTTCTATGGGTGTCTCTGTGAGGGTGTGTGTATGTATGCCTTGGTGTGTTTTCTGTGGATGTCTCTGAGGGTGGGTGTGTGTATGTATGTCTGTTTTCTGTGGATGTCTCTGTGAGAGTGTGTGCGTATGTCTGTGTGTTTTCTGTGGGTGTCTCTGTGAGGGTGTGTGTATGTCTGTGTATTTTCTGTGGGTGTCTCTGTGAGGGTGTGTGTATGTCTGTGCATTGTCTGTGCGTGTCTCTGTGAGAGTGTGTGTATGTCTTTGTGTGTTTTCTGTGAATGTCTCAGTGATGGTGTGTGTGCATGTATGTTTTTGTGTGTTTTATGTGGTTGTCTCTCTGTGTGTATGTCTTTGTGTGTTTTCTGCGGGTGTCTGTGTGTGTGTGTGTGTGTTTTCTGAGGCTGTCTCTGTCGGTGTTTCCTTGGGTGTATGTGCAAGTTTGTGTGTGTGTGTGTGTGTGTGTGTGTATCTCCATTGTCTGTTCCTTTTTAGGATATTTTGACCTTACTACTGATTATTCACATCTTTCTACAGACTTTGAGACTAATGAGACCTTTCCGGAAGTCACCTGAGTGTGTGTTTCAGTGTATGAGTGTGTCTGTGTGTTTCTGTGTTTGTGTGTTACTACCTTTACAAGATTTCCAAGTTTGACTACACTTAAGAATAAATTGCATATATATGTTTTAGTCATTTGGTCAAAAATTGCACATGTCAAAGGGGGGAGGGAGGCTGTGATCAACGGTTAAGTCAGGGGCCCCAAAATTTCTAGTGGCGGCCCTGAGGCTGCTTCTTAACTCGTCCACCACCTATGAGGTGGCAGACAGCAATCAGCCCGGTCAAATACGATCGAGTTGATTGACACCCCCTGCTAGTGGCCGATTGGACACAAATCTGCAGGGGGCGGTATTGCACCAGCAGTTCCCAAGAACTGCTGGTGCAGTGATAAATGCTGACAGCATATGCTGTTGACATTTATTGATGTGCGGCGGCCATGATTCGCTATAGCGGATCATGTCTGTCCGCACCTACATAAATAAACCCCATTGACTTCTATGTGGGAATACGTAAATACAATACACTAACTTCGGCTTTGTGCGCTCATTGGTTTAACTTCGAGCACAGTTAACACTCGAGTGGGAGTTTTAAATAGCACTCCACTCGTAATGTGGCCCATAGTGTGTTAATATGCCTTACATTAGAAAAAAAATATGATGAAGTAAGTAATATTAAATTTACATTTTTGCATGCTTGTGTATAGAACTCTTCACGTGACACATTTCATCATGGCTTTTTTCCTTGTTTTATTTTACCATATATCTGCCACATGTCCTTGTGACCCTTTTTTTTTACAGTGATACAGTATACCTGTATACCTGAAATATACTTGAGGTATGAATTTCACTAGAGCCCAATTTACACTAGATATCTTGCGTAAAATTCAAGAATGTTATACCCTTAATACCCATGAATGGTCTGTGTTTTAAACACCAAAAAATAAAGGATTTTTTTTTAACATTTTAAGCATCCTATGATTATATTTAGACTGCTGTTTTCGTTAAATAATGTACTGCCATGTACCCCTGTATAGCATTTGAAAAGGATTTTAATTATATATAGTTATAATAATTTTAGAATTAATATTGTATATTGGGGGACTATGTCCTAATGCACCTGCTGTCAAATATGTTACTTTAAATGACTAACAAATTAATGACACCATTTATATTATAGCAAATTAAGAGAATCCAGAAATCAGAAGTAATTAAAATAGCAACAATGACCCCATATGGACTGATAATGACAGTAAAAAAACAAACTAACACAAACTGTCATAAGTAGTAAACATAGCTGACTTCATGGTCAGACGGGAAACCTAATATCTTGTAAGGGAAATGAACCCTGCTTTATTTCAATTATCTTCTATAAAGCTGTGTGCAGTAATAGAAGAACTTACTCTGGTCACCAGTTGATTACTCACGGATGTTGGCACAGACAGGTAGAACATTGCAGAGGCACATGTAGCACCAAGACACTGAGCTACTGTAAAGGCAACTCCATGGAGCAGGTCCAACTTTCGGGCACACACCAAAGCAGTTGTGATGGCTGGATTCAACTGAGCGCCACTTATCTCTCCGAAACATTGCACCAGACTGACAACAGCTAGCCCAGCTGCCATTGCTGGGGTTAGTGATGTTGCCTGAGATGTTCCAATGCCCAGGCAAGAACCCCCCAGTATTATGGCCACCAAAATAAATGTTCCAAGAACCTCTGCCAGCACTGAACGCCAAAAGCGACGTCGCCTCAACTCCTGTAATACAAAAAAATGTTTCTCATAAATATTCTGATGAGATGTAGAGATTTTGGTAAAGTGTAAAGATTTAAAGCTCTTCACTGTTTTATTGTATGTAAATGGAACTGAGATATTTAATTTCATGTGTAATTTTACTATATTTTTATAACTATACTGTTTTTGCATTTAACAGTGATGAATGGATTAAAGCTAAATATTAATTTGCTGTTTTATTTTCTGTTTGCTCAATATTAAATTAAATAACATAAATTAGATCTAAAAAAGACCACGCTTGTATCAGTAATCATGCTAAAGAAACTAATAAATGTAAACATTATAAATGCATTATTGTTTAGACATAAGGCAAACACAAAGATACACAAAGTGCATAAAGATACAGTGCATAAAGATACAAATTGCAATTAAAAATCGTTAGTAGTCAAGGGGTCAAAGATATGCAATATATTGTCTCACTGCAAATTTTAAAGAAAATGGCTGACGTTGAACCCCTGTCTCCTCAACTTGAATCTAGAGTGTTCCCTTCAGAGTTACAAATGGACACAAAACTCTTCTCCAGAACCACACAATCCCTCCCAGCACTGCTCCTCAAGACTACAGCTGTGTAGAGTAATATTTCTGGTTCATTTTCCCTTTATCACACAAAATGACACACTCAAAAGATATAAAGATGAAGGTAAAAAGCATAGAAAATAGCTGGAAAAGGAAATTGAGGTGACACTGGAATAAAAGTAATACGTGACAACACTACATGATGGGATTTACAACAAACATGCCCAGCCCAAGTTGAATAGTATGTGATAAAAAAGAAGAATATTGGACATGATGGAAGAACATTTCTCAAGAATAGCTACTTGTATCACTTCTCCTCTTACCTCTTTTATAACCATCGTGATAATTAGTATAGTAGAAGACTGAGCTGTGGAGTCCTGAGATTTAGTTATTCTCCTTTCACAGCTTGGACAGCAAAACACTCCTCTGGGTTACAAAGCTCCTATTAAAGCTACAGTCTTCACATCAACATATCTACTCCTCTCCCACATAGCCTAATTCTATAATACTCAAGGCAAGGGATTTCTGTAAGTTAGCTAGAAGAAGAAAAAAACACTTGAATAGCTGTAGTTGGGTGGCTTTAGTGCACAACATTACTGTGTACGTAATCCACCTTTTATTTCAACCATAACATGCAACACATAAACATGATATTGCTTATGATGCTGGTTATAATTAAGTATAAATAAATGTGTTATTTATGGAAAAAAACATTTAGAAATAAATGTATGTAATAAGGTATCACCATATATAATATAATATATATACAGTATATATAGATATATATATATAGATATATATATAGATATATATATATATATATATATATATATATATATATATATAGATATATATAGATATATATACAGTATATATATATATATATATATATATATATATATATATATACACACATACATACACACTGGACTATTACTATTATTAAAACTATTAGTTCATGTTTATGTAAAAAAAAAAGACAAATATAAAAATATATTTTTTGTCAGAAAAATTATGTTTTGGAAATGTAAATATATTATCAATAGATATCAATAGATCAAATGTAAGTTATAAAATTCTATCAAAACCTATGATGCCATTTCCAGTTACTCAATGGTTAAATATTAGATTTGTGGCTTAAACAACTTCAGATGGGACCCTCTTTCAAGGTAGAGGGCTTTTAGCTGCAAAGCTTTAGAAGGAGGCCCCTGTTGCTGAGGTGACCAGCACCCATTTAAATGTGAAAGGCAAGGTGAACACTGCAGCTGTCTGGGCTGGGCCCAATCCCTCTTGTTGCTTTGGTGACAATTGTGCCAGGATTTATGCATTGCTTTCATCTTAATAGACAAAAAGAAGAGAAATAAATGAAAACATGAATCAATTGTTAATTGGGGTCAGTGTGTTTGTTTATTTTATATCTATTCTGATCTGAATAAAAGAAGCAAAGTAATATGGTTCAGGTTAATAATATATACCCGTAAAACCTCTAGGTTAGGTTCATTCTAAAATGTAACATCTGCTAATAATACATTATGTTTGGTTTTGTTGTTCCATCTATGAAAGTAACTTTTTTTAAAAAAATCTTCATAATAAAATCCAGCGATATCATCCAGAACTTTATCTTAAATATTTGTGCATGTTTATGTTGATAAATGCAAATAAATGCATGAGTTTCTACTTTTACAATCTCTGTCTTTAATATCTGAGATGTGAGGTCACCGTCATACTGATTGTTTCTTGATATTTCAAGTGACAGAAGTTAAGCCAGGCAGCAAAGTATCATGTAATCACAATTACAAGGGCACAGTCCCAAAAGTCTTCACCTGCAGCATAATGTTGCCAAGATAAAAATCCTGGAGCAGACATCACTGTAGATATTAAAATCCAATGGTCAGGATAAACAGCAGGTTTAGAATTAATACAATTAAACTTTAGACTTGTGTAGGCTGATGACTAAAGAAGCAGTAGTGATAAAGATATCAGAAATGAAGCATTACATTCACAGGATTGGTTGCAGGATGATCTCTCAGTTATAACTCACAAATAGCTGCAGCTTAATTTTCATTGTGGTAAGGCAATTTCTTCCTAGAAAGGCCACTTAATAACAAAAGCACCAAATAACCCCTCCCACTCCGGCATATTTTCCCTTAGACAGTACATCCTAGTAACTGTCTAAAATCCATTTGTGACAATAGATAAGAGCTAGCCGAACTTGAATGGATTGTACTCCTCACTCTTATACAGTGCCCTCTGGGTTTATGTTTAGGTGACAATTTTACTTCATAAAGATGGCTGGTAATTTAGAGGCAAATTGGATATTTCTATTATCACTGATACTAGCTTGTTTTAAAAACTAAAAAAAAAAACAGTCTCTCTTTCAAACTGCTTTACAGTAAAATTGTTACAACTTAACCAAGGCTTTATATTTTGATTCTCTATACATTTTATGGTTCCTTTTAAAGATATGTAATGTATACTCTGCTGCTGCCTGGCCAGACTGAATTTTCAAAATGGTAACTTCCCACAACAAACAGAACCTTGACTATAATTGGCAGGTGTAAAATAGTAAAGATATTGCTCCAAAAAATCCCGCATCAGCTTTCATTTTACATACTTGTGCATTAAGTTTTACCAGCACATGAAAAACTCTGCAAGTGATAACCACAAAACCAGTCTATTCTACATGTTTGTGACTAACCATCTATATTGAATAGTCTGTCGGTATTGGGTGTTACAGAAATTTACATATGTATATGTATTTAATAGCCATATATATGTTATATTTTCGTATAGCTAATCAGATCTATAGAAAATGCAAGATAATGGAAATCACAACTGCAACATCTAGACATGGAGTTGAGCAATCCAATTCTTAAAATATTTATATTTATTTCATACTTGCATTTTTGTGATTGTAGTTTACAGCAGAGCTCAATTCAGGGACATAGACTTCTGAGCTACTTCTTCAAAAACAAATAAACAATTGCACTATAAAAAGGCATTCCCCCAGTCTATGGGGACAATTTATCAAAGCGTCAACTGATAATACGCTTGAATTCAACGTCGTATTTGTCACGAGATTGATCCGCCGTAGTTATCAAAGCGGCAAGATCGTCAAATGTTGAAATTTGTGATGTAAAAAACGATCCCACAATCTCATTTCGACGCAGATTGATGCTTGCGTCATTACAGATGTTTCAAATTCACATTCAACTGTATTTGACACTTTTCCCAATTTAGCAAACATTTAACAGGTACGCTCACGTCTATTCTGACGCAGCGTATCTAGTTTTCAATCCGCCACCCTTGAGGTCGCGGATGCCATAGAACTCAATGGGAGTCTGAAAACACAGAAAGCTTATGTTTGATGCTGCAAGAGAATGAAGTATATTAAATAATAATATAAATTAGAAACTCTATTAAAATTGTATACCCTTTCTAAATCAAACAATATTATTGCTCCACATTTGGTGCACTAGTAGATGTAGGGATAAAAATTAAAAATACATTACTGCTTATGGATTATGCTACAAATTTGTCTCTCATTACAAAGCAAGGGGACGATATTGTTTCTACAAATGTGTTGAAAGGTTTTGCCCCAAACTTGTCGCACTAATAGATATAGAGATACAAATGAAATAAATACACAACATAATATAGCTAACTTCCTTTTTATTTTTTGTGAAAAATCTATGTGCACCATGTTTAAGCCATGTAATACAAGTCCCATTCTCCACTTTGCACCAATTTTAATGCAACACTTTTCACACCAATTATGATGCAAACTCCTAAGCAACCCACACACTAGTGAATTATTTAACCACTTTTGATTGGAATATGCATAATCACATGATTTATGACATCAGCCAATCTGATTCAAATATACATTTTAAACTATCACTAACAAATCAAAATGCTTGATACTTGTGTCATTGATCATTTATCAGAACTTAGTAAGTGCCAGTTGTTAAATTGTGTATTATACTTTGAACGTATGTATATGTGAATATAGAGTTAAATATAAACATTGATGCTGACATTAGGACACACAGTGTCATATTTTAGACAAGGATTTTAAAATTTGAATTGATGTTTGATTCAATATAATCTTAAATTGATAGCTCAAAGGGATAGCCACCTAACATTAAACTGTCATGAATCAGACACAGCAGGAATTAAAACCACCTCTTTACTGTCATGCTATTTTCAGTGTATTTCTTCCTTCTCTTGAATTTCTTTTTCAGTAAGAAATGTCATCTTATATGCCAGCCCATTTTATAACACCTGTGAAGGGGTGGTTTTTAAAACTAGATTGCAATCAGGAGGGGTTACACAGTGTGACCTGGGATCTTGGAAACACACAGTCCTCAAAGCTGGAAACACCACACAAGGTTGTAGCTTTATAAAATACAGTCTGTTTATTATCAGGTCTGGCAAAAACAGGCAAAATAAACATAAACAAAACAAAAGAGGCTTGCTCCACTGAGCACTTACTAACAAGTACAACTGTCTGCACTAAGTAGCTTTTCACAAAAGTAATATTGCACAGACCTTTCAAACTTTGTCCTTTAGAGATAATTCCTCTCAGTCTCTCAGGAGAGTGTTTGCAGTTTTCCTTTACTGCTGGCAAAAATCTACCTCTCAAACCCTGACTGGGAATTTTATTAGCACCTGCTGTCAATTACCATATGCAGGTGAGTAGCTAGCTGAGTCAGACAGAATTCCTGGACTGGACTTTTTGACATAATGTGCTACCTGCAAACTGCGGGGTGGAGCACTGCAGCACTTTTGAGGGAATATAGACACCTTCCATTACTATGCCTTGGGTTCTGTCACACATCCTCCCCGCCAGCTCAGACCTAGTGGGGTGAGCGACCATGGCCAAAAGCGTATGCATACGTGAAATGCCATCAGCATTACCCTGTTTACTTCCTGCCCTGTGTTCTATTGAGAAGAGATAGGGTTGCAAACTAAGGAACCAGCGTGTAACTCTACTATTATTATCCTTATTTTGACTCATCCATTTGAGAGGTGCATGATCAGTAACTAGTCTAAATTTTCTGCCCAACAAATAATATTTGAGAGTTTCAACAGCCCATTTACTTGCTAGACACTCCTTTTCAACAATCGAATAGTTCTTTTCTCTAGGTTGAAGTTTACGGCTCAGGTATAGTATTGGGTGCTCTTCACTTTGACTTTCCTGGGAAAGCACTGCTCCAAGCCCTACATCAGAGGCATCCGTCTGTAAAACAAACTCCTTTGAAAAATCAGGGGTGACTAACACTGGTTGTCTACAGATGGCTTCCTTGAGATTTTGAAATGCCTGTTCAGCTTCAGAGGACCATTTCACTATTACTGGAGCTTTTGCTTTAGTGAGGTCAGTTAAAGGACCTGCTATAGTAGCAAAGTTGGAGATAAACCTTCTGTAGTAGCCAACAAGCCCAAGAAATGTTCTGACCTGTTTCTTCGTCATAGGTCGTGGCCAATTCCTTATGGCTTCAACTTTAGCAAGTTGTGGCTTTACTATTCCTCTTCCAATGGAATAGCCAAGATACTTGGCCTCCAAGCCAATGGTACATTTACTCGGATTTGCTGTCAGACCGGCATTTCTTATGGAATTAAGGACAGCTTGCACTTTTGGCAAGTGAGACTCCCAATCTTCGCTATGTATGACCACGTCATCTAAGTAAGCTGCAGCATAATGAGCATGTGGCCTTAAGATCCGGTCCATCATTCTTTGAAATGTTGCTGGAGCGCCATGTAGGCCAAAAGGTAACACCTTGTATTGGAAGAGCCCATCTGGAGTAGAGAAGGCAGTCTTTTCCTTTGCCTGTCCTGTAAGCGGCACTTGCCAATAACCCTTGGTCAAATCCAATGTGGTAAGGTACCTGGCTCTCCCGAGTCTCTCCACAAGTTTATCAACCCTTGGCATGGGGTATGCATCAAACTTGGATATTGCATTCAGCTTTCGGTAATCATTACAAAACCTGATTGTGCCATCAGGCTTTGGTACAAGCACAATTGGGCTACTCCAGTCACTTTGGGATTCTTCAATTACCCCAAGGTCCAGCATTTTCTTTACTTCCAATTTGATTGCTTCCCTCCGGGCTTCAGGTATTCTATATGGCTTTAGATTTATCCTTTTTCCCGGTTCAGTGACAATGTCATGCTGTATTATCGTAGTTCTTCCTGGGACTGAGGAGAAAACATCTTTATTTAATTCTGGTGGATAGTCAGGGTTTCTGAGATATTGACTATGGGTTCATGCTCCTCCATTTTAGGGAGGTCTGCTGTTTTTATAGCCACAAGTGTTTCTCTTTCTTTCCACGGTTTAAGTAAATTCACATGGTAAATCTGTACCTCCTTTCGCCTCCCAGGCTGTCTTACTTTGTAATTTACTTCCCCCCCTCTGTCAATGACTTCATATGGCCCATGCCATGTTGCCATGCCATGTTGCCAAAAATTTGTTCTCTACAGTGGGAACCAGGACTAGTACTCTGTCTCCTGGATTAAACACACGAACCCTGGCATTTCTATTATAGCTCTTCTGCTGGTGCTGTTGGGCATTTTCCATGTGTTCTCTAACTATGGGCATAATGGCTGTCATCCGATCCTGCATCTGAGTTATATGTTCAATCACACTTCTGTGAGGGGTTGACTCCTGTTCCCAAGTCTCCTTAGCTATGTCTAGCAACCCTCTGGGGTGTCTTCCATACAAAAGTTCAAAGGGCGAAAAGCCAGTAGAAGCTTGAGGGACCTCTCGGATGGAAAACATTAAATAAGGCAAAAGGAAATCCCAGTTTTTTCCATCTTTATCAATTACTTTTTTGAGCATAGCCTTTAGTGTTTTATTAAATCGCTCTACCAGACCATCAGTTTGTGGGTGATATACGGATGTTTTCAGATTCTTTATATGAAGAAGATTACACAACTCCTTTGTAATTCTCGACATAAATGGAGTGCCTTGGTCTGTTAATATTTCTTTGGGAATCCCAACACGGCTGAACATTAACATTAACTCCTTAGCAATTGCTTTTGCTGAAGTAGTATGCATGGGTATTGCCTCAGGGTAACATGTAGCATAGTCTACTATTACCAATATATACTGGTGCCCCCTTGCAGACTTTACAAGAGGACCCACAAAATCCATACCAATGCGTTCAAATGGGACCTCAATTATGGGTAAGGGCACCAAGGGGCTACGGTATGCTGTAAGAGGGGCAGTTAATTGGCATTCAGGACAAGAAGAACAATAATTTGTGATAGATGCCATTACACCTGGCCAATAAAACCTCCTAAGAATTCTCTCTCTGGTTTTTTCAATCCCCAAGTGCCCCCCAAGTATGTGGCTATGTGCCAGATTTAATACAGTGTGTCGATATGCCTGGGGTACTAACAGCTGTTTGACAGACTCCTTTTTCCCAACTCTGTACAATAAATCATTTTCCACTTCAAAGTATGGATAGGTGAGTGCTTTATCAGTATTAATGGGGGTGCCATTTCTTACGGAAATATAGTTTCTAGCCGCAGCTAAAGTTGGATCCTCCCATTGTGCAGCCCTAAAGTTACTTGGGCTAACCTCTAGGTCAGTTATTTCTACATCAGGTTCAGATATATTAGATTGACCTGTATTATTCTGTTCAGTATTACCTCCAACTAGGGTTTCCATAGGGGTTGAGTGTTTCCCTCTAGCAGGAGTTATTTTGTCTAAGTCATCCCCCAATAAATCAGAAAAGGGAAAGTCACAAACAGCGCCCTCTACTGAATCCGGTGAATTTTCCTCAGCAGCATCCCATAGATTCAAAAAATGGGGAAAATCTCTGCCTATTATCATTTCATGGACTAATTTATCCACTAAACCAACTCTATGATTTATAGGGCCATTTTGAGTTTCAATAAGTACTTTAGCAGTTGGATACTTGTGTATGTCCCCATGGACACAAGCAATATCTAGGTTCTGGTAATTATCAATAGGAGTATTTCTCAACAGACCCCTGTCTATGAGCGTAACCATGCTACCAGAGTCCAGCAAAGCTTTAATTTCATTTCCCTCCACCCTTACAGTGCACCAAGGGTGGCCATTTAAACAATCTTTTTTGCTAATTACATATACTGAGCGAGAGTACAATGAATAATTGTCTCTCATATTGCCAACATTACATTCCATAGCAACATCATTCTCAGGGCAGTCCTTTGCAAAATGTCCATACTCTTTACATTGAAAACATTTAATATTAGCATTAGACAACATCTTTGAGGCTATTGTGGACCCTTCCTGCCTCACAAAACTCTTGTCCCTTGCTGTAATGTCCCTTGGGTTGTAAAAACCCATCTGCTCCTCCCGATACCCCCTTTTCCCTGGAACAGTCTTACCCAATTTACTGGGACTCTGGATCTTCGGGGTTCTAGGTCTTTCCTGGTTGGGGATTTGTAGAAACTCTCCGGCAGTCAAATAGCGTTCCACCAGGGCAACTAGACCGTCAGCAGTTTTAGGTTCACTCTGGCTGACCCACCGCCGCAGGGAAACAGGCAATCCTCGCAGGAACCGGTCCATCACGAGCTGTTCCACAATGTGACTAGCTGAGTTGACCTCTGGCTGTAGCCATTTCCTGGCAAGATGTATCAAGTCAAACATCTGTGACCGCACGGCTTTGTCTTGACTGTAAGTCCAGGAGTGAAATCGCTGGGCCCTTACTGCTGTCGTTACTCCCAGGCGGGCCAAGATTTCTGTTTTTAGCATTTTATAGTCACTGGCCTGCTCAGGCTCCAAATCATAATATGCCTTCTGAGGTTCTCCACTCAGAAATGGCGCAAGGAGACTTGCCCATTCAGACGCAGGCCACCCTTCTCTTTCGGCTGTCCTTTCAAAAGCCATCAGGTAAGCCTCCACATCATCTGTAGCCACCATCTTTTGCAAATAGTTACTCACTCTCAGAGTCTTAGAACTGTGTGGAATTTCTGCAGCACACCTGCCCAGTCTTTCAGATAGGCCTCTAATCTCCTTCTGCATGGTACGTGTGATATTCTGCTGTTCCTCTCTTTGTGTTAATACCAGTTTTTGTAGCACTGCAATATTTTCTTGCTGGCTGGCAGTAGCTTGCTGCTGTGTGGCAGTGGCCTGTTGCTGTGAGGCCGTAGCCTGTAGTAAAGCCTTTACAACTTCCTCCATTTTAAGTGTGGTATTATTTCCTTAACAGACTATCAGTGTGTTGCCCGCTACCTCCACCATATGTGACCTGGGATCTTGGAAACACACAGTCCTCAAAGCTGGAAACACCACACAAGGTTGTAGCTTTATAAAATACAGTCTGTTTATTATCAGGTCTGGCAAAAACAGGCAAAATAAACATAAACAAAACAAAAGAAGCTTGCTCCACTGAGCACTTACTAACAAGTGCAACTGTCTGCACTAAGTAGCTTTTCACAAAAGTAATATTGCACAGACCTTTCAAACTTTGTCCTTTAGAGATAATTCCTCTCAGTCTCTCAGGAGAGTGTTTGCAGTTTTCCTTTACTGCTGGCAAAAATCTACCTCTCAAACCCTGACTGGGAATTTTATTAGCACCTGCTGTCAATTACCATATGCAGGTGAGTAGCTAGCTGAGTCAGACAGAATTCCTGGACTGGACTTTTTGACATAATGTGCTACCTGCAAACTGCGGGGTGGAGCACTGCAGCACTTTTGAGGGAATATAGACACCTTCCATTACTATGCCTTGGGTTCTGTCACAACAGGTACAGAGAGAAAATTGTCCCAGCTCTAAAATATTCATTGATTGCAAATAAATACATATGATACCATGATTACATGTTATTTTTGCAATTATTCCTGCTCAGAATAGAAGTATGTGCAAAGATATATGTACAAATTCTAGCATTGATAATCATTTATAAAAAAAATATGAGAGAAAAGCATATCATGACTTCTAGAAAGTGAAAAGTATCATATAACATATTTTTTTGTATAACAAATAAATATAAAAATAACTTTCTATAAGATATTGTTTGTTGAGGTATAAATGTAGCTATTTCTTGGACATTAACAGTTGAAAAATAAAAGATTAGCTTTAGAGAAATGTGCTTGTTCATGGACAGTAATGAAATGGTATAAATAAAGTTGGGAATAACCTGAATAACCACAACATCCATGACTTTTAGTTAACAACAGTCCGATGTTCTTCGCACCGTACTTGATGCGCGTGTTTTTGATGGCTTTTTTGATAAATAAGGGTATCGTATTCAGATCCGCGTCAGCAATGTCTGGCGAGCGTATTGACGCCAGCGAATGCACTGAGATTGACACTTTGATAAATTGACCCCTATGTGTGAATATTAAAGATAATTTAGTTTAATATTTCTAGTTATCTGTGATTGGGGGTGGTGCTTTGCATTGGTTATAACACAAATTTATTTGTGGAAAAAGAAAGAGAAGCAAAGAAAATTTAGGCAGAATTTAACTAATGGTAATAAAACATAACCTTTATTGATTATTAAATTAAAAATGGGAAATAACAAAGTTACAATTGGAGGGAATAGTATAATATTAAATTAAATCTTGTGGTTAACAAGTTATCAAATAGGGCCTAGGATTGTAGATAAATATGGACCACAAGAATAAAGGTTACATAGCTAGCGTGACCAAATGCTACTCGTAAGAATTGTGCGCACTCGGTAAAGGTTTAACAATCCCATCACAGGTTCAAGTTTGTGTTATGCTTATACACTTGTAAGGCTGGTAATTGTAGCAATTTTGTATTTATTGGATATGCAACACTGAGCAGTATTGATGTAGTTATTCTGGCACACTGCCAGTGAGAATCAGCTATAGATACAAATTAAATATTTGGATCAGAGCTATACAAGTCAATAGTTTTCTTTAGAGCATTCTGTGACTGTATTTATGTAACCTATTCACTCCTTCTAAGGATTATCCCTGTATCCACTGTAATATAATCGCTCTGTTCAATATTGTTATTATACACCAGTGTCTGATTCACAAATATGTGTGATTATATATGTGTAGAGCTGGCGATTCCGTAATTTTGTATCTTATAGATATTACGTTATTCCCTTATTCACTCTTGGGGGTAGATTTACCAAGCAGCGGATGCTGCTATCTACCCCCGTACTTTCCAGCTCGCCAGAAATGGAAGTTAAGGAGCAGCAGTCATAAGACCGCTGCTCCTTAACTCGTCTGGCACCACTGAGGTGGCGGACAGCAATCAGCCCGATCGGCTACGATCGGGTTGATTGACAGACCCTGCTAGCGGCCGAATGGCCGTGAATGTGCAGGGGGCTGCATTGCACAAGCATTTTACTAGAAATGCTTGAGCAATGATAAATGCAGACAGAGTATGCAGTCGGCATTTATCGATGTGCGGCGGACATTGATAAATCTACCTCTTGAAATGTTATAAATAACTATTCCAAGTTTCAAGAGTGAATAAGGGAATAACGGCTCCCAATATGGTGATTATTAGAACCTTATCACAGTGATATAATATGGATTAGAAGTTGATGTATACAGACACGCATTATATAGCGACTATTTAAGATATACTCAATGGTAATCCACAGGGAAAGTGGAATAGTTATTTATAACATTTCAAGAGTGAATAAGGAAATACTATTAACAGGAACAGCTCTATTTTTAATATTTATAGAAATTGCCTCACATAGGCAACTTGCTAAATTGGATATATCAATATTATTTAATGTTGCATATCTATAAGATACAAAATTACGGAATCGCCAGCTCTACACATATATAATCAGACACTGGTGTATAATAACAATATTGAACAGAGCGATTATATTACAGTGGATACAGGGATAATCCTTAGAAGGAGTGAATAGGTTACATAAATACAGTCACAGAATGCTCTAAAGAAAACTATTGACTTGCATAGCTCTAATCCAGTTACTTAATTTGTACCTATAGCTGATTCTCACTGGCAGTGTGCCAGAATGAGTACATCAATACTGCTCAATGATGCATATCCAATAAATACAAAATTGCTACAATTACCAGCCTTACAAGTGTATAAGCATAACACAAACTTGAACCTGTGATGGGATTGTTGTAAAATCAAGAAACATCCATAAACACACAGTCCCCAGAGAATATTATTCTTAAAGGCAATTGATCAATTGAGATAATAATATTGTGGCACACTTGTAGGCAAGAGAACCTAACACATATACCCAGTTTAACCTTTTGTAATCCATATCAACTTAGCCACCTCCAAGCACTATTGCTCTAATAGCCACTGATACCATTATAATTTATTGCTGAGCCTTTACTGAGTGCGCACAATTCTTATCAGTAGCATTTGGTCACGCTAGCTATGTACTTTATTTATTCTTGTGGTTCTTATTTATCTACAATCCTAGGCCCTATTTGATAACTTATTAACCACAAGATTTAATTGAATCTCATACTATTCCCTCCAATTGTAACTTTGTTATTTCCCATTTTTAATTTAATAATAAATAAAGGTTATGTTTTATTACCATTGGTTACATTCTGCCTAATTAAGTCTGGGCACAGAGTGCTAATGTTGCATGCTTTGGTGGAAAGTTTTCTTTCTTTTTCCACAAATAGACTTTTAAACTGCTTTGAGTGATCCTAATTCCTCCACTGATGGTGGCCTGGGGGCAATTGCCACTCTGCCCAGTCCGCCCCTGGATGTATTTTTAACATCTGTCTGCTCTGTGTAGTTCTGATTTGTGGATTACTCACACTTTAGAACACAAAACTCTTCAGGGATGTTTTTTTTAGTTCTGAAAACCAGACAAGTTTATCAAGCTAAGAAGTCAAGATTTGAACTAATTCCAGCTGTGAGTAAATGTGGTTTAATTGAAGTCGTATAATTTTGAAACATTAAAACAAGGTGATAAAAAGGTATAAAAAAGATGAACTTCTATGTAATAAAATAAGACAATATTTTGAAAGCTTTCCATTTACTTGACTATGCTAAACATATTTATACGCCTGCAATCGTTCTCTCTACTGATGCTGAAAAGGTGTTTGACAAGATGAATTGGTCATTTTTACAGGCTGCTCTTCAACAAAATGGTTTTGGAGAGATTATGATTAATATAATTTTTGTCCACCTCCACAAAGATGGGCCCCCGGTGCCTGGAGTCTGGATGAAGATGGGCCTGATGTCAGATCAAGATTAATATTTAAGAATCGTGATGGGTTTATGGTGGCATAGTGGGTTAATAGTTAGTGACTTGCGGTGGGTTTATGGTGGGTTAGATATTTATTAGTGTAGTGTTAGTTTGTGATCGTGGGGTAATTCAGTTTAGGGGTAATAGGAGTAGCGGTTAGGGAGATGGCAGTTATTCAAGGGATTGTTTACTATACATCGGAAATATGTTTGCCGATGCTGGGTGTTGCCTAAGCCAGCATCGTCGACCAATGACGTGTATAGTAAACGCTCTATGTAGGGAGCTTGGAATATTCTGACAAGCTTGCTCAACATAGTGGAGGATCCCTTTAAATATCTCGCCACTTGGTAACATTTTCGATCATCTGGGCCTTTTTCTGGATCCATAAATTTAAATTACTGGAAATGTGCCATCTTAACCCTTTTGAAAACTTTACACAAGTACTATACTATAATTCAATGTGCCTTTCCTATACATATCCCTACAAGCTGTCTTGGCACTTCATTTCACAAGAAGAGTTACAGGTACAGTGTTTCATTCAGGAGATCAAGTGAGCTACTGTGTTCCAGTATATGAAACCCATAGGCTTCAGCATGCGGTCCAAAAATTTAATCTAGCAGGACAACATCTCACAAGCTACCTTGCAAAGCTGCTAAAAGAAAGAGATGAGTTTGGACTGGTTGTGGAAGAAGAGTCTGTTAGAGATATAAAGGAGAAACTGTGTTACATAGCTGATAATTTCCATTTTGAGCCTCCTTCACAAGTGCTGTATAATCTACCAGATGGTCGAACAGTTACTTT
The DNA here is from genome assembly GCF_027579735.1 of Bombina bombina. NCBI lineage: Eukaryota > Metazoa > Chordata > Amphibia > Anura > Bombinatoridae > Bombina > Bombina bombina. The sequence continues at coordinate 996,842,471 of NC_069501.1, forward strand.
AGGTAGGGAAAGATACAGGACTTGTGAAGCTTTGTTCAGCCCACAGCTATTAGGGAAAGATCAATATGGCATTCATAAAAGAGTGCTTAAATCACTTCTACTGTCTGATGTGGATTTAAGAAAACAATTTGCTGGGAATATTGTTGTATCAGGTGGAAGTGCTTTGTTCCCAGGTTTGACATCTCAACTTCAAAAGGAAATCTCTTCCATGGTTCCCCTGGATTTGTTGAACACTGTGAATGTATCAAGGGTTCTTGATAAAGATTTTGCAGTCTGGCGTGGTGGAGCAACTATGGCTAATTTGCAGAGTTTTCACACTACCTGGATCAGCAGACATGATTATAATGAATTTGGTCCAAACATTGTTCATAGAAGATGTTTTTAATTTGTAATGAAATTTTAAAAAGTACAATTAAGTCTAAGATTTTAATTTTAAGAAGAATGAACTGCACAAGATTTTCACAACAGCACTATTCCTGGTGGTGGCATTTTAACATTTGTAATGAGGCACTTAAAGGGGCACCGTACTAAAAATATAAATAGCACATCTGAAAACAAATACAGCTGTATTAGTTGTATACTTCCTACTAAAGTGTATTGCCTAGTATTTATAATTGGATACTAGGTACTCCTGACACTTTGTGAGCTTTAAGGTGTCAAAGTCAAAGCATAAGTAGGAAGTGCACAACTGCTATTGGTATAGTAGTTAAAACATGAAGTAAATGTATCACTATTTCCCAGAATGATTATTTGAGTACAGTTTGCGTTTTAATCACTATTTTTTTTCATCACAACTATAATTTATTTTATTATTTGTATTAACTAGACAGGGAAACACAACCTTTTAATATGTTAGTCACAATGAGCACCAAAATGGAAAGCACTTTAAGAATTCATTTTAATTGTATTTCTTTATACACATTTACAGTGTAATATTTTCTGGTTTGCATGTGATCATCTTATAATACTAATCACAAGTTATTTGCCAATTGATAAGTTTATGGTTTTATTAATTTCACTGAGTTATCCACAATTGTTTCACACAATTTCATTGAGTGACCACAAAATGTTCTAAATTTGCAGGGCACAATTTTTGAAGAATGTCAAGCGTGATCCTCTCATTCTGGCTAGTTAGTGGTCTGTGAAGATGGGAATGTCATTAAATTACATTAGTTTTTTCTTTTTTTGTTCACACTGACATCCAAATGTCAATGGCTTAATGTTTTTCTAAAGTTCAGTCAATAAAATTTTAACCTATAAAAAAAATTAATAAGTTAATATCGGGCAGACTTTCTGGGCCTATGGCTCTTATCTGCCGTCAATATCTATGTTTCTATGTTTATACTGTACTATACACAAGTCGGCTCCGGGCTGCTCTCAAGTATCTACAATTACTTATTTCACATGAATCTGCCTCCTTTCCCACTTACACAATGAAACTGGAAGATGAACAGAATATCTCTCTGTGAAAGTCAGAATGGAAAAATATTTTCAAGGTAATGTCACATACATACTTCTCTATGTGGAGGAGTTAGCGCAGTAGTGATATCTGAAGTTAGCATGCCTGAGTCTTTTACTCGGGTGCTAACTTTCTACTTTGAACTTGCTAACCCGGCCAAGCAAATTTTTTGCTTTGAGCACAAAAAAAAATTAGTGTGCCATTTGTAATCTGGCCAAAAATGTATAAGAAACAGGAGTATTGCACACTATACAAGTGGGCCTTCACAGGTATTTTCACAGAGCTTCAGAAAGGCAAATGAAAGGCAACTAAAGTAAACTAAACTAAAGTAAAGTAAACACTATTACATTTTTTCCCAGCCCATTAGCCGTTGTAGTCATCAGTGGCGTATTTAGGCTTTCCCACCATACATATCACAGATCAGATCATCTCTCCATTGAGGGCGTGCCTCCGTCTTCCACGTAGGACGTAGGTAGGTGTGACGGTCAACAAAACTTCTGATTGGCGGACCTAACCACGTACACCATCCAATCAAAATCGTAACTGACCGGCATCTAACTATACACTATGATAGCGTGTTTCATTACAGGGAGTGCAGAATTATTAGGCAAGTTGTATTTTTGAGGATTAATTTTATTATTGAACAACAACCATGTTCTCAATGAACCCAAAAAACTCATTAATATCAAAGCTGAATAGTTTTGGAAGTAGTTTTTAGTTTGTTTTTAGTTATAGCTATTTTAGGGGGATATCTGTGTGTGCAGGTGACTATTACTGTGCATAATTATTAGGCAACTTAACAAAAAACAAATATATACCCATTTCAATTATTTATTTTTACCAGTGAAACCAATATAACATCTCAACATTCACAAATATACATTTCTGACATTCAAAAACAAAACAAAAACAAATCACTGACCAATATAGCCACCTTTCTTTGCAAGGACACTCAAAAGCCTGCCATCCATGGATTCTGTCAGTGTTTTGATCTGTTCACCATCAACATTGCGTGCAGCAGCAACCACAGCCTCCCAGACACTGTTCAGAGAGGTGTACTGTTTTCCCTCCTTGTAAATCTCACATTTGATGATGGACCACAGGTTCTCAATGGGGTTCAGATCAGGTGAACAAGGAGGCCATGTCATTAGATTTTCTTCTTTTATACCCTTTCTTGCCAGCCACGCTGTGGAGTACTTGGACGCATGTGATGGAGCATTGTCCTGCATGAAAATCATGTTTTTCTTGAAGGATGCAGACTTCTTCCTGTACCACTGCTTGAAGAAGGTGTCTTCCAGAAACTGGCAGTAGGACTGGGAGTTGAGCTTGACTCCATCCTCAACCCGAAAAGGCCCCACAAGCTCATCTTTGATGATACCAGCCCAAACCAGTACTCCACCTCCACCTTGCTGGCGTCTGAGTCGGACTGGAGCTCTCTGCCCTTTACCAATCCAGCCACGGGCCCATCCATCTGGCCCATCAAGACTCACTCTCATTTCATCAGTCCATAAAACCTTAGAAAAATCAGTCTTGAGATATTTCTTGGCCCAGTCTTGATGTTTCAGCTTGTGTGTCTTGTTCAGTGGTGGTCGTCTTTCAGCCTTTCTTACCTTGGCCATGTCTCTGAGTATTGCACACCTTGTGCTTTTGGGCACTCCAGTGATGTTGCAGCTCTGAAATATGGCCAAACTGGTGGCAAGTGGCATCTTGGCAGCTGCACGCTTGACTTTTCTCAGTTCATGGGCAGTTATTTTGCGCCTTGGTTTTTCCACACGCTTCTTGCGACCCTGTTGACTATTTTGAATGAAACGCTTGATTGTTCGATAATCATGCTTCAGAAGCTTTGCAATTTTAAGAGTGCTGCATCCCTCTGCAAGATATCTCACTATTTTTGACTTTTCTGAGCCTGTCAAGTTCTTCTTTTGACCCATTTTGCCAAAGGAAAGGAAGTTGCCTAATAATTATGCACACCTGATATAGGGTGTTGATGTCATTAGACCACACCCCTTCTCATTACAGAGATGCACATCACCTAATATGCTTAATTGGTAGTAGGCTTTCGAGCCTATACAGCTTGGAGTAAGACAACATGCATAAAGAGGATGATGTGGTCAAAATACTAATTTGCCTAATAATTCTGCACTCCCTGTATAATATGTTTTCCATCCAAGTTACCTTAAATATGACAACATCAGCATATGATTTGCAAATCTATAGGAAAACGTACAAATGTTACAAGAATCACTAGCCCTGGTATCTACATACGATGTAATTTAGTCGATATAGTTACTTGCTTCTATCAGAATCACAGTTTATATAATCAACTGAGTTATGCAGTAAATGGAGCTTATGTATTGTGATGTTGATTTTTAATAGATGTTTAAGGAGCGCCAATACAGGCAGAGACAGATGATAAATTAAATAGGTGATAAATTTAATAGGCAATGATTGTGCAATACTTGTAAAACAGATCTAAACAATATAATAAACTCCTAAAACATACAATGCTAAAATTCATGGATCCATGATGTAAACAAATTAATAAATAATAAATATTAAAATAATTTAAAATATAAAACATAAAACCAAGGTTGGCGGTTCGAACACTAGTAACAAAGTAAAAATAGATGGACATATAAGGATGGATGTATAAAAAAGAAATTAATTAGATGGATGATTAGTCCATGGAAGTATCAAATGTGAAAAAAGTGAATAAAAATATATAATCAATGAAAAGGTTGATGATATGAGTCCCAAAAAAGTGAAGTAAAATTGGTGGGGTCCTGTGGAAGTGTATAAAAATACTGAAATGTAAAAATGATATAAAAATATAAAAATATAAAAATATATGATGTCGCAAAAAAGTGAAAGAGTGACTTGTGGTCAAACAAGATAAAAAAGTGATGAAAACAATATAATCCAAAGGTCTGATATCATCCAAGTTAAGTGAAAAAGTCAAATTGATCCTCAAACTACTTGATAGTATGTTCCAAAGTGTATCTGTGCAAGTTATGCGAGGTGAAGAATCTACAAATATCCAAAGGTTTCCTCAAATATCCATTTCCTGTTTACCTATAAATAAAAACAGTACATTGTGCAATATAGCTAAAACTCAAAGATAAACAATTGAAAAGAAGCTCACCATAAATATGTCAACGCGTTTCGGTCCTATGAATGCGTTGACATATTTATGGTGAGCTTCTTTTCAATTGTTTATCTTTGAGTTTTAGCTATATTGCACAATGTACTGTTTTTATGTATAGGTAAACAGGAAATTGATATTTGAGGAAACCTTTGGATATTTGTAGATTCTTCACCACGCATAACTTGCACAGATACACTTTGGAACATACTATCAAGTAGTTTGAGGATCAATTTGACTTTTTCACTTAACTTGGATGATATCAGACCTTTGGATTATATTGTTTTCATCACTTTTTTATCTTGTTTGACCACAAGTCACTCTTTCACTTTTTTGCGACATCTTATATTTTTATATTTTTATATTTTTATATCATTTTTACATTTCAGTATTTTTATACACTTCCACAGGACCCCACCAATTTTACTTCACTTTTTTGGGACTCATATCATCAACCTTTTCATTGATTATATATTTTTATTCACTTTTTTCACATTTGATACTTCCATGGACAAATCATCCATCTAATTAATTTATTAATTATACATCCATCCTTATATGTCCATCTATTTTTACTTTGTTACTAGTGTTCGAACCGCCAACCTTGGTTTTATGTTTTATATTTTAAATTATTTGCATATTATTTTGTTTACATCATGGATCCATGAATTTTAGCATTGTATGTTTTAGGATTTTATTATATTGTTTAGATCTGTTTTACAAGTATTGCACAACCATTGCCTATTAAATTTATCACCTATTTAATTTATCATCTATCTCTGCCTGTATTGGCGCTCCTTAAACATCTATTAAATACATTGTTTTCCTATTAGGGTCAGCTAAGGACCCTTTGTTTTTGAGGAGCCGTAGATAGCCATCCTAGTCTAGCGCTGATAAACACCCCTTTCTTACGTATTGTGATGTTGATACTTGAAAGAGACATTATAATAATCCACATATTGAGAACACATATATTTATTCACTAGTGCACATAATCGTCAAATAGACAACAGTACCAGGAATTCAGGTGTAACAACTTAATCACTAACTAGACAAATGGCTAACTGATTGGCTTGTTTGTTGTAGGGGGTGTGTCCATCACCTTTGGGTGTAGGTAGCGTAACCTTATTTAAGGGTTGATTTTGTATCACAGTACATGCCTGATGAAATGATTTTAACCGTGAAGCGCGTTGCATTACCTGTTTGTGCACATTACAGCATGAGTTGTTTTTAATATTGTTTTTATCTTTATATTAAAACATTTTTTTAATCATATACTCTCATTTCTGAGTGCATTACTCTACGCTACCTTGGGACGCATCCTCTCCTGGGATTCCAGTAACTGCCTTGTATCAGCTAGCTGGTCTGCTGTTGAAAACCAGCCTGCATCTATTGGCACATTGGAGTGCCTTCACAGAATGTGTGTACCCTGTACTATTCTTGTGCTTATATACAGTTGGTGACTGATTCACACATACGCCGCCTCTCTCCTTTCCTTGTTCTTTACAGAGCTAAAGTAAACCATGAAAACTAATAAATTCAGACTTGATGACGTTTAAATGTAAGTTTTTCACTTAATTATTAAAGGGACAGAAAAGTTTATATATTTCTGCAATGTGTTTAAGGTATATTAGGATTTAAACAGTCTCTTTCTTCTTACCTTGTGAATCAACACAGAAGTTGTATTTCAGCCCTCCACTGTGACATACGTAAGTCACAGCACAGACAGCTCTTCAACAGCTAAATTGTGCACTTTGGGTTAGGGAGAATGATACAAAGTGGGAGCTTTGCATTTTTGTAGCTTTTATATAGTTTAAAAGTTAAATTTTATATTCAGGTACCAGAGGGGTTAAACAGAGGGCTTAAACATCAGACGTGATCTTGATGTATTTAAATAAATTTTGTTTAAGTTTGGATTATCAATATATTACCCAAGTTCCATATGTAATTGTTAATACCCTTATTATAACTCAGTTTTTTCATTCTCTAACTATCTTTGTTTGAAAGGCCATCACTTAAATAAGTTAATGTCACTCATATGTAATAATTTTGATATGAATATTTAATAGGTAATTACTGATACATTTGTTTGCGTATGCTGTCTGCATTTATGGATGTTGGGCAGACATGATCCGCTACAGCGGATCATGTTCGCCCGACATTTGTTAAATCTTCCCCCAAGTATGACGATGTGAAGCTTCACCAGCCAGCACCTGTTAAGTGTTAAAAAAGGAGAATAGCCGCAGGCACAATAGGAGTAATGAGTAGTATCCATGTTGTTATAGTTCTGCCCATCAATTTAATGTCCCTTCAACATGCCATTTAAATATGGACTATCCACAAACATTTAATTGTTAATATATATAATAATATCATATGCTATGATTTTCATTTTGTGGACCATAAATATACTTCATTTGCTTTGGACTCTTCTTGAACATCAACAAACAAAGCTGCTGTATTTGTAGCTGGATGTCTGCAATTCTTTTCATTCAAGAAGACAAGCCAGGCGCAGCATTAAATGCATAATTATATAACTATATACATACATGCAGGAGATGGTGTGTAAAACACCATATAGGTGTTATCCTGGTAACGCCGAACAGATTTGGACTCCTTGCCCAATGTGCCTAGAGTAATATGGCTGCACCTCACTGACGAGGCCCAAAGGAGGCCAAAATGATCATCTGGGATTGTTATTTACTTTGTTCAGAGGAGAATTGCCTGGTATTTTGGGGCTGGACTGACCTTATTAGGTTGGATGAGACTGATATACTTCAGAAAAGTGCTTCTCTGTAAAAAGCACAAATGAGCTAAAAGAAGCTAATCCTGGGCACAGTACAAGCCACTGAGCTGTTGTTCGTGTCTGGCAGATCACTTCTCTTTCTGTATGTATCTATACATAGTAAGGTAAAAAGTAATTCCTTGTAAGTTTAATTTCCTATACCATTTACTTTTTTTTAAGCTCTCATTAGAATGGTTTCTTGTGTCAAGTCAAGGCAGAGTGACACTTAAATGTCTTGTCCAGATCACATATCGATAATCATTTTCACACTTTGAAAGGGAGTAATAGATTAAGGGCTAGATTACAAGTGGAACGCTAAATTATAGTGCGCCCACGAACGGGCAAATTAACCAGCCATTACAAGTGGCTCACGTTAGTAATTAGCGCACCGAAAATTAACCAGAGATTAGTTCTCTGGTTAATTTTCTAAAAGTGCCCCAAATGCCCTCAAAATGGAGGGCATTATAGTTTTTTTATTTTTAAAAAAAATTAGCATTTTTTTTAAATTAAAAAAAAAACCGCACTAAGCTGTTTTGGGGCTTGAAAGTTTGTGGGAGTGGGGTGTTAGAAAAAATGGCCCTGAAAAATGCCTTTACATTGCAGTCTATGGGAACTGTGTGTTCCCATAGACTGCAATGTAAATAAATATGTATATGCATTTATACATATATATCTATGTGTTAATATGTGTATATACACATATTAACACATAAATATGTATGTATATATTCATATACATATATATTTAACAATGCTGCCCATCGCTGAGCTACTTACCCCCTTCACTATGCAAGGTTCTGATGCCGTCTCTGACGGCATAAGAACGAGACTCCCATAAGAGCCTATAGAAGTGCATTCTCATGAGATTTGCAATTTACTTGTAATACCAGAGTACTTTAACATGTACTGATATTACAAAGTGGAGCGCTAATATCGCTTGCCCTTAATCGGGTTGGGGGGGGGGGAAATATTGGTAAAATAAGCATCCCAATAATCCACTTGAGAATAAATGGGCGTGTGTGCATTCTACAGACTCAACAGAAAATTAGGGCTGGTCTTCAATTTTTCTAGGTCTGTTTTTTTATTCCCAGTCCAGCCGTGCATGAAAAGTAGGCAGTGTCAGGCAAATCAAAGCAAGAACACAATAATTTTCATTATATAGTGGATGTGAAATCTAAAGGAACATCTCTATGCTTTTTGGAGTGCAAAAAGGGACAGTCTACTCCAGAATTTGTATTGTTTAAAAAGATAGATTACCCATTCCCCAGTTTTGCATAACCAACATGGTTATATTAATATACTTTTTACCTCTGTGATTACCCTGTATCTAAGCTTCTGCGAACTGCCCCCTTATTTCAGTTATTTTGACAGACTTGCATTTTAGCCAGTCAGTGCTGACTAATAAATAACTCCACGAGAGTGAGCACAATGTTCTCTATATGGCACACATGAACTAGTACTGTCTAACTGGGAAAAACTGTCAAAATGCACTGAGATAAGAGGTGGCCTTCAAGGGATTAGAAATTAGCATATGAGTCTGCCTAGGTTTAGCCTTCAACAAAGAATACAAAGAGAACAAAGCTAATTTGATTATAAAAGTAAATTGGAAAGTTGTTTAAAATTGCATGCCCTATCTGAATCATGAAAGTTTTATTTTGACCAGAATGTCCCTTTAAAGCAAGATGGCTGTGTAGCGTCATACCATAATATGTATGATGGTTGCCAGTGTTAATTTCGTCGACTAAAACTAGACTAAAAAGACTATAAAACTAAAGAAATTCTGATGACTAAAATACGACTAAAACTAAAATGACATTTTAGTCAAAAGACTATGACTAAAACTAAATCAAAATTACATTTTAGTCAAAAGACTATGACTAAAACTAAATCAAAATTTGCTGACAAAAACATTTTATGCAAGGTGTTATAATCAATCCATATCCAATTACTTCTCTTTTGTAAAATTTACGAAACTTAATTTTATTAAATTTTAAGATAAAGACATGTTATATACCACAACAGTTAAATCTGTTAAATCTGTATTGCATGTTCAAACCTTAATACCACAAATAAAAACAGGTTAATAAACCTTTACTCCAGGAGTATATAATGAGTTGGGAAGTTCTAGAGCAGTGCTAATCTTTGCCGAAAATTTTACGAATCTGTGAACAATCAATTCATTCTTCCTATAGAAATAAGCATAAACCACGAATATGGGTTTAAGTTATGCTGTGCCTGTGCTAGCTGCAGAAACTTTTTGTTGTGTTGAGTTACTTGATACCTGTTTTAATTATTAACAGAGAATTGTTAGTTTTTATATTAGGTAATATGTGCAATACAGCCAATACAGTTTACAGTTTTGATTTTTAATATTTTAAAGTTGCACTTCTGTTTGTTTATGAAATTTGGTTTTATTTAATTTTAATTTTAATAAAGATGTTACATATCACAACGGCTAAATCTTTGTCTTTATTGCATGTTTAAACCTTAATACCATAAATATTAACAGGTGTTATGTTTACTCCTGGAGTATGTAATCAGTTTGCAAATGATAGAGAAATGCTTAAATAATGCATTACACTTTAACTAAACCCCTTAGATTTTAGTCGACTAAAACTAGACTAAAACTGAAACAATTCAGATGACTAAAATACGACTAAAACTAAAATGGCATTTTAGTCAAAAGACTAAAACTAAGACTAAATTGAAGTTTGCCGTCAAAATTAACACTGATGGTTGCTTCAGGTAATCTAATACTTATTTGTGTACTTCTTAAATGGTCAAATCTCCAATATGTTGAGAAAAATAAAAAACTGTTACACTTACATTTATATATGTTACAATCCCATTACAACAATGAACGAGTCACAAGGTACCAAAAGACATACAAGTAGTCAAAAATAAGGATGCTGATAGATTTTACATATTTAAATGAACCAAATGATAACTAAATAATAACAACAAATGTATTTTTATAGATCACCAGTAACTTTTATAGATCGGCATTAACCCATTCAGTGATACGAGCCATAAAAAAGAAGATATACTACTATGATGCTATCATTATGAATCTTAGCAATAAGTGAGCTCCATTCGATTTTTTTTATGGAACTAAAATATATGTAAAAGGAGCGTAAAAGTTCATGATTCAGATAGAACATACAACAACTTTCCTTGGAATGCCTTGTGAAGAGCATACCTTGGGATGTTCACTATATGGCAGCAGTGCTTGCAGCAATGTATAGCATTATTACAAATATTGTTGAAAGCGCTAATACCATATAAATGCTCAAGACACCTACATGCTCCTGAGTCTATTTAGGTATGCCCTTCAACAATGGACACCAAGCATATTTAAATAACACATATATATTAGCAACGCAATGGTTTAAGTTTTGCTCGCATGTCATTATTTGAACTAGAATGTGCAGGTTTTTTTCTACTGTACCTGTATACTTGAAAGTTTCCTGTCTCTGCCATTATTTTATTTTTATTTTTTTTTATTTTGTTTTTCAAGTAGATCAGGTCATATATTCTGACTACAGATTTACACCAAACAACAGACATCAGCAAAATGTAACAGGTCCCGCATTAGGGTGAACCATACAGAGAGAAAAGCTATTGTCATGTGGTTCTTTATTCTGTTCTGGCATAGTGGGTAAATGAAGGGGGGTGATCAGGGGTGGGGGCTGTTTCTAATTGTTTTCCAGCAATGCTGTGTTCATATAATGCTGATGTACTCAGTTCTTTAATAGAAAATACCCAAAACAATTAGAAAACTGCTACAAGCATTAAATTGAACTAAAAAAAATGTTAGCCTGCCTCTGTTAAACTTGCTCACAAACACTCATCCCTATTGTGCTAGATGTTTAGTTCAGTTGTGGACACTTATAATATTGCAGCTGCTGTGCAAATTCTATATGTTACTGACACTTTTTATATTGCAGCTGCTGTGCAAATTCTATATGTTACGGACACTTTTTATATTGCAGCTGCTGTGCAAATTCTATATGTTACAGACACTTTTTATATTGCAGCTGCTGTGCAAATTCTATATGTTACGGACACTTTTTATATTGCTATGTTACGGACACTTTTTATATTGCAGCTGCTGTGCAAATTCTATATGTTATGGACACTTTTTATATTGCAGCTGCTGTGCAAATTCTATATGTTACGGACACTTTTTATATTGCAGCTGCTGTGTAAATTCTATATGTCACGGACACTTTTTATATTGCAGCTGCTGTGCAAATTCTATATGTTACGGACACTTTTTATATTGAAGCTGCTGTGCAAATCCTATATGTTACGGACACTTTTTATATTGAAGCTGCTGTGCAAATCCTATATGTTACGGACACTTTTTATATTGCAGCTGCTGTGCAAATTCTATATGTTACGGACACTTTTTATATTGCAGCTGCTGTGCAAATTCTATATGTTACGGACACTTTTTATATTGCAGCTGCTGTGCAAATTCTATATGTTACGGACACTTTTTATATTGCAGCTGCTGTGTAAATTCTATATGTTACGGACACTTTTTATATTGCAGCTGCTGTGCAAATTCTATATGTTACGGACACTTTTTATATTGCTATGTTACGGACACTTTTTATATTGCAGCTGCTGTGCAAATTCTATATGTTATGGACACTTTTTATATTGCAGCTGCTGTGCAAATTCTATATGTTACGGACACTTTTTATATTGCAGCTGCTGTGTAAATTCTATATGTCACGGACACTTTTTATATTGCAGCTGCTGTGCAAATTCTATATGTTACGGACACTTTTTATATTGAAGCTGCTGTGCAAATCCTATATGTTACGGACACTTTTTATATTGAAGCTGCTGTGCAAATCCTATATGTTACGGACACTTTTTATATTGCAGCTGCTGTGCAAATTCTATATGTTACGGACACTTTTTATATTGCAGCTGCTGTGCAAATTCTATATGTTACGGACACTTTTTATATTGCAGCTGCTGTGCAAATTCTATATGTTACGGACACTTTTTATATTGCAGCTGCTGTGTAAATTCTATATGTTACGGACACTTTTTATATTGCAGCTGCTGTGCAAATTCTATGTCCCACCTTTGCATGGGTATCTCAAGGCAGAGAACTTGCAACCAAAGAGCTAGATTACAAGTGGAGCAGTATTTTGCGTTTTCGCTATAGCAAAAACTCTGCTAGGATTTACATTTTTGTGCTAGTCGGATTACGCTCGTATTACAAGTTACAAGTAAACAGTTTTTTCTCTAGTGGTAACCCAAACTGTGCTTAAAGTCAATGGAGAAAAAAAGTTTAAAAACCTAACACCCACTCTCTTGAGCAAACACCATGACATATTCTCATTAGCGAAAACCTGACATGAAAATATGAATATTTCATACTCCATTGTTCTTTAACTTGTTTGTTTGTAATATGTACATACCCAATCGTATACTGTAAAATGCGCAAACATGATTGCATACTGCAATATGCGCATACACGAAATGAAAATATGAATATTTCATACTCCATTGTTCTTTAACATGTTTGTTTGTAATATGTACATACCCAATCGCATACTGTAAAATGCGCAAACATGATTGCATACTGCAATATGCGCATACACGAAATGAAAATATGAATATTTCATACTCCATTGTTCTTTAACATGTTTGTTTGTAATATGTACATACCCAATCGCATACTGTAAAATGCGCAAACATGATTGCATACTGCAATATGCGCATACACGAAATGAAAATATGAATATTTCATACTCCATTGTTCTTTAACATGTTTGTTTGTAATATGTACATACCCAATCGCATACTGTAAAATGCGCAAACATGATTGCATACTGCAATATGCGGATACACGAAATGAAAATATGAATATTTCATATTCCAATGTTCTTTACGTAACGGAATATGTTCATAAATAAATATTTCTACATATATCTGACGTTTTTAAAAAAAATAGATATTTATATTTTTTCCTCCACTTGCAATATGAGCTCAATTAAAACAGAGCGCAAACTATCGTGAAAACCCTCAGAAAATAGTTTGCACCTCACTTGTAATCTAGCCCATAGTGTTTTAACACTACTATGTAATAACTTCTTGTGTGAGTGGTACAGGGAGTTAGGCATCAGCAGAGGTGGGATGTATTTAAATGTGAACATCCATAAGGTTGGTGGATTATAACATAAAATTCAGATACTATAGAGACTTTTGCTTTAATAGTAAAATGTGATGACTTCCTTGTTGGTAATAATACTTTTTTTTCTCTAACACACTTATTCATAACTCTTAAAGGGATACGAAACCCAAAATATTTCTTTCATGATTCATGCAATTATAAGCAACTTTCTAATTTACTCCTATTATCAATTTTCTTTGTTCTCTTGCTATCTTTATTTGAAAAAGAAGGCATCTAAGCTAAGGAGCCAGCCAATTTTTGGTTCAGAACTCTGGACAGCAGTTATCCACCAATCAGCAAGGACAACCCAGGTTGTGAACCAAAAATGGGCCAGCTTCTAAACTTACGTTCTTGCTTTTCAAATAAAGAAAGCAAGAGAATGATGAAAAAATTATAATAGGAGTAAATTAGAAAGTTGCTTAAAATGGCATGCTCTATCTGAATCATGAAAGATAAAATTTGGGTTTAGTGTCCCTTTAATCTTAAAAAGTTCTGAACAATAGAAAACAATTTACAAAATGTCCTTTATATACAGTATACTTAAACTCAGTTGAAGGTCACAGTTTATAACTTCATGTAGATTGGAATAGCTATGCTAGTCCAACAAGGCAAGAGGAAAGACAACAAATATAATGCCATTAAATATATGCTTTAAAAGGTTTAAAGGGAAAGGAAACCTCAAGTTTTTCATTCATGATTCGGAAAGAAGAAACAATTTTAAACAACTTTTCAATTAACTTCTGTTATCAAATTTGCTTCATTATCTTGTTATCCTTTGCTGAAGAAACAGTATTGCACTACCGGCAGCTAGCTGAACCCATCTAGTTAGCCAATCACAAGAGACAAATGTGTGCATGCACCAATCAGCAGCTAGCTCCCACTAGTGTAGGACATTGTTTCTCAACCCCGGTCCTCAAGTACCCCCAACAGGCCAGATTTTCATTATAGCTGAACCAGTGCACAGGTAAAAAAAATCCGCTGAGGGGTGAGAGCAGGTTAGTAACCATGGTTACTGCTCAGCTGATTACTTCACCTGTGCACTGGTTCAGCTAAAATGAAAACATGGCCTGTTGGGGGTACTTGAGGACTGCAGTTGAGAAACACTGGTGTAGGATATGTGCGTATTCTTTTTCAACAGGGGATACAGAGAGAACAAAGCACATTAGAAAATAGAAGTGAAATTAAAAGAGTCTTAAAATGACATGCTCTATCTGAATCATGCAAGTTTAACCCCTTCACTACTGGGACTTTCAGAGATAATTTTTTATCATTTTTGCTATCACTCCATTTAAACAGAAATATAGCTTTGTTTTTTTTCTTTTTATTTACCTGTCAAAACTATATATATATTTTTAAGTAGACAACACAAGGTATTGATCTAGGCCCATTTTGGTATATTTCATGCCACCATTTCACTGCCAAATGTGATCAAATAAAAAAATTGTTAACTGTTTCTCACTGAAATAATTTACATACCGCTTGTGCACAAATGGTTGTAAAAGCTTCTCTGGGATCCCTTTGTTCAGAAATAGCAGACATATATGGCTTTTCCATTGATTTTTGGTAATTAGAAGGCTGCTAATTGCAGCTGTGCACCTTACTTCTATTATTCCCGGCAGTGAAGGGGTTAATTAGGAAGTTTGTAAGGTTAATTTTAGTTTTAGTGTAAAGATTACCCTCCAACCTCCCTGATTCCTACCAAACAGCTCTCTAACCCTCTCCCTCTAACTAGTGCCCGCCATCTTAGGTACTGGCAGCTGTCTGCATTCCTATAAACCACTTTTTTTGGTATACATTTTTTTTATGTAGTGTAGTGATTCCTCCACTTCTCCCATGATCAATTAGGGACACCCCCACCCCACATTTTTTCTGTAGCATAGCAACTCTTCCCTCCCTCTCCCTTTATTTTTTATTTTCTGCAGTGTAGAGCCCAAACCACTCTCTCCCCCCTCAGCTGCTGGACCGCCTCCCAGATTCCCTACCTCCCGCCAGTACCAGCAGATGATTGTTACAGATGGTAACACACAGTGTCACCCTCTATAACGATCTGACATCTGCCCTCATATGGAATCGTGCTCCGATTCCATATGCGGGCAGACGCCTGGAGCTTAGGAACTTCCTGAAGCTCAGACGTATATAAACGTTGTACGGTACAATAAGCAAAGTACAGCACAATGTATATATATATATATATATATATATATATATATATTGGATTGGGTGAAGTGGTTAATTTTGACTTTACTATCCCCTTAATCTCTTGCCTAGGTATTCAGAAATTCTGACTGTAACAAAATAGAAGTAAAAAAAAAGGTATGCTGAATACATAAAGGGAGCGAGGGTCCTCATCTGTTGATGAATTGGTTATAAATGAAAGATGGAGGTTAAATGGGCTAGAGAGCATAGTTAAAAGGACAGTGAAGTCAAAATTAAAGTTGTGATTCAGATGATACATACAAAGTTGCAGCTATTATTTATAGTGTATTGAAAGTTATATCAGTCCTTTCCCATATAAGGGCCAGATTACAAGTAGAGCGCTAAATTTTGTTTGTGAGCAAGCAATATTATCGCTCCACTTTGTAATACCAGCGCACAATAAAGTGCACTGGTATTACAAGTAAATCGCATTGTGAACGCAAGCTTGCGTTTGCATTGCTAGGAAGCATTGTGCTAACGAGAGCGCGCTTCCATATGGTTAATAGCTAGTTTATTGTGGTGGTTATGTGGCGACCTAGGGGTTTATAGTTAGCGACATAGTGGTAGATTTAACAACTAGCCGATGCTGCTTTCTACGCCCAAATTTTCCGATCAGGTTGATTGGCACTCCCTGCTAGCGGCCGATTGGCTACGAATGTGCAGGGGGCGGCATTGCACAAGCATTTCACAAAAAATGATAAATGCTGACAGCATTGGGGAGGTTGAGCGGACATGATTCTCTACAGCGAATCATGTCCACTTGACCAATGATGAATCTACCCCATAGGGGTTAATAGTTAGTTTATTGCGATGGGTTTGTAGTGACAAAGGGGTTAATCGTTAGTTTATTACAGTGGGTTTGTGGCAGCATAGGGGTTTATAGTTAGAGACATAGGGGTTAATAGTTAGTTTATTGCGGTGGGTATGTGGCGGCATAGGGTTTAACAGTTAACAACTTGCTGTGGGTATGGGGCGGCATAGGGGTTTATAGTTATCGACCAGTTGGCTAGATCACAAGTTGTGCGTTATGACTCAAATTGTAGCGCTATGGCCCATAACACATCAATTTTCTTAACGCAGCCATTACAAGTTTGAAAACCTCCATAGCGCAACAAAATCCCCCATTTATGCACAAATCCATAACGGTATCCAAGACCAGTAGTTTTTGATATATCGCAACCAAAAACCTTCACTAATCACTTCAAAAATATTATTAATAATAATAATACATATAATATATAATAATATACAAAGTACACTTAGACTCATACAAACACTGTACAATAAATAATTTTTAATAAAAATTATAATGGATCAAAGATACGAGAAATGCACAAAAAGCCATTTTACATTGACTCACATAGACATACATGAACATAGAATCATTTAGCTAGATCTCCGTACAAATATCATCACATACATACATAATTATCTACATACAAACAATATAAAGCAGATTACGTACACAAAACATTTTTGCAATATGAAATTATCACGATTTCATGTACTATTTCACAGAATGACATGACGTCACTCACTTTGCGCACAACAGGAGTGCTCAAAGCTTTTTTTTCTATTTCTCTCCTCCATTGACTTCTATGGGGAATACATGCTCGTGCGCGCGAATTTGCCTCTTTCCGTAACGCACGCAATAATTTTGTCTTTTTAAATTTGTAATACGTGCAGGGTATGGTTTGCGCTAATTTATAAATTCTTGCGTAGGTCCCGCAATGACAAATAAATCAGGAAAAATACTATTTGGCCCTGTAGTTATGTGTTACATGTGTGTACATCAGTACAAGGTCAAAATCATTTAGGAAATTACATTACATCAAGTATAAATCACGATCAATTGTATCATGACAAATAGGAAATCATTATCAAGAATTAACACATATTTAAAGGTACATACAAAAAACCATTTTTATATTTCATGATTCAGAAATAGTATGCAATTTTAAACAGTTTTCTAATTTACTTCTATTATATAATTTGATATATTCTCTTCATATCCTTTGCTGAACAGCATATCTAGATAGGTTCAGTAGATGATGATTGGTGGCTGCACAAAGATGCCTAGTGTGATTGGCTCACCCATGTGCATTGCTATTTCTTCAACAAAGGATATATAAAGAATGAAGCTATTTAGACCATAGAAGTACATTGGAATGTTATTTAAAATTGTATTCTCTGTCTGAATCATGAAAGAAAAATTATGGCTTTAAGATCAGGATTTAAACATAATATACCATTAGGAATTTCGTCTAATTCAAATATATAATTAGAAAATATTCTATTTGTCGCTTTTTTGGAAGGAACAACAATGCTATACTGCTTTATATAAATGACCATATGTGGGAGAGTATCACAATATATACATATATGTACATAACACACATCACACAACAACAAAACACATTTATCTTTTTAATCATCACACAATAATAATGTTGCAAAGTAGAACAAGAGAACGAAGATTTGGAAAGCAGACAGGCATGTAGCTAATATGATAACATCATTCTAAGCTTGAACCACACAGATTCTATCATTAGGACTTTACTGCCTCTTAAATCCGTTTCTCACTCAATATTACATATACGCAGATGAGAGGTTTGGAAGATTTACATTATTATTGTGATTTCAATGGTACACGTAAAATATTGAAATATCGCCAATCATTAATATATGTCAGTCGTTAATTTATCGTTTTGTAACAATATTGCAGCAACATTGCTCAATCAGATTATATGCCATGTCTATGCACACATTATACACAAGTATGCACTTTGAATCATTTGAGCGTGGACTTGTGGTTTTCAATATAACATCGTGTTTACTAAGTATTTGTTACGCAAATGAACAAAAATTACGAAGATGCACTGTACATGTTATATTTTACACTTTTACAATTTATTGGGGAAAAACAAAATTTCAACAAACAGACCAAAAAAACCCTGTCCACTTTGAAAGCTTTCGCGCCGCTCAGATACAATCAAGTGTATACAATCAGCAATCATTACGAACACGCTACCATTGGACATTTTGCACTAGAAAACACCATGGTCAATACGTCCCTTATGACCGACATTGTATCAGATCGCTTTTGTGTGTTTGAATACCTTGTTGTTTGCTCTGCTATTTGGCTTGTGCTGCTTGGCTCTGTAAATATGGACAACCCCCAGTTAGAATGTGTTGGTACTGTTGGACAAGTTATGTACAACAGACTCAGGTGTGCCTGGGACCTCGAAGAGGAGCATGTGGAACGTCTGAGGATTAGGGCTCCTCCTGTTCACAGGGTGAGGCTCACCTCGGATAACATGAGTGATGCCGAGGTTTTTGACAAGTATCCGCTCAATAGGCAGCAGCTATTAAACCTTTACGATGTACCTAAGCCTTATCTGGAGCCACGCAGACGTATGCGCACTGATCCATCATATGGCCCACAATTTGTTTACATGTATTATTCATTTTAGACATTATTAGATTTTAGATAGTTTGAAAGGGATGAATGCGACAGATAGCAGATAAAGGGATACCCTGAAGTAGACATGTGCGTTTCATTTCGACCAAATTTAGTTTTCGGGCGAATTTTGGCAGATTCAGAGATTCAAATACATCCGAAGTTCCAAATCGGAAAATCCTGAAAAATTCAAAAATTGAATACATCAGTTTCCAAATTTTCTGATCCATTTTTCATATTCAGAATTTTTCATTGTTCTAATCTAATCTAAACCGCAGTTCCCTGACATCGCCAACAGTAACTAAATCACTAAATAAAGCTATTAACCCCTAAACCGCAGTTCCCCGACATCGCAGACACAAAGTAAATCACTAAATAAAGCTATTAACCCTTGAACCGCAGTTCCCCAAAATCGCGACACTAACTAAACCTATTAACCCCTAAACCGCAGATCCCAAACATCACTGACACTAACTAAACCTATTAACCCCTAAACCACAGTTCCCAAACATTGCAGACACTAACTAAACCTATTAACTCCTAAACCGCAGTTCCCAAACATCCCCAACACTAACTAAACCTATTAACCCTAAACCGCCTTACACCCACATCGCTAACACTAACTAAATCTATTAACCCCTAAACCCCTGCCCCCCCACATTGCAACAACCTAAATTAAACTATATTAACCCCTTAACCTAACACCCTCTAACTTTAACATAATTAAAATAGACCTAAATTAAAGTTACAATTATTAACTAACTACCTTTTTAAAAATAAATACAAACTTACCTGTGAAATAAAAATAAAACCTAAGCTAGCTACAATATAACTATTTACTAACTACCTAGTTAAAATAAATACAAACTTACCTGTGAAACAAAAATAAAACCTAAGCTTACACTAAAAAAACCTAACATTACAAAAATTAAAAAGCTAACATTACAAAAATAAAAAACCTAACATTACAAAAAAAACAAACTACAATTACAAAAATAATAAACACTAAAATAAAAAAAAATAAAAAAAACTACCATTACAAAAAGTAACAAACGAAATTATCCAAAATAATAAAAATTATTCCTATTCTAATACCCTGTTTAAAAAAGCTGTTAACTTTAGGGCAACGCCCTACAAAAGGCCATTTTAAGGGCTTTGGTAGCTTATTATAGATTAGTTTTTTTTTTTATTTTGGGGTGTTTTTTTTTTTTTTTAGATTAGGCATTTTTTATTTTTAATGGGCCGAAAAAGAACTGAATTTCTCTTTTAAGGGCAATGCCCATACAAATGCCCTTTTCGGGGCAATGGGCAGATAAGGTTTATTTTGGGAGGTGGGGGTTTGCAATGTTAGGGGGTGTTTGTTTTTCTTTTTTTGCAAAAGAGCTGTCAA
The DNA here is from genome assembly GCF_027579735.1 of Bombina bombina. Classification (NCBI taxonomy): domain Eukaryota; kingdom Metazoa; phylum Chordata; class Amphibia; order Anura; family Bombinatoridae; genus Bombina; species Bombina bombina. The sequence goes on from NC_069501.1 coordinate 996,863,102, forward strand.
CTTTAGGGCAATGCCCTACAAAAGGCCATTTTAAGGGCTATTGGTAGTTTATTATAGATTAGTTTTTTTATTTTGGGGTGTTTTTTTTTTTTTAAACGGTGTATTAGAATAGGAATAATTTTTATTATTTTGGATAATTTCGTTTGTTATTTTTTGTAATGGTAGTTTTTTTATTTTTTGTAATTTTAGTGTTTTTTATTTTTTGTAATTGTAGTTTTAATTTTTTAGTAATCTTAGTTTTTTTTATTTTTAGTAATGTTAGGTTTTTTATTTTTAGTAATGTTAGGTTTTATTAGTGTAAGCTTAGGTTTTATTTTTATTTCACAGGTAAGTGTGTATTTATTGAATGCAAATCTGCTATGTTGTGTGAGCGATTTTTGTTTGTACATTTGACATAATTATTATTGGTGTCCATTAAGTTGTATGTGTAAAGTGGCAGAGCAATGTGTAGTTCTTGTGATATCGAGTGTTAGATGAAAAATCAGTTTAGTTTCCATTGATCTCTATGGGGGAATCCATTACACAGTCGTGAATACGCCAGTGAAATAAACGCGGTATTCTTGTTAACGCTATGCGTAACGACATTCTTTTCAGACTTGTAATACCTACATTAAGAAGAGTGCACAATAAACATTACGCATGGGCTATTTGCACACAGCTATAACGCAAAACTCGTAATCTAAGTGTGCGGGGTATGTGGCAGTTTAGATGTTTATTAGTGTAGTGTTAGTTTGCGATCGTGAGGTACTTCAGTTTAGGGGTATTAGGATTAAGATTAGTGGTTAGGCACATGACAGTTATATTCAAGGGATACTCTTACTATACATGGCCAATATGGTTGGCGATGCTGGGTGTTGTCTAAAGCCAGCATCGCCGACCAATGGCATGTATAGTAAACGCCTCTCGGCGATGCCGTTATGTTAGGAGCTTAGAATATAGCAGCGGATCCCTTTGAATATTTTGCCGCCGCAAAACACTTTCAATCATTTAAAGGAACCTCATTCGTCGGGAAGTCGTCGTGCCGGATGGATGCTCCGCGGCGGAGGAGCGAAGAAAGAAGATTGAAGATGCCGATTTGCTTGAAGACATTGCCGATGGAAGAAGACTCTCTGCCACTTGCTTGAAGACATCCCGCGGATGGAAGAAGACTTCACTGCCGCTTGCTGGAAGACATCGCCCGGATCGGATGAGGAGTTCGGCCCGGCTGGGTGAATACAAGGTAGGGAGATCTTCAGGGGGGTAGTGTTAGGTTTATTTAAGGGGGGTTTGGGTTAGATTAGGGGTATGTGGGTGGTGGGTTGTAATGTTGGGGGGTGGTATTGTGTTTTTTTTTTCAGGCAAAAGAGCCGTTTTCTTTGGGGCATGCCCCCACAAAAGGCCCTTTTAAGGGCTGGTAAAGTAAAAGAGCTTTGAACTTTTTTTAATTTAGAATAGGGTAGGGAATTTTTTTAGTTTGGGGGGCTTTATTATTTTATTAGGGGGCTTAGAATAGGTGTAATTAGCTTAAAAATCTTGTAATCTTTTTTTTATTTTTTGTAATTTAGTGTTTGTTTTTTTGTAATTTAGTTTAGTTTATTTAATTGTATTTTTAGATAGATATTTGTAGTTTATTTAATTTATTGATAGTGTAGGTGTATTTGTAACTTAGGTTAGGATTTATTTTACAGGTAATTGGGTAATTATTTTAACTAGGTAGCTATTAAATAGTTAATAACTATTTAATAGCTATTATACCTAGTTAAAATAATTAACAATTTACCTGTAAAATAAATATAAACCCTAACATAGCTATAATGTAATTATTAATTACATTGTAGCTATCTTAGAGTTTATTTTATAGGTAAGTATTTAGATTTAAATAGGAATATTTTAGTTTATAATATGAATTAGATTTATTTAATAAGAATTTAGTTAGGGGTGTTAGGGTTAGATAGAGTTAATATAGTTTATATAAATACTATAGTAACTATATTAACTATATTAACCCTAATATAATTAGGGTTAATATAGTTAATATATATAATGTAATAACTATATTAACTATAATATACTTAGGGTTAATATAGATAATATAGCTGGTGGCGGGGTAGGTTGATTAAATTAGGGGTTAATAATTTTAATATAGATGGCGGCGGTGTAAGGGGTTCACATTAGGGGATAGATCAGTTAGATGGTGGCGGTTTTAGGGGTTCACATTAGGGGATAGATCAGTTAGATGGTGGCGGTTTTAGGGGCTCACAGTAGGGGGTTAGTTTATGTAGATGGCGGCGGTTTAGGGGTTAAATACTTTATTAGGGATTGCGGCGGGGGATTGCGGTTGACAGGGAGATAGACATTGCGCATGCGTTAGGTGTTAGGTTTATTTAGCAGCCAGTTTAGGGAGTTACGGGGCTCCAATAGTCAGCGTAAGGCTTCTTACGGCTGCTTTTTGTGGCGAGGTGAAAATGGAGTAAGATTTCTCCATTTTCGCCACGTAAGTCCTTACGCTGTATATTGGATACCAAACTGCGCGGGTTTGGTATACCTGCCTATGGCCCAAAAAACTACGGGCGACGGCAGAAATATACGCGCGTAACTTCTAGGTTACGCCGTATATAGGATACCAAACCCGCGCAAATATTGGCGTCGCCGACTTTTGCGAGCGACGATTTTTATTGGATCGACCCCTAGATGGCAGCACTATTTCCTGTCATGAAGTGCTCCCGACCTGTCAAGATATCTCTTCAACAAAAAATAACATGAGAAAGACACAAATTTGATAATATCTGAATCATGAAAGAAAAAATGTAAGGGAAAAACTATTTTACAGTATACTTTCCCTTTAAGCTTTGTAATATACAGCTACAAAAAGAGCTCTTCCGAAACTATTTATGTCTGTGTGAAAATGTATGATAAAACCTTGTGATTTTCTTTCTATTCTTTTTTTTTTTTTTTGCTACTTCTCATTGTTAAATAAAGTAATTTTTTAAACAGTCCTTTGACACAAACATACAGCAAGATTACAAGTTGTGCTGTACGGCTATACCGCTGAAAAATTGGCCTTTGCGCCCAGAATGGCAGGTCTCCCATATTACAAGTTGTGGCAGTACAGCTATACCACAAGTGTTTTAGCTTGTACCGCCACTCTCTATACTCTCTATTGAGAGTGGAATTCTCAGGTCTCCTGTATTACAGGTTGTGCGGTCCGGCTATTCCGCTAGCGTTATAGCTTATACTGCAATGATCCATTCCGCGATCAAAGACCAGTAGTTATGGATTTTGCAAAATAAAAATGTTTCACAAAACTCATAACAAAAATGTTACAAAGTACACTAACACCCATAAACTACCTACAGTCAGCAGAATTGTAGGACCAGCACACCTTTAAATATATGAATGTCCAATGGATAACAAGGTGGGTGCAAACAAATGTAGAGCCAAACCCCTTAGCTCCAAAACAGTAGAATCCAAAAAAAAATGTTGCACTCTCAAGTGTGGAAGGGAAAAAATCTTTATTAGGCAAACAGCAATGTTTTGGGGCACCTGCCCCTTTGTCAAGATTGACAAAGGGGCAGGTGCCCCGAAACGTTGCTGTTTGCCTAATAAAGGTTTTTTCACTTCCACACTTGAGAGTGCAACATTTTCTTTTGGACCCATAAACTACCTATTAACCGCAAAACCGCTATCCCCCCGCATCGCAAATACTATAATAAACCTTTTAACCCCTAATCCACCACCCTCCCACATTGCCAACACTAAAATAAAGTATTAACGCCTAATCCGCCGGCCCCCGACATCGCAAATACTAAACTAAACCTATTAACCCCTAAACCGCCACCCCCTCACATTGTAAATACTAAACTAAACCTCTTAACCCGTAAACTGCCGGCCCCCTACATCGCAACACACTAAATTAAACTAACACCCCCTAACTTTAAATTAAAGTTACAATATAACTACCTTTAACCCCTTAACGACGCATGTCGTACAGGGTACGTCGCACACAACCTGGTCTTAAAAGACCAGCGACGTACCCTGTACGACATTAGGGGTTTAAAGCGGCTGGAAGCAGGATATCGAGGCATCCTGCAATAACACCCCTGGGCCATCCGATGCAGAGAGAGCCACTCTGTGGCCCTCTCTGCACCGGACATCGATGGCCGGTATCGTTGGTGGGTGGGAGCCGACTTGGGAGGTGGGTGGGCGGCCATCGATGGGCCGGGTAATGTAGAGGGGGCGGGATCGGGGGCATGGCCGATGGGGGCGTGCACGGGGGCGGCAGGCGGTCTCCTGCATGGGGCGGGTGGGAACCGCTACACTACAGAAAAGTTTTGTTTGGTATCTAGGAGGGGGTGGGGGGTTGGTCTTTGGTGGGGGGGGGAAGCTACACTACAGAAAATGGGAACATTTTTAAAAAAACAACAATTTTATTCTAAACTGGGTACTGGCAGACAGCTGCTAGTACCCAAGATGGCGCCCATTAAGGCAGAGGGGGAGGGTTAGAGAGCTGTTTGGTGGGGGATCAGTCAGGTTGGGGGGCTAAGGGGGGGTCCTACACATCAGCATATGTAAATATGCTTTTAAAAAAAAAAGCCTAAATATACCTTTTATTTTAGTACTGGCAGAGTTGCTGCCAGTACTTAAGATGGCAGGGACAATTGTGTGGTGGGGGAGGGAAGAGAGCTGTTTGGGAGGGATCAGGGGGTCTGATGTTTCAGGTGGGAGGCTGAGATCTACACTAAAGCTAAAATTAACCCTGCAAGTTCCCTACAAGCTACCTAATTAACCCCTTCACTGCTAGCCATAATACACGTGTGATGCGCAGCGGCATTTAGCAGCCTTCTAAGTACCAAAAAGCAACGCCAAAGCCATATATGTCTGCTATTTCTGAACAAAGGGGATCCCAGAGAAGCATTTACAACCATTTGTGCCATAATTGCACAAGCTGTTTGTAAATGATTTCAGTGAGAAACCTAAAATTGTGAAAAATGTAAAAAAAAAATTAATTTGATCGCATTTGGCGGTGAAATGGTGGCATTAAATATACCAAAATGGGCCTAGATCAATACTTGGGGTTGTCTACTACACTACACTAAAGCTAAAATTACCCCAAAAAGCTCCCTACATGCTCCCTAATTAACCCCATTCACTGCTGGGCATAATACACGTGTGGTGCACAGTGGCATTTAGCGGCCTTCTAATTACCAAAAAGCAACACCAAAGCCATATATGTCTGCTATTTCTGAACAAAGGGGATCCCAGAGAAAATTTTACAACCATTTATGCCATAATTGCAAAAGCTGTTTGTAAATAATTTCAGTGAGAAACCGAAAGTTTGTGAAAAAATTTGTGAAAAAGTGAACTATTTTTTGCATTTGATCGCAGTTGGTGGTGAAATGGTGGCATGAAATATACCAAAATTGGCCTAGATCAATACTTTGGGTTGTCTACTAAAAAAAATATATACATGTCAATGGATATTCAGGGATTCCTGAAAGATATTATTGTTCTAATGTAACTAGCGCTAATTTTGAAAAAAAAAAATGGTTTGGAAATAGCAAAGTGATACTTGTATTTATGGCCCTATAACCTGCAAAAAAAAAAGCAAAGAACATGTAAATATTGGGTATTTCTAAACTCAGGACAAAATTTAGAAACTATTTAGCATGGGTGTTTTTTGGTGGTTGTAGATGTGTAACAGATTTTGGGGGTCAAAGTTAGAAAAAGTGTGTTTTTTCCATTTTTTCTCATATTTTATAATTTTTTTATAGTAAATTATAAGATATGATGAAAATAATGGTATCTATAGAAAGTCCATTTAATGGCGAGAAAAACGGTATATAATATGTGTGGGTACAGTAAATGAGTAAGAGGAAAATTACAGCTAAACACAAACACCGCAAAAATGTAAAAATAGCCTTGGTCCCAAACGGACAGAAAATGGAAAAGTGCTGTGGTAATTAAGGGGTTAAATAAAAAAAGACTTGCCTGTAAAATAAAAAAACTAAGCTTAACCCCTTAAGGACCACAGCACTTTTCCATTTTCTAACCGTTTGGGACCAGGGCTATTTTTTCATTTCTGCTGTGTTTGTGTTTAACTGTTATTTTCCTCTTACTAATTTACTGTACCAACATTAAATTGACTTTCTAAAGATACGATTATTTTTAGAATATCATATACTTTACTATAAATAAATATATGATAAAATATGATTAAAAAACAATGGAAAAACACACTTTTTCTAAGTTTGACCCCCAAAATCTGTTACACATCTACAACCACCAAAAAAAAAACCATACTAAATAGTATATAAATTTTGTCCTGAGTTTAGAAGCTTACATGTTCTTCGCTTTTTTTTGCAAGTTATAGGGCCATAAATACAAGTAGCACTTTGCTATTTCCAAACCATTTTTTTTTCACAATTAGCCATAGTTACGTTGTAACACTGATATCTGCCAGGAATCCCTGAATATCCCTTGATATGTATATATTTTTTTTAGACGACAACCCAAAGTATTGATCTCGGACCATTTTGGTATATTTCATACCACCATTTCACTGCCAATTGTGATAAAATAAAATAAAAAATCATTCACTTTTTCACAAACATTTTCTCAAACTTTAGGTTTCTCACTGAAATTATTTACAAACAGCTTGTGCAATCATGGCACAAATGGTTGTAAATGCTTCTCTGGGATCTCCTTCAGAAATGCCAATCAGATTGAGCTCGCATTCTATTGGCTGATCGAAACAGCCAATAGAATGCGAGCTCAGAGAAAGAGAATGTTTTTCCTGTTGAGAGCAGGACATCAACTTATCTGAGAAAACAGTTAATCAGAAAGGGGCGACTTCCTGCTGGAGGCGAAGCACACAGGTAGCACAGGTGCTAGCTCCCGCTCCAGGTACATGCTGCCTGGAGAGAACTAACTACCAGCGGTTTGCTGAATTGTCCTTGGCCGAGGAAATTCTATCCGGCCTGGATTCTGAATCCCAGGATCCCGCAACAGAAGTCCCTCAAAGCAGCCTGACTGGTGCTTGTTGGCTGAAGCACATGTCTTATTTCACCCAGACGTCGGGTCACACAGCACCTGGTTCTGCATATACAGTTCTAATCTACAGCTAAGATGGGCCGTGCTTGACATTTACTGGTGATAACAAGTACATGGTGTCTATACCGTGCATACGTGAAATCCCTCAGTTCTGCGGTCAGATATACAGGGCTCGGTCCCTGGTCGGCCTAGATTCAGACTGGTGTTTGTGCTACTTACCCTCGGTGGGGGTCCTGTATACTTGGTCTCTGTTCTGGATTCCTGTCCCCAGTACCTTGATAGACACACGGCTGAGGGGTACAGAAGGGTGCGCTGCACCTTCCGAGGTTGAAGCCTGCTGACAAGCTTAGAAGGAAAATTTGGAGGGGCGATTGTGCCGGCCTGCTCGCCCTTGCCTGTTGCGGCCCCATGTGAAGCAGCGCTGGAGCGCGAAGTTTGGTAGAGTCCGTGCGGGCTGGCAGGCTTCCAGTGGGGGCGGATGGTTTCTTTTTCCCCTGGGACCCTCTTGCACATCACTTCCGGAGCAGAGCGAACATCGGATACAGCGTCCCACACACTGCTCCCTAGTGCAGCAGTGTGTTTTTGGGGTATTGAGGCTGGTATATCATTTGAGTGTTCGTGTGGGGGATATCCGCCTCTTGGAAAATACAGCTCGGTCTATGTAATTTTGGGTGTCTGGCTCCTATGCACGCCTGTTTGCACGCCGCGAGAAGGCTGGTATAGAAGTGCTGCTGAGGCTGCCGGAATACACAGAAACCTGGTGTGGACAGACCGTTCCTGGTGAGTCCCCCACCTCTGCGACCCCTCACACATAGTTTTGAGTTGAATTTTTGACACAATTTGCCTGGTACAAGGGTTACAGACATATTCTAGTATGTACACTCACTAATAGAGGTTGATTAGCGTATGTTTCACCCTTTTTTAGATAAATACATGCACTACAAATTTACCTAAGGTTTTAGATTAGGGCGCACACTGCTATAGAGATTGATTAAAGTACACAATAAAAGTTTGAGTAATATAAGATGTGTATGGTAATTGTTTGTTGACCGGAACAATTGAGACCCTAAATTTCTCTACATAATATATTATTTGGATGACATAGGTCAAGGTCGCAGACAACTAAGGGTTAATCATATTCTTCTGATAAGAACTTTTTTTTTTTTTTTTGCTCTCTCTTCTTTCTTTCTCCCTTGTTTTTGGATTATTTCTATCCTGCAATTCTAGTTGCCATTAAGCAGTAGTATATGGATAGATATATGCACCAAAAGGGCTCTCCCTCCACTATGCCGCCTAAATCTAAGGATAAGAGGGGGGGGGCAGCAGGACGCTGGATTCTAGCATTGATACCCCATTAGATAAAAGCTCACTATCCTTAATGGGCAGTAATATGGCAGAGTTTGCCGCTGAGGTGGCAAAAATTTTAACTCCCCAATTTGAATCTGTAAAATCGGAAATTAGAACCGAAATTTCAAACCTTACTGTAGACGTTAGACAATTCTCCTCAAGGATTGAGGAAGCCGAAAACCAGATTTCGGGATTTAGAGGATAGATTAAATATACAGGAGCCTATTACAGAGTCACACAGAAAAATGATTGCATCTTTACAAGCTAAGATTGAAGATCTTGAGGATCGCTCAAGACGAACTAATTTGAAAGTGATAGGCCTCCCAGAAATATCAGAGTTTCAGGACTTGATGGCCTTTGTATCTATTACGCTTCCTCAGGCTTTGCAGATTCCGGCTCCTGCTGTCCCCTTTCAGATAGAGAGGGCCCACAGGATAGGGTCGCGTAGAGAAGATAATGAGGGGAACAGACCCAGACCAGTGATATTTAAATTTCTCAATTTTCAGGATAAGATGCTATATCTACAGCACTATCGAAAATGCAATCCCTTGGTGTTTCGCTCTCATAGACTGCTAATCTTTCAAGATTTCTCATCAGAAACCCTGGCTAAAAGAAGAGACATGTCTTTTTTTACGGCAGATTACAGAAGGGGAATTACAACATTAGATTGATGTATCCTGCGAGATTGGTAGTTATAAGAGAGGGTAAATACTTTACACTAAATAATGTTGTGGAAGCAGAGACTTTCTGCAGAGAGGAGGGGGTCCCATAAAGTAGTAAGCAAGGAGTAATATTTAATTTTTCATCTTGTTTTAGGATTGCTATGCATATGAATTACTGCAAGAAGGGTTTTTTTTTGGGGGGGGGTTTCTCTCTTTCTTTCTCTCTTCTCCTCTTTCTCTTCCCTCCTCCCGACCCTTTTGCCCAGGTGCGTTCGTCTGCCTCCTTCACAATATACGGTTAAAATGTGATGGGAAGTAAATAAAATCTTCTGTCTTGGAATGTGGGGGGCGTAACCTCCCCAATCATACGCAAATCTATAATCAAACATCTGGGAAGATTCCAGCCTGATATAGTCTTGCTCCAAGAATTACACCTCAAGGCCCAAGAATTCCCCAAACTCAAATCCAAATGGGTGGGGGAGGTTGTGGCAGCGCCTTCTTCATCCAGAAAAAGAGGGGTGGCCATATTATTCAATAAAAATTTGAATTATCATTTGCATAATGTGGAAGTAGATCTGGAAGGGAGGTTTTTAATATTGGAAATCGAAATTAATAAAACACATTATGTATTATGTAATATTTATGGTCCGAACCAAATAGACTATAATTTTTGGTCCGAGTTAACATGCAAACTACACAAATTTATAGGCGGTAATCTAATTATTGCTGGTGATCTTAATCTTATTGCAGATACCACGCTAGATAATTTGAAAAAAAGATCACTGCGGGCGAGATGTAGGAAGGTTCGTATTTTTCATAAGTTCTGTGCACAATTAGGCCTAGTTGATATTTGGCGTTCACAGAACCCGGATAGTCGCACATTCACATGCATGTCACAAGCTCAGCAGGCGCTGTCCAGGATAGACTATTTTCTTATTTCAGACTCTCTCCTTAGTTGGAACTGGACTTCACAAATTGAAGACATTATAATATCAGACCATGCTGTCATCTCACTGTCATGTAATATGGCACTATATGTAATATGGTAATCGCTTTCTCTTCCCCAAATTCTTAAATAATAATGCAAGTTTTCAAAATTGGCTACGATCAAAGTGGGCTGACTATTCAAAGAATAATAGGAACTACTTTGATAAGATTGAGGTATTTTGGGAAGCCTCCAAGGCTGTCCTGCGTGGGGAGATAAAATCCTATACTATTTCTTTGAAAAAGAAATATACTCAGGTTGATAGGCAGATGGCTAATCAAGTCAAAAATGCATATAGAGTTTATATTAATAATCCCACCAAACACCATTGGGAGGCATATGTAAACGCTAAGACAGTGCGCGACATTCATATAAAACAAAATAGTGTTCAGGAGGACATTAGATTGAAAGCGATTTATGGCGGTCATAAAGGAAGATCTGCAAAATTTTTGGCTAGGTTGGTTAAATCCTCCCCAAGGCAAGCTATTCCAGCAATTAAACAGGGTACTGCACGTTACACAAAACATCCTGATATTGAAAGGGTTTTTGTGGAATACTTTCAAGTTGTGTTTAAATCAGAGACCCCGAATTTAATTAAGAAAACAGAATTTTGGCAGAGGATAAAGGTCCCAAAATTGTCCGAGGAAATGAGGAACTCTTTAAATGTTCCTATATCTGAAGGAGAGATAGTAGCTGCAATTAAACACACCAAACCAAATAAAGCCGCCGGACCAGATGCGTTCCCCATCAAATTTTATAGGATCCTAGAACCACAGGTGGTACCGGTATTAGAAAAGTTATTTAATTATTATTTTTCAGAAAACTCGAGTTGTTCCCAGTATTTCGCTGCCGCGAACATCTCACTAATTCTGAAAAAGGGTAAGGACCCTGAGATACCCAATTCCTACCGGCCCATATCTGTCCTCAATACGGACGATAAGATTTTGGCCGCCATTCTCGCCAACCGTTTGAAACCATGTATTGGTAGCATAATACATGGGGACCAATCGGGTTTTATGCCAGGACGAAATCCGGTCAGAAATATGCGTAAATTGTTAATACTAATTGAGTCATATTGGAATAGACAGGCGCTCCCCAATCAGCATAAGACTACTGATAAAGCAATTTTAACGGTGGATGCAGAGAAGGCATTTGACCGTGTCAACTGGGAGCATTTGCTCTTCTCCCTTGAGCAATTTGGCTTGTCAGGAAAGTTTAATGACTATATTAGATTAATCTATAGGGCTCCGACATCTGCACTGATTATTAATAATGTTTTATCCCAATGACTGACCTTACATAGAGGTACCAGGCAGGGTTGTCCCCTCTCCCCTCTTTTATTCAACATTAGTTTAGAACCTTTGGCTTTACTATTGCGCCAAGAGCTAGAGGGTATTTCGTTGGCAGGGGAGAAACATGTTTTGCTTCTGTATGCAGATGATCTACTCCTATTTCTATCTAATCTCATAACAGCGCTGCCAATTTTGCAGGGTATTATTTTGGATTTTGGGGAGATATCAGGTTATAAGATAAATACCACAAAATCAGAACTATTGTGGTTACATAAAGATTCCACATCTATTATAGATCACCCGTTTTTGGAAGTCTTACAAATCTCATACTTAGGTCTGAAATTATCACATAATCCGGCGGAGTGGTACAAGGCAAATTTTGTGGATTGCCTGGAACAATGCGGTAAAAAACTGGAGGAGTGGTTTGGGCTGCCCATATCCCTTTCGGCACGCGTGATGCTGATTAAATCAGTTATTTTCCCTAAACTCCTATATATTTTACATAATATACCGCTATTTCTGCACAAAAAAGATGTCACTAGGTACAATAAAGCATGTACGCGCTTCCTATGGAAAGGTTCCAAACCTAGAATTGCAAGCCATCGACTTATGAATAACAAGCTGGCAGCGGGTCTTGCTCTCCCCAACATCCGGCTTACAATCTAGCGTGTATTTCTAGGACTGCGATAGACTGGCTAACAGAAAAGGAGCAAATTTCCTCCTTCACCTGGGAATCAGGGTTGGTCGCTCCCTTCTATTTGAAGGCTTTACTCCACTGCCCATTGACTTCACTACCATCCAACATCTTTTATTTATCCATGTTCAAGAATGTCATAGTGGCATGGCAGAAATTATGTAGAACTCTAGAATGCCCTGTACATGTCTCAAATTATTTATCTATATGTGGTAATCCTAATTTTATACCCGGGTTGTCTAATCGGATCTTCAAGGATTGGGAGATAAAAGGTTTGAAATTTGTGGGGCAGATCCTGGGAAATGCAGGTCTGCCAGTAACGTTTGCAGAATTAGTGCAGAAATACGATTTGGGGACACGCGAGTTTTACGCTTACTTGCAAATCAGGCATTACCTGCAAGAATTACTCTGTAACTTTGGAAATAATTGGTCTTTAGGGGATATCCAGGCTAGGCTAATTTTATATGCATCCGGTGTATATGCAATTTCTTCACTATATTCACTCATAGTTCAAAAGCCATCCAATATTCAAGTTATTGATATGACGGTAAAATGGTCCCCCTATTTTCCAGATATAAATGAGCAGACGATTATCGTTAGTTTCAAGATAATACAACAAAGCTGGGTTCCAACTACATGGAGAGAGTCTCAAATTAAAATAGGTCTACAGAGATATCATACACCGAATTTGTTATCTAAATGGTATAAGACTAACATTTTTTGCTCCAGATGTTCGGCAACAGAGGCAGATTTATTTCATTGTTTGTGGGCATGCCCCAAAATTATCCAATACTGGAAGAAGATAACTTATTGGATGAATACAATCCTACACTTAGATCATCAATTAAAGCCTATTGATATTTTTTTCTTGGTAAACTATCAAGGCATAATTAAAAATTTTAGTCTTATTAATACAATCGTACTAACGGGACGCATTCTCATCCTTAAATTATGGAAGGCACGAGATGCACCCCAAATATCCCACTTCAAAAAAGCCTTACTAAACCAGTTTACTGTAGAACAATTTAATATCCCTTACCCCAAAGAAGATCATCTATCCATTTTTTTCAGAAGTGGGAAACTTTTGTTAAGTCCCTGCCCCTGGCATGTCAAAGAAAGGTGATAAAACCATTCCGTGAATCGGAGTTTATATTGACAAATATATATGCAGGTCACTTTCCCAGAGATTGGGTAGAAGGTCATGAGTGATGCTTGGGGGGCGGACGGGGGCCTGGGCGGATGGGTTAGCGGAGGAGGGTGGATCTTTCTTTTTTTTTTTTTTTTCTCTCTCTCTTTTTCTTTATGTAGGTCAGGTGGTGTTTGGAAATTCTACGTTTTATAGAATAATGATATAAATTAACTAGTATATGATAATACAAGATGAATATCCTAAGGATCAAACGAGTTATGGAACTAACAGGGTTTTTTTGTTTTTTTTTGTGATTTGGGTTATGTATTGTATAAATTGTATACTACGACGTGCCTTGTCAGATTTTATATGTCCAAGTATTATTTTTCTCGTTGTTATGTATTTTTTTGTACATTGAATGCAATAAACGAAAAAAATTTGTATAAAAAAAAAAAAAGAATGCAAGCTCAATCTGATTGGCTGATTGGATCAGCCAATCGGATTGAACTTGAATCTGATTGGCTGATTCAATCAGCCAATCAGATTTTTCCTACCTTAATTCCGATTGGCCTTAAATCCTATCAGCCAATCGGAATTGAAGGGACGCCATCTTGGATGACGTCCCTTAAAGGAGCCTTCATTCATCGGTAGTCTGTCGGTAAAGAAGGATGTTCCGCGTCGGCGGGATGAAGATTCAAGACCCGGCTTGGAAGATGACATCGCCCGGATAGAAGACTTCTTCAGCGCCTCTTGGAAGATGACATCGCCCGGATGGAAGATTTCTTCAGCGCCGCTTGGAGGATCAGTTCACCGGATGGAAGATTTCTTCAGCGCCGCTTGGAGGATCACTTCTGCCGGTCCGGGTCTCCTCTTCAGTTCCATCGGTGGCTCGGCTGAGTGAAGACGACTAAAGGTAGGATGATCTTCAGGGGATTAGTGTTAGTTTTTTTTAAGGGGGGTTTGGGTTAGATTAGGGGTATGTGGGTGGTGGGTTTTAATGTTGGGGGGGTTGTATTTTTCTTTTACAGGCAAAAGAGCTGAATTCTTTGGGGCATGCCCCCACAAAAGGCCCTTTTAAGGGCTGGTAAGGTAAAAGAGCTTTGAACTTTTTTAATTTAGAATAGGGTAGGGCATTTTTTTATTTTGGGGGGGATTGTTATTTTATTAGGGGGCTTAGATTAGGTGTAAGTATCTTAAAATTATTGTAATATTTTTAAAAAAAATTTTTTTTTTTTGTAACTTAGCTTTTTTTATTTTTTGTACTTTAGTTAGTTTATGTAATTGTATTTAATTGTAGTTATTTGTAGGTAATTTATTTAATTTATTTAATGATAGTGTAGTGTTAGGTTTAATTGTAACTTAGGTTAGGATTTATTTTACAGGTGATTTTGTATTTCTTTTAGCTAGGTAGTTATTAAATAGTTAATAACTATTTAATAACTATTCTAACTAGCTAAAATAAATACAAAGTTACCTGTAAAGTAAATATAAATCCTAAGATAGCTACAATATAATTATTATTTATATTGTAGCTATCTTAGGGTTTATTTTACAGGTAAGTATTTAGTTTTAAATAGGAATAATTTATTTAATGATAGTGTAGTGTTTACAGGTACATTTCTCTTTATTTTAGCTAGGTAAGCTATTAAATAGTTAATAACTATTTAATAGCTATTGTACCTAGTTAAAATAAATTGAAATATGCCTGTAAAATAAAAATAAATCCTAAAATAGCTACAATATAATTATTATTTATATTCTAGCTATATTAGGGTTTATTTTAAAGGTAAGTATTTAGTTTTAAATAGGATTAATTTAGTTCATAATAGAAATATTATTTAGATTTATTGAATTAATATTTAAGTTAGGGGGGTGTTAGGGTTAGTGTTAGACTTAGGTTTAGGGGTTAATAAATTTAATACAGTGGCGGCGGTGTAGTGGGGGGCAGGATAGGGGTTAATAAATTTATTATAGGTGGCGACGGTGTAGGGGGGGCAGATTAGGGGTTAATAAATTTAATATAGGTTGCGGCAGGGTCAAGGAGTGGCGGTTTAGGGGTTAATACATATATTATAGTTGCGGTGGGCTCCGGGAGCGGCAGTTTAGGGGTTAATACATTTATTATACAGGGAGTGCAGAATTATTAGGCAAGTTGTATTTTTGAGGATTAATTTTATTATTGAACAACAACCATGTTCTCAATGAACCCAAAAAACTCATTAACATCAAAGCTGAATAGTTTTGGAAGTACTGTTTAGTTTGTTTTTGGTTATAGCTATTTTAGGGGGATATCTGTGTTTGCAGGTGACTATTACTGTGCATAATTATTAGGCAACTTAACAAAAAACAAATATATACCCATTTCAAGTATTTATTTTTACCAGTGAAACCAATATAACATCTCAACATTCACAAATATACATTTCTGACATTCAAAAACAAAACAAAAACAAATCAGTGACCAATATAGCCACCTTTCTTTGCAAGGACACTCAAAAGCCTGCCATCCATGGATTCTGTCAGTGTTTTGATCTGTTCACCATCAACATTGCGTGCAGCAGCAACCACAGCCTCCCAGACACTGTTCAGAGAGGTGTACTGTTTTCCCTCCTTGTAAATATCACATTTGATGATGGACCACAGGTTCTCAATGGGGTTCAGATCTGGTGAACAAGGAGGCCATGTCATTAGATTTTCTTCTTTTATACCCTTTCTTGCCAGCCACGCTGTGGAGTACTTGGACGCGTGTGATGGAGCATTGTCCTGCATGAAAATCATGTTTTTCTTGAAGGATGCAGACTTCTTCCTGTACCACTGCTTGAAGAAGGTGTCTTCCAGAAACTGGCAGTAGGACTGGGAGTTGAGCTTGACTCCATCCTCAACCCAAAAAGGCCCCACAAGCTCATCTTTGATGATACCAGCCCAAACCAGTACTCAACCTCCACCTTGCTGGCGTCTGAGTCGGACTGGAACTCTCTGCCCTTTACCAATCCAGCCATGGGCCCATCCATCTGGCCCATCAAGACTCACTCTCATTTCATCAGTCCATAAAACCTTAGAAAAATCAGTCTTGAGATATTTCTTGGCCCAGTCTTGACGTTTCAGCTTGTGTGTCTTGTTTAGTGGTGGTCGTCTTTCAGCCTTTGTTACCTTGGCCATGTCTCTGAGTATTGCACACCTTGTGCTTTTGGGCACTCCAGTGATGTTGCAGCTCTGAAATATGGCCAAACTGGTGGCAAGTGGCATCTTGGCAGCTGCACGCTTGACTTTTCTCAGTTCATGGGCAGTTATTTTGCGCCTTGGTTTTTCCACACACTTCTTGCTCTTGCTCACTTCTTGATCACGCTTCAGAAGCTTTGCAATTTTAAGAGTGCTGCATCCCTCTGCAAGATATCTCACTATTTTTGACTTTTCTGACCCTGTCAAATCCTTCTTTTGACCCATTTTGCCAAAGGAAAGGAAGTTGCCTAATAATTATGCACACCTGATATAGGGTGTTGATGTCATTAGACCACACCCCTTCTCATTACAGAGATGCACATCACCTAATATGCTTAATTGGTAGTAGGCTTTCGAGCCTATACAGCTTGGAGTAAGACAACATGCATAAAGAGGATGATGTGGTCAAAATACTAATTTGCCTAATAATTCTGCACTCCCTGTAGTTGCGGTGGGCTCCGGGAGCGGCGGTTTAGGGGTTAATATGTATAGAGTAGCTTGCGGTGGGCTCCGGGAGTGGCGGTTTAGGGGGTAATAACTTTATTTAGTTGCCGCGGTGTAGGGGGCACAGATTAGTGGTGTTTAGACTCGGGGTACATGTTAGGGTGTTAGGTGCAGACATCTCCCATAGAAATCAATGGGATGTCTGGCATTAGCGAACTTGTACTTTCGCTATGGTCAGACTCCCATTGATTCCTATGGGATCCGCCGCCTCCAGGGTGGCGGATTGAAAACCAGGTACGCTGGGCCGTAAAAGTGCAGAGCGTACCTGCTAGTTTTTTGATAACTAGCAAAAGTAGTCAGATTGTGCCGCACTTGTGTGCGGAACATCTGTAGTGACGTAAGAATCGATCTGTGTCGGACTGAGTCCAGCGGATCGAATCTTACGTCACAAAATTCTACTTTTGCCGGTCTCTAGCCTTTGATAACTAAGGCGAATCAGCCTCGCCACAAATATGCTGCGGAATTCCAGCGTATTTGAGGTTGATGGCTTGATAACTAGGCCTCTTAGTGTTATTTTTTAGCGCACAACTTGAAACTGAGCACAACTTGAAATCTTGGTGATAATCAATGCCTATACAATGTATAGTATGCTATACTTTAATGACTACTTTTTAAATCAGTCCCTGTGCTTTAAAAAAAGAAAACAAAAAACTTTGTCACACAGTCTTGCATCTTAACGCCTTAATGACCAAGTATGTACCAGGTACGTCATGCCAAAATTGTCACTTAGTGACAATGGACATACTTGATATGTCCTCCGGTAAAACGAGCGCTGAGGCATTGTGCAACACCTGCTGGAGAGTAACCGATGCAGAATTGTGCAGCTATGGTGCAGAACGTTGGTGGTGTGGGAGAGTTAGAAGGGAGATGAGTGGGCGGCTCATCACTGGCGGGGGCGGGAGGGGTGGGAACAGGTGGGGCAGGGTGGGACTGCTAAACTACAGAAAATAAGGGAGAAGAAGGGAGAGGTGGATCCTAGACTTGAAAGGGGATTAGAGGGGGCAGCTATACTACAGAAAAAATGTTTGTTTGCTATAATTATAGCAAACTGGGTACTGGCAGACAGCTGCCAATACCTAAGATGGCAGAAATCAGTTAGAGGGGGGAGGTTTAGAGAGCTGTTTGAGGGGTGATCAGGGAGGTTGGGGAATAAGGGGAGATCCTACACTGCAGAAAATATAAAAAATATATATATTTAAAAAAAGCCTTAAATTTTCATACTTTCAGACTTTCTGCCAGTACTTAAGATGGGGGTGACCACTGGTAGTGGGGGAGGGATGAGAACTGTTTGAGAGGGATCAGGGGGAGGGAAGTGTCAGGTGGGAGGGTAATCTATACACTAAAGCTAAAATTAACCTTACAAGCTACCTAATTAACCCCTTCACTGCTGGGAATAATAAATGTGTGGTGCGCAGCTGCAATTAACAGCCTTCTAAATACCAAAAAGCAATGCCAAAGCCATGTATGTCCGCTATTTCTGAACAAATGGGATCCCAGAGAAGCATTTACAATCATTTGTGCCATAATTGCACAAGCTGTTTGTAAATAATTTTAGTGAGAAACCTAAAGTTTGTGGAAAAAGTTAACAATTTTTTTTTTGTTCGCATTTAGCGGTGAAATGGTGGCATGAAATATACCAAAATGGGCCTAGATCAATACTTTGGGTTGTGGACTAAAAAAATATATATAGTTTTGATAGGTAAATATAAAAAAGGCTCTATTTCTGTTTAAATGGAGTGATAGCAAAAATGCTAAAAATGCTCTGGTCTTTTGGGGAATGTTAGGTGTTATTTTCAGGGGGGGGGGTGTGTCAGTTAGCACTTACAGTATTCTACACCTTCACCTGGAACTGAATGGGTTACCTGAACGAGATATCTTGGGAACAGAAATCAGACACGCAGCAAGTCAGTCTAAAAGCTGTTCTGTTTATTAGAAGATGCACAACACTTCTTATAGGCAATAGTTACAACATATAGGGTTAAACAATGACGCATTCATAACTACATCATCTCATACCATATTTCATGAACAAGAGAAGCTTATTAAAATATAATTGGGTAAAAGAGGAATGTTAAGGAGTATTTCTATAACAATAATAAAAGTACATCTGGGCACATAGCCCAGCCCAAAGCAAGGCCGTTTGGGCATCTTATATAGATAACGGGGCACCTAGGCACATTGCCAGGAACATTCACAAGGCCATTCTAGCTATACAAGTATTACTAACATCTGCAGATTTCTTGGTACATAATAAGCTGTTATAATAAACCGTTCTAGACAAAATGGATGACTAAAGACAAAATGGCGTTGGTAATGCTAATATATCCTAACAGGGAAGTTTTAGTCTAAAATGCCCGTTCCTTAAGGGGTTAAGGGGGTAAACATTGGGTATTTCTAAACTCAGGACAAAATATAGAAACTATTTAGCATGGGTGTTTTTTTGGTGGTTGTAGACATGTAACAGATTTTGGGGGTCTGAGTTAGAAAAAGTGTGTGTTTTTTCAATTTTTTCATCATATTTTATAAAAAATATAGTAAATTATGAAATATGTATATATTAAAATAGTGGTATCTTTTGAAAGTCAATTTAATGGCGAGAAAAACGGTATATAATATGTGTGGGTACAGTAAATGAGTAAGAGGAAAATTACAGCTAAACACAAACACTGCAGAAACAGCCTTGAAAAATGAAAAACGGTCTGGTTACTAAGCGGTTAAAGGGACAGTCTACTTGATTTTTTTATTATTTAAAAAGATAGATAACACCTTTACTACCCATTCCCCAGCTTTACATAACCAAAATTGTTATATTAATATACTTTACAACCTCTAAATTTGCCTGTTTCTAAGCCCCTACAGGCCTCCCCTTATCTCAGTGCTTTTTATTAGCTTTTTAAATCTTGCACAACAGCCAGACAGTGCTAGTTCATGTGTGCCATATAGATAGCATTGTGCTCACTCCCAAGGAGAATGATAATGGTACAGGAACCAGCACTGATAGGCTAAAATGCAAGATTGTAAAAAGCACTGAGATGAGGGGCAATATTCAGGGACTTAGATACAAAGTAATCATATAGATAAAAAGTGTATTAATATAACCGTGTTGTTTATGCAAAACTGGGGAATGGGTACTAAAGGGATTATTTATCTTTTTAAACAATAACAATTTTCAATTAGACTGTCCCTTTAAGTTTGAAAGTTTGAAAGCTTTCTTTTTCAAAACTATGTCAAACAAATGTGTAAAATAAGTATTAGTAGAAATAAAGTACGTTTGGGCATCTGTGCAGTTATAGTTAAGTTCACCAGTATGTTCAATGTTAGACCCTGATTTTCAAAGAAATGTATTTATGATTGATCCAAAGTTACAAGCAACTGAAAAATATCAGTATTGCCGACTTAGGCCTTGCTTCCATTGAGTCGTAATTCAGTTTGCTTGCACTCGCAAACCGTTAAATATGATGTCGAAAGCAATATCGTTTATCGACTGTTTCCAATGGCGCGTTATACCTCAAAATCTTTGCGTCCCATAGAAAGTAATAGAAGCCGTTAATCGATAAATTATACCAGGTTTCCAATGAAAGCGCAAACCGTTAATATTCTGTCGGAGGCTGTCGATACATTGAGAAATATTACACCCAGCTCAACTAGGTGTAAAAGAGGAAAATTGTGCTTTTTGAGACCTATTTTCTATTGAAATTATAAAACTTGCAAATAATGCAAGTGTTTTAATGTAGAAATAAATTGTTATAAGTAATATTTATTGTTGTCTCATGTATAGAAATAGTTGAACTTATATTCTAATAGAAATATCAGTATACATTTAAATATAATAATATATGCAAGAACATATCTACAGAATGCAAACTAGACCTATGCCTAGGGCAGCAATACATATTACTTATATTTATGAAGTGGTAAATATAATTATATTAAAAAATAGTATTTGATTATTAAAAATATGGATAAGTGTATCTTTATTTTTCTTGAGAGGTGATCACCGGTAAGGAGCACGGACGTTAAACGTAAATTCTATAGCGTAAGGTCGGGTTACCTTAGCAACTAATTGATTTTCAAGAAATCCAACATCAGATGGAAGCGTTAACACAACGTTAACTTACAGCTACACGAAAAGAGCGACCGCACGCTATCTGCAAAATATTTCAATGGAAACCTGGTACTAAAATGGAGCCGTAAATTACTTTTAGCTGTCGGCCACTTCAGTAGCTTACGGCTCCATTTTTAACGACTCAATGGAAGCGAGGCCTTAAGGGGACATTCAACACTAAAGAGATATCATGCACCACCCTCTTATTATGGGTGCCGCCTTTTTGAACCTAGATTTCACTGTAGGTATCTGAAGGAGAGTTGCCCTATATTGTTTAATTATAGTTTAATTTTAGAATGAAACTATAACAGCAGAATTTAAGTTGCCAATCATCTTTAATAAGCATGAATATTCTGAAATTTAAGTCTACAAGGCCAAATTAATAATATAATATAGGAATACAATATATTGTTAATTATAGTTTCATTTTAGAATTTCCATGCATTTTCATGATAACTTACAATCTGGTTTTAATGTAAATAATTATCAATTTATTTTTAGACACATGCAGATGTACCCACACACAAAAAAAATTACAATATACAAAGGAGCCATGAGTAAACTGAAATTCTGAGCCATCTTTTTATGGGATTTAACTAAACAAAGCAAAAACAAAAATATGTTTGCACCCTGTAGTACAGATGACATAGTAGATATAGGTACAATGTAGATGTGAAGTTTTAAGTTAGAAAAGGGCATCCTCTAGTGGTAGAAGCAGAGAGCAGCAGACATAAGTAGATATGTGCAATTGTGCACATTGTTCTGTAACGAATCAGGAATTATTCTTGTGAAAGTGCAACACACTGAGATCTGCATTTGCACAGATCTCAGTGTGTGGCACTTTGACAAGAATAATTGCCCATAAAGGTTTTAGCGCACCTGAGCTATCTGAGATGCAAATATTAGGGTGTACTATGCTATCACATGAGCAATAAAAAAATAACTTTTTTATATAGAAGCGGAATTGATTGTGTTCTAGCTTGTTTAACGCACAATAATGCAAATATTTTTGTGCTCTACTTGTATTCTAGCCCAAAATGTTTCTTTCCTATACACTTATATTATTTATTGTATTCACTTTTCCTGTAATTCCAGATCATCTTCTCTGATGAGTCCAATTTTCAGCTTTGTCCAACATCTGGTCTTCATATAATTAGACGGAGACCTGGAGAGTCCTACAAGCCACAGTATCTCGGACCCACTGTGAAATTTGGTGGAGGATCAGTGATGATCTGGGTGTGCTTCAACAGATCTATATTTGTGAAGGACGTATGAATCAAGCCATTTACAAAAGGGGTGCCCACACTTTTTTGTGTTACATAGTAACATAGTAGATGAGGTTGAAAAAAGACTGAAGTCCATCGAGTTCAGCCTATACAAATCTAATATAATTTCAAAAAGCTCCAGTTGAGCTTCAATTAATTCCACTAAATGGTGACCCATTTAATACAAGCAATCATATCCATGAATTTTGTTTCTAGACAGAAATGTATCTAAACCATTTTTAAATGTATCTAGAGTATTGTAACGTTTCCGTTATAGGAGATTAAATCTCCTTTCCTCCAACCTTAAATTGTGACCTCTTGTCACAAACATTTGTCTTGGAATAAACAGAGTTTCTGCCATCTCTGTATATGGGCCTTGAATATATTTATATAAAGTAATCATGTCACCTCTCAAGAGCCGTTTTTCTAGAGAAAACAGACTCAGTTTGGCTAGCCTATCCTCATAGCTTAAATTATCCATTCCCCTTATTTGCTTTGTGGCCCTTCTCTGAACTTTTTCTAGTTCTGCAATATATTTTTTTTGCGATCGGTCCCGAGAACTGCACTCCATACTCAAGGTAATATACTTACAAAAAACTCCAGTTGAGCTTAAATTAAATCCAATAAAAGGTGACCCATTAAATACAAGCAATCATATCCATGAATTTTGTTTCTAGCCAGAAATGCATCAAAATCATTTTTAAATGTATCTAGAGTATTGGCATTCACCACCTCCTTTAGTAATGAGTTCCACAATTTATTGATCTTACAGTAAAAAAACGTTTCAGTTGCAGGAGATTAAATCTCCTTTCCTCCAACCTTAAATTGTGACCTTTTGTCACAAACATTTTTCTTGGAATAAACAGAGCTTCTGACATATCTGTATATGGGCCTTGAATATATTTATATAAAGTAAGTATTTCACCTCTCAAGAGCCTTTTTTCTAGCGAAAACAGATCCAGTTTGGCTAGCCTATCCTCATAGCTTAAATTCTCCATTCCCCTTATTAGCTTTGTGGCCCTTCTCTGAACTTTTTCTAGTTCTGCAATATATTTTTTTTGCGATCGGTCCCCAGAACTGCACTCCATACTCAAGGTGAGGTCTTACCAGGGATTTATATAGTGACAGAATTATGCTTTCCTCCCTTGAATCAACGCCTCTTTTAATACATTCTAGTATCTTATTAGCCTTTGAAGCCACTGCCCTGCATTGTGCACCCATCTTTAGCTTGTTATCTAGAACTACTCCCAAATCCCTTTCCTCCTCTGTTTGGCTAAGTCTTGTCCCATAAAAAAAATATACTTTGCCTGCTTATTTTTACTTTTATAATGTAGAACCTTGCATTTTCCTGTGTTAAATCTCATTTTCCATTTACCTGCCCATGTTTCTAATTTTTTTAGCTGCTGGTGCAATTCTGAATACGGAGAGCGTATTGCTCTCTGCATTCAGAGAGGTATGTCGGACCTGAGCCACACTGTCAGATCAGGTCCAACAGACCTTTGTTAAATATCCCCCATAATTTGTTTACACGACTATGCTCATCAATATAATCCCTTATACTCCCTTCAATTATCTTCCCTAGGGTTGCCACCTTTTCCTCAAAAAAATACCGGCCATGGGTTAGGGCGGAGCTACAAAAGAGAAACCGTTGAAACAGATGTAATTTTACCGTTAATTTCAGGATCTTAAAAATGTGCACAACATTACCTCCACCTCAAAGTTTAATCTTCTTTGATATATATATTAGTGTGAGGATTTTTTTTTTTTTTTTTTAAGACAGAGGACTATTTAAGAAAGTAAAATCAGTCAATTTTTTAAATGTTTGCTGAAACTGAAAGCAGTAAATCTGAGGCTGTGAGTGTATGCCTTTTTTTAAGAAACCAAGGGATGCTAAACTCAAATTAAAAACACAATAACATTTGAACATGGAAATCATAATTAAACGTGCTATACTTTGTAAAGAAAAAAGCATACCTAGGTAGACAAGGAAGCAACAATGCACTACTATGAACTAGTTAGTTAATGGTGGCAACACACATATGCCTCTTGTCATTGGATCACCGGCTGTGTTCAGCTTATTCAGTTAGTGAATGGCTGGATTTAACTATGGGTTTAATTTCTTTAAACTTAAGTTAATCGCTAAGCAAGCAACAATAATAATAATAAAAGTTTTTACAGCATTCCTTCATTTTTATACACATTTAATTTATGCATTGTAAAAAAAACTAAACAGCTTAGTATATGCATTATTTATTTTGCTCACTTTTTAGTACCTAGTTCTAAACTCCCCCCCCCCTCATATGTCTGCCTTTTTACTACCCTACTCCTCGCTCACCTCCCACCTCCCAAAATCAACCAGCTATTCTGTCACAAAACCTAGTCCGCCTTTCCCTAACAGTACTTCACCACTGTTACAGGGTGGCCATCACTGTTTTGGGCAACGCTACCTTGCTATTAGTGTACCAGAAGTCAGAACTACAATTAGAAATACCCGGCTTTTGCATTGCCGGTATTTTACTAATGCCGGCACTGGCGCCTAAATGCTGATTACCGGCTGGGTGGCAACCCTAATCTTCCCCACTATTGATGTTAGACTAACTGGTCTATAGCTTCCTGGATCATCCCCGCTTCCCCCTTTTTGAAGAGTGGTACCACATCAGCTTTATGCCAATTCTGGGGTACTATGCCTGAGGATAATAGAGGTTTGTCTATAATAGTGCTAAGTTCCCGTAACACCCTTGGGTGTATTCCATCTTGGCCTGGAGTTTTATTTACCTTAAATAATATCCAGTTTTTACCTGATATCCTCTAGACATAACCCAGTTAATGGTATGGGCTGGCATGTTCTAGTTTGTTCTAAAGTATTGTCCATTGGTTCCTCTCTTGTGTATACTGAAGAAAAGAACTGGTTTAGCACTTCAACCTTCTCCCAGGCACTGTTAATCATGCTACCCTCCCTCCACACATTTTAATGTACCTATATTGTCCTTCTTAGATTTTTTGCTATTTATGTACTTAAATAACATATTAGGATTAGACTTAATATCCTTTGCAATTAATCTTTCATTTTAAATGTTGGCTAATTTGATTGCTTTTTTGCATTTTTTTGTTACATTCCTTATAAATATAGTATGTTGAGTCAGTACTATTTTCTTTGAATAATTTAAATGCCCTACGTTTTTTCCTAATTTCTCTTAACACCATATGGTTATCCATTTTTCCTCTGTATTTCTATTAGAGAATGTTATTTAATGATTTTTTTTTGCTTTCTTAAAATTAAAAGTCTTAGTTAAACCTTTAAGACACTGCTTATGAAAAGAGATTTCAAATGTGACCATGTTATGATCACTGTTACCCATATGTTCTTTGACTTCTATGGCTGATATTATATCTGTGTTGTTTGATAGCACTAAATCCAATATAGCTTTACTCCTAGTTGGCGCCTCTGTTAATTGTGACAAGAAGCTATCCCTGAGAACATTTAAAAAATCTATCCCCCTTAGCTGAATTACTAGTTTAACTGGCCCAGTTTATACCATGGTAGTTAAAATCTCCCATAATTTCAGCACTGTTATTAGCAGCCTTACCTATTTGCATTAG
Source organism: Bombina bombina (assembly GCF_027579735.1). Lineage (NCBI taxonomy): Eukaryota > Metazoa > Chordata > Amphibia > Anura > Bombinatoridae > Bombina > Bombina bombina. Next base: position 996,888,933 of record NC_069501.1, read on the forward strand.
TAGTTGAGTTTCCTCCATGTTACTAATGTTGGGGGGCTTGTAGCATGTTTCCAAGTAATGTTTTTTTAGGATTTCCCCCCCCACACTCTTTATTTTAACCCACAGGGTCTCTACATTGTCACCTGTATCATTATAAATATCTTCCCTTATTGTAGGTTTAAAGGGACACTGAACCCAATTTTTTTAATTCGTGATTCAGATAGAGCATGCAATATTAAGCAACTTTCTAATTTACTTCTATTATCAAATTTTCTTCATTCTCTTGGTATCTTTATTTGAAATGCAAGAATGTAAGTTTAGATGCCGGCCCATTTTTGGTGAACAACCTGGATTGTTCTTGCTGATTGGTGGATACATTCACCCACCAATAAACAAGTGCTGTCCAGGGTCTGAACAAAAAAAATAGCTTAGATGCCATCTTTTTCAAATAAAGATAGCAAGAGAACGAAGAAAAATTGATAATAGGAGTAAATTAGAAAGTTGCTTAAAATTGCATGCTCTATCTGAATCACAAAAGAAAAAAATTTGGGTTCAGTGTCCCTTTAAGGTTAGGTTTAATATACATGCAGATTCCTACACCCCTTTTATTATTCCTGTCCCTACTAAATAAAGTATAACCCTCTAAGTTAACTGCCCAGTCATGTGTATCATCAACCAAGTTTCAGTTATACTGATAATATCATATTCCTCTTCTGCAACTAAGGGCTCCAGCACCCCCATTTTACTCGTCATGCTTCTTGCATTTGTTGTCATACATTTAATTTTCATGTGCTTTCTGCTGCTACTTGGTGTGCTTTCCTCTATACTTCCTAATGTGACATTTCTTAAGTCATCCCTTCCTTGAGATATTACAGGAGTAATATATTCACAGACTGGGACTTCCGGTGGGTGGAGCTGAGGATCGGCAGTGCAGAGAAGGAGCTCCGTATATTGAGCTCTGAGAAAGCCTTTAATCTGCTGCCGGACACCTTTGCCCACACCTTAGCCTTGTTGGGGGAACACCCGGACATCATCCTCAACCGGCCAAGTGGTGTGAAGGGCCGACAACTGCCCTTGCCCCCTGAAGCACTGAAAGTGCGCAACTGAACACCAGCCGCGGGCGCCATATTAGAACGCGGCCCTCCCGCATCAAGACACGCAGCAGCTTATCGGAAGCTGTGAAAGCCCTGTCTCTCATCACAAAAGTAATCGGAAAGGAGGGTGAGTGCAGAGGAGCTTCACTACATTACAAAGCACAATAGTTCAGGACCTGCTATACCCATCACAGATCTGTCACACAGAGGGGGTTAAATTACCTACGTAGAATTAGGCAGGCAACAATGGTGGGAAGTACTTACACAGAAACCCACTGCACAGCCATTAATCTACAGACCTAGCTGGGAGCACCTATTCTGCAATCACTTAAGACACCATTCACCGTGGAAAGAGCACAACTGGCCACCGCAAGAGAAAGGCACACAGGGGATGCTTGCAACACCTGCCTCATTTCACCACAACACAGCTTTAACAGGTGCACTATTACTATACAGACTATCTGCCACTCCTTGGGACTCTATCTCTCATACCCACCGACACCCCAGCACAGAGACAGATTGTATGAGGGTTTGCTAATTGCACCATAATAAAGATTGTCCTTTTGCCTTTGGGAAAGAACCAGATTTTGAAGTGTCGCTGAAGCACAAACAAGGCCTGCATGATTCACCCACGTGGCTTAACAACTTTTATACCAACTAGCCATTTCACACATCATATAAGCTGCCCCCCGACTGCAGCTCAGCAGTGCCACATAAAGGCATAAAGCCATAATGCTGAAAATAAAACCATTTGAACTTTGCTATTATACTCTCCCTCTCTCCTGCCCTTCATATGAAGGTTGACAAATATTTCAAGCCTCTTTCTAGTGCATTTGAGAGCAAGATGACTTCAAAGTCTAAACAAGCAGATAGGAGACAAAGACACGCCACAGAGGCGCAGATTGACAACCCTCCCTCACCAAGTTCCTCTCACTTACCAGCTAGTGATTCCACAAACCTCATGCAAGAACTAAAATCTTTCTTCCTGCCTAAGATGGAATCTCTCCAGGCAGGCATGGACACTTTAACTAGTGAGGTGCGCCACTTTTCAACAAGGATGAATCAGGCAGAACAGAGGATTTCAGACTTGGAAGACCGCCAAGATACCAATTCTACCTCCCTCCGACAACTACTACGCCAAAACCAGGCGCTCCAAGACAAAGTCGACGATCTGGAGAATCGTAGTAGACGCAATAACCTCCGTATAATTGGAATACCAGAGAGCATCAAGAACAAAGATCTATTGGAGTTCACAGCACTCACGTTTCCCAGACTATTAGGCATAGACCCGGATCGCCTTCCAATAGATGTGGAAAGAGCGCACCGCATCGGCCCAGACAGCGGCCTCTCTACTGCCAATGCCACAAAACCCAGACAGGTCATATTTAAATGTTTAAACTACCAGGAAAAACTGTCTTTGCTACGGGCCTACAGGTCACACAAGGCAGATATCATCTACGAGGGGAAAAAAATCCTGCTATTTCAAGATTTTTCAGCAGATGTATCCAAAATGCGCAAAGAATTTGCCCCTTATTGCTCCCAACTATATGAAAAAGGTAGGCAAGTTGCACTTCTTTACCCCGCCAAACTCAGGCTACAGACCCCTAGGGGTACCAAGTTTTTCCGTTCCCCTAAAGAATTGAAAGCTTATCTAGAAGAAGAAAAGCAGCAACAAACTGATCCATAGAACATGTCGCTTCCCTCACTTACATACATACAAGACTCCTTTTAAAGATGGGAGGTTCTGGACATAGGTGTCTCCGGACACAAGAGGCACTGGCGGCTGAAGAACGCCACATCACTACTGTGGTTACTCTTTGGAGCACCACTCCTCAAGACGCTGTTCTGCCTCAGGAGGGGGTTCCTCAGAGAACTCACCCTCTCAATCCTGGGACTGCTACTACACCAAGAAATAAGTTTGTAGAAAATGTTGGTTATTGTGTGTTTTATTGTTTTTGTTCTTGTGTTCATTTTTGTTTTTGTTTTTTTATTTCCAAATTTTGTAATGTTCAATGTACTGCATATTTGCTCTGCCTAGTCAATATCAAGGTGCCCCTTCTGGCCTTACACTACAGTGTAAAGTCTGACCCCTATGATGCACCACTCCTGAAACACCCGTCACCTATATGTCTCAACAATGTCATGTGTATTAACTAATCAATTCCCTTTCTTTATAGCAAAGGGCATGGATGTTATGCTCGGCGGATGGGTTGACTGGAGACTGACACTTAGACCTCAGATGAATAACCCAGATCGATTACTTTTCAGCGATGCCTGTGAGTCCTTCCCTCCATCACACCATATATCATGCCACATGCAAACCAACACCCTGTCTTACCTCCACCTCTCCCTTGACACATTACACACACACACGACTGGTGGAAGTAACCCACCCCCCCACCGACAAATATACCTGCTGCCCCCCCCCACCCACAAATTACTCCAATGACCACGAAACTTAATGTGATATCCTGGAATGTAGGGGGAATAACATCCCCAACTAAAAGAAGTAGAATCCTCCAGTACCTTAATTCCATTCATGCAGACATTGCACTGCTACAGGAAACACACCTCACTGCAGAAGAACATGAAAAATTAAAGATTAGATGGGTGGGACAAATCATGTACTCGCCATCAGAGGGGAGAAAGCGTGGGGTAGCAATTCTTATACGAAAAAACCTACCACTGACCTTCTCTAACACCAAAATCGATAAACAAGGCCGATTTATCTTCACCACGCTTCACATTCACACCAGCACTTTCCAGCTATGTAATGTATATGGCCCAAACCACTCTGACCAGGCCTTCTGGTCATCCCTCCAGTCACTCATTGCCCTACACTCGGATTCACCAGTAATAGTAGGTGGGGACTTCAACATGGCGCAAGCCCTCCCACTGGACAGGTTTTTTGACCCATCACACCCAAGCACAAAGAAGGGAACCCACTCCAAACATAGAAAAGAAACACAAATTATAACTAATTTTAGAGACGGATTGGTGTTACACGACTTATGGAGATCTCAACATCCCGACCAAAGGGACTACACATGTGTCTCTAAGACGTATCATACTTTCTCCCGAATCGACTACTTTCTCACATCCCCCCAAATCACCCCTAGCATACTGAACACATCTATCCTTCCAATTACGATCTCAGATCATGCCCCCATATGACTAACGCTTCAACCTTTTAGAACAGAATCCCAAGAACGAAAATGGAGGTTTCCCTCACACTTATACTCCAATGCAGATTTTAAACAACACCTAAAGGCATATTGGTTTGAATACACCCTGGATAATGAGCAACACAAACCTAATCCTGACTTGTTCTGGCATGCCTCTAAGGCGGTCATCAGAGGCAAAATCACAGGATATACAGCCCACCATTTTAGATCCCAAAGGAAGGTTACCACACAACTCCTTTCAGATCTAACTACTGCATACAATGCTTACCTAGCAAGCCCTACAGAGACCAATCGCCAAAGATACTACACGGTTAAAAAAGACAGAGACACGCACTTACAGATTCTAGACCATAAATTTAACTTGCACAGGCAAGGCAGGTTCTATCGTCATGGCAACAAAGCTGGCAAACTCCTGGCGAACTTAGTAAGACTACACACGCCCAAATCCATTATAACAGCCATTAAGTCAGGGGACCATCTCAAAACAGACACTAAAGACATAATGCAAGTATTCACATCTTATTACAAATCCTTGTACACCAGGCAAAACATCAGAAAAGTGGATAAGAATATGTTTTGGCAAAAAATTAAAGTACCCCAGCTGTCAGATACTCAGAGAGACAGCCTGAATTCTCCCATACATACACAAGAGGTATTACGAGCTATTGGAAATTCCAAACTAGGGAAGGCGGCAGGCCCAGACTCTCTACCAATTGAATATTATAAGATTCTTAGCACAGACATAGCCCCAACCTTGGCCACTACATATTCTGCCTACCTATCAGGGAAAGCCGCGCCAGATGCGAGGTTTACAGATGCCAACATTTGCATACTTCCGAAACCACACAGAGACCATACACAACCCTCCTCGTACAGACCGATCTCATTGCTCAACAGCGATTACAAGCTGTTCACTAAAATCTTGGCAGACAGGTTAGCAAACATACTACCGAACATAATACATCCTGACCAGACTGGTTTCATCAAACACCGCACCTCAGTGATCAACATCAGAAAGACACTAGCTGTTATATCTCATTATAATAACCCACATTACACGGACACACAGAAACCCAATATTGACGCGTGCCTTCTTGCCCTCGATGCCGAGAAGGCATTCGATAGAATAGAGTGGGACCACCTGTACACCTCCTTGGAAAAGTTTGGCATATCTGGGAATTTCCTTACTGTGCTCCAAACACTATACACGTCACCTTCAGCTTCTATAATCATTAATGGCCAACTATCCTCACCGTTCCTTCTAGAGAGAGGAACCAGGCAGGGTTGCCCCCTGTCTCCTCTGCTTTTTAATTTAGCAATAGAACCATTGGCATGTTATATTCGCCAATGCAGTGAAGGCTTAAAAATCCATAAACAGATAATGCACTTATCCCTGTATGCCGACGACCTTTTGTTATACATCCCCAACCCACACACTAATGTACCCAAACTGCTGCTCATGCTACACGAATTTGGGGAATTCACGGGCTACAAAGTCAACACGGATAAATCTGAATTAACATGGCTGCTTAACACCCAAAAAAATCCATTACAGGGCACAGACTTGAAAGTGACCACAGGAACCTTCACATATTTAGGGATCCACTTGCATATAAACACTAACAAACTATACCACCTCAACATAGAAAATACAATAACCCTCATTTATAATCAAATGAAGGGGTGGAGACACCTACCCCTGTCCACTACGGGTAGGATCCATCTCTTAAAAATGATTATCCTACCAAAGTTACTTTACCCCCTTCAGATGCTCCCTCTCCTAATGACGGGATCTCAATGGTCTAACAACCCTATTTGGCAAGTTTGTCTGGAATCAAGGGAAACCAAGGATAAACAGACTTCAACTGGCAATGCCAATCCACTCAGGTGGGCTTAGCCTCCCCAATATTAGATGGTACAACTGGGCATCTCTGATCAAGGTTGTGGTGGGATGGTTGTCCCAATCAGACTATTTTTGTCCCCCCATAGAAGGTGACTTACTAGCACCAATACACCCAGCTTTCTTGCCACACACACAGCTCTCATCCCTCCCCCCGCATATAAAACACAGCATACTATTCAGGGATCCGTTGAGGGCCTGGGCTAAACTCTGCAGAATATGGGGAATGGACTTCACATTCAGTAAATATCTGCCTCTACAGGGCAACCCCAATTTCATGCCAGGATACACTACAGCAGTTTTTAAAATGTGGGAACGCAAGGGACTAAAGATGGTGGCACAATTACTCAATCCTACCACACATCAGGTACTCACCTTCTCTGACCTACAAGCCCAATACACTCTCCCCAACACGCACAGATTCGCCTACTTTCAAAGTAGGCATTATGCACAGAATATCCTACCTGCAGGACTAACTTCGCCAGGGTTAACCAAGATAGCCGCACTTTGCAACCTGGCTACTCAAGGAACGCACTCCATTACACCTATCTATAAGCAAATAGTAGCACACAATGAGACACAGACATTGCAGGAAATAGTAACTAAATGGCAAGGACAAAGAATCCCTGAGGTCACGCAGGAACAAATCACCCATAGCATACAAGCAGTCAGAGCAGCCACCCTGTCTTCAAACCTGCGTGAAACACAAGTGAAATTCCTGCACCAGGCATATATCACACCTAAAACTAGAGCGAAATGGGTCCCAGAGGCATCTAACACATGTCCTAAATGTATGGCTCCCACACCGGACCTGATACACCTGGTCTGGGATTGCCCCAAATTGCAAAGGTACTGGGGCAAAGTTAAATTCTGGTTGTCAACAATGCTCAAAACTAACATATCTTTGGCCGCAGCAAACATACTCTTCTTTCAAGACACTGACTTACCCTCTAGACGCCAAAAGTTCTTTAATCTAGTTGTCTTAATGGCCAGAAAACTAATGCTACAATATTTTGCTAGAAACAGGGAACCCCCCTTCAAAAAACTGACTCACGCAGTGTATCAACAGCTTTTAATAGAACAAGTAGACGCACAAGGGGACCGCGATGCCAGAATAAAATTATTTATAAACAAGTGGGAACCGTACTTGTTATATTTACCGAAAGACTTAAGAGAAAGACTCCTACGCCCCTTTCAAAATACTATATTCATGCTTAACGAAAACCTACATGGTCGATGGTGCTCGCTGAGCCCTGAAACAGATACTTGACAGAACATGACTGACATAGCAAGTGACTAATTGCCTGAATGACTGGGCCTGGGGCCACTGACTAAACCCATCCGCAGATGCATATGCATATAAGTATTCATACATAAAATGGTATTAACATTGTTTCCCTTACTATTGATAGTATCGCACCCGACTACCTCATAGATTACGGAGAGCATACTCCAGTATCCAGCATAAGGGATCTGAACAGGTACAACAAAAAGGATCATATGAAGAGCCTTACACCAGTGTTAATAAGTAACTTCATTGTTGTACAAACAACGCCCCCCTGTTCATCTCTCCCCCTCCCCTAATACGCCCGGTTATGCCCAACGGTATGCAACCCAATTAATACCAATGATCAATATCTGTCACTGTTTATGTTTTTGTATTGTTTTATTTGTTGTTTTGTTTATTTAAATGTTATATTAACACACGGAGCTTGGCCACTCCACATGGTTCAAGAATAGACTTTTGGACTCTAAGCAGTTTTTGTTATGGTGACGAGACCGTACTTTGTTGCCTACATCATGTCTTACTATGTTAAATATTGTGCACAACTGTGTGGTGTTGTTCAAGTTTCTCTGTGGAAAAATTTTCAAAAATAAAGTTATAAAAAAAAAATCATATTCACAGACTGATCTCTCTGTTCTATTGTGTTATAACTGACCCTCACCCCTTTGCCTAGTTTTAAAGATTCTCTAAACATGCTACCATCCTTTCCCCCAGCACACCTTCACTAATGTCATTCAGGTGCAATCCATCCTTACTGTACAAATTGTACCCAAGAGAAAAGTCAGCCCAGTGCTCTAAAAAGTCAAACCCCTCATTATTACACCATGTTTTTAACCATAAATTAACAGACCTTAGCTCATTTTGCCTTACTGAGTTAATACACGGCACTGGAAATATCTCCGAAAATATTACTCTGGAGGTCCTTGCTTTAAGCTTGTTATCTAACTCCCTGAAGTAATTTTTTTGGACTCTCCTTCTCCCGCTGATTCCTTTATTAGTACCAATATGTACCATGACTGCAGCATCAGACCCACATCCCTCTAACAATCTATTAATACGCTCCACAATATGCCTAACACGAGCCCCTGGAAGACAGCAAACTGTTCTATTTAAAGGGTTTGGATGACAAACTACCTTATCAACCTTCCTAATAATAGAGTCTCCTACCACCAACATCTGCCTCAGGCCCTCTTTCTTGTATGCCCCTCTTCCATGGCTGAAGGACTGTTAACTATAGTATGCCACACTACCATGTCTAAAGGACTGCCCACCATAGTATGCTCCTCTTCCACAACTAAAGGACTGTTCACTATACTAGGCAAAACAGCCCTCTCTGCCACTGCCACCCCTGAACTGATATCCCCAACATCTTCACTTAATCTGGCAAATCTGTTGGGGTGTACCAGCTCAGAACTGGCCTGTCTCTTCCGCTTACCTTTACTTCGCCCTCTAACTGTGACCCAGCTACATCCTGGAGTCTCCACATCTGAGTTCTCCCTATTCCCATTGCTAAAACCATTAACAACCAGCTCCGTCCTATCTATTTCCCTTTCAAGTGTCTGCATTTCATGCAGTGTTGCAATTCGTTCCTCCTGAACTCCAATATGAGTTTCTAAAGAGACAATATGCTCACATTTGCCACAGACATATAATCCCTGAAGTGGCAGTTCTAGTGATGCAAACATATGGCAAGCTGTACACTGAATGATATTCTCACACATTCTTGCTAAAAGGTTTAAGTTAAAAATATAAAATAATTATATTTCACCTTGGTTACTCCAAATCCTTGTTTGCCTAACTCCCTTGTTTAGCTAACTGCTTTACCTAAACAGACAACCTTACTTTAACAGATAATAAATGCAGCAGACCCTCTCAGAGCAGGCTCCAAGAGTTACTATTTTAAATTTATAGTCTAGGTAGGCCCACACAGGTGAAAATAATCCCTCCCCTAATTACACACACATGAAATAAAAAACAAAAACAAAAAACAAGAAGGTTAGAAATAAACAAATAAAAACAGGTATTTTTTAATGCACCCCTTTACACAGCAAACAATTTAAAGGTTCCCCTGTTTAGCTAACTGCTTTACTTAAACAGACAATCTTACTTTAACAGATAATCAATGCAGCAGACCCTCTCAGAGCAGGCTCCAAGAGTTACTATTTTAAATTTATAGTCACAAGAAATAACAAAAAAGGTTAGAAACAAACTTTTAAAAAAACAGTTATTTTTTTTAAAATGCTCCCCTTTACACAACACACAATTTAAAAGTTCCGTTGTTTAGCTAACTGCTTTACTTAAACAGACAACAACCTTACTTTAACAGATAATAAATGCAGCAGACCCTCTCAGAGCAGGCTCCAAATTTATAGTCTAGGTAGGCCCACACAGGTGAAAATAATCCCTCCCCTAATTACCCACACAGGAAACAAAACACAAAAAAAGAAGGTTAGAAACAAACTTAAATAAAACCAGTTATTTTTTTAAAAAAAATGCACCCTTTTACACAGCAAACAATTTAAAAGTCCCCTTGTTTAGCTAACTACTTTACTTAAACAGGCAACCTTACTTTAACAGATAATCAATGCAGCAGACCCTCAGTCTACTTTTCAAATGACCAGCTCAACGATATATACCCACTAAAAAATGGGCCGGCTCCTAAGCTTACATTCTAGCTTTTCCAAATAAAGATACAAAGAGAATGAAGAAAAATGATAATAGGAGTAAATTAGAAAGTTGTTTTAAAGTGTGTTTCATATACATTCCTGATTTAGCAACACATGGATGTGCAAAAGCATAAAGATACAACAGATTAATCCTGATGACAAAAGTAGCACTGACTTTAATTTGGGTTAACAGGAGTAATCCCTTGTGTCATCTTACAAAACACAGCATTCAAATTACTGCCACTGACCCCCTTTACTTTGCGCCATGGGCTTGACCTGATATGACCCAGTGAGGCTTACACAAATCAATTTCAATAGCGCAGGCCATTTCTTACCGGGTCAACACGTTCATTTGCCAGCTGTCAATCAGATTTGTTCCTTTAGCATAGCACAGCAGCCTCTGCCTTTACTTTTTCTATCTATTGATGCTTACCCTCCTAACTATACTATACCACCAAATCCATTGGAAGAGTACTCACTCAACCATGCTTTTGATAAGCCAATTGTGTTGCCATCTTTTGATAAGACAATTGTGTTGATCAACCATCTACATTAATTGGTTGAAATCAATGTCCCTCAAGATCCAATCCTGTAGCACTTTTCGTGTCTGACCATCAGACTGTTTAATGACCTGCCCCTTCACACACTGCGGTAGATAAAGTGGTATCCTAGCAACCATACTCTACTCACCCCCCAGTGTTGAGTTCACGTAACTTGACCACATCATTTTGATCACATCGGCCTTCTGGATCTACTGGTAGATCCCGATCTACCTATTGTGCACCCCTGATGTACAAGGTTATCCTGGAAGACAATTTGCTTCCTTCTGCTCTGACAATATTCCCCAAATCTGTGGATTGTTTTTTCTAGCAGGACAATGCCCCTTGCCACACAGTCAAGTCAATTAAGGTGACTTGGGTGTGACCCGAACCCCACTGAAAACACCTGGAATGTGATCAAGAGGAAGATGTATTGTCATAAGCCATCAAACCCCAAATCCCAGCTGCTTTAATTTTTGCGCCAGGAGTGGCATAAAGCCACCAAACAGCAATGTGAAAGACTGGTGGAGAGTATGACAAGACACATGAAAGCTGTGATTGAAAATCAGTGTTAATGCACCAAATATTGATTTCTGAACTAGTGCTAAGTTAAAACATTAGTATTGTGCTGATTGAAACTTGTTTTCTTTGCATTATTCAAACTCTGAAAACACTAGATTACGAGTTATGGCGTTATGGCTGCTCGCTAATTTTGTGTACGTTATTTTCACTGGTCACCTTTCATAGCGCTGCTATTACAGGTTTGCAAAAAGCAGGCTTGTGCAGACGATATGGTAGCGTTGAGCTCCATGCTTCACCCAAATACAAGCGCTGCTGAGACGTGCTTGTGCACGATTTCCCCATAGACATCAATGGGGAGAGCCAGCAAAAAAAAAGCCTAACACCTGCAATTGCGGAAATAAAAGCTCAGTAACGCAGCCCCATTGATGTCTATGGGGAAAGAAGAAGTTATGTTTAAACCTAACACCCTAACATAAAAACCATGTATAAACACTCCTAATCTGCCACCCCCGACATCGCCGCAACCTACATTACAGTTATTAACGCCTAATCTGCTGCCCCTAACATTGCCGCCACCTAAATAAAACTATTAACCCCTAATCTGCTGCGATTAACATCGCCGCCACCTACATTACAGTTATTAACCCCTAATCTGCCGCCCGACATCGCCGCCACCTACATAATGTTATTAACCCCTAATCTGCCACCCTTAACATCGCCATCACCTACATAAAACTATTAACCCCTAATCTGCCACCCTTAACATCGCCGCCACCTACATTACAGTTATTAACCCCTGCCACCCCCAATATCTCTGCCACTATACTAGAGTTATTAACCCCTAAACCCCTGGCCTCCAAGATCACTAACACTAAATAAATATATTAACCTCTAAACCTAACCCTAACGTAACCCTAACCCTAAGCATAACCCTAACGTAACCCTAACACCCCCTAACTTAAATATAATTAAAATAAATCTAAATACAACTTATTAACTATTTACTAACTACCTAGTTAAAATAAATACAAAGTTACCTGTAAAATAAAACCTAACCTGCCTTACACTAAAACCTAACATTACAATAAAATAAAATAAATTAAATTAATCAAATACATTTATCTAAATAAAAAAAAAACACTAAATTACACAAAATAAAAAACGAAATGATCAAAAATAAAAACGAATTACTCCTAATCTAATAGCCCTATCAAAATAAAAAAGCCTCCCCAAAATAAAAAAGCCCCCGAAAAGAAAAAGAAAACCCTAGCCTACACTAAACCATCAAAAAAAACCAACCCCTGACGATCCACTTACAGTTCTCGAAGACGGAACATCCATCCTCATCCAGGCAGCAGAAATCTTCATCCAAGCGGGAAGAAGTCCTCATTAAAGCCGGCAGAAGTCTTCACCCAAGCGGGCCGGTCATCATCGAAGCCGGCAGAAGTCTTCATCCAAGCGGGCAGAAGTTTTCATCCGGACGGCATCTTCTATCTTCATCCAGACGGCATCTTCTATCTGATTGGATTAGCCAATAGGATGAAAGCTCAATCCTATTGGCTGATTGCAATAGCCAATAGGATTTTTTACCCTTTAATTCCTATTGGCTGATAGAATTCTATCAGCCAATCGGAATGTAAGGGATGCCATCTTGGATGACGTACCTTAAAGGGAAACTTCATTCTTCGTTGACCATCGGAAAAAGAGGATGCTCTGCGCCGGATGTCTTGAAGATGGACCCGCTCCACGCCGGATGGATGAAGATAGAAGATGCCGTCTGGATGAAGACTTCTGCCGTCTTCGAAGAAGACTTCGGCCTGCTTGGATGAGGACTTCTGCCGTTTGGATGAGAATGGATATCCAGTCTTCGAAAACTGTAAGTGGATCGTCGGGGGTTAGTGTTAGGTTTCTTTAAGGGTTTATTGGGTGGGTTTTATTTTTAGTTTAGGATTTGGGCAGTAAAAGAGCTAAATGCCCTATTAAGGGCAATGCCCATCCAAATGCCCTTTTCCAGGCAATGGTTAGCTTAGGTTTATTTAGTTTTTATTTGGGGGGGTTTGGTTGTGTGGGTGGTGGGTTTTACTGTTGGGGGGTTGTTTGTCATTTTTTTTGCAGGTAAAAGAGCTGATTTCTTTGGGGCAATGCCCAGCAAAAGGCCCTTTTAAGGGCCATTGGCAGTTTATTGTAGGCTAGGGTTTTTTTATATTGGGGGGCGCTTTTTTATTTTGATAGGGCTATTAGATTAGGAGTAATTTGTTTTTATTTTTGATAATTTCGTTTTTTATTTTGTGTAATTTAGTGTTTTTTTTTTTTGTAATTTAGATAATTGTATTTGATTAATTTAATTTATTTGATTTTACTGTAACGTTAGTTTTTAGTGTAAGGCAGGGTAGGTTTTATTTTACAGGTAACTTTGTATTTATTTTAACTAGATAGCAAGTAAATAGTTATTAACTATTTACTAACTAGTCTACCTAGTTAAAATAAATACAAACTTACCTATGAAATAAAAATAAAACCTAATCTAGCTACAATATAACTATTAGTTATATTGTAGCTATCTTACGGCTAGATTTAGAGTTCGGCGGTAGATGGGCTGTTAACGCCACGCGTGTTTTATGTCTAACGCACGGCATTGTTTGACTCCGGTATTTAGAGTTAATATAAGACCATCTAACGATGCTCCTAACGCGTGTATGTCACACGCGTAATACTGCCCGCGTTAGACAGTCTCCCATAGAGATCAATGGGAAAGGCAAAAAATAGCTTTTTTCACCTAACACTCGATCTCGCGAGAAATACGCACAGCTCGGTCATATGACGCATACCACATCATGCACAACAATAACACGCCGCAAATGTCACAACATCAATCAATCAACAAAGCACACAAGCATCCATAGTTGCCAACAGTCCCTGATTTCCAGGGACAGTCCCTGGATTTTGTTGTATGTCCCTGGATTTTTTTTGTCCCTGGAAATGTCCCTGAAAATCTCTTTTGCACAACATTTGTTGTTTGCATATATATATATATATATATATATATATATATATATATATATATATATATATATATATATATATATATATATATATATATATATACACACACACATACACATATACAATTAGATAGATGATAAATAGATGTAGTATATTATTTAAATATAATTCATTCCTAATGGAATATTGTTATTATTATTGAATGGGTTCACATATTATTTGTCTTTCTAATTTTGATGCTGTGTTGTAAAAATAACCATATGCCCAGAATGTGTTCCAGAGAATGGGTAGGTGTAAGAGCTTGGTGCTGTAATCTGTATAATAAACTATGGATAAGTATAAATTATACTATTACTTTCAAATGGGTGTGTTTTGATTGCAGAACTGAGTGGGCGGAGCAGTTGAACAGTAGGTTGCCAATACTCCAGTAACCCGCTTGCTTGCTCTGCTGCAAAGTGTCCCTGGAATTTTTTTTTAAAAGTTGGCAACTATGAAGCATCACACATTCACAAGCGGGGGAAGTTTTAATACTATTTATACGGGGAATACGCATATACTTTAAGATGCGGAAAATCGCACAATAACAACAAGGATTAAAAAATATATACATACACTAAAAAAAAAATCGCATTCAATATCATTATATATTATGAAAAACATACATATACAACACTTCACGAAGAACACACCATCGCAAATTCACATTTAAAAAGAATACTATTGGACAATGTTAGAGAAAACGACCACTATGACATCATCGCATTCTACACATTCCACAAATACCAACTCAAAATGAGCATGCGCAAATTAACACACCTAATACACATTGCAATAATATTAATTGCTAATAAAGCACACCTGAACACTAATTACAATGGAAATTGGGACATCATTAAACATTTACACAGGGTATATAAGCACCACACAAGCAGGGCTTCTTTGACTGTGTTGCTGGTGGGTCTTTGGAGATTTAAGAATAGAGATTTTGCGATTTTTTGAGAGTGAGTTAGTGTTAGTGTGAGAGAGTCAGTTGGTAGTGTTAGCGTGAGAGAGTCAGTTGGTAGTGTTAGCGTGAGATAGTCAGTTGGTAGTGTTAGCGTGAGAGAGTGAGTGAGTTAGTGGGAGTTAGCGGGAGTGGGAGAGAGTCTGTTAGTGGGAGCGTGAGTGAGTTAGTGGGAGTTATTAGTGATAGTTGTTAGTGTGAGCGTCAGTTAGTGGTAGTTAGTGAGCGTTAGTGGGAGTGTTTGTTATTGAGAATTAGAAGTAGTGTTAGTTAGCGAGCGAGTGATTTATCTGTACACTTAACACATTTACACGCAAACACATTCAATACATACATACACTTATCAATAACACTACATACACTCCATACCCCCTACCCCCTCATACTACACTCCATACCCCATTCCTTGTAGTCCCATTCCCTTTCATCCCATTTACTCTTATCCCATACCCCATACCCATCCCATACCCATCCCCTAGTTACATTTAGTTTACATATCCTCCTTTTAGTCTTATTCTTTTCGTTTATTTAAATACTCCTTACCCTCTTTGTTTTTTTTTACATCCCTCACACTTTAAGCACCTTTTTTGTCTTTTTAGTTCTTTATTTTGACCCCCTTTCATTTCATCACACTCACTTTTTTTTTATTATTTGGGGTTTAGTTTAGGGAGGAGATGGAGGCCAGGCAGGGGACAGGTAGAGGGGGGAGTAGAGGGAGGGGGAGAGGAACAGGGCAGGAAGGGGGGCAGGAAGGGGGGCAGGAAGCGGGGGTGGAAGCGGTGGGTGGACCCAGCCACTTGGTTCAAGATGACCAAGTGGCTGGGCCCAGTGGCGGTCAGAGTAGGGCTTCACAGTCCGGGAAACAGAGGGCATCGTCACAGGGGAAGGCCAAGGCGACTAGGGAGGCGAGGTTTACGATGGAGGAGAAGGAGGCCCTCGTAGAGGCCTATATGGCCAGGTATAGGATGCTGCAGCACCAGAAGACTACCCCGACTGACAGGAGGAGGCTCTGGAACGAGATTCGGAATGCAGTCAATGCAGTGGGTTGCCGGAACCGGGATATGGATTCCATCAAACATCGGTACCGGGACTGTAAACTTGAACTTAAAAAAAAGTTAAGCCTGGAGGCCCGACATGCCGCAGGGACCGGTGGCGGCCCTGCCCTTGAAATGGAGTACTGCAGATGGGAGGAAATGTTGCGGCCCAGCATCTCCGAGGTGGAAGTAGTCGGTATCGGAGGAATCGATACCGGGAACCTGCCACTCTCATCTGACGGTAAGCTCATTGAACAATAATTTCACATACGAATGTATTTCAATGGACACTATACGCAAACATTTACTTTCATGATTGAGGTAGCGAATACAATTTGACAAAACATTCAAATGTACTTATATTACATAATTTGATTCATTCTTGAGATATATTTTAATGAAGAAATAGCCATGCACACGGTGAAACAATCACAGGAGGCAGCTATATTCAGCTAACAATCAGAATCTTATAAACATATTTAGATATGCTTTTCAGCAAAGAATATCCAGAGAATGAAGCTAATTAGATAACAAAAGTACATTCGAAAGTTGATACTAAATGTATGCTTATAAATCATGAAAGATAAAACATTGGGTTTCATGTGTTAAGGATCAGATTAATGCTATTACGCTGTTTACACGCATTCTATTACTTAGCGGTTACATCAGTATCTAGGCTATAGGTTAGGTGTGCATTTAAACAGACTGAAAACAAACGCAAAAACATTCACATTGACCAGATATCACAAACACTGTTTAGAAAAAGCGGAAATCGTATTGATTGTTTGTTAGATTTCAAAGTGGATTAATGATTCTGCATTTGTAATTGTATCGTAAGCTAAGTCATTTAAACCTTTATTTGCAAATATGCTAATATATACATTTCTTTTTTTATTTTTTTTTTAATATACAGAGTCTGGGGACGAGGCAGCACAGCCTCCTGCATCTCCCCGGGATGAGAGTGGTGGTGAGGAATTCCCACTTCGGAGGGAAGAGGCCCCCCGTGACGAACAGCGCACGGGAGATGATCAAGAGGCCCCGGAAGCACAGGAGGATGCCGCTGAAGCCGCGGAACCCGAGGTCCCTCAAAGACCCGCACTCCGCCGTGCACGGGCACCCCGCCGTGCACGGGTTCAACAGGCACAACAAGAAGAAATAGCGGAGGTGCGGGTTCTACTGGAGTACATAGACCAGATGCGTACCTCCCGGATAGAAAACATAGAAGGACGACGCAGAATACTTGATGGGCAGAATCAAATAATTCAAGGCCAAAACGAAATAATCAGTATACTGAATACAATACAAGAAGGACAAACAAGAATGTTCAATCTTCATCAGGAAATGTTCACATTATTCCGGGAGGCGCATGCTGGTCTACCTCCTGTTGCTGGGCCTCTTGTTGCTGGGCCTCTTGCTGCTGGGCCATCTCCTCCTGCCGGCCCATCTCATCCTCCTCCTCAGCCATCTACTCCTCCTCCTCCTCAGCCATCTTCTCCTCCTCCTCCTCAGCCATCTTCTCCTCCTCCTCCTCAGCCATCTACTCCTCACCTTGGTCGTCCCAGTACTCTTCCTTCCACTCCTCCCACAACAGCTCCAAGGAGGACTCTTCGGAGTCGGCAGTTGCCTCTCCCAGAGCCTCAGCCCCGTGGGAAGAGGGGAAGGAAGAGGAAGTAAGTATTTTTTTCCATCTTAAATTATTTTTTTTGGGTAATGGATAGGTATGTGATGATGTGGTTTTCATACACTTGTGGACCACACTCTGTATATAATCGACTTCTATGGGACCGGGTCCATGGAGGAAGATTCTTTGCAGAGTGTGGGTTATAAGTGTGTGAAAACCACATCATCACATACCTATCCTTGTTCATGATATTGATTGGTTTCTGTGATGTGATGTCCAAACTGTTTCCCGAATCGCTAACTAAATTACCATAACAATTATCCATGATGGCATATTACTGTTTGAATGCCAATAACACAGCTTAAAGGGACAGTCAGAAAATTATTGATTACAAAGAAAACACTGTATTACGCATTATAAAGTTTGAAACAACAAAACATGGAGAAATACATGTGTGACTTATGTGCTTACCCTTGTATCTATGACTATGAAAAATGACCACTTATTTGTTGTTCTGACATAACAACATTTTAGATATCAATGATCAATACATGGTCAATAATATGCTGTATGAGCACAAGATTTTACATATACAAATGCTATCCAAATGCCCTCTAGTGCTCAAATTGTATAATGATTACAAGCACTCTTCAAGATTTAAGAAATGAGCACACCAACCTCATAGGTTTAGATAGCAAATTTAGATAGCAAATGTTCAATTGTTGAGAAACATTTGATATCCTTGTTATTACAGAATTGACTTTTCGAATAATGTAAAAAATGTTTTTTTCGAAACTGTCCCTTTAACAACATTACATATGCTAACACATTTTAAGCTTGTTGCTATATCTACATGTACTTTGTCAAAAAAAATATTTGAAAATCACATTTATATTGACGTGTTAAATAAAGTCTATTTTCTTTAAGAGACATTATTGTGTTAATATTTTATTGTAACTATTTTTATTTTAACAATGAATATGGTTTAAAGTCCTTTTAGGAGTGGGGGGGTGAAATATGCTAACAAAAATATATTTGAAGATTAAACTATGTGGATCTCATACATGATACAAAAAAACAACATTTGCATTCAAGGGACAGTATCCTATATTTTTTACATAACTGTATGTAATAGACACTACTACAAACAACAAGATTAACATATACTGATAGCAATATTAAAAAGCTTCAAACACTTGCAAATAAAATAGGGTTAGCTATATTTTAAATATAGATGAACCACCATTACAACCGTAAAACACAATACCCCATCATTAACATATGAAAAGAACCTTTACACAAACTGGACAAAGCTGGAGATGGTACTCACATGAAACTCATTGGCTTTGCGAGGAGTAAGAAAATTACTTACATTTTCTTACAACACAAGACAAAATAAACCTATTGGTTAAACAATGGACTATCTAACTAGAGACAAAATCAAATATTTTTATTTATAATGTGAGTGTCTAATGAACCTTTCATAAAATATACAACGAAATTACATTTAGAAGAAGTCGGCATCATATATTTAGCATATGATAAATGCATATTGATTACTTTATTCAAACACAATAGCGCATATTTATTAATTAGATATGTTCAACATTAAACACAACATTAATTTTTAAGAAAAAGGAACATTGTTGACAAACATATTAAACATGGACTGTAGAGATTTGCACTTGCCTAGAAATATCCTATGCATGAAAACATTTTGCTTTCGTTCGTTGATTCAACCAGACATCCAGCAAAAGAGAATGTGTTGGTCTTTATCAGCTACGGGTCAACAATGTAACATGATGCAAATAATACATATTCGCAAGCTTTTTAAAATTGCATGCAGTCACAAACGTTTTTAACGTGCACAAATATTGCGGGACTACGCAATCCAATCACACGTTTTTTTAACTTTACATGTGCCGTCTTAACATGGCGCTTCCTTGATCACGTAAGAACGCCATCCAATGAAAGGCACATTATTGATCACGTAAGAACGCCCAAAAAAAAAAGGCGCATCCTTGATCGCGTCAAAACGCAATCCAATAAAAGGCATATTCCTGATCACGTAAGAACGTCAGTCAATACAAGGAATCATTGGACAGCCTGGCAGGTGACGTCTTAAGCAACATGGCGCATCCGAGATCGCTGAAAAACCGCAGACAATACAAGGACTCAGTGACATCTTGGCATATCATTAAGAAACGTATTTATATTTTAGGAACTAGTATGTGTGTAGATTGCTATCTAGGAATGTCACCAAATTATGAATCATCTTTTCGGACTTGACTGTCCCTTGAACTATAGCTATGGTGTATATCTTTAACATTTAAAAGATACACATGAGAAATACATATGCCATTGATGTTTTAAGATATCTTTGGATTGTTGTTGAATAACAATAGTTATACATGTATTGATTAAACGTGTCATTTATTCAAGTTTAATTATGGTCAGCCTACCTATAGCCATATATGGGAGGAGATGTATTTTGTTAACATATTAGTTAACTAATATTCATCATCTACATTATTTGTATTACACACAGAGATTGATTTGGTTACACTTTGACAATAATATAGATTTGAAAATGAAATACAGGTGCTGTCAACATTACAATAAGATTGTTTATTAATAAAACTATATGTCCTTGTTCTTGTAAAAAGGACAAAAACGCTTTACAAATGGAAATACATTCATTTACAATAGTGATCAACATCACTTAAAGGGACATTATTTTGTTTTTAAAAAGAGCATACACATAGTCAATACTATTTAAATAAAATGAACACTTTAAAGGGATTATATCATTGTATCAATACTCAGATCATTTGGTAAAGGTGCATCAATTCATGCAGAGTTTATAAATACACACATGGATATGAACATTTAAATATACATATATACACAAATACAAAAATATATATACATATATAAAGAAATTACTCTGCTAATCATAATCAGGCAATGATAGAGCTAAGAGAAAATAATATAAACACAAATAATAAGATTACATTGGAGATGTTAATCTTAAAGTCATTTACTATTGTCTTACATATATGATTTCATTATAACAAATAGATTTGTTAGGTCCCTTTAAGGATAAACAACATAAACTAGAGCTTGCAAAAAATAACAGGAAGAATGAGGACAAAGATTTGTGAAATAAAATTTATTTTATTAGTATGTAAAAAAACATACACAACGTTTATAAATAATCTTGTAAAAATAAGGAATATATGAGCCATATGACAAGGTAACACAGTGCATCACAGTCCATGAAGAGAGTTGCCAAGGGCCAGCATAGCCTCATTGGAGACACATGACAAGGTAACACAGTGCATCACAGTCCATGAAGAGAGTTGCCAAGGGCCAGCATAGCCTCATTGGAGACACATGACAAGGTAACACAGTGCATCACAGTCCATGAAGAGAGTTGCCAAGGGCCAGCATAGCCCCATTGGAGACACATGGCAAGGTAACACAGTGCATCACAGTCCATGAAGAGAGTTGCCAAGGGCCAGCATAGCCCCATTGGAGACACATGGCAAGGTAACACAGTGCATCACAGTCCATGAAGAGAGTTGCCAAGGGCCAGCATAGCCCCATTGGAGACACATGGCAAGGTAACACAGTGCATCACAGTCCATGAAGAGAGTTGCCAAGGGCCAGCATAGCCCCATTGGAGACACATGGCAAGGTAACACAGTGCATCACAGTCCATGAAGAGAGTTGCCAAGGGCCAGCATAGCCTCATTGGAGACACATGACAAGGTAACACAGTGCATCACAGTCCATGAAGAGAGTTGCCAAGGGCCAGCATAGCCCCATTGGAGACACATGGCAAGGTAACACAGTGCATCACAGTCCATGAAGAGAGTTGCCAAGGGCCAGCATAGCCCCATTGGAGACACATGGCAAGGTAACACAGTGCATCACAGTCCATGAAGAGAGTTGCCAAGGGCCAGCATAGCCCCATTGGAGACACATGGCAAGGTAACACAGTGCATCACAGTCCATGAAGAGAGTTGCCAAGGGCCAGCATAGCCTCATTGGAGACACATGACAAGGTAACACAGTGCATCACAGTCCATGAAGAGAGTTGCCAAGGGCCAGCATAGCCCCATTGGAGACACATGGCAAGGTAACACAGTGCATCACAGTCCATGAAGAGAGTTGCCAAGGGCCAGCATAGCCCCATTGGAGACACATGACAAGGTAAAAGAGTGCAACAGGCACAACAAAAAACTGATAAAAAGGCCAAATGGCAACAATATAAATACAAATTCAACATGTGGACAGAGGATTATTATCTGCCACCATGGAGCATATCCAGATCCTCCACTTACTGGTCATCCTCTTCATTGTCCTGTGCATGTCCAGCTCCAGATTCAGGCCTTGAACGTAATTGCATAATTTCACGCAGAGTCAAGTCCTGAACCCGGAGCTGGGCCTGCATGGTGTCGTTCATCCCTCTCAGGACAGCTGCGTTCCTCAACACGGCCTGCTCTACTCTTGCTATCCCTTCTAGCATGAGCCATGCTGAGTCACAGCCTAAAATAAAATAAAAATTAATATTAAGGATAATTACACAACAGAATAAAAGATTTTAATACATACATTGTCATCATAAAGACAAATAATTTTTTACATCAATTATTTTTCATATATTCTTTACACATGAATTAGGTTATTCAGACAGACAGAAATCATTAAAGGCTCATGTTACTCAAACATGTTGAACCCTTTAATTGGTTTTAGATGATCCACTTATACAGCTTGAGTGTATCAAATCTTGTTAAAGGATTTACATTGTACTTACATTAGCAATTTAAAAATTCAATTTAGACTGTGGTAGGCACACATATCCTTAAACATTTTGGCATTGAGGACAAGCTGTGTAAACATAGCAACCAGAAGAAATTACATTCCCACTGGGTTAGACAAGAGATAATGTATCCACATTTGGACATAAAATTTTGTATCCAAGTAGTGGTGTTTGGTATATGTAGTGATATCCAATTAAAGGGACACTGAACCTAAATATTTAATGGACTGATTCAGATAGAGCATGACATGACAAATCTTTAGAAATTACACATATTCATTATATGTTTTAATTGTCAAGCTATATTTTGAATGCAAGAATGTTGGTTTTTATGGAAGCCAATATTTGTTGATGAACCTTGTTTGTGCATGCTGGTTGATGGATACATTCATCCAACAATAAAGAAATGATGGCCACATTTATTTTATTGTTTAAACTAATTATAGGAATAAGTTTTTTTCAATAAATATATCAAGAGAATGACGAATAATTCATAAGAGTATTCTATTATACATTGGCTTAACATTGCATGCTGGATTTGAATCACAATTTAACCAATTTAACTTCACTGTACCTTTAAGTATCTTATAAAGTGTATTTAGAATGATACTTACAGCTGTGCCTGGGAAGGACAATCTGACACCCAGGACAATGAAGGTTTAAACAGGGGGGAGGGATGGGATTGGCTCGGGGAGGGATGGGAATGGCTTGGGGAGTGGTGAGCTGCTGCTCCAGGGTAGGCCGTACAGCTGGGGAGTGGGGAGTTTGGGTCTGGGCAGCTGTACGGGCCAGAATACGGGGAGAGCGGCGAAGGGGGGTGTATGGGCGTTTTTTGGGAGGGACAGGATATGAAATATGGGAAGGGCTGGCAGTGGTCGGGGCATGGTCATGGGTTTGGTGATGGGAAGGGCTCTGGGTGTGTGCAGAGGTGTGGCCATGGTCAGGGGTGTGTGCACGGGGAGGGGTCTGTGACTGGGCAGGGGCGGAATCCAGATGACCAGAAGTGGTGGATCCATCTGAAAATGTAAAAGAAATATATTAACATCTCATACATCCTGACATCAAATCAACGCATTTAAAATTGATTATGTTTTCAATATACCTCGAAGTGTGTTTGAATCTGTAAACTATTCTGAAATGAGGATATGGTATCTATATAGGCACTCAGATGAATCTCAATGACTGTCTGTACAATGTGAAACTTATTATTGTGTTTTGGCATGGAATATGCATGTGACATAATGATGGCATGAATTATATATTCTTAAAAAAATATATACAAGCAGATTTTCATGCTGCCTGATATAGAAAGGGGGCAGTAGTGTATTTGAACAGACAAATAATATTCCTTTTTAAAGGGAAAAAGCTGTAGACTTTGAATGTCTTCAATAAAATGATTTCAAAAAAAGAAACATGTTGGAAACATGATAGATATATTTCACATACCATCAGACTCCAAGGCAGCCTCTTCCTCCTCCATCCCACATGTGACATCAATCTCTGTAAAACATAACATGTTGTGTACACCTTAAGATCAGATATTATAACATATGTTACTGTTGCTCAAATACGCACATCAATGTTGCATTAAAGATATACACACACAAAGTTATGATTTACATCATTTTGATGGAGCATACAAATGACAATAGATTTGTTATTGTCAATAAATCAGAATATTAATGTATTGTTTGTCTTAATGTTAAATTCATAAAAGCATAGTACATAGAACATTTAAGATTTCTCATGTGTGTATCACTTGATGACTGTTGTTAAAAAAAAAAAAAATTTAAAAAACATATGTTAGACATCTTATGAATAACAAATGTGTAGAATAATAAAGTAGAAATTATTAATCGCTCAATATAAAAAATAAATATATAATCAGAAGATAAATTCTATGATTTTTTATAATGTTATGCTTCATCGGAATCATGATCATAATATTGATTAGCAATACACCTTCAATTACATATAAATGAGTCAATGGACTTACCAGGAGACCGCAAAGGCGGCTCTATGTCACTGCTGGATTCCTGTGGGCTCCCCACACCAACTCTCTCTATGAATGATATAGATATATATTATTAAACACATTTTGGATATCACTAAATCACATCTGTCTAGAATTTTAACATTAATCAACTTTAAAATGTGAAGAATAGAGCAGTCATTACACCAGAAAATGCTTGATTGAATCAAGGGGATTCTGTAAACATATCTGTATTCAACATATGTTTAATGTCAGACTACATTAGACATCAAATTCATCT
Organism: Bombina bombina; assembly: GCF_027579735.1. NCBI lineage: Eukaryota > Metazoa > Chordata > Amphibia > Anura > Bombinatoridae > Bombina > Bombina bombina. Next base: position 996,913,865 of record NC_069501.1, read on the forward strand.
CAGATGCTGCTATTGCATATCTAAATATACCCAATGATCAATGTTCTTAACCCTTTAAGGACACAGCTTTCACTTAGCTCAATTGTTTTATGACGGAATAATTCCGTCATATGTCCTTAAGAAGTTACAAGAATACACACAAACCACATATTGAGGAGCATCTGTTGACAAATCTAAACAAACATGTGTCACATCGAGCCATTTTTTCAATGTACAGTAATCTTGTTTAGGACACAACACATATTTATCACAATACATAACAAACTTTATTATTACAAATATGTAATCATGGTGCTGTTAGAGTATGCAGATATATATAAAGTAACTCCAACAGATAATTAGATTTATATATCAATAGTTTTTAATAAAAATAATGTAATGATGAATGAATCTATTTTGTCTTAAAGGGACACTGACATGATTAATTTAAATAATTGATTTCTATGTTCAAACTGTAAAAAATGATTTAACATTGACTCCTATTATAATTCGAATGTTGTTCGATATTAATCTTAAAGGCAGATAAGGAATATTGGATTCAATAAATATTGTTTGTTGAAGGTATCCACCAATCATCAATATAAACCCAGGTTGGTCAACAAATATTTAGATGCACATAAACGTACTTTATTTATTTTAAAATACATTTAGCAATAGAATATGTCACATATGATGATAGTATTATATTTTATGTTTATTAATATTGCATACTGTATGTGAAAGACAATATTAATAATTGTAGTTCAGTATCCCTTTAATCTAAAATTAAATAGATTCCACAATGTTGTTGTTTGTTAATGAATTATCTACTCCATATGTTGATGTAATGAATGGTATTGAGCATGCAATTAAAATCAAATATGTTATTTAAGTATATCCGAATAATTATATAATTTTCATCTATTAAATAGACATTACATATAAATATAGAACAATGTGTATTTAGTATGTAATGTTCATTCCATGTTTCTAAGACAAATGTCAATTAAAATGAGACATACCATACTGTGACAAGCCCTGGCTTGAGGATCCAGCAGCCACATCCATATCTGTAATATATTAAATGAGGATTGCATATCATTAATACTAATCATGCCATGTTTAAAATATTTACATTAATAACAAATCAATAGAAAAATATTAATCCTTTGGTAGTCCCATGAGTTAATAGTTTCCGCAATTAAATGAATGATAAATATATCCTGGACTCTTATTTTCAATCAGTTGTGTTGTTTACTGTATCTTTAAGAATATATGCTTGTTATTACATAATCATCAATTGATGGCCATATGTTATAATTTATTAGTATTATTCGTTTTTTATTAGATATAATATTTAAAATAAGAATACTGTATTCTTCACTAATCTAAGATTTTCCATTTAATTTTTAACAACATGTATAAAGCAATGCCACTTTCCGCAAACCCATGTTAACGTGGATGAGAAATGCCATTTTCGCGATCATTGCGCAATGATTCCAAGCGGAATTACGCATCCGTCATTTGACCAACATGTATAAAGCAATGCCACTTTCCGCAAACCCATGTTAACGTGGATGCGAAATTAGATTTCCGCTCTGTGACGCATATTCTGTAGAGCGCAATAAACATCATTCCAATTTCATGTATCACTAATGTAAAATCAGATATCTAAACATCATATGTAGTGTATGTTGTGAGATCTGTATAGGTTTAGTATCTGACTAAATACACATTTTGGATTTTTAACATTATAAATATTATATGAAGTTGGATAATTACCTGGTTCAGATTCTCTATCGGGTCCTCCCAGGCCACCGGACGGAGAAGCATCTGCCCTGTCCCCCGCGTCAGGACTTTCAGATCCCGCAGCTGGGAGGGAAGAAGAGGAGGCCGAGGATGGCGAGGATCTAAATCTTTTGGGGACCCGGAGATTGAGGAGCTCGCATAAAGTCACCTCATAAGGGAGTAGGTACAGTTTCCGCGGGGCCTTTCTTTGGCCCCCTCTTTTACGGGCTTGTACCCAGTCCCTTATGAGGTTGACTTTTTTCGATAAACGCAACCTCATATCTCCGAATCTCCTCATGATCTGATCCTGGGACCTCTGGACGTCACACACCAATCTAACCGCATTGGTGATAGACTCCCAGAGGGCCTTCTTAACAGGCGCATCTGTCGAGCTCCTCTTGTTCCCAAACAGCTGGGGATAAAAGTCCTTGACGGCGTGGACCAGTGCAGCGCTCTCCTCCTTGGTGAACCTGGGAACTGACATGCCTGCTGGGTTGTATAATAATAATATATATTGCCTGCAGGCATTAGAGAACTGACAAAGATGGCAACGTGTAATGGACTTTTATATGGTGAAGTAAACATGAGATGCACCATGGGACAATTTATCTGTACATCTGATTGGATAAAATTTTGAAATATTGTTATAATGTCTGTGAGACCATCCTGACTCAAGTTGTGTTTGTGTGATGAACTCTGATTGGCCGTTCCTTAATGTTTCATATCTTAGTAACTTCCTTACACATACCGCTTGGTGGTGCTGTAACTTCATTTTTCATGTAGACTTATTTGTAACTCATGGGCCTGTCATGCGGATATGTGTGACGCAGATTTAATATCCGTGATCCGTGAAATATTAATGATTAAATACTCTTTAATATCTCATCCTGTCACATTATTAATGTTGTAGACATTTCTCGGTTTAATAACGGTCTGTTTCTTTAATACAAATACACATTTAATATTGTATGTCTTTATTGTTCTTTAAATAAATTGATTGTGAAGTATTGACATTGCTCTATTAAATGTATTTATAATGCACATTGATTGTGTGCTATTGCGTGACATTACACTAATGTTTAAATATGCTAATCTGGTGTTTGAAGATGCGTTTCCCACGCAATATTTATTAATGTTAAAATTCCGGGAAGAATGTCAGTAACTTTGATAATCTGTTTATAAATGTTAAACTACAGCTTTGTTATTCGCAAATAAACCTCGAGCTTGTATTTCTCTGAAGTGCTCATATATGTTATTGTGCAATGGCGTCTTTAGTTTTAAAGAGACATTACAAACAATTGTATCAAATGATCTGTAGAGATAGAAGATTGTTTAGACTTTAAAATGTAAATCATTTTCTCTTAGTATTTATATATCCTCAACATAAGAAATTTAAATGCACATGGTTGAGCCAATCACATAAGGCATCTCTGTGCATCCACCAATCTTCATCTACTGAGCCTATCTCGATATGCTTTTCAAGCAAAGTATGTCAAGATAGGAAGAGAAGTAAATACACTATTTCAAGCTCTTAAAGGGACACTGTCCAAACAAATTTACCATTGGTGATTGAGCATGAAATGTTAATCAACTTTATTATTTAATACGATTATCAAATGTTAAGTTATATTGTTATGTTTCTTTGAAAATCAATAATGATATTTTATATTACGGACAATTGTTTAATAAAAACCTGGGTTGTCCTTGACGATTGTTGCATCAATTATTCCAAACAATCAAGTTTTGTCCAGAGTACTGAAGCAAATAAATTAGCTATTTACTGGCTTATTTCTAAAGTAATGATAGCAACATCACAATGAGCATTCATAATATGAGACAAGTTTTAAAGTTTATTAAAATAGAATACTCATTCAGAATGTATAAATCATGGTTTTTTTAAATGGCTACCTTTAAGTATATTTTGAGTTCATGTCCCTTTAAATAAACATTTCACAATAATGCTTAATATATCATAAACCTAGGCACCTTCCTTTTGCTAAATGAGTCTAACATATGAGTAAAGCAAATTTAGATTAACTTCTAGATTGTTTTACACACTGACTGAAATATATTTATTAAATGAGGTATTTTTTAGCCTTCAGCGTAGAGGGACATTAAGCTATATGTTATGTATGCATTTTGTATCATAATCTTATATTTGACCAACTTAATATGTTTTGTTATTCAATCATTATATTGTAATTATATATATTCGTGGATTAAATACATCTCTACATAGGCTATTTTGATGCTGATTGTTGTTTGCATATAGATGCCTTATATCATTCACTAAGATATGTGCATTTATTTTTATTTTAACAAGTATATTTAAAGACTGAATGTAATTCTATAGTACATTCTAAATATGTTTAAATTCTTGTATGATATTTGTAACAATGTATACAAAATATACATTTTGAATGACCCCTTTAAGGACCCAAACATATTGTATTTTTATTTAACATTGACAAAATAAACTAAAGGGGAAATTACATTCTATATAGATATTTGATGTCTAACCCAAGAGGTAAGATTGTAATAAATACATAATATTACTAAGTATAGTTAAATGACTCCACTAGAAAATTACATAGATTAACCTGGCATCCAATAACTAATTATTAAAAATTATAAAGTTAAATGACCTACCATTTATAAATGTAATAATTGTAAAATATTTTCTAATAATGTTTTGAGATACCTAAGGAAGATACATGATCTTATACAATTCTTTTTACATTCAACAACACTGTCACTTTCATGTAATTGAACCACTTCACCTTATTAAATGTTAAAACAATCATAATATTAATACATATCCTAAATATTTTTAATATATACTTTTTCAATATAAAAGCATTGAAGAATATGACTCCCCAATTAATGTTAAAATATATCTTTTAATATTCTCTGAAGAATTTTATTTTCTACTATTAATGCATTATTTTCTCTTATGCATGTGCTTGTCAAATAGCCAACTACCAGTCATGGGAGTCCAAGTTTTATTTATTTACAGATTATATTGATATATATTAGAATCTGCTAAAAAAAAAATATATTTAATAGAAAATAAATAAATATTCCATGAAGTCATCAGATGCCAATCTGAAATGACAAATAATAAAAATGGAACAAAGTTAATACACACGTTGTAAAATATTCATAAAATACATTTAAAATCATATGGTGTCTATGCTCTAACTTTGATCAACATTTTTTAAAGATAATCATTACATTCATTTTAAATTAATGAAATACATACACCATTATATTGTTGATTAAAAATAATATTTAAATTTCAAAAATTAAATTTATACATAATAATGTATATCACATGTAAACAATATATGTATGCTGAACATAAATGTAATATTTCATGTCCATTCAAATACCTCTATATCAACTATAATATGTATTCCTTTTTCTGATTGTGATCCCTAAATATCTAATTAAGAACTAAATATGACTAATGTATGTAAGCTACTAATATTCTACAGTCTTCACTAGCATGCATTGGTACACCAACCTGGACAATGCATGGTCTTTGAATGTCAATTCAGGGGTAAACAGTTGATCTTCAATAGGTGTCTTATTCATCAGTTCATTAAATAGAGGACTGGGAAATACCATCTAAAAAAGTAAAATCATCTAAGTGTCTGATTGTGATCCCTAAATATCTAATTAAGAACTAAATATGACTAATGTATGTAAGCTACTAATATTCTACAGTCTTCACTAGCATGCATTGGTACACCAACCTGGACAATGCATGGTCTTTGAATGTCAATTCAGGGGTAAACAGTTGATCTTCAATAGGTGTCTTATTCATCAGTTCATTAAATAGAGGACTGGGAAATACCATCTACAAAATAGAAAATCATCTAAGTGTCTCCAATAGGATGTCTCCACAGCCTTATTCTATCAAATAGTTTGCACTTACCATGTGAACATGTCTTTGTATGGTTTTCAAGGTCAGCAGAATTTAAATATGCCAGACATGATCCCATTGGTATACTTCAATTTCAATCTTGGCTTTTTCCCCACTGTCAGTCTTGGAAATCTTCACTGTCAGGCTTCAAATTGTTCCCTTTCAGTCTTTATATTAAGTCATCTCCCTAATGTAAGAAATTATATATAAAGATTTCATACAAGTGTGTGAATCAGTTCTGTACCCCTCTCCCACCCCCCATTTCATAATAAATATCTATCACTAGCTTACTAAGCCTGTGTATGAACCTGTGTTATTTTCTATCAAGTGTGAAGATGAGTCATATTGAGCAGAACAAACCTCTGTGTGACATTGAACCATAGTCATTCTAGAGTATCCCTTTCTGATTATGTACATAAGTAATGTGTAAACAAAGTTATATTTTTAAACATTTATGCCATATTATGTATTTGTGTACAAATCATGCCAGCAACAGTCCATACATTTCTACTTACCATCTGATGTCCTCTATAAAAACCAGGTGGCAAAGACTCGCTATAGGACCCAATGCCCAGAGCATCACCTATATTATGAGAAATAAATATTATTATAACATTTGATCAATACTAACATGTTTGCACAATTCTCTACTTGTCATTTCCCTAGAGTTCACATCTATTGAAAATACTCCAGTGTAACTTCTATTATTTACCGTCTAAAGTGGCGGTTGATGACGTCTGCTCTGACATCAAGTCCCTCGTCCTGGAATTCCCCCTCTAGAACAGGATCATCCTCCTCATCTCTGAGGAGGTCTCTGTCCACCGGGACGGCCTGCAGCATCCCAGCCCGCTGTGCAATATTATGCAGGACGCTACAGGCTACAACGATCTTAGCCACCTTCTTTGGGTTGTACTGGAGTGCTCCTCCAGAACGGTCCAGGCACCTGAATCTCATCTTCAGGAGCCCGAACATCCTTTCAACCACCGCCCTGGTTCTCTTATGAGCCCTATTGTAGCGCTCCTCAGACACATCAGTTGGGCTACGCAAGGGGGTAATGAGCCAAGGCCGGCTCATGTACCCAGAATCACCTATAAATTTAGAACAGAACATAATTCAAACAGAATACTTAAACTAGTATATTGTTGTATAAATATATTTTTTAAAAACCATAATCCATATTAAAAGTTGTCAGAAACATAAAAAAATTTAAAAAAAATTATATATAAATCTGTATCTAGCCATTTCATCTAAGACATGCTACATATGCGTATTTCTCCTAAACCAAACCTTGTGTAAAATGCTAACTACATGTTTACATTGCATTCTCTATATGAACACTTAAGGTAAGACATGCTACATATCTGCTTTTCAATAAAAATAGACATTAGCAGAAAAAGACAATGACAGGGTTAAATTGCATGAGATAATATCTTGCCATTTCATCTAAGACATGCTACATATGCGTATTTCTCCTAAACCAAACCTTGTGTAAAATGCTAACTACATGTTTACATTGCATTCTCTATATGAACACTTAAGGTAAGACATGCTACATATCTGCATTTCAATAAAAATAGACATTAGCAGAAAAAGACAATGACAGGGTTAAATTGCATGAGATAATATCTTGCCATTTCATCTAAGACATGCTACATATGCGTATTTCTCCTAAACCAAACCTTGTGTAAAATGCTAACTACATGTTTACATTGCATTCTCTATATGAACACTTAAGGTAAGACATGCTACATATCTGCTTTTCAATAAAAATAGACATTAGCAGAAAAATACAATGACAGGGTTAAATTGCATGAGATAATATCTTGCCATTTCATCTAAGACATGCTACATATGCGTATTTCTCCTAAACCAAACCTTGTGTAAAATGCTAACTACATGTTTACATTGCATTCTCTATATGAACACTTAAGGTAAGACATGCTACATATCTGCATTTCAATAAAAATAGACATTAGCAGAAAAAGACAATGACAGGGTTAAATTGCATGAGATAATATCTTGCCATTTCATCTAAGACATGCTACATATGCGTATTTCTCCTAAACCAAACCTTGTGTAAAATGCTAACTACATGTTTACATTGCATTCTCTATATGAACACTTAAGGTAAGACATGCTACATATCTGCATTTCAATAAAAATAGACATTAGCGTCGGTAAATAACAAATGGTTAAATTTAATCCTATAGCTGAACATGACGCTAACAGTTAAAAAATACAGGGGCAATTGTCAAAATAATTAACCATGTTGTGCACAAATACTCACCAACGAGATAACCAGGGGGCATTTGTCTTTCCTCAAACTGTCTCCACAGGGACGACAGAGAGAGGATGCGGGCATCATGACAAGCACCTCCAAAATTCGCATACACATGCATAATCCTCATCCGTGCGTCACAAACATACTGCACGTTGAGGCTATGAAAATGTTTGCGATTTCTGAAGGGCAAGTCATCAATTGGAGCACGCAGCGCAATGTGGGTACAATCAATGGCTCCCAAGACATTGGGCAATTGAGCAATATCAAAGAATTCCCGCTTCAGGCGCCTCCAATCACCATCATTCTGTGGGAATCCTATGTATTGCTTACTGATACGTACCATGGCGTTCAGAAAGTTATCAAACACCCCAGAGAATGTACCTTGAGCCAGGCCATGCATGTACAGTTCTCCGGATTGAAAACTCCCGGAGGCCAGGACGTATAGACAGCTTAGCATCTTACTCATGGGGGGAACAGCAGTCCTTATTTGTATACGTGGCTCCAAATGAGGTTTAAGAAGCTCGTAAAGGCCAATGAGCTGTTCGCGATCGAGCCGATACTTATCAAAAACCTCAAAGTCACTCATGTTTTCCAAGGTGGGTCTCACCCTGTAGACACGAGGACCTCGAACAAGACGACCCCTTCGTCTCGGTCTGAGCCGCCGAGGCTGCCTGATTCGACCAACAGCTAGTTCGCCAATAGCACCACCAGCAGCGTCTACCATGTCATCGTCATCCATCTTTCAAAACAGCGTAACAAGGTAAGCACTTGATCTGATGTGGATCACAAGTGATGCATTGGCCATGTTGTTTGGGGGATTTATAGTACAATTAGTCCAATGGTAGTGAGTTTGTAATGATTGCTGATTGTATTCACCTGTTTGTATGTGAGCGGCGCGAATGCTTTCACAGTGGGCGTTTATTTGTTGTTTGCTGAAATGTTAGTTTCAAACAATGATTCTCAATGTGAAAGTGTCAAATATCACACATACAGTGCATGTTTGTAATGTTTGTTCATATGTGTAATCAATATTTCTTAAACGCGATCTTATAGTAACAAGCACACGTCCAGGCTAACATGAATGAAAGTGCATAGTTGTGTATAATGTGCATCGAATGTGATCGATCAATGTTGCTGCAATATTGTTTGTAAATGATAAAGGAACATCTGCCATCTGTAGGATTGTATATATAAGTGATTGCCGAGCTGTCAATATTGTACGCGTCCCTTTAAAATCGCAATAATAATTCCGAACTTCCCGTCTGCCATCTGTAGTATTGTATATATAAGTGATTGCCGAGCTGTAAAATATTGTACGCGTCCCTTTCAAATCGCAATAATAATTCCGAACTTCCCGTCTGCCATCTGTAGTATTGTATATATAAGTGATTGCCGAGCTGTAAAGTATTGTACGCGTCCCTTTCAAATCTCTATAATAATTCCGAACTTCCCGTCTGCCATCTGTAGTATTGTATATATAAGTGATTGCCGAGATGTGAATATTGTACGCGTCCCTTTCAAATCGCACTAATACTGAATAACTTCCGGCTGTCATCTGTAGTATTGTATATATAAGTGATTGCCGAGATGTGAATATTGTACGCGTCCCTTTAAAATCGCAATAATAATTCCGAACTTCCCGTCTGCCATCTGTAGTATTGTATATATAAGTGATTGCCGAGCTGTAAAATATTGTACGCGTCCCTTTCAAATCTCTATAATAATTCCGAACTTCCCGTCTGCCATCTGTAGTATTGTATATATAAGTGATTGCCGAGATGTGAATATTGTACGCGTCCCTTTCAAATCGCACTAATACTGAATAACTTCCGGCTGTCATCTGTAGTATTGTATATATAAGTGATTGCCGAGATGTGAATATTGTACGCGTCCCTTTAAAATCGCAATAATAATTCCGAACTTCCCGTCTGTCATCTGTAGTATTATATATATAAGTGATTGCCGAGCTGTCAATATTGTATGCGTCCCTTTCAAATCGCACTAATACTGAATAACTTCCGGCTGTCATCTGTAGTATTGTATATATAAGTGATTGCCGAGATGTGAATATTGTACGCGTCCCTTTCAAATCGCACTAATACTGAATAACTTCCGGCTGTCATCTGTAGTATTATATATATAAGTGATTTTCGATCTGACGATATTGTATGCGTCCCATAAAAATTGCACGAATACTGAATAACTTCCGGCTGTCATCTGTAGTATTATATATATAATTGATGTGCGATCTGACAATATTTCTGAATTGTCCCATTGAAATCTCCATAATAATGCTGTTCAAAAGTGTGTTTTACGTATATGTTGTATTGTAGTATTGAGTGTTAAAGTTCCTAAAGGGGCGGTACAGTGGTGAATCTGTGATGTGTATGGTTGAATCTTGTAATGACGTCATGATATTATTAACCTGCCTATGTAGTTGTGAAATCCTCATTGTGTTGTTGTATTGTGCTACATTGTTATTGTGTGCTGAATAAAATCTAAATGTGTGCTTTGTGGTTGCGTGATGGGTGATGCGTGTTATGTACATGTACGTATATATTGTGATTGTGTCCCACATATGCTGACTTCTATATAGCGGTCTGGCATTGTTGTTCCTTCCCATAAAGTGACATCTGTAATCTGGTGTAATGATGTTCTTGTTGTACGTAATTCCTAATGGTTTCTGGTGATGGAATCATGATGTTAAAAGTACAGTAAAATCCATATGTTGTGTTTTGTGATTCCTCGAGAGAATGTAATGTGTTTTTCCCCCATCATTTGAATGCACATGTATGATTGAATGTTAAAAGTAATGTATGTGCATCCATGAGTGATCATGTGTTAAGCCTATGTAGATATGCAGTTGCTGCAAGCATATGAGTTGAATAACAGAAATGCAATAATAAAGGTAAATGAGAGATGTTTCCCATTGTGTAGTGTTTGTGAATCCAGAAATGTGTATTGAATTTTATTTTAATTGTAAATGTAATTTTATTGAAATAATAATGTGTTACTAGTGATGGGGATTTGTAGTTGATGTAATCTAAAAGTGTTAAAAATATTTATGGTGTGGTGAATATTTAATATTAAAAAACATAAATCCACCATAGGGAAATAGTCATTTCTTGATCTATTTATCATAGCTGTGTCTAACGCATAAAAGCATGTATTTTCTAGCGCTGGTATTTGGAGTTTTTCAGTCTACGCTATTTGCGTGCGTTAGGGAAATGAGGGTTTCGCGTGCACGAGCACGTCTTCCCAATAGAAGTCAATGGAGGCTCCAAAGATTTCTATATTTTTTTTTCTAAGACTGGTTTTCCTCGTAAAGTGAGTGACGTCATGAGCTTGTGTGAAAAAGTAACTAAATCGTGTTCTTTTTGTAATAAATAAATATTTTGTGTATGTAATGTGGTGTATATTGTTTGTATGCATCGATGAGTGTATGTTTGTGATAATGTTATTCGTTAGATGTAGGTATATGAGGGTCTTTTCCCGTATGTCCATGTAAGTCAATGGGAAAATGGATTTGTGTGGATTTTTTTCAAACACCCGAGATCTCGCAACTTTAATCCTTTGTATTTTTAAGAAAAAATAAAAATTCCGAAAAATAAAGATAGTGTTGTGTTTGTATGAGTGTAAGTGTACTTTGTGTAATATTTGTTTTGTGATTCGTGGATGTTTTTTTGTGCGGTATATGTTTACTACTGGGTCTGAGGTGGCGGTAGAAAGTTGAGCGTTAGGTGTATTTTGAGTCGCGGTAAATAAACTCTAAATACCGGAGTGCGTAAAAAACCCGCGTTAGGAGCCTCTAACGCTGGTTTTGACGGCTACCGCCGAACTCTAAATCTAGGCCTTAGGTTTTATTTTACAGGTAAGTATTTAGTTTTAAATAGGAATTATTTAGGTAATAATAGTAAGTTTTAGTTAGATTCATTTTAATTATATTTAAGTTAGGGGGTGTTAGGGTTAGGGTTACGTTAGGGTTAGGTTTAGGGGTTAATAGGTTTATTATAGCGGCGGTGTGGGCGGACGGCAGATTATGGGTTAATAATATATAAATAGTGTTTACGATGCGGGAGGGCGGCTGTTTAGGGGTTAATAATTTTATTATAGTGACAACGATGTCGGGAAGAGGCGGAATAGGGGTTAATAATTTTATTTTAGTGTTTGCAATGCGGGAGGGCCTCGGTTTAGGGGTTAATAGGTAGTTTATGGGTGTTAGTGCACTTTGTAACACTTTAGTTATGAGTTTTATGGTACAGCTTTGTAGCATAAAACTCATAACTACTGACTTTAGATGGAGGTACGAATCTTGTAATTTTAGGCTGTACCGCTTACTTTTTGGCCTCACAGCAAAACTTGTAATACTGGCGCTCTGAGAGTCCCATTGAAAAAAGGACGTTGCGTGACGTCCAAAAAGGTGTGCGGTATACCTATTCTGACAAGACTTATAATAGCGGCATTAGTTACGCAAAACTCGTAATCTAAGTGAATATTTTTATTTGGAATTTGGGAGAAATGTTGTTCATTTTACTCAAACACATACCTATAAATAATAAAACCAGAAAAACTGATAATTTTGCAGTGGTTCCTTAACTTTTTCCAGAGCTGTATTATGGTTATATAAAAATAATTTTACTGTTTATTTAAAGAAACATTGGACTGATGCACTACATCGACACAAAAGTCTCTTTTTATATACTCATACAGTAGTACAATTTTGCATTGTATTGCAAATGGTCTGCATGCAAAATAAAATATTTTAAAGGATTTCAAACACCCATTATATTTTTAACATTCAGAGCAGCCAATTATGGTATTTGTGTTCCTTGTCTCTTTAAAGGGGCATTAAAGTTATATATATATATATATATATATATATATATATATATATATATATATATATATATATATATATATATATATATATATATATATATATATATACACACACACATATATATATATATATATATATATATATATATATATTTCTTTCATGTAATTAGCAAGAGTCCATGAGCTAGTGACGTATGGGATATACATTCCTACCAGGAGGGGCAAAGTTTCCCAAACCTCAAAATGCCTATAAATACACCCCTCACCACACCCACAAATCAGTTTTACAAACTTGGTGAAGTAAGTTTGTGCTAGATTCTACGTTGATATGCGCTCCGCAGCAGGTTGGAGCCCGGTTTTCCTCTCAGCGTGCAGTGAATGTCAGAGGGATGTGAAGAGAATATTACCTATTTGAATTCAATGATCTCCTTCTACGGGGTCTATTTCATAGGTTCTCTGTTATCGGTCGTAGAGATTCATCTCTTACCTCCCTTTTCAGATCGACGATATACTCTTATATGTACCATTACCTCTACTGATTCTCGTTTCAGTACTGGTTTGGCTTTCTACTACATGTAGATGAGTGTCCTGGGGTAAGTAAGTCTTATTTTTGTGACACTCTAAGCCAGGGGTGTCCAAACTTTGCTCTCCAGAGGTTTTGGAACTACATTTCCCATGATGCTCAGCTAGATAAAATGCTGGCTGAGTATCATCGGAAATGTAGTTCCAAAACCTCTGGAGAGCAAAGTTTGGACACCCCTGCTCTACGCTATGGTTGTGCACTTTTATATAAAGTTCTAAATATTTGTGTTTAAACATTTATTTGCCTTGATTCAGGATGTTCAATATTCCTTATTTCAGACAGTCAGTTTCATTATTTGGGATAATGCATTTGAATAATCAATTTTTTTCTTACCTTAAAATTTGACTTTTTTCCCTGTGGGCTGTTAGGCTCGCGGGGGCTGAAAATGCTTCATTTTATTGCGTCATTCTTGGCGCGGACTTGTCACCGGAGGTTGCGTCATTTTTTAAGTTTTTTGCGCCAAAAGTGTCGGCGTTACTGGATGTGGCGTCATTTTTGGCGCCAAAAGCATTTAGGCGCCAAATAATGTGGGCGTCTTTTTTGGCGCTAAAAAATATGGGCGTCATTATTGTCTCCACATTATTTAAGTCTCATTGTTTATTGCTTCTGGTTGCTAGAAGCTTGTTCACTGGCATTTTTTCCCATTCCTGAAACTGTCATTTAAGGAATTTGATCAATTTTGCTTTATATGTTGTTTTTTCTATTACATATTGCAAGATGTCCCAGATTGACCCTGAATCAGAAGATACTTCTGGAAAATCGCTGCTTGATGCTGGATCTACCAAAGTTAAGTGTATTTGCTGTAAACTTATGGTATCTGTTCCTCCAGCTGTTGTTTGTAATGAATGCCATGACAAACTTGTTAATGCAGATAATATTTCCTTTAGTAATGTTACATTACCTGTTGTTGTTCCATCAACATCTAATACTCAGAGTGTTCCTGTTAACATAAGAGATTTTGTTTCTAAATCCATTAAGAAGGATTTGTCTGTTATTCCTCCTTCTAGTAAACGTAAAAGGTCTTTTAAAGCTTCTCATTTTTCAGATGAATTTTTAAATGAACATCATCATTCTGATTCTGATAATGATTCCTCTGGTTCAGAGGTTTCTGTTTCAGAGGTTGATGCTGATAAATCTTCATATTTGTTCAAAATGGAATTTATTCGTTCTTTACTTAAAGAAGTCGTAATTGCATTAGAAATAGAGGATTCTGGTCCTCTTGATACTAAATCTAAACGTTTAAATAAGGTTTTTAAATCTCCTGTAGTTATTCCAGAAGTTTTTCCTGTCCCTGATGCTATTTCTGAAGTAATCTCCAGGGAATGGAATAATTTGGGTAATTCATTTACTCCTTCTAAACTTTTTAAGCAATTATATCCTGTGCCATCTGACAGATTAGAGTTTTGGGACAAAATCCTTAAGGTTGATGGGGCTATCTCTACTCTTGCTAAGCGTACTACTATTCCTACGGCAGATAGTACTTCCTTTAAGGATCCTTTAGATAGGAAAATTGAATCCCTTCTAAGAAAAGCTTACTTATGTTCAGGTAATCTTCTTAGACCTGCTATATCTTTAGCGGATGTTGCTGCAGCTTCAACTTTTTGGTTAGAAGCTTTAGCGCAACAAGTAACAGATCATAATTCTCATAGCATTGTTAATTTTCTTCAACATGCTAATAATTTTATTTGTGATGCCATCTTTGATATCATTAGGGTTGATGTCAGGTATATGTCTCTAGCTATTTTAGCTAGAAGAGCTTTATGGCTTAAAACTTGGAATGCTGATATGTCTTCTAAGTCAACTTTGCTTTCCCTTTCTTTCCAGGGTAATAAATTATTTGGTTCACAGTTGGATTCTATTATTTCAACTGTTACTGGAGGGAAAGGAACTTTTTTACCACAGGATAAAAAATCTAAAGGTAAATTTAGGTCTAATAATCGTTTTCTTCCTTTCGTCACAAAAAGGAACAAAAGCCTGATCCTTCCCCTACAGGAGCGGTATCAGTTTGGAAACCATCTCCAGTCTGGAATAAATCCAAGCCTTTTAGAAAGCCAAAGCCAGCTCCCAAGTCCACATGAAGGTGCGGCCCTCATTCCAGCCCAGCTGGTAGGGGGCAGATTACGATTTTTCAAAGAAATTTGGATCAATTCAATTCACAATCTTTGGATTCAGAACATTGTTTCAGAAGGGTACAGAATAGGCTTCAAGATAAGGCCTCCTGCAAGAAGATTTTTTATTTCCTGTGTCTCAGTAAATCCAGTGAAGGCTCAAGCATTTCTGAAATGTGTTTCAGATCTAAAGTTGGCTGGAGTAATTATGCCAGTTCCAGTTCTGGAACAGGGGCTGGGGTTTTACTCAAATCTCTTTATTGTACCAAAGAAGGAGAATTCCTTCAGACCAGTTCTGGATTTAAAAATATTGAATCATTATGTAAGGATACCAACATTCAAAATGGTAACTATAAGGACTATTCTGCCTTTTGTTCAGCAAGGGTATTATATGTCCACAATAGATTTACAGGATGCATATCTGCATATTCCGATTCATCCAGATCACTATCAGTTTCTGAGATTCTCTTTCCTAGACAAGCATTACCAGTTTGTGGCTCTGCCGTTTGGCCTAGCAACAGCTCCAAGGATTTTTACAAAGGTTCTCGGTGCCCTTCTGTCTGTAATCAGAGAACAGGGTATTGTGGTATTTCCTTATTTGGACGATATCTTGGTACTTGCTCAGTCTTCACATTTAGCAGAATCTCATACGAATCGACTTGTATTGTTTCTTCGAGATCATGGTTGGAGGATCACTTTACCGAAAAGTTAATTGATTCCTCAGACAAGGGTAACCTTTTTAGGTTTCCAGATAGACTCAGTGTCCATGACTCTGTCTCTGACAGACAAGAGACGTCTAAAATTGGTTTCAGCTTGTCGAAACCTTCAGTCTCAATCATTCCCTTCGGTAGCCTTATGCATGGAAATTCTAGGTCTTATGACTGCTGTTGTGGACGCGATCCCCTTTGCTCGTTTTCACATGCGACCTCTTCAGCTTTGTATGCTGAACCAGTGGTGCAGGGATTATACAAAGATATCGCAATTGATATCTTTAAAACCGATTGTACGACACTCTCTGACGTGGTGGACAGATCACCATCGTTTAGTTCAGGGGGCTTCTTTTGTTCTTCCAACCTGGACTGTGATTTCAACAGATGCAAGTCTGACAGGTTGGGGAGCTGTTTGGGGGTCTCTGACAGCACAAGGGGTTTGGGAATCTCAGGAGGTGAGATTACCAATCAATGTTTTGGAACTCCGTGCAATTTTCAGAGCTCTTCAGTCGTGGCCTCTTCTAATGAGAGAGTCGTTCATTTGTTTTCAGATGGACAATGTCACAACTGTGGCATATATCAATCATCAAGGAGGGACTCACAGTCCTCTGGCTATGAAAGAAGTATCTCGAATACTGGTATGGGCGGAATCCAGCTCCTGTCTAATTTCTGCGGTTCATATCCCAGGTATAGACAATTGGGAAGCGGATTATCTCAGTCGCCAAACGTTACATCCGGGAGAATGGTCTCTTCACCCAGAGGTATTTCTTCAGATTGTTCAAATGTGGGGACTTCCAGAAATAGATCTGATGGCTTCTCATCTAAACAAGAAGCTTCCCAGGTATCTGTCCAGATCCAGGGATCCTCAGGCGGAAGCAGTGGATGCATTGTCGCTTCCTTGGAAGTATCATCCTGCCTATATCTTTCCGCCTCTAGTTCTTCTTCCAAGAGTAATTTCCAAGATTCTGAAGGAATGCTCGTTTGTTCTGCTGGTGGCTCCAGCATGGCCTCACAGGTTTTGGTATGCAGATCTTGTCCGGATGGCCACTTGCCAACCGTGGACTCTTCCGTTAAGACCAGACCTTCTGTCGCAAGGTCCTTTTTTCCATCAGGATCTCAAATCCTTAAATTTGAAGGTATGGCGATTGAACGCTTGATTCTCAGTCAAAGAGGTTTCTCTGACTCTGTGATTAATACTATGTTACAGGCTCGTAAATCTGTATCTAGGAAGATATATTATCGAGTCTGGAAGATTTACATTTCTTGGTGTGTTTCTCATCATTTTTCCTGGCATTCTTTTAGAATTCCGAGAATTTTACAGTTTCTTCAGGATGGTTTGGATAAAGGTTTTTCTGCAAGTTCCTTGAAAGGACAAATCTCTGCTCTTTCTGTTCTTTTTCACAGAAAGATTGCTAATCTTCCTGATATTCATTGTTTTGTACAAGCTTTGGTTCGTATAAAACCTGTTATTAAGTCAATTTCTCCTCCTTGGAGTTTGAATTTGGTTCTGGGGGCTCTTCAAGCTCCTCCGTTTGAACCTATGCATTCACTGGACATTAAATTACTTTCTTGGAAAGTTTTGTTTCTTTTGGCCATCTCTTCGGCTAGAAGAGTTTCTGAATTATCTGCTCTTTCTTGTGAGTCTCCTTTTCTGATTTTTCATCAGGATAAGGCGGTGTTGCGAACTTCTTTTAAATTTTTACCTAAGGTTGTGAATTCTAACAACATTAGTAGAGAAATTGTGGTTCCTTCATTGTGTCCTAATCCTAAGAATTCTAAGAAGAGATCATTGCATTCTTTGGATGTAGTTAGAGCTTTGAAATATTATGTTGAAGCTACTAAGAATTTCCGAAAGACTTCTAGTCTATTTGTTATCTTTTCCGGTTCTAGGAAAGGTCAGAAGGCCTCTGCCATTTCTTTGGCGTCTTGGTTGAAATCTTTAATTCATCATGCTTATGTCAAGTCGGGTAAAACTCTGCCTCAAAGGATTACAGCTCATTCTACTAGGTCAGTTTCTACTTCCTGGGCGTTTAGGAATGAAGCTTCGGTTGATCAGATTTGCAAAGCAGCAACTTGGTCTTCTTTGCATACTTTTACTAAATTCTACCATTTTGACGTGTTTTCTTCTTCTGAAGAAGTTTTTGGTAGAAAAGTTCTTCAGGCAGCTGTTTCAGTTTGATTCTTCTGCTTATAATTTCAGTTTTTTTCATTATAAGATTTAAACTTTATTTTGGGTGTGGATTATTTTCAGTGGAATTGGCTGTCTTTATTTTATCCCTCCCTCTCTAGTGACTCTTGCGTGGAAGATCCACATCTTGGGTATTCATTATCCCATACGTCACTAGCTCATGGACTCTTGCTAATTACATGAAAGAAAACATAATTTATGTAAGAACTTACCTGATAAATTCATTTCTTTCATATTAGCAAGAGTCCATGAGGACCACCCTTCTTTTGTGGTGGTTATGATTTTTTTGTATAAAGCACAATTTTTCCAACTCCTTTTTTTTATGCTTTCGCACTTTTGTCTTATCACCCCACTTCTTGGCTATGCGTTAAACTGATTTGTGGGTGTGGTGAGGGGTGTATTTATAGGCATTTTAAGGTTTGGGAAACTTTGCCCCTCCTGGTAGGAATGTATATCCCATACGTCACTAGCTCATGGACTCTTGCTAATATGAAAGAAATGAATTTATCAGGTAAGTTCTTACATAAATTATGTTATATATATATATATATATTTATATACAGTACATACAGAGAAAAAGCGCACTCACAGGAATGAACAACCAGCTCAATACCATTGTTAGCCTGTTCTATTGTGATTTACCACCTGGGTGCAGGTCCTTTTAGACCAGTAATGCTTTTCACAGAGTATAAATTTCCAGTAGTATATCAGTCTGATCCCGCCTATTACGGTCAGTCCAGCACCGAATTACCAGGCAATTCCTCTCTGAACAAGGAACACAGCAACCCCAGATGATCGTTTCAGCCTTCAATGGGCCTCGTCAGTGAGGTGTAGCCTAGGGTTGCCACCCGTCCCTTAAAATACAGAACACTTATAAGTTACACATGCTGCAGGGTGTGCAGGGAGGCAGATGAATAGTGCTGTCCAGAAACACAATACATGTTCCTCCCTGCACACCCTGCAGCATGTGTAACTCATAAGTGTCCAGGAAAACATGAGGAGGTGGCAACTCTAGTGTACCCATATTCCTCTAAGCACACAGAGCAAGGAGTCCACGTCTGGTTGCCCCTTTTTCCCATATGGAGACTAAATACACACAGAGAGAAGCGCACTCACAGGAACAAACATGCAATTTACCACCTGGGTGCAGCTTCCTTATAGCCCAGTAAAGCTTTTCACAGATTAGAACTTTCCTGTTATATATCAGTCTGATCCCGCCGATTACGGTCAGTCAAGCGCCGAAAATACCAGGCAATTCCTCTCTGAACAAGGCACTCAGCAACCCCAGACGATCGTTTCAGCCTTCATTGGGCCTTGTCAGTGAGGTGTAGCCATATTCCTCTAAGCACACTGAGCAAGGAGTCCACGTCTGGTTTCCCCTTTTTCCCATAGGGAGACTAAATACACACAGAGAGAAGCACACTCACAGGAATGAACAACTGGCTCAATACTATTGTTAGCCTGTTCTATGGTGATTTACCACCTGGGTGCAGCTTCTTTTTAGCTCAGTAATGCTTTTCACACAGTAGAACTTTCCTGTAGTAAATCAGACAGATCCTGCCTATTAAGGTCAGTCTAGCTCTAAAATACCATGCAATTCCTCTCTGAACAAGGAGCAAGGAACAAGGCAACCCCAGACAATCATTTCGGCCTTCATTGGGCCTCGTCAGTGAGGTGAAGCCATATTCCTCTAAGCATGCTGAGCAAGGATTCCACGTCTGGTTGCCCCTTTTTCCCATAGGGAGACTAAATACACACAGAGAGAAGCGCACTCACAGGAACAAAAATGCAATTTACCACCTGGGTGCAGTTTTTATTTTAGCCCAGTAATGCTTTTCACAGATTAGAACTTTCCTGTAGTGTATCAGTCTGAATCCGCCTATTATGGTCAGTCCAGTGCCGAAATACCAGGCAATTCCTCTCTGAACAAGGAATACAGCCAGGGCCGCCACTAGAAATTTTGGGGCCCCTGACTTAACCATTGATCAGCCCCCCCCCCCTTTGACATGTGCAATTTTTGACCAGGTGACTAAAATGTATATGCACTTTATTCTTAAGTGTCTATTTAAACTTGGAAATGTTGTAAAGGTAGTAACATACAAACACACAGACACACTCATACACTGAAACACATACACACACACTCACACATAAGGATTCACATATAGACACTCTAGCAGACTCGCAAAGAAACACACAAACACACTCAGACACAGACACCCAAACAGACACTCAGCGCTTGATTACATTGACCTGACAAGTAATGAGGTAGAATACAGTTTGTAAAAAAGGTGATTTAGAAAACAAAATATGGAGTTCTGATTATCTTTTTGTAAAGGAAGATGCCAACTAAATAATGACAACAGCATGCAGTGGCTGAAAGGAAGGGCCCTGAACTGCCTAAACAATAATTTAAAGGTTAAATGGTGGATTGGTGACTTCCATAAAGGTCTCATTAGTCTCAAAGTCTGTAGAAAGATGTGAATAATCAGTAGTAAGACAGACAATAGACACACACACACACAAACTCAAACTTGCACATACACTCAAGGAAACACCGACAGAGACAGCCTCAGAAAACACATAAAGACATACACACACACACAGAGACACCCACAGAAAACACACAAAGACATAAACACACAGAGAGACAACCACATAAAACACAGAAAGACATACATACACACACTCTCACTGAGACATCCACAGAAAACACACAAACACATACACACACCCTCAAAGAGACACCCACAGAAAACACACACCTTCACAGAGACATCCACAGAAAACACAGACATACATACATACACACACACACCCTCACAGAGACATCCACAGAAAACAGACATACACACCCACCCTCACAGAGGCATATTCAGAGAAAACACACAAAGGCAAACATACACACACCCTCGCAGAGACACCCATAGAAAAAGCTCAAAGGCATATGCACACACCCTTACAGACATCCACAGAAAATGCACAAAGACATACACACCCACCCTCATAGAGAGACCCACAGAAAAAAAATACATATACACTCATAGAGATACAAACCAAAGCACAAAGACATAAACACAGACACCCACTGAAACACTCACAGGAGGAAATATTTATGCACCTTGCATCCCCTAAATCAACAGTGTGTGACATGCATGATAAAAAAAATTGCAGAAATTAAGAGAACACTTTTTAAAGAATCATATTTGTAAATGTGTAAACAAAAATAATTCTGTGAATTCAAAATTGTACATTAATGATCTGGGTAGATGACTAGAGGAAGAAAAGTACTTTTAAAAGGTTGACATATGTTTGTTTGTTTTTCCCCCATTTAACCCAACCAAGAGCACCACTTCAAATATAGTGTACAAATGTTCCCATCTGTCAGCTGTACTTATGTATTTTGAAAATGCTGTACTCTATATGGTCTTGGTAGAACCATAAGCTGTGATACTCATACCATTAGATCTGGTTAAATGCAGGATTTAGACTTGTTGGTATGTATTTAAAAATTAAGTCAGCTGTACTGTAAACTGAACAGTGTTAAGTTAACCTGTCTCATTTCAAACACTGAGCAATCTTAGTCCTTGCATAAAGGGGCAGTAAACTGGAATGTAATGAAAATATATATAGTAGTAAAAAAACCTAATATCTGCCAAAAGGGCACCTACTATTTGTGTATTGAGGAGGAAACATTTCTATGTGGCTTTAAATATAGAATTTCTACAGCATTGTCAAATAATCATAAATACACTGCTACATATTGCTAAAACAATGTGTTTTATGGACCCCTGGCCCCACCATACAACTACTACCACACTGAAGTTACAATCCGAAATTCCACAAAGAAATAAAAAAAATTGCTAAGTTTGTCCTACCTCCTCTGCAAATGAAAGTGATCTGCCGTCTGAGTCAGGCACACACTGTACAAAGTGCCAAGTCTGTCTCACACTGTGCAAAGTGGTTTAGTGCACACTCAAAAATCCTATCAAATACTAATACTTTACTCTTTGTAATAACATTTCCCATGCTCAATTAGCACTCTGCTGTAGTACCCACTGGTGGCTGCCAAAATTAAAAAAACAAAATTTTTTTTTTTTTTAGTTCTTGACTCATGGGGCCCCCCTGGCCCATTGGGCCCCTGACAGGAGTCACCCCTGTCACCCCCTGATGGCGGCCCTGAATACAGCAACCGCAGATGATCGTTTTGGCCTTTAAAGGATTTTAAACCCCAATTATGGTATTTGTGTTCCTTGTCTCTTTAAAGGGGAATTATATATATATATATATATATATATATATATATATATATATATATATATATATATATATATATATATATATATAGCAACATAGGAGACAGCACTCACTGGGCTTAATAAATGCAAAAATTGCTTTTAAATAGTGACATTTCTGGGAAATTTTCCCCTTCATCAGACGTTTGATGAAGGGAAAGCTTTCCCCGAAACTTCACTAATTAAAAACAATTTTTGCATTTATTAACCCCAGTGAGTGCTGTCTCCTATGCTGCTGTATTTCACCTTATTCAGCACCCTGGCACTAGTGGATTGTTTGTGAGCATGCACCTGCCTTGAACTGTATATGTATATATATATATATATATATATATATATATATATATATATATATATATATATATATATATATAAAAACAATCCATAAGAGTGCACTCACTCAAACATTGTATTCATCCCCCGGGGTGTAGATATCTAGCCATGGATAGACACAAGTAAAACTTCACCTTTATTAGGGTACTTTAAAACATGTTGTTATCAAAACATTTTGGTGTCTAACATGACGCCTTTGTCAATGGTCAAAGCATGTAGCAAGGCAGCGGTGTAACTTGCACAGGACCCAACGGCTATTTAAATCATAAAATTCAAAGTCACATGATTACGCTATGTATAGGCTGATGACAACAACACACCACATGGCTAATTAGCATAGTCAATCAGAAATGAGTGAGATCATCACCAGCACAAATGCGGGTGGGCGGCACAGCATCAGATTATACAATAGCTAAATCAGAGGTGACAGACTGTTACGTGCACAGACAAAATATCTAATGTAACTACTGTGTTACAAATTATTATGTATATTTAACATCATTATTCAGATTAGATGGAGCTTAACACACTGAAGGCGCTCCTTGTCTCGAGGAGTGTTGCAGATAGAAATGGTTGTAAAAACACGGACAGCACCAATGGGTTAAAAAAACAGATTGTAGTCCAATAGTATGTTCAACCCTTTGGGGGCTACAGTGTCCAGAAGATAAATCCATTTTGTTTCAATCTAGAGAAGCTTCTTGTGTCTATCCCAACCCTTTATCATTGGGGGAACCTGGTCAATAAGCATAGTTCTCATACTAGCAACTGTATGTCTAGCCTGCGCAAATTGATGTGCCACTGGCTGATCCAAAGACCCATCTTTTATAGCCTCCCTAATGGCACAACGATGGTTGGCCATTCTTTCATGAAAAGTGGTACTTGTTTTACCAACATATACCAGAGAGCATGAGCAGTATAGAATATATACAACATATTCACTAGTAAAGTTAGCCTGTGTCTAATTTTTTATCTTCGTCCATTAAATGGATGATGAGATGCAGGTCCAGAAACCATGCTATTGCAAGTGGTGCAATCACCACATTTGAAGCATCCCATTTTCCTCTTGCTGGTAAGCCAGGTGTCATGTTGATAACAGCGTGTAGGATCATTGTGAACCAACATATCCCGTAGATTTGGTGCTCTGCGGAACACCAAACGTGGTGCATCTATGTCCTGGAATGGTAATTACTTATCAGAACAGACAATGTCCCCGTTGTTTCTGATAGACTTGTCAAGTGTTCTATGTAGCATGATACTTAAAATGTTTCTTTGTTCCATATAAAAGAGAATATTTTAAAATGTATAACATTGTTTTTAATGTGTGAGTTGTCCCTTTTAGCCATGATCATTAATGTAAAGGGGCCCAGCTGTACACCATCATGCATAGAATAGAATATCGTGATCAATAGAGAGAGAAAAGTGGGGGGAAATAACTAACACCCATACTCGCTCGCTTACCTTTACAAAAATACAAAAAAAACTACCATTGCTTTAAAATAAAAAAAAAATAACATTAATTAAAAAAAAACTAAGATTACAAAAAATAAAAAAATAACATTTAAAAAAATAACAAACAAATTACCAAATATAAAAAAGAGTTATGCCTTTTCTAATCCCCCCCAAAAATACACCCGGAAAAGAATATATATTCTAACATTAAACTACAAATATAGCCCTTTAAAGGGACTTTTGTAGGGCATGCCCTAAAGTGAATCAGCTCTTTTTGTGAAAAAAACACTACAACCTTTATAACATTAAAGGGACAGTCTACACCAGAATTGTTACTGCTTAAAAAGATAGAGAATCCCTTTATTACCAATTCCCCAGTTTTGCATAACCAATAGTTATTATAATACGTTTTACCTCTGTGATTACCTTGTATCTAAGCCTCTGCAGACTGCCCCCTTATCTCAGCACTTTTGACAGACATGCAGTTTAGCCAATCAGTGCAGACTCCTAAATAACTCCACAGGAGTGAGCACCATGTTATCTATATGACACACATGAACTAGTACTGTCTAACTGGGAAAAACTTTCAAAATGCTCTGAGCTAAGAGGCGGTTTTCAACGGTTTAGAAATCAGTTTGAGCCAACCTAGGCTTAGCTTTTTTCAAAAATACCAACAAGGGAACAAAGCAAATTTAATGATAAAAGTCATAAAAGTTTAATTTTTACTAGACTGTCCCTTCAATCCCCCCCCCAAGTAAAATCTATCTAAAAAGTGCCATGAAAAGAGCATTTGGCTGGGCATTGCCCTTAAAATGGCATTTAGCTCTTTTGCTGCCCATAAAAAATAAAAAAAATAAAAACCCTAATCTAAAAAAAAAAAGCGTGGACCCGTTGCTCAGTGTGCCTAGAGGGATATGGCTGCACCTCACTGACGAGACCCACAATAGGCCGAAACGTACGTCTGGGGTTTTGCTGTTTCTCTTGTTCAGAGAGGGATTGCCTGGTATTTCGGGGCTGGACTGCACTATTAAGTCAGGATCAGACTGATGTGCTACAGGAAAGTTCTTTTCTGTGAAAGGCACATATTGAGCAAAAAGAGGCTGCTTCTAGGGTGGTAACTAGCCATAGAACAAGCTATTATGCTATTGTTCATTCTCAAGTTGAGCGCTTCTCTCTTTTTATTTATGCAAATTATGACACTTGGGGAAGTCTCCCTAAGTGTGATGCGGGAATCCAGACATGGACCCGTTGCCCAGTGTGCCTAGAGGGATATGGCTGCACCTCACTGACGAGACCCACAATAGGCTGAAACGTACTTCTGGGGTTTTGCTGTTTCTCTCGTTCAGAGAGGGATTGCCTAGTATTTCGGGGCTGGACTGTACTGTGAAGTCAGGATCAGACTGATATGCTACAGGAAAGTTCTTCTCTGTGAAAGGTACATGTTGAGCAAAAAGAGGCTGCTTCTTGGGTGGTAACTAGCTATAGAACAAGCTATTATGCTATTGTTCATTCTCAGGTTGAGCGCTTCTCTCTTTTTATTTAACACCATAACATTGTCTGAGGGCTGTGAGAATAAAGTGCACTGCCACTGCATGAGGGTGTCCTTACATTGCCGGGGAGATTGGGCCAGAGGGGGGCCAGGCTGAGCCGGAGGGGGCAGGAGTGAGCCGGGACATATAAATTTCCAGGGCCGGTCTGATTTCCCAGTCCGGCCCTGCCTCTAGTGCTTTTGCTAAGGTATAACATTGCTGCAAAACTGCTGCTATATAGTGCTGCAGACACGTGCACATTCCTGAACTTACCTTTCTGCTTTTCAAAAAAGGATAACAAGAAAACAAATAAAAATTGATAATAGAAGTAAATTGGAGAGTTTAGGCAAGCAGCTCTTACTCTTAGAAATAGTAGAGTGAGAATGTAACACAGATAATACAAAATGCAGGCGACTGTGTATTTTATAGTCTAATCAAGTTAATACCAGCAAAGCTATTTTACATTAGAACCATAACATTTAGTAATTGGTGATTCATGGAAATCTAACCCATCCTGTGATTCATTCAGTATTGGATAACAGACCTGCAGCCTACCCTATGGCAGATCGATCCTTATAGTCTGTATATGTGATCGTACTGACGGATCTGCACCTCCTCATGATATGCAGAAAGGCCTGAATTGCTTATTTGCAACTCAGCTCCAACAGTCCGGTATGGAGATGCTACTGAAGGCCTTATCCTTATTCACTTCAACTACAGAGGCTTCTCTTGAGTGCCACGCAGAAGAGACGGCTGACTGCAGAGCATTGCCTGGAGATCCTGTCCCCCAAGTGCTGATTCTCTTTTGTAATAAAGGGGAGTTGTCTGAGCATAATTCAGTTCTCCCAATTCTGTTGTATGAGATGCCTGAAGCAGTGGCGGCTCGTGGGTTATTCAAATGGGGGTTCACGGACCAGTTATGTAAAATAGTTATATATATATATATATATAAGGGTTTAAAAAATAAAATGATATATATAGTTAATGTGTACCAGAGATCTAGTAGCAACTTATTTATATTCTTCTAGTTTCCCTGGTTATTAGTAGTGCCTGCTCAAAGAGATGCCCTGCAAGGTTATAGTACCTAGTCACTATAGTTTTATCTAGCTGCACTTGCTCTCCGCTATAAAACAATCAGCACATAGTCGTTTAGAAAAAAAAAGTCAAACCTCTTTTCTAAAGGAACAGTGATTACAGAGAGATGAGTATTAACACTAAAAGCATGCAAGTACAACAAATACTATTTGTGATATGTCTAGGCTACAATTAGAGTCTTAGGCCCCTATTTATCATAGGTCTTGCGGACCTGATCTGACAATGCGGATCAGGTCCTCAAGACCTCGCTAAATGCGGAGAGCAATACGCTCTCCGCATTTAACATTGCACCAGCAGCTCACAAGAGCTGCTGGTGCAACGCCACCCCCTGCTGACTCGCGGCCAATTGGCTGCCAGCAGGGAGGTGTCAATCAACCCGATCGTATTCGATTGGGTTGATTTCCGGCGATTCCTGTCTGCCTGCTCAGAGCAGGCGGACAGGGTTATGGAGCAGCGGTCTTTAGACAGAAACACGGGCCCAGAAGCTCCCTACGGAGCTTGTTAAATGGGCCCCAGGATGTAAAAATATATTAATTTTTTTTAAAGTTTATTTAACCCCTTAATGACCACAGCACTTTTCCATTTTCTGTCCGTTTGGGACCAAGGCTATTTTTACATTTCTGCAGTGTTTGTGTTTAGCTGTAATTTTCCCCTTACTCATTTAATGTACCCACACATATTATATACCATTTTTCTCGCCATTAAATGGACTTTCAAAAGATACCATTATTTTATCATATCTTATAATTTACTATAAAAAAATTTATAAAATATGAGGAAAAAATGGAAAAAAACACACTTTTTCTAACTTTGACCCCCAAAATCTGTTACACATCTACAACCACCAAACAAAAACCATGCTAAATAGTTTCTAAATTTTGTCCTGAGTTTAGAAATACCCAATGTTTACATGTTCTTTGCTTTTTTTGCAAGTTATAGGGCCATAAATACAAGAAGCACTTTGCTATTTCCAAACCACTTTTTTTCAAAATTAGCGCTAGTTACATTAGAACACTGATATCTGTCAGGAATACCTGAATATCCCTTGACATGTATATATTTTTTTTTTAGAAGACATCCCAAAGTATTGATCTAGGCCCATTTTGGTATATTTCATGCCACCGTTTCATCGCCAAATGCGATCAAATAAAAAAAATTGTTCACTTTTTCACAATTTTTTTCACAAACTTTAGGTTTCTCACTGAAATTATTTACAAAAAATGTATGCAATTATAGCATACATGGTTGTAAATGCTTCTCTGGGATCCCCTTTGTTCATAAATAGCAGACTTATATGGCTTTGGTTTTGCTTTTTACTAATTAGAAGGATGCTAAATGCGACTGCGCACCACACGTGTATTATGCCCAGCAGTGAAGGGGTTAATTAGGGAGCATGTAGGGAGCTTCTAGGGTTAATTTTAGCTTCAGTGTAGTGCAGTAGACAACCCCAAGTATTGATCTAGGCCCATTTTGGTATATTTCATGCCACTATTTCACCGCCAAATGCAATCAAATTAAAAAAAACACTAAATTTTTCACAATTTTAGGTTTCTCACTGAAATTATTTACAAACAACTTGTGCAATTATGGCACAAATATTTGTAAATGCTTCTCTGGGATCCCCTTTGTTCAGAAATAGCAGACATATATGACTTTGGCGTTGCTTTTTGGTAATTAGAAGGCCGCTAAGTGCTGCTGCGCATCACACATGTATTATGGCTAGCAGTCAAGGGGTTAATTAGGTAGTTTGTAGGGAGCTTGCGGGGTTAATTTTAGCTTTAGTGTAGAGATCAGCCTCCCACCTGACACATCAGACCCCCTGATATCTCCCAAACAGCTCCCTTCCCTCCCCCACCCCACAATTGTCCCCGCCATCTTAAGTACTGGCAGAAAGTCTGCCAGTACTAAAATAAAAGTTTTTTTTTTTTTTTTTTTTAAATACATCTTTAGCATATTTACATATGCTACTTTGTAGGATCCCCCCTTAGCCCCAAACCTCCCTGATCCCCCCCCCCCCCAAAACAGCTCTCTAACCCCCCTGCCTTATTGGGGGCCATCTTGGGTACTGGCAGCTGTCTGCCAGTACCCAGTTAACAATATTTTTTTTTTTTTTTTTTTTTATATTTTTCTGTAGTGTAGCTTCCCCACGACCAACCCCTACCCCCACCCCCTCCCAGATCCCTTAGATTACTTTTGGGGGGCATTTATTCCCCCTCTTCCTCCCACTTATTACATGATTATTTCTGTAGTGTAAGCGGTTCCCACCCGCTCCCTCCCGTGCACTCGCCCGCCCGCCGATCCCCCGTGCACGCGCGCGTGTCTGTGCGCGCCCCTGACTCTCCCGCCCCCGATCCCGCCCCCCTCTGTGTATCTGAAGCCATCGATGGCCGCCCACCCGCCTCCCACTGCAGCTCCCACCCACCAACGATTGCGGCCATCGATGTCCGGTGTAGAGAGGGCCACAGAGTGGCTCTCTCTGCACCGGAGGGGTACAAATTGTTATTGCAGGATGCCTCGATATTGAGGCATCCTGCAATAACCGGAAAGCAGCTGGAAGCGATGAGGATCGCTTCCAGCTGCTTTCCAAACCGAGGACGTATGGCGTACGTCCTCGGTCATTAAGGGGTTAAGCACAGATATTTGTATAAGGGTTTGCTCTACTTGTTAAACCAAGCCGTGTCCGTAATATTACAGATTTATCTGTTCACAAGAGAGTCCAATACAGCAAAGTAGTATAATCTAATTTTCTATATATTCATAGCCATAAGTTTTATTTTAATCAGGTTTTTGTTTTCAATCAATGTGTGACCCACCCCCTTGCCCATAGCAGACAAACGTGAGCAGATCGGAATACATATCACATGGATTAATCATTGTATGCAGTTGTGACTCGTGGGTTCCATAAAAAGAGGTATTTTTTTCTAAAGCAGACAGACAGGCAAATCAGGCTTTATTAGCTTCATAGTTAACTCAGAAAATAAATCAGTCATTTTTTTTCTGAGTGAACAATTAAGCTAATAAAGCCTGATTTGCCTGTCTGTCTGCTTTAGAAAAAATACCTATTTTTATGGATCCCACGAGTCGCAACTGCAAGCTGGCTGCAGAAAGAGGAGTCCCGTTGCTGCCAATTTACTTTTTCCTTGCTTGCTGTGATCATGGATGGTGTCATGGTGGAGACAGTTAGAGCCTATAAAGTTTAAACCAGGGAGGGATAACACAAGTCACAAGCATAGTGACACCGGTACAGTAAGGTATTACCTTCTCAATGTTGTCTACCTGTGCAAGGAGACTGTCACCACAGAGTCTCACTGATTTACAGTAAACAATTTGTAATTATATTAGCCAAGTCTTGACACTTTAAAGCAAATTAACATCCTTTTTATTGCAATTAGTTTTCAATAACAAAATAACACCCATCATTTACCTCATTTGGAGGAATCAGTCTGTGCTTTAGTTCACAGACAAGGCTTGCCAAAGTCATAAAGTTAGTAAAAAAATTAATTGTTTTGCAGTTGTTAGCTGAGAAAGCCACTTAGAGACAGATATGTAGCAGGGATAGCATTGAGAACTCAGCAGGGTGCATTTCAAAAAAGGAGTAAATTAGAAAGTTGCTTAAATTTGCATGCTCTATCTGAATAACGAAAGAAAAAAGTTGGGTTCAGTGTCCCTTTAATTATGCATAACTAAACATTTTATAAAAACATCGCAAGGTGTTTACTGCCCCTTTAACTCACCAGTTGTATGCAGGTGAAGTTTATTCAAAGTTCAAAAGACACTTATTTACCTAGCAGAAAAGTAACATTACTAAACTAAAAGCAAATACAAGTTAAATAATAATGAAATCATTCACTTTAAATTGCATTTGCTGCAAATGGAGCATTTATAACCTGTGAGATGCAGTATACCAGTCAGCTTAATTATTTTAGTGATGAAGCATATCTGTTAAAATCTGACTAGAAAATATCACCTAAACATCTCTATGTAAAAAAGATGTTTTACCTCAAAATTTCTTCAGTTGCCACATCCCATTGTAAATGGACTTTAAGCAGCCAATCAGGAGGTATGCCCCAGGACTTGCAAGGCAGTCAGCATCTGACTGGCATGTGCATCACATTTATTTTATTCCCTCCTTATGGAAGTTTACTATGACATTTTCTGAAATTTCAGTGAAATCCCATGATATCACAGTAAAGTGTGAACTCAGCACTGATGAAGCTGATTGCAGCCTCCCCTGCTGACAGACCCCTGTCCTTTCTTTAGCTACATTGATAATGAGCTGAAGAAGCACTCAACTGAGCATGTCAAGTGGCAACATAACTGACCAACTGTACTGAACTGTGGACTGCTGAAAAATAAAAGCTAATTTGTATGAAATAAGTTAAAAATAATAAAAGTTATAAACTTCAAACTACCGAAGGGCATTGGATCAAGCCAAAATCTTCAGCATGCTAAGTTTCATGAAAAACTAAATTTATGCTTACCTGATAAATGTATTTCTTTATTGACACGGTGAGTCCACGGATCATCATCAATTACTGTTGGGAATATTACTCCTGGCCAGCAGGAGGAGGCAAAGAGCACCACAGCAAAGCTGTTAAATATCACTCCCCTACCCACAATCCCCCAATCATTCGACCAAAGGGAAAGGGGAGAAAGGAAGTAACACAAGGTGCAGAGGTGCCTGAGGTTTATATAAAAAGAAACTGTCTGAATACAGGGCGGGCCGCGGACTCACCGTGTCAAGAAAGAAATAAATTTATCAGGTAGGCATAAATTTAGTTTTCTTTCTAATGACACAGTGAGTCCACGGATCATCATCAATTACTGTTGGGAACCAATACCCAAGCCAGAGGACACAGAAGATAAGGGAGGGACAAGACCGGAACCTAAACAGAAGGCACCACTGCTTGAAGAACCTTTCTCCCAAAAGAAGCCTCAGCCGAGGCAAAAGTATCGAATTTATAGAATTTGGAAAAAGTGTGCAAAGATGACCAAGTTGCAGCCTTGAAAATCTGTTCCACAGAAGCTTCATTTTTGAAGGCCCAGGAAGAAGAAACAGCCCTTGTGGAATGAGCTGTGATTTTCTCAGGAGGTTGCTGTCCTGCAGTCTCATATGCCAAGTGAATAACGCTCTTCAGCCAAAGGGAAAGTGAAGCAGCCGTAGATTTCTGAGCCTTGCGTTTCCCAGAAAAGCAAACAAACAATGCAGAAGACTGATGAAAGTCCTTAGTTGTCTGCAAATAAAATTTTAGCGCTCGCACAACATCCAGATTATGTAACAAGCGTTCTTTGTGAGAAGAAGGATTAGGACACAAAGAAGGTACAACGATTTCCTGATTAATATTCTTGACCGAAACAACCTTGGGCAGGAAACCAAACTTAGTACGCAGAACCAACTTATCAGAGTGAAATAAAAGATAAGGGGAATCACACTGTAAAGCAGAGAGTTCCGAAACCCTCTGAGCAGAGGAAATAGCAACAAGGAACAAAACTTTCTAATATAACATCTTAATATCTAAAGAATGCATAGGCTCAAGCGGAGCCTGTTGTAAAATTTTAAGAACAAGGTTAAAACTCCATGGAGGAGTAACAGGTTTAAACACAGGCCGAATTCTAACCAAGGCCTGACAAAACAATTGCACGTCTGGCACATCCACAAGCGCTTATGTAACAAAATAGACAATGCCGAAATCTGACCCTTTATAGTACTTGCCGACAAACCCTTCTCCAGACCATCCTGGAGAAAGGACAAAATCCTAGGAATCCTTACTCTACTCCAAGAGTATCCTTTAGATTCACACCAATACAAGTATTTATGCCAGATCTTATGGTAAATACTGTGAGTCACAGGCTTCTGAGCCTGAATCAAGGTCTCAATGATCGACTCTGAAAATCCACGCTTAGATAAAACTAAGCATTCAATCTCCAAGCAGTCAGCTTCAGAGAAACAAGATTTGGATGAAGGAAGGGATCCTACCTTCCTCAGAGGCAGTCTCCAAGGTGGAAAGGATGACATTTCCACTAGGTCTGCATACCAAATCCTGCGAGGCCACACCATGGCTATGAGAATTACAGACACCCTCTCCTGCTTGATTCAAGCAATGACTCTTGGAAGGAGAGCAAACGGAGGAAACAGGTATGCTAGACTGAAGTTCCAAGGAACTGCCAGAGAATCAATCAGAAATGCCTGCAGTTCTCTTGACCTTGAGCCGTATCTCGGAAGTTTGGCATTCGACGAGAAGCCATGAGATCCAACTCCAGTTGACCCCACTTGAGGGTCAAGCTGGAAAACACATCCAAATGAAGTTCCCTGTGATATCCCTTTAAATCTAAAACCTGCATTAGCACTTCCTTCCTATTTAAGGAAGTGCTTACCCATTAATCAGGGCCTGAAAATTGAAGCTGTTTTTCACTTCTCCTTGCTCCTCTGTGGAGCTACTACCACATTGTGCATTTGTTGCTTAACCTTCAGGTCTTTTACTTCGCCTTTGATACCCGCTGGGTATCTACTTTTGCCTCTATCCTGACCGGGACCATCTTCCGGATTCATCCGCCAAACGGAACTTCTTTCACCACGCCGAAGTCGCGCTCACACCAAACAGACGCTGAACCTAAGAGCTGCAACTTACCTCTCAGCCTTTATATCCAAAAGGCATTACCGCTCCCCACGCTTCTTACCACCGCTACTGTTAAGATAAGTACCGCTCTCCACGCTACAATTTATTCATTCATAAAGGTTAAACCTTAAACACCATTGTTTGTTATTGGAGATACCTATAACCTTTATTGTGATTCTCATCTGACTCAGTAGTTTGCGGTTTGGGATTCAAGCTAGTATGTCTGGACTGTGTATATATTTTATTGCGTGAAAGTGTGAGTGCGTGAAGAAATTACCTTTACTTTATCAAGCAGTCTTATCCTTTGCTTTGCTTTATCTGCTTTAATCAGCATTTACTGTTGCATAATATTGTAACACATATGACTTTCTCTGAACTTAAATCTCAGTTACTCATAATCTTTCCTGAATATTTATATATTCATACCTTAGTGAAGTTTCATAATATTCAATCAATTACAAAATTAATGACTCACCTTAAATAAGTAAGTTTAATAAATCATTTTCTCTTGCTTATTTTAAGAAAAGAGCAACAAAACCTTTATTTTTCCATATTTAAATCATCACACTATTAGATAACTTTTGGTTATCACAGAATTTTCAGGCCTATAAGGTTATAACCTGTAAAATATAGGATGGATCCTAGTGAAATAAAAAATGAATTCACCAACATCCATCAAAAATTAGAATATCTAGCCAGGGCCTTAACTGAGGTACAATCAGAAAATAAAGCACTTAAAACTCTAGTAAAAGAATGTTTACCAGCCAAGAGCTCAGAAGTCCCTGAACCTCACATTAACTATCCTCAACCCTTTTCTGGTAAACGAAGTGAATATAGAGACTTTAAAAATGCTTGCAAATTACTTTTTTCATTAAGGCCTAAAACTTATCACTCTGAGAGAATCAAGGTTTGTACTACCATCTCCTTCCTCCAGGGGGAGCCTCGCTCATGGGCTAATAGATATTTTGAGAATAACCATCCAATCTTAGATTCCTTGGAAGAATTTTTTTTAGCCATGACATCCTTATATGAGGACTCTCATTCACAGATGACGGCAGAAACGAAATTGAGATCCCTAAAACAGGGTAAGAGGAATATAGAAGATTATATTACTGAATTCCAAATGTGGATAGATGATTCTAAATGGAATGAAATTAGTTTGAAGAACCAGTTCAGACTGGGCCTTTCAGAATTGTTAAAAGATGAGTTGTCCCGTTTGGAGATGCCCGAAACCCTGAATGGACTGATGAAATTAAGTACTACCCTGGATCGGCGAATACGTGAAAGGAAGGCTGAGAGAGCTACCTGTGACGTACCACCTAGACGTCCGTATCTTTACACACCCAACCAGGAAAAGGGTACTTCTAATCAGACCCCAATGGAGATTGGAGCCATAAAAGGACCTTTAACACCTGAAGAAAAGGCCAGACGCAGATCTGAGAATCTATGCTTATATTGTGGGCAAAAAGAACACTCAGTTAATAATTGCCCAATTCTTCAAAAGCAGAAGAAGGGTAAGATTCATTCAAAACATAATATTTTATACTTCACTCAAAACCCTCAATTGACTCTTAACCTTTCTTTACAGTGGGATCAGAAAAACGTGCAGTCTAATGCATTGATCGATTCTGGGGCAGCCGGAAATTATATCGATATATCTTTTGTTGATTTAAATAAAATTCCTACTGTTTGCAAGGCACAACCAGTCTCTGTTAAACTTATTGATGGTTCCCTCATACAACATGGTCCCATTACTCATCAAACGATACCTTTACTAGTGACAACTGACAATGGACATACTGAATATCTAACTTTTGACTTAATTTCCATCCACATGCATACACTTATTTTTGGCTTTACATGGTTAAAAAAACATAACCCCAGCATTGACTGGTCTACTCCACAGGTATCATTAGCATCACCATTCTGTTTAAAAACATGTTATCCATATCAGTTAATCTCTGCTATTGAATCCGAACTACCAGAAATTTATCAGGATCTGGCAGAGGTGTTTGATCTAAAAGAGGCAGAAAACCTCCCCCCTCATAGGGAGTTTGATTGTCCAATTGATCTGATACCGGGCTCTCAAATTCCTCACGGAAAAATATACCCACTTTCACAAGAGGAACTTACTTACTTACGTTCCTATTTAGACGACAATCTCCGAAAAGGTTTTATATCCCACTCAACATCTCCAGCTGCTGCTGGAATGTTCTTAGTACGCAATAAGGACGGTACAATAAGACCCATTATTGATTATAGAGCTTTAAACGAAATTACTGTTAAAAACAGGTATCCTCTACCCCTCATACCCGAATTATTGGAACGTTTAAACGAAGCTACAATTTATTCAAAACTTGATCTTAAGGGGGCTTACAATCTTATCCGTATGAAAGAAGGTCATGAGTGGAAAACCGCCTTTAGAACCCGTTATGGGCTCTTTCAATATAATGTAATGCCCTTCGGCTTAAGCAATGCTCCTGCAACATTCCAGCATTTTATTAATGAAATATTCCACGACCTTATGGACATCTGTGTTATAATTTACTTAGATGATATTCTAATATACTCCAAAACACCCTCTGATCACGAAAAGCATGTAAGATGGGTACTCACCCGTCTCAAGGAGCACAAATTATATGCTAAATTAGAAAAATGTGTATTCCATGTCTCTAAGATAAAATTTTTAGGTTATATAATAACTCCTAACCATGTACAAATGGATCCTGACAAAGTGTCCGCCATTAAAGATTGGCCAGCTCCCACTACTGTAAAAGCGTTACAACGCTTTATCGGTTTCGCTAATTTTTATCGAAAGTTTATTAAAAACTTTTCTTCAATAGTAAGACCACTGACACAACTGACTAGTGTTAATCAAAAATTTAAATGGTCTCAAAAAGCTCAAGAAACCTTCGAAAAACTTAAAGAGTTATTTTCTACAGCACCAATCTTATCACTACCCAACTTTGAACTCCAATTCCAACTTGAAGCAGATGCCTCTAATACTGGCATAGGAGCAGTACTCTCCCAACAACAAGTTGAGAATGGGGAAATTCACCCCATTGCATTTTATTCAAGAACCTTAACTAGTGCAGAAAGTAATTATAGTGTGGGGGACAAAGAATTGTTAGCAATAAAGAGTGCCCTTGAACAATGGAGACACCTCCTAGAAGGATCTAAACTTCCATTCATTATTTTTACTGACCATAAGAATCTTGAATATTTAAAAAAGAACAAGACTTTGACAGCCAGACAAGCGAGATGGTCTCTATTTTTAGACCGTTTTAACTTTATAATTACCTACAAACCAGGCAGTCAAAATACTAAGGCTGATGCTTTATCACGTATAAACGAAAGCTTAACTCATGAACCACCTAATTTTACTATCCCTCCTGAAAAAATCATAGGCGTCCTGACACCTATAGAACAAGAGGTTCACAAGGCTTTAAAACAAGATTCAATACCCCACCAAACTTGTGTTAAAGACTCTCAATCTGGATTGTACTATCATAACAGTCAATTGTATATACCCAAGAGCATGAGATCATCAATACTCACACACACCCATGATGATACAATGTCTGGTCATCCTGGAATTAAAAAGACCATTGAACTAACCCGACGTAATTTCTGGTGGCCTGGCATGAACAAATATATATATGACTATGTATCAGGTTGTGAAAATTGTGCCCGAAATAAATTAGTTCATAAGAGACCAATTGGTCTACTTACACCTCTGCCTATCCCAGATAAACCATGGAGTACCATAGCCATGGATTTTATTGTTGAACTCCCACTCACTCAACAATATAATACTATCATGGTAATAATTGACCATTTAACCAGACTAGCTCATTTTATCCCACTTAAGGGATTACCCTCAGCTATGACTACGGCTAAGGTATTTATCGATCATATAGTCAGACTACAT
Organism: Bombina bombina; assembly: GCF_027579735.1. NCBI lineage: Eukaryota > Metazoa > Chordata > Amphibia > Anura > Bombinatoridae > Bombina > Bombina bombina. The sequence goes on from NC_069501.1 coordinate 996,951,518, forward strand.
GGTTTACCCTCCAACATAATTACAGATAGGGGAACGCAATTTACCTCATCCTTCTGGAGATCTCTGTGTAAATTGCTAAAGATTGACCACCTTTATACCACTGCTTTCCATCCCCAGACTAATGGACTCACAGAGAGACTTAATCAGACCATAGAACAATTCTTACGATGTTACATATCACATCTCCAAGATGATTGGACCGTTTTTCTTCCCATGGCCGAATTCACATATAACAATTCCATAAGTACTTCAATCAAAACTTCTCCCTTTTTTGCAACATATGGTTACCACCCAAACACTATATCTCTCTCTAACAAATCTGTAAACTCTCCCACAGCTACTGAATTTACATCTAACCTCCACGAAAGGTTAACTGTCCTGAAAAGACATCTACATGAAGCCAAACAATATCAAAAATCATACTATGACTTAAAACATCGTAAGGGTCCTGATTATAAGGTTGGGGACTTAGTACTTCTCTCAACAAAAAATCTTAAACTCAAAGTTCCTAGCAAGAAACTTGCGAATCAATTCTTGGGTCCGTTTCCAATAGAACATGTGATAAATTCCAATGTGGTTAGACTTAAACTGCCAAAAGACTACAAAATACATCCTTCTTTCCATATCTCATTGTTGAAACCATTCCCAACCAAAAACCATCCTTCTTCTATTCCGCCACCACCTGTTATGGTTGATCATCAAGAAGAATTCGAGGTTGAATCCATACTGGATTCTAGGATACACAGAAATAAACTGGAATATCTCATTAAATGGAAAGGTTACGGCCCTGAGGAAAACTCCTGGCTCATTCATTCCGAAGAAGAAATATCCACTTAAACCTCACGCAGAATCCCCAGGGGTGATTCCCTGAGGAGGGGGGCATGTGATATCCCTTTAAATCTAAAACCTGCATTAGCACTTCCTTCCTATTTAAGGAAGTGCTTACCCATTAATCAGGGCCTGAAAATTGAAGCTGTTTTTCACTTCTCCTTGCTCCTCTGTGGAGCTACTACCACATTGTGCATTTGTTGCTTAACCTTCAGGTCTTTTACTTCGCCTTCGATACCCGCTGGGTATCTACTTTTGCCTCTATCCTGACCGGGACCATCTTCCGGATTCATCCGCCAAACGGAACTTCTTTCACCACGCCGAAGTCGCGCTCACACCAAACAGACGCTGAACCTAAGAGCTGCAACTTACCTCTCAGCCTTTATATCCAAAAGGCATTACCGCTCCCCACGCTTCTTACCACCGCTACTGTTAAGATAAGTACCGCTCTCCACGCTACAATTTATTCATTCATAAAGGTTAAACCTTAAACACCATTGTTTGTTATTGGAGATACCTATAACCTTTATTGTGATTCTCATCTGACTCAGTAGTTTGCGGTTTGGGATTCAAGCTAGTATGTCTGGACTGTGTATATATTTTATTGCGTGAAAGTGTGAGTGCGTGAAGAAATTACCTTTACTTTATCAAGCAGTCTTATCCTTTGCTTTGCTTTATCTGCTTTAATCAGCATTTACTGTTGCATAATATTGTAACACATATGACTTTCTCTGAACTTAAATCTCAGTTACTCATAATCTTTCCTGAATATTTATATATTCATACCTTAGTGAAGTTTCATAATATTCAATCAATTACAAAATTAATGACTCACCTTAAATAAGTAAGTTTAATAAATCATTTTCTCTTGCTTATTTTAAGAAAAGAGCAACAAAACCTTTATTTTTCCATATTTAAATCATCACACTATTAGATAACTTTTGGTTATCACATTCCCACTCCCCGGGATGAAAAGTCTGTCTGCTCAGAAAATCTGCTTCCCAATTGTCCACTCCTAGGATGTGGATTGCAGAAAGACAGCAGTTGTGGGTCTCTGCCCACTGAATAATTTGGGCCACCTCTGTCATGGCCAAGGAACTCAGAGTTCCCCCCTGGTGGTAGGCCACCGAAGTTATGTTGTACGACTGGAATCTGATAAACCGGGCTAAGGCTAACTGAGGTCAGGCCAGAAGAGCATTGAAGATTTCTCTCAGCTCCAAGATGTTTATGGGCAAGACTGACTCCTCCTGGGTCCATAAGCCCTGAGCCTTCAATGAGCCCTATACTGCTCCCCAACCTAGAAGGCTGGCATCCATGGTGACAGTCACCTAGGAGGGTCTGCGGAAGCAAGTACCCTGGGAGAGATGATCCTGAGAAAGCCACCACGGAAGAGAGTCTATTGACGCCTGATCTAGATCTACATGCTGAGACAGGTCTGTATAGTCCCAGTTCCATTGTCTGAGCATGCAAAACTGCAGAGGTCTGCGATGGAACCAAGCAAACGGAATGATGTCCACAGAAGCCACCATCAGACCAATTACCTCCATACATTGAGCCACTGATGGCTGTGGAGAGGACTGAAGGTCAAAACAAGAGTCGAAAATCTTTCTTTTTCTGACCTCCATCAGAAAAATCTTCATTAACAGGGAGTCTATTATGGTCCCCAAATATATGACCCTTGTAGCTGGAACCAGAATCTCAGAAACTTGTGATGGTCCCTGTGAATGGGAACATGAAGGTATGCATCCTTTAGGTCTATGGTTGTCATAAACTGACCCTCTTGTACCAAGGGAAGAATGGAGCGTATAGTCTCTATCTTGAAGGATGGCACTCTGAGAAACTTGTTTAAACATTTTAGATCTAGGATTGGTCAAAAAGTTCACTCCTTTTTGGGAACTAAGAATAGATTCAAGTAAAATCCCAGACCCCTTTCCTGAAAGGGAACTGGAACATTTACCCCCAGGACGGCAAGGTCCTTGACACAATGTAAGAATGCCTCTCTTTTGATCTGGTCTACAGATAATCTGGAGAGGAGAAACCTGCCTCTGGGAGGAAAAGATTTGAAGTCTATTTTGTATCCCTGGGAGACAATGTCCACCGCCCAGCAATCCGGTACAACTAATTTGCAAGCCTAGAAAAAAAGAGAGAGTCTGCCCCCTACAAGATCCGCTCCCGGATCGGGGGCCAACCCTTCATGCTGACTTGGAATCAGCTGAAGGCTTTTTAGATTGTTTTCCCTTATTCCAGGACTGGTTGGGCTCCAGGAAGGCTTGGCTTGATCTTGCTTGGAGGAAGGGGAGGATGACTTGCCTTTAAAGTTACAAAAGGAACAAAAATTACTCTGACCTCCCTTCTGCTTATTCTTTATATCTTGAGGAAGAAAAGAACCCTTCCCTCCAGTAATATCTGAGATAATTTCCGCCAAACCAGGTCCAAACAAGGTCTTGTAAGGAATAGCCATGAGCTTAGATTTAGATGAAACATCCGCAGACCAGGACTTCAACCACAAGGCCCTGCGAGCTAGGACTGCAAAACCAGACATTTTGGCTCCCAGTTACATAACCTGTAAGGAAGCATCTGTAATGTAGGAATTGGCTAACTTGAGAGCCTTAATCCTGTCCTGGATCTCATCAAAAGGGGTATCAGTCTGAAGAGATTCAGACAACGCATCAAACCAGTAAGCCCTGGTGGACATACATCTTTTTTAGTAAAGCCTCCAATTTTGTATCCATTGTATCTTTCAAATAACAACTATCCTCTATGGGAATAGTAGTCCTCTTGGCTAAAGTGGAGATCGCTCCTTCTACCTTAGGAACCATCTGCCACGACTCCTTAATAGAATCTGCTATAGGAAACATCTTCTTAAAAATAGGTGATGGAGAAAAGGGAATACCAGGTCTTTCCCATTCTCAAACAATAATCTCTGCAGCACGGTCAGGCACCGGAAAAAACCTCCACCGCGAAGGGAACATCAAAGTATTTGTTCAATTTACTAGACTTTTTAAGATTGACTACGATAGTTGTGTTGGAGTTGTCCAAAGTAGACAAAACCTCCTTAAGTAATAAGCGAAGGTGTTCTAGCTTAAATCTGAAGGACACCACTTCAGCATCAGAAGAAGGAATTAAAATGAGTCTGAGATTTCCCCCTCAGATGCTACCGACATGTCTTCTTCCTCAGGCTTATGGGAAGGGACACTATAGATAGCCAGAACTTGATCAGAGACCTTACTGTTTCCTTAAATTTTCTTTTACGCCTTTCCTGCAACACGGGGAAAGCTGACAAGGCCTCAGATACCACAAGGGATACCTGGGAAGAAATGTCTTGTAGAGAAAATCCTACAGGATTGCAAGAGGAAACACAGGGCACTGTATGTGGAGACTGAAAAAGTTGGGACGCTTGAGGAGAAAGCTGCGGCATATCTGCAACAGGAGACACCTGAACAGCATTTGCCTGGGATAATGGTGGCTCATGGTCAAATATTTTATCTCTATAACTTAAAGTTCTCTCAATGCATGAGGAACAAAAAGGAACTGGGGGTTTCACCTGAGCATCAAAACATAACTGACAAGGAGCAACTTCGTCTGGGATAATGGTTTGAAAAGCCTCTTGATCCATCTTATGTAATAAATAAGGATAAAGTGTAAAAATTCTTTATTTGAAAATAAAAAATAAATGTGTACTGTGTCTTTAAATAGAAATGTGTGTTAGCGCAACAAACCAACTAGACCTCAGGCTACCTATACACCTCAGTAGCTTTATTGAGGTGCCTACCTGTCCTGCAGCTCACAGAGTGACTTCCCTCACCGAAGAAACAATCCCCTTTTCAAATACAGAGCGATTACAGAGCCCTAACTTCTGATTACAACAGTAATCTCCATGACCAAAAGTTAAAGTATAAAAACTACTATAACACACTGAGCCACCATAAATCACATCACAGTCTCAATGCCCAAACTGCCTAAAAGAAACCCCAAACATGAAGGTTTAATAAAGTTCCATATTAAATATGACAGCTTTTAGCTGTAACAAGTGCCAGCAATCTCCATGCAAAAGAAAATTAAAATGGCACTTACCTGAAAGTGCTGTCCGGCAGCAGGACAGCTCATCTGGTTTGAGAGGGTGCGGCACCTCACATGGACCTGTGAAGAGAGAAAAACTGAGTAAACCTACTCAGGTTTTCTAGTTATGGCAGCAGATTCTTGAGAAAACGCAGTGAGGATTGTACCTCACAAGTTCTCAAGTGCTCAAAAGCCACCACTGCCCTACTGAAGAGACTGATGTGGACTAGGCTAGACCCCAGAAAGGAACAGAGTAAGCTTACTCTGCTAAAAAAATAATAAAATCTTGATCGAAGAAAACTTCTCATCAGACACCTAAACTTCACCTCCGCCTTGCACTACAGGCAAAGAGAATGACTGGGGGATTGTGGGTAGGGGAGTGATATTTAACAGCTTTGCTGTGGTGCTCTTTGCCTCCTCCTGCTGGCCAGGAGTGATATTCCCAACAGTAATTGATGATGATCCGTGGACTCACTGTGTCATTAGAAAGAAATACAATCAGCCAAGTATGCTGTAGAATTGGCCACAAATCCCAATTATAAATCAATGGAATTCTTCTGAAAAATAACTTTAAAATGGCTTGTCAAATTTAAAGAAAGGCACAATAAAGTCAAAATTAAACTTTCATGATTCAGAAAGAACTTGTAGTTTTAAGAGACTTAACAATTTACTTCCATTATAAAATTGTCCACAAATCTTTTATATGTATACTTTCTGATGCATCAGCTACTACGGAGCAAGTGCAAGAGTTCACAGTATATATGTACAGTATATGAGTCGTCGATTGGCCGATGGTTGTCACATGAAACAGTGAGGAGGAAAATTAAAGAAAATTTTAAATATGTTAGAAAAATATCTACTGCTCATTTTAAATGTTGAGTAAGTGCTATTGCATTTTCTGCAATTCTGCTGTGTCTAATGGCACTTTCATTTGGCACTTTTTGTAGCCAATAGTAAAAGCTACAAAACTTTTGAAATTTAAACAGAAACTGTGTTCAAACGTAATCTATATTAATTCATTTCTATGGGTAGCAGAAAATGGCTGGCTCTTAGATATTTGTCAAGCATTGTGCTAGAACATTTACTAATGTAATGCTAAGTGCAAGCCTAAACACATAGTTAAAGAGACAGCAAACATTGTATAAAAAAATTGAGGATAAGTAAAATCACATGGTGAAATGAAAAATATTAGATTGTGGAAATATTTTGTGTGATCACTCAGGCTCTGAAATATGCAATTTGCTGCCCGCATTTTCCATTGCACACAAGCCCTCCTGTGTGCTCACATGCAAACCCCTGCCTGCCCAATGGTCAGGAGCTGTCAATTCCCCTGGTCGGAGACCGCTATTTGATAAATCCTGACTGCAGGTTCACTTGTGCAAACCTGCAGTCAAAGTGGGTAGAAGGGCTTGATAAATTGAGACCATAGTGGTCATTTGTTGTGCAACAGTAAAATGTTCTAGAGTAGTTATATTGTGCTTTTATATCACTTTAAAGTGAATGTAAAGTTGAATGAATGAATGAATGCCCGTTTTTTGAAAACACTATTAAAAACAGGGGCACTTTCATTTATTAAACTTTACATTGCAGCGTTTTTTTAAAAGACCTACCTTTTTCTTTAGGAAACCCAGACTGGTGATCCTCTGCCCACAGCTCCTCTGTACTTAGCACAGCAATGACGAAACCAGCTTCCTCCAATCGTCGTGTTCCCCCCCCCCCCCGGAGTGTGCAGCTCATTAGGCCATGCAACCATTGGAGGAAGCCGGTTTCCTCATCGATATGCTAAGTACATCATGAGAAGCGGATCGCCGGTCTGGGTATCCTAAAGAAACAGGTATTTTTTTTTAAAAAACACTTCAATGTAAATTTTAATTAATGAAAATGCCCCTGTTTTTAATAGTATTTTTTAAAAACGGCACTTATTCATTAAAATTTACATTCACTTTAAGGTAACAGAATAGGATTAGGGATTGGGGTTAGGGACTGAGGATAGATGGTAACCCCTTGGATGCTACAAAGGGTTAATGGGAGCAATGTTGCTTATGATATTCTTGCACCACGTACTGGCCATGGTCACATTATGATTGAGGATAAGTAAAATCACATAGTGAAATGAAAAATATTAGATTGTGGAAATATTTTGTGTGATCACTCAGGCTCTGAAATATGCAACATTTGTCATTTCTAACATAATAAATCAATAAATCAATAAATCACTAATGTTATCAAAATAATTAAACGGACACAAACAGGTCCCTTTAAAAAACAAAAGTTGTTTACAAACATAATTACCTTATAAACCCTGCAAGATATACCTAAAAATTTACTTTAAAAAAAGTCTGGACACTGCTATTTCTTCCCATTTAACTGATACAAATATCAGCTATGGGCTAGATTACGAGTGGAGCAGTAGTTAAAACTGCTATAAGTAATTTTTTGCTCTCGGAGATTCACTCTTGTATTACGAGTTTAAAATAATGTTCGTAACATCACGGTAAAAACAAGAACTGCTGGTGCAATGATAAATGCCGACAGCGTGTGCTGACAGCATTTATCGATGTGCAGCAGACATGATCCGCTATATCGGTTCATGTCCGCTTGCACCATAATAAATAGGCCCCATAGACTTCAATGGAGCTGAAAAAGTTTAAAAAATACCTAGCACCCACAAGTAGCACAAACACGATCCCGGTAATTTAAAAGCGTGACATAAGAAGATAATATTGCGTCTTTCATAATCTAATGTCCTGCGCATAGCAGAATATGTCCCATTTATTCTTAAAGACATATTTCAATGTATATCTGATGGATATTTGCACAAATATATATTTATATATGATTTACTTTTGCGATATGGAGCATTTTAATCTCATGCTTTTATCTCAACCATAATTTTAATGAATTTTGATTTTGCCCTGGAATGAGCTTTACCTAGCAGCAATCAGAAATATATCTACTACTGATGAGTTCTAATAAGAATGAAACAGCTGTCTAGTGGTGATTTTTGTATTTGCTGCACTTACCCTATTAGGGGACCGCTGTGTTAACACACTATTTGAAGCAAAAAGCCTGAGATATTCCATATCTAATTTGCATATCTTATCCAGAATCCTCTTGTGCATTTGTGACAATATATATGGAGGTTTACTGGGTAAAGGCAAGCGGGGATACTTGCCTAGATGTGCTAATTGCCCGTGCAATAATTTCTATTGATTTACTTTTGCGATATGGAGGATTTTTATCTCATGCTTTTATCTCCACCATAATTTTAATGAAATTTGATTTTGCCCTGGAATGAGCTTTACCTAGCAGCAATCAAAAATCTATCTACTACTGATGAGTTCTAATAAGAACGAAACAGCTGTCTAGCAGTGATTTTTGTATTTGCTGCACTTACCCCATTAGGGGACCGCTGTTAGTTAACACAGTATATGAAGCAAAAAGTCTGAGATATTGCATATCTAATTTGCATATCTTACCCAGAATCCTCTTGTGCATTGGTAACAATGTATATGGAGGTTTACTGGGTAAAGGCAAGTGGGGATAGTTGCCTAGATGTGCTAATTGCCTATGCAATAATTTCTATTGATTTACTTTTGCGATATGGAGGATTTTAATATCATGCTTTTATCTCTACCATAATTTTAATGAATATATATTTTAATGTTCTGAGATTTATCCTTTATTTTTATCAGAAAACTTCTTTCAAAGAACTTTAAATATTGCTATGTTACATTTTTAGAGCAAAAACATTTAGGCCTAGATTTGGAGTTCGGCGGTAGCCGTCAAAACCAGCGTTAGAGGCTCCTAACGCTGGTTTTAGGCTACCGCCGGTATTTGGAGTCAGTGATTAAAGGGGCTAACGCTCACTTTTCAGCCGCGACTTTTCCATACCGCAGATCCCCCTACGCCATTTGCGTAGCCTATCTTTTCAATGGGATCTTTCTAACGCTGGTATTTAGAGTCGTTTCTGAAGTGAGCGTTAGAGCTCTAACGACAAGATTCCAGCCGCCTGAAAATAGCAGGAGTTAAGAGCTTTCTGGCTAACGCCGGTTCATAAAGCTCTTAACTACTGTACCCTAAAGTACACTAACACCCATAAACTACCTATGTACCCCTAAACCGAGGTCCCCCCACACCGCCGCCACTCGATTAAAATTTTTAACCCCTAATCTGCCGACCGCCACCTACGTTATACTTATGTACCCCTAATCTGCTGCCCCTAACCCAGCCGACCCCTGTATTACATTTATTAACCCCTAACCTGCCCCCCACAACGTCGCCGCCAGCTACTTAAAATAATTAACCCCTAATCTTCCGACCGCAAAGCGCCGCCACCTACGTTATCCCTATGTACCCCTAATCTGCTACCCCTAACACCGCCGACCCCTATATTATATTTATTAACCCCTAATCTGCCCCCCACAACGTCGCCGACACCTGCCTACACTTATTAACCCCTAATCTGCCGAGCGGACCTGAGCGCTACTATAATAAAGTTATTAACCCCTAACCCGCCTCACTAACCCTATCATAAATAGTATTAACCCCTAATCTGCCCTCCCTAACATCGCCAACACCTAACTTCAATTATTAACCCCTAATCTGACGACCGGAGCACACCGCTATTCTAATAAATTGATTAACCCCTAAAGCTAAGTCTAACCCTAACACTAACACCCCCCTAAGTTAAATATAATTTTTATCTAACGAAATAAATTAACTCTTATTAAATAAATTATTCCTATTTAAAGCTAAATACTTACCTGTAAAATAAATCCTAATATAGCTACAATATAAATTATAATTATATTATAGCTATTTTAGGATTAATATTTATTTTACAGGTAACTTTGTATTTATTTTAACCAGGTACAATAGCTATTAAATAGTTAAGAACTATTTAATAGTTACCTAGTTAAAATAATAACAAATTTACCTGTAAAATAAATCCTAACCTAAGATATAATTAAACCTAACACTACCCTATCAATAAATTAATTAAATAAAATACCTATAATTACCTACAATTAACCTAACACTACACTATCAATAAATTAATTAAACACAATTCCTACAAATAAATACAATTAAATAAACTAGCTAAAGTACAAAAAATAAAAAAGAACTAAGTTACAGAAAATAAAAAAATATTTACAAACATAAGAAAAATATTACAACAATTTTAAACTAATTACACCTACTCTAAGCCCCCTAATAAAATAACAAAGCCCCCCAAAATAAAAAATTCCCTACCCTATTCTAAATTAAAAAAATTACAAGCTCTTTTACCTTACCAGCCCTGAACAGGGCCCTTTGCGGGGCATGCCCCAAGAATTTCAGCTCTTTTGCCTGTAAAAGAATAAATACAATACCCCCCCCCCAACATTACAACCCACCACCCACATACCCCTAATCTAACCCAAACCCCCCTTAAATAAACCTAACACTAAGCCCCTGAAGATCTTCCTACCTTGTCTTCACCATCCAGGTTCACCGATCCGTCCTGAAGAGCTCCTCCGATGTCCTGATCCAAGCCCAAGCGGGGGCTGAAGAGGTCCATGATCCGGTCAAAGTCTTCATCCAAGCGGGGCAGAAGAGGATCTTCCATCCGATTGAAGTCATCATCCAGGCGGCATCTTCTATGGTCTTCCATCCGGAGCGAAGCGGCAGGATCCAGAAGACCTCCAGCGCGGAACATCCATCCGGACCGACGACTGAACGACGAATGACTGTTCCTTTAAGGGACGTCATCCAAGATGGCGTCCCTCGAATTCCGATTGGCTGATAGGATTCTATCAGCCAATCGGAATTAAGGTAGGAATTTTCTGATTGGCTGATGGAATCAGCCAATCAGAATCTAGTTCAATCCGATTGGCTGATCCAATCAGCCAATCAGATTGAGCTCGCATTCTATTGGCTGATCGGAACAGCCAATAGAATGCGAGCTCAATCTGATTGGCTGATTGGATCAGCCAATCGGATTGAACTTGATTCTGATTGGCTGATTCCATCAGCCAATCAGAAAATTCCTACCTTAATTCCGATTGGCTGATAGAATCCTATCAGCCAATCGGAATTCGAGGGACGCCATCTTGGATGACGTCCCTTAAAGGAACAGTCATTCGTCGTTCAGTCGTCGGTCCGGATGGATGTTCCGCGCTGGAGGTCTTCTGGATCCTGCCGCTTCGCTCTTATGTTTGTAAATATTTTTTTATTTTCTGTAACTTAGTTCTTTTTTATTTTTTGTACTTTAGCTAGTTTATTTAATTGTATTTATTTGTAGGAATTGTGTTTAATTAATTTATTGATAGTGTAGTGTTAGGTTAATTGTAGGTAATTGTAGGTAGTTTATTTAATTAATTTATTGATAGGGTAGTGTTAGATTTAATTATATCTTAGGTTAGGATTTATTTTACAGGTAAATTTGTTATTATTTTAACTAGGTAACTATTAAATAGTTCTTAACTATTTAATAGCTATTGTACCTGGTTAAAATAATTACAAAGTTACCTGTAAAATAAATATTAATCCTAAAATAGCTATAATATAATTATAATTTATATTGTAGCTATATTAGGATTTATTTTACAGGTAAGTATTTAGCTTTAAATAGGAATAATTTATTTAATAAGAGTTAATTTATTTCGTTAGATAAAAATTATATTTAACTTAGGGGGGTGTTAGTGTTAGGGTTAGACTTAGCTTTAGGGGTTAATCCATTTATTATAGTAGCGGTGAGCTCCGGTCGGCAGATTAGGGGTTAATAATTGAAGGTAGGTGTCGGCGATGTTAGGGAGGGCAGATTAGGGGTTAATACTATTTATGATAGGGTTAGTGAGGCGGGTTAGGGGTTCATAACTTTATTATAGTAGCGCTCAGGTCCGCTCGGCAGATTAGGGGTTAATAAGTGTAGGCAGGTGTCGGCGACGTTGAGGGGGGCAGATTAGGGGTTAATAAATATAATATAGGGGTCGGCGGGGTTAGGGCAGCAGATTAGGGGTACATAGGGATAACGTAGGTGGCAGCGGTTTACGGAGCGGCAGATTAGGGGTTAAAAAAAATATGCAGGGGTCAGCGATAGCGGCGGCGGCAGATTAGGGGTTAATAAGTGTAAGGTTAGGGGTGTTTAGACTCGGGGTACATGTTAGAGTGTTAGGTGCAGACGTAGGAAGTGTTTCCCCATAGGAAACAATGGGGCTGCGTTAGGAGCTGAACGCTGCTTTTTTGCAGGTGTTAGGTTTTTTTCCAGCTCAAACAGTCCCATTGTTTCCTATGGGAGAATCGTGCACGAGCACGTTTTTGAGGCCGGCCGCGTCCGTAAGCAACTCTGGTATCGAGAGTTGCATTTGCGGTAAAAATGCTCTACGCTCCTTTTTTGGAGCCTAACGCAGCATTTGTTTGAACTCTCGATACCAGAGTTAATTTTATGGTGCGGCCAGAAAAAAGCCCGCGGAGCGTTAACAGCCCTTTTACCGCCAAACTCCAAATCTAGGCCTTAGAGTCCCAAAAACATTGCAATGAAAATGTTCAAATGCTGTCTAGGTTTACTTTGTAAAGGCAAGTGGGGATACTTGCCTAGATGTGCTAATTGTCTGTGCAATAATTTCTATAGATTTATATATATATATATATATATATATATATATATATATATATATATATATATATATATATATATATATATATATATATATATATATATATATATATATTGAATAGAAAGAAACTTGCACTCGCTGGATATTTCAAAATTTAAATTTACTGTGATAAGTGTAACGTTTTGGGAACTTGACTTCCCCTTCCTCAGACCAGGTCTATATATAGGTGTATATATATATATATATATATATATATATGTATAGGTATACAGGTGTATATATATATATATATATATATATATACAGTATATGTATTCATATGTATTTAAATGTTGATATGTCTGTAAATACGTATATACACATATAAATACATATGTATACACATATAAATATATATATATCTCACCAGCTACTTTATTAGGTATACCTTGCTAGTACCGGGTTGGACCCCCTTTTGCCTTTAGAACTGCCTCAATTCTTTGTGACATAGATTCAACAAGGTGTTGGAAACATTCCTCAGAGATTTTGGTCCATATTGACATGAAAGCATCACGCAGTTGCTGCAGATTTGTCAGCTGCACATCCATGATGCAAATCTCCCGTTCCACCACATCCCAAAGGTGCTCTATTGGATTGCGATCTGGTGACTGTGGAGGTCATTGGAGCACAGTGAATTTATTGCAATGTTCAAGAAACCAGTTTGAGATGATTTGAGCTTTGTGACATGGTGCATTATCCTGCTGGAAGTAGCTATCAGAAAATGGGTACACTGTAGTCATAAATGGATGGACATGGTCAGCAAAAATTAGGCCATGGCATTTAAACTGTGCTCAATTGGTACTAAAGGGCCCAAAGTATGTCAAGAACAAAGCCCCCACACAATTACACCATCACCACCAGCCTGGACCGTTGATACAAGGCAGGATGGATCCATGCTTTCATGTTGTTTACACCAAATTCTGACCCTATCATCTGAACGTCGCAGCTGAAATTGAGACTCATAAGACCAGGCAACGTTTTTCCAATTTTCTATTGTCCAAGTTTGGCGAGCCTGTGCGAATTGTAGCCTCAGTTTCCTGTTCTTAGCTGACAGGTGTAGCACCTGGTGTGGTCTTCTGCTGCTGTAGCCCATCTGCTTCAAAGTTCGACGTGTTGTGCATTCAGAGGGGCCTATTTATCAAAGCGTCAACTGAAAAAATGCTTCAATTCTGCGTCGTAATTGTCACGAGATTGATCCATCGTAGTTATCAAAGCGCCAAGATCGGCAAATCTTGAAATTTGTGATGTAAAATACAATCCCACAATCTAACGCAGATCGATGCGAGTTGAAAACAGTGGTATTCGATCGGAATTGTGTTCATTCGCCCTCCTATTTGACACTATTTGAAGCTCTCACTAAGTTATCGAAAATTCTACATTTATGCTTGCGTCTTTTCCGACTCAGCATACCTAGTTTTCAATCCGCCATCCTTGAGGCCGCGGATGTCATAGAACTCAATGGGAGTCTAAAAACACAGAAAGCTTATGTTCAATGCTGCAAGAGAATGAAGTATATTACATAATAAAAGTAAATTAGAAACTTTATTAAAATTGTATACCCTTTCTAAATCAAACAATATTATTGCTGCACATTTGGTGCACTAGTAGATATAGGGATACAAATGAAAAATACATTACTACAATTATGCTACAACTTTGTCTCTCATTACAAAGCAAGGGGACAATATTATTTCTACATATTTAGTGCCTTTACAAAATTACATTTTAGTACAGAAATAGCTCCAGCTAGTGGTCACTGATTTTAATTGTTTGTGCAATAGACATGACAAAGGATATAAATCCAAAACGTTGTCTTTTTATTATGTTGGCTTAAATAAATATTTTTTACTTTAAAACGTTGGTGGAGTTGCTATTCTCTTTTTGGAATTGCATTATATCTGAGACTGTGGTGCCGGTCTTGAATAGCTTGCACACCTGCATATTTGCAACCCTGTATCAGGGGATACCTTGGTGCTGGGACACACTGGACTTTCTTGTGAATTCTTGCACCTGTTCCGGGCACAAGGTAATATAGAGGAGCAATCCAACGCAAATATTAATGAGCCACATACTTTTTTTTATACAGAAACTGACTAATACGTGGCTCCAGGGAATTGCTGAAGACTACACCTTCGCAATCAGTGAGTAAGGAGTTTGAGCATTTGAAGAAGAAAAACACTGCATTTGAGTTACATGCAGTTACCCTTGCGGAATATCGTAGGGTCAAACGCATTTCTAATGGTTTGCCCATGAATGTACGCCCGACACTGATGAGGGATAATGTGGACTGTTGCCAGAAATTTGAAAGAATTTTTAATAAATGCTCTTTTGATTTAATTCTACTTACAGTGGACTGCCTACAACAAGAGCTTGACAAACAGAAGCTCCAGCTGGAAGTACTTAAACAGGAAATACAGTCGAATTTGTCACCAGACGTCATGCAGCAGTATATGGATACAGTAGATAAACAGATCCTGGAGTTAAGAAATGAGATACAAGAACATAAGAAGAATAAATTTAGCAGAGATGAAAATGATTATGTATTAGGAACTGTCTATTGGTGGTTGAATGACAGGACCGGAAGTATTACAGACGTCATGGAACACGGAACCTCCATTCAGGCTCATGGAGCCAAACATCGGGATCGGGTCAGGGGACTCTGACCAGGAAGGAGGCAGCAGCACCGGCGGGCGGTAAGAGGCACCAAAAGAGGTGGCAGAGGCAGGAACTGCCAGAGGGGCAGGGGCAGAGATGCCTACCGGGAAATGACCTGCAGCAAAAACGGTCAGTAGTATTAAATCTGAGTACTGAACCATTAACCTCAGAAGAACAACGGGCTCTCTCGAAGGGACTGTCATTCTGCCCGGTATAACAAAGGATTAATACCTTTGAATTACGAAGGGACTTACATCATTTCTATAGAGCACTAAAATTAAAAAGTCACTTTTCTGGTTCTTTATGTGATACCAAGGAGGAGTCTACTCCTGTTTTGAATGTACAAAATAGGTTTAAGTTGAAATCACTGGGTTTAACTAATAAAAGTAATTTCACACCGCACCAGGTGAATCCAGGTGTCAGTACATTTATTCAGCTGATTGAACATGATGTTAATAGCCTGTTTAAAAAGATGGAAAAAGGTTACCCCAAACATGTAAATGTGGTTAATAACTTTAATAGAGAGGATAGGGGTGCATTGAATTTAAGAGAGAAAAATAACCTTATCTTTAAAGAGGCCTTAGGTGAGTTGGAAAAGGGTGAGGCCTTAGTTGTTTTGGAAAAAGAGTACTATGTTGAGGAAATTGAGAGCCAGCTTGCTGATAAGGATGTGTATAAATTGCTACCAAAAAAACCCAATGTTTAAGATCAAAAAAGAGATTGAGGCTTGTGTTAGGAAAGCACAGACAAATGGGTTGATTGATAGCAAAGTGGTGAAATTTATCTTGGAGACAGAGGACATCATACCTGTCCTATACACACAACCTAAGGTACACAAGGACATGGTAAGGCCTCCAGGCCTTCCGATTGTGGCAGGGGTTGGTTCTATATTATCTAAGGTATCCATATATCTTGACAAAATATTGAGACCATTTGTTAGCTCTACCTCTTTTATTAAGGACACAGGGGATTTTGTAAATAAAGTTCAAAATGTAACATTGGAAAACAACAAGGGCATTCTATATAGCCTAGACGTCACAAGTTTATATACATCCATTACACATGAGGCAGGCTTGGGTGCTGTGAATAGATGCTTGGTACAGGATGTTGGCATAAGTGATGAACAGAGGGAATTTATTTTAGACCTCTTATGCATTCTTTTAAGATGTAATTATTTTTTGTTCCAAGACCAATTCTATTTGCAGCTCCACGGTACTGCCATGGGTTCCAATGTCGCTCCAACCTATGCCCAATATTTTTATGAACACATTTGAGGAATTTTTTATTTATGACCATCCTTAATTTCTTCTGTATGGCTCCACTTGGTGGCGCTATATAGATGATATTTTTGGTATATGTTTGGGCGACATTGGAACCCTGGAGGATTTTGTGAAGGATCTAAATAGCCCCACTGTCATGTTTTATCTGTCATGTTTTGTTCTTTCTATTTTCTGAGGAGTACTGTTCCTTTAATTGGTGTGTCTTCCTTCCCTTTATAAACCAATCTGTTCCACTAGACGTTGCTTGTTAATAAAATTCCTGAATCTTTTGACTACAGTATTCAGCCTGTGCGCAGCTCAACCGGAGCTAACTGAGAAACTCCTTCCTTCAGCCTGAGCGCTGCTCGTAAGTGCCGAGCTCATCTGACATCACATCCTGAGACCGCCCCCTTGAGCTTCCTCTTCGCAGTCAAACAATTCCTCTCTCCCACTACAGTACCGGAGTTACCTGTTCTCCTGTAAGTACTTACCAACAAAATTAATACTTTATCCTGATATCGTCTCTCTCACTTTTGCACATTCCTAATCATACAATCTGCAACTTATCAATATACAAATTATCCGGTTACCATTTGTACTTTGTTAGTATCTGATCTTTACACCGTTGATTCGATTGTGCTCACTGGATTATTTGCATCTTATGATACTAAGTTTTTATTTTGCGCAAGAAACCTTATCTCAATGTTTATCCGGGATAAGCATACTTTGTAGTAATTTATCTAATGTTAACCTGTTACCAACTCTTATATGCAATACCAGAGAGTCCACTTCAATCAGGATATAAATACTTTAGTATGCACTTCACTTGTGATCACACTACCAAATTGAAGAGGTCTTATTGCCTAAATATAGTAATAAGATTCTTGAAGTTTTGGCAGAATAAAAGCTACAGTAAACTTCTCTCTTATACAGTTTAAGAGAAAACCTACAGGTAGCTACAAATATATATATTTATAACAGTAGCTCAAAATGCTAAATCTGCATATTTGATTCTTTCTAGTTTAAACTGCAAAACCAACATTACAGAAAACATTACAGAATTAACAAGCCTCTAATATGGATCAAGCAGATTTATCTACTCATATGTATAACCTCTCACAGAGAGTAAATCAGTTGTCACAAGGGTTAAGGGAGCTGCAGGTTGAAAACCAGACTCTGCGTGATATCATAAAGGATACAGCCTCCCCTAAACAAGTTACTGTGGATTCAGTAAATGAACCAATAGTTTCACCCCCAGAAAAGTTCTATGGGGACAGAAGCCAGTTCAGGGATTTTAAAAATTCCTGCTATTTATTGTTCACTCTTAAACCTAAGACATATAACACTGAGAAACAAAAGGTTCTCACCGTCATCTCATTTCTAAGAGCTGAACCAATGTCCTGGGCAAATTCATACTTTGAACAGGAAGACCCCATATTAGATTAACTTGAGGCATTTTTCAAGCTATGGCTTTACTCTATGATGATCCCTGTAAACAAATTACCTCAGAAAATGTAATGAGAGCACTTAAACAGGGCAAGAGACCCGTAGAGGACTATATAGCTGAATTTAAAAAAGTTTTAAAGGATTCCCTATGGAATAACATCTCCCTTAGGAATCAGTTCAGGTTAGGCCTCTCAGAGGCTCTGAAAGATGAATTATCCAGAATAGAGATACCGGAAAATTTAGATAACCTCATGTCACTATCTATTAATATAGATAGACGCCTTAGGGAGCGCAAAAAGGAAAAATACTCTATTGATTCGTACACCAAAAGAGCACCTAGTAGCGGGTTTCAAACACCAAAAGTAGTGGAGGAACCTATGGAAATAGGAGTTATAAGGGGACCATTAACCCCAGAAGATAAGAGAAGAAGAAGAGATAACAACCTCTGTTTATACTGCGCATCTAAGACACATGAGGTTAAGGATTGTCCCAATCTTGCCAGAACCAAAAAAGGTAAGATAACAAATTTTACTCCAAAATTCCCAGATAAAATGAAAGACTCTGTTTACTGTCAAATTTTCATCTCTTTACAGTGGGATACAAAGCGGATTATGCAGAAGGCTCTCATTGATTCTGGAGCATCTAGCAATTACATAGATACCGATATTGTATCTAAAAATAACATACCAATAAAAAAAAGTTATTCCATATGTTTTACGTGTTTTTGATGGTACACAAAGTTCTAATGGACCCATTACTCACCACACTCAACCTCTTCTGGTAAACAAGCAGGAAGGACACACAGAAATACTTAGCTTTGACATCACACCCTCACCTCTTTTTCCTGTTATTCTTGGGTTAAAATGGTTACAACTACACCAACCATCCATTGATTGGCAAACTTTAAAACTTCGCTTCATTTCACAATATTGTAAACAAAAATGTCTCTCTAGTATTTGTACAACATACACATCACCACAGATGGATACTTCCAATTCCATCATACCCCAAGAATACGCTCATTTCCACAATGTCTTTGATAAAAAAGAAGCAGAAGTGTTACCACCACATAGGTTTTTTGACTGCCCTATAGAACTTCTCCCGGGATTTCCAATCCCATTTGGTCATATATACCCTCTATCACAGCCAGAACTCCAGCATTTAAAGCAATATTTAGATGAAAAGCTAAAGAAAGGGTTTATCAGACCCTCAACATCACCAGCCGCAGCTGGGATGTTCTTTGTACGAAACAAAGACAAAACGTTGAGACCAATAGTTGACTACAGACAACTTAATAAAATTACAGTTAAAAACCGATACACGTTACCATTGATACCCGAATTGATAGAGCGTCTTAGTACAGCATCCATTTATATGAAATTAGACCTTAGGGGAGCTTATAATTTGATCCGAATTTGGAAAGGGGACAAATGGCTCACTGCATTCCGTACTAGGTATGGGCTATACGAATATACGGTGATGCCATTCGGACTCTGTAACGCCCCCGCCACATACCAGTATTTTATTAACAAGGTATTCCGGGATATGCTTGATGTCTGTGTAATCATCTACCTAGATGACATTCTCATATATTCTAGTAATTATCATGACCATGCAAGACATGTAACCACTGTTCTATCCAGATTAAGAGAGAATCAACTCTACGCTAAACCAGAGAAGTGTACCTTCCACACACAAGAAATTTCTTTGCTTGGTTATAGAATTACACCTCAAGGTATAAATATGGAAAACACAAAAATTACTGCCATCACAAATTGGCCACAACCCCAAAATATTAAAGAATTACAAAGATTTCTAGGTTTTTCAAACTTCTATCGGAAGTTCATCAAGAATTTCTCATCAGTAGTAAAACCACTTGCACAACTTACAGGAAAAACAAAACCTTATGTTTGGACACCAGAAGCTCAACATTCATTCCAGACGTTAAAGACGAAATTCACCACAGCACCCATCCTCCATTACCCCGATGCATCCCTCCAATATATTCTCAAAGTAGACACATCGGAATACGCAATAGGAGCTATCTTATCCCAAAGGAAGAATATCAACGAACCAATACACCCCATTGCTTTTAACTCTCGCTCACTGACACCTCCTGAAATTAATTACCCTATAGGAGAAAAAGAACTCTTATCCATCAGATCATCGCTGGCACACTGGAGGCATCTCCTGGAAGGAACAGAAATACAAATCTTTACAGATCACAAGAACCTAGATCACCTTATCTTCCAGACAACTA
Organism: Bombina bombina; assembly: GCF_027579735.1. NCBI lineage: Eukaryota > Metazoa > Chordata > Amphibia > Anura > Bombinatoridae > Bombina > Bombina bombina. The sequence goes on from NC_069501.1 coordinate 996,971,665, forward strand.
AGATGGAGTTTGTTTATTTCCCGGTTTAATTTCCATATCCAATACCGCCCCGGCTCTCGTAATGGAAAAGCTGATGCCTTATCCAGACAGCCCACTTCACCAAGTTGTATAAGACAACCTGGAACTGTGATTTCCCCTGAACATTTTATCTCTTGTACATCAACTTTTGTATCAGAAGTTCAATCTGCACAAAGAGAAGATTCTAACCTTCACAAATACAACCTCACTTGCCATACAGATGGGTTGTACTACAATAACAAAATGTTATATATACCACCTACTTTGCGCGAGATTGTTCTAAAAAATAATCATGACACAGAACTCTGTGGACATCCTGGTATTCAGAATAATTTCCAACTACTAAAAAGAACATATTGGTGGCCAAAAATGTTGGAATCTGTACAAAATTATGTAAACTCCTGAACATCTTGCACGCAACTCAAGAAAGACCATAAAAAACCATTTGGCTATTTAATGTCATTACCTATACCAACACGGCCATGGAAGGAAATTTCCATGGACTTCATTGTCGAATAACCTAAATCCTCATTATATACAAGTATATTAGTGGTAATCGATATATTCACTAAAATGGCTCATTTTTTACCAGTACAGTCTCTGCCTACTGCTTCACAAACAGCAAATTTGTTCTTATCAAACATAGTCAAACTACATGGCTTACCCACGTCTATACTCACCGACAGAGGGAGTCAGTTTACATCCAAATTTTGGGATTCGCTTTGTAAAAGACTACTACTGTTCTCAACAACAAGATAAATGGGTTGATTATTTAGCAACCTCAGAATTCGCATATAATAATACAGTTAATAATTCCACACAAAATACCCCATTTTATGCCACTTATGGGTTCATCCTGACTTTGAGTTGCTACCCAATTCACAATCTAACTGCCCCGTTGTAAATGATTTGGTGAACACCATTTCCCAAAATTTCACTAACCTACAAGACAACATTTGTCTAGCTCAATCTAAACAGCAGTACTACTACAACCTACGAAGACGTCCAGCGCCTGAGTACAAGATAGGAGATTTGGTTTGGCTTTCCACACGAAACTTGAGGATGCCAGCTTCATATCGAAAATTCAACCAATTATTTATTGGTCCTTTCCCCATCACAAAAAATTATCAACCCCAATGCAGTTGTTCTGCAGTTACTGGATACCTACCGCATACATTCCTCTTTTCATGTTTCTTTAGTGAAACCTTACAAACCTCTTCGAACATAACCGGACCAGGCTTTGGTGCCTCCTACTCCCTATACACCTGAGTTGGAGTATGAGATATTGGAAGTCCTTGACTCCAGAGTTCATCAGGGAGTACTCCAGTACTTAGTCCATTGGAAGGGCTATTCCAACGATGAGGACTCCTGGGAACCGGCCTCGAATTTGTCCGCTCCACGGTTGATTTCTTTGTTCCATAGAAGACATCCGGATCGGCCTTCTCCCTGAAAACCTGGAGGTTTTCTTTGGAGGGGGGACCTGTCATGTTTTATCTGTCATGTTTTGTTCTTTCTATTTTCTGAGGAGTACTGTTCCTTTAATTGCTGTGTCTTGCTTCCCTTTATAAACCAATCTGTTCCACAAGACGTTGCTTGTTAATAATTTTTCCCTTGAGTAGGGATTACCCATTACACGCCTCCTACCTGAATCTTTTGACTACAGTCTTCAGCCTGTGCGCTGCTTGTAAGTGCCGAGCTCATGTGACATTGCATCCTGAGACCGCCCCCTTGAGCTTCCTCTTCTCGGTCAAACAATTCCTCTCCCACTACAGTACCGGAGTTACTTGTTCTCCTGTAAGTACTTACCAACAAAATTAATACTTTATCCTGATATCGTCTCTCTCACTTTTGCACATTCCTAATCATACAATCTGCAACTTATCAATATACAAATTATCCGGTTACCATTTGTACTTTGTTTGTATCTGATCTTTACACTGTTGATTTGATTGTGCTCACTGGATTATTTGCATCTTATGATACTAAGTTTTTATTTTGCGCAAGAAACCTTATCTCAATGTTTATCCGAGATAAGCATACTTTGTAGTAATTTATCTAATGTTAACCTGTTACCAACTCTTATATGCAATACCAGAGAGTCCACTTCAATCAGGGTATAAATACTTTAGTATGCACTTCACTTGTGATCACACTACCAAATTGAAGAGGTCTTATTGCCTAAATATAGTAATAAGATTCTTGAAGTTTTGGCAGAATAAAAGCTACAGTAAACTTCTCTCTTATACAGTTTAAGAGAAAACCTACAGGTAGCTACAAATATATATATTTATAACAGTAGCTCAAAATGCTAAATCTGCATATTTGATTCTTTCTAGTTCAAACTGCAAAACCAACATTACAGAAACATTACACCCACACAGCATATAAAATTTAAACTAAATGTGAGTGTGGAAAAGATTGATTTCCTTGACACTACAGTGTACAAGAAAGATGGTGGCTGTAGATCTATTTAAAAAAGAAACAGATTGTAACAATCTGCTACATTTTGAAAGTGCACATCCTCCTGCTCTGGTGAAGAGTTTACCCAAAAGGCAGTTCATGCGAGTGAGACGGATTGTCTTGGATGAAAGTTTAATTAGGGATAGGCTTGCTGAGATGGATGAACGCTTCAAACAGAGGGGATATCCTGTAGATTTGATTGAAAGGGATATGGTGGCTACATTGGAAATTCCTAGGGCCTCTTTATTAAAAGAAAAAACAAAAGCTAAGAAAACTCCTAGAATGATCTTTGTAAATAAGTATTCTCCTTGGAGTAGCCAAATACAAAAGGTATTACGTAAACATTGGAATATTTTGCAGATCTCGAACCCTGATGTAAGGGAGTTTGAAAATCCCCCCATGGCCACCTTCAGGAGGGGGAGAAATTTGAAAGACACATTGGTTAAGGCAGATGTTGGTCCTAAAAAAACTATTAGCCAGAGGTTTATTGGCAATAAGAACTTGGGATGTTTTCCCTGCTTAGGGAGTCAGATTTTTAAAAGTATTATTAAGGGCCCAGTATGCACCCATCCATGTACAAGAAAAAAATATAGACTGAGAGATTACTATACATGCAATACAAGTTATGCTGTTTATCTCATTAAATGTCCTTGTGGGATGGGGTACATTGGCGAGACCACCCGTAAGGTCCGCAAGCGTATCAACCAACACAAAAGTAATATTAGAACAGGGAATTTAGAAGCACCAGTCTCAAACCACTTTATTACAGCAGGTCACCAAATAAACCAACTTAGGTTTCAGTTTCGAGAACAGGTAAAAATGCCAAGAAGGGGTGGTGATAGGGCCAAAATCTTACAGGGTAGAGAACTTTATTGGATACATGAGCTAGAGGCTATGACCCCTGGTGGGATGAATAGGGAAATGGATTGGGGTATATGCCTTTAAATAGGATCCAATTTTCTGTCATATATAGATGTTGCTGTTGTTAACCCATTAGGGGGTGCTGTTATTGTATCAACATTTGTGTTAAAATTTGTATTATTCAATTTTTTTTAAAAAATTGATGTCTTGAGATAGGGCATTACATGATGTGACCACTAGCTGGAGCTATTTCTGTACTAAAATGTAATTTTGTAAAGGCAGGGGTTAACCCAGGTGTAGGTGTGTATGGGTGTGTGGCCTTGAGCCTATTTAAGGCTGATTTTAATTGTTTGTGCAATAGACATGACTAAGGATGTAAATCCAAAACGTTGTCTTTTTATTATGTTGGCTTAAATAAATATTTTTTACTTTAAAACATTGGTGGTGCTGCTATTCTCTTTTTGAGTTGCATTGTATCTGAGACTGTGGTGCCGGTCTTGAATAGCTTGCACACCTGCATATTTGCAAATCTATATCAGGGGATACCTTGGTGCTGGGACACAATGGACTTTCTTATTAATTTGTGTGAAAGTATCATATAACAAATCAATATAAAAATAACTTTCTATGAGATATTGTTTGTTGAGGTATAAATCAATCTATTTATTGGACATTAACAGATGAAAAATAAAAGATTAGCTTTAGAGAAATGTGCTTGTTCATGGACAGTAATGAAATGGTATAAATAAAGTTGGGAAAAAACAGAATAACTGCAACATCGATGACTGTTAGTTAACACCATTTTCGATGCTCTTTGCACCGTATTTGACGCGCATGTTTTGGACAGCTTTTTTGATAAATAAGGAGATCGTATTCAGGTCCGCGTTAGCGATGTCTGGCGATGTCTGGCGAGCATATTGACGCCGGCGAATGCTACATAGTTGACGCTTTGATAAATAGGCCCCACAGATGGTATTCTGCATACCTTGGTTGTAACAAGTGGTTATTTGAGTTACTGTTGCCTTTCTATCATCTCGAACCAGTCTGCCCATTCTCCTCTAACCTTTAACATCAACAAGGCATTTTTGTCCACACAACTACTGCTCACTGGATATTTTCTCTTTTTCAGACCATTCTCTGTAAACCCTAGAGATGCTTGTGCGTGAACATCCCAGTAGGTAAGCAGTTTTTTAAATACTCAGACCAGCCCATCTGGCACCAACAACCATGCCATGTTCAAAGTCACTTAAATCCCCTTTCTTCCCCATTCTGATGCTTGGTTTGAACTTCAGCAAGTCATCTTCACCATGCATTGAGATGCTGCCATGTGATTGGCTGATTAGAAATTTGTGTTACCAAGCAATTGAACAGGTGTTCCTAATAAATAGGATTGAATGTGTTCCTAATAAATAGAATAGAATGCGAGCTCAATCCTATTGGCTGATTGGATCAGCCAATAGGATTGAAGATCAATCCTATTGGCTGATTGCATCAGCCAATAGGATTTTTTTCAACTTTAATTCCGATTGGCTGATAGAAATCAGCCAATCGGAATTCAAGAGACCCAATCTTAGATGATGTCCCTTAAAGGAACCTTCATTTTACGGTAGCTGTCGAAAGAAGAGGATGCTCCGCACCGGAGGTCTTGAAGATGGAGCCGCTCCGAGTCAAAAGGATTAAGATAGAAGATGCCTCCTGGATGAAGACTTCTGCCCGCCTGGAGGACCACTTCTTGCCGCTTGGATGAAGACTTCTCCTGGCTTCGTTGAGGACTTCTGCTTGCTTGGATGAAGACTTCTCCCGGCTTCCTTGAGGATGGATGTCCGGTCTTCAAAAACTGTAGGATCTTCGGGGGTTAGTGTTAGTTTTTTTTTTTAAGGGTTTATTGGGTGGGTTTTATTTTTAGCTTAGGGTTTGGGCTGAAAAATAGCTAAATGCCCTTTTAAGGGCAATGCCCATCCAAATGCCCTTTGCAGGGCAATGGGGAGCTTAGGTTTATTTAGATAGGTTTTAATTTGGGGGGTTTGGTTGTGTGGGTGGTGGGTTTTACTGTTGGGGGGTTGTTTGTATTTTTTTGTTACAGGTAAAAGAGCTGATTTCTTTGGGGCAGTGCCCCGCAAAAGGCCCTTTTAAGGGCTATTGGCAGTTTAGTTTAGGCTAGGGTTTTTTTTTATTTTGGGGGGGCTTTTTTATTTTGATAGGGCTATTAGATTAGGTGTAATTAGTTTAAATATTTGATCATTTCTTTTTTATTTTGTGTAATTTAGTGTTTATTATTTTTTGTAATTTAGTTAATTGTATTTAATTAATGTAATTGATTTAATTGTAGTGTAATGTTAGGTGTTAGTGCAAGACAGGTTAGGTTTTATTTTACAGGTAAATTTGTATTTATTTTAACTAGGTAGTTAGTAAATAGTTAATAACTATTTACTAACTAGTCTATCTAGTTAAAATAAATACAAACTTAGCTGTGAAATAAAAATAAAACCTAAGATAGCTACAATGTAACTATTAGTTATATTGTAGCTAGCTTTGGGTTTATTTTACAGGTAAGTATTTAGTTTTAAATAGGAATTATTTAGGTATTAATTGTAATTTTTTTTAGATTTATTTTAATTATGTTAACGTTAGTGGTGTTAGACTTAGGGTTAGACTTAGGGTTAGATTTAGGGGTTAATAACTTAAGTATAGTGTGGCGATGTTGGGAGCAGCAGATTAGGGGTTAATAAGTGTAGGTAGGTAGCAGTGATGTCGGGGGCGGCAGATTAGGAGTTAATAACTGAAATGTAGGTGGCGACGACATTGGGGGCGACATATTAGGGGTTAATAACTGTAATTTAGGTGTCGGCGGTGTCAGGGGCAGCAGATTAGAGATTAATAAGGCCATATTGCCTGCTAACGCCGGGTTTTTGCAAGCCTGTAATAGCAGCGCTAAAGGGAGGTGAGCGGTGCAAGTTAGCACCGAACCGCTCATAACGCAAAACTTGTAATCTAGCCGTATATTTTTTATCAAGGCATAAAGAATTTACTAGACATGCAAAAATTCATACTTTATTATTCAGTTTGTAAATAAATAAAGTAGTCATCCTCTTTATTTGGCAATTACTTTGATCTGACACCAGATATTTGATTATTTGATTATCAAAAGTGCAATTTAAAATATCTAAATAGCTGATTTCTAAGTATTAATATTAAAGTAGTATACAGTAATTAAGCCTTCTTTACTAGGTGTGTTACAGCAGTGTTTATCAACCTTTTTGTAGCAAGTACACCTGTAGGCATTCATTTGATTTCTATGTACCCCAACTGTAGCACAAATTGAAATATTAATCTTTGACATGAGCAAAAATGGAAATCATGTGTATTACTTTATTTCACAAAGCTAGTATCAGATATGTTAATGAAGTAAATACATAGGAATCTGATATTTGTTTAATGTTTTCGGGAATTTAATATTTGCCAATATTATAATCGAGAATAATCAACACATAAAACTCAGATATATAGTCCATTGATATTAATAATATTAAAAAAGAGGAACATAAACTATTTCCTGCATGATGAGGAAAGTAATATTTATTGTACCATCTTTATATTTTTAATAACCATTTCATACACAGTTTATCTGCACTTTACCTATTTCACAGTGGCACGTGTCTCTGTGACACTTAGTCATAGTAATACACTTTCTCTGTTCATATCAGTGAAGTTAATTTCCAGCCCTCATATGTCACTAACAAGCCAGAATCTAAGTTTTTTTTTATCAATTTGAGGTGAATCAGTGATTGGGCAGTGGTTTAACATAGCCAGGGAAATACACTCTGTCCTGTTAGAAGTGCTAGGTGTACATGTACCACTAGGTGTTACAGTATGATGAGCTTTTTTTTTTTTATGTCATATATGAAAATGTAAAGATTTTGAAGTTTACATATTTACAGTGTGGGTTACATTTTCTAGTAGTTTCCTATTATAGATAGCTAGACCATTATGGCACTGACAAATGAGGCAAGTAGGCAACTTGGGAAATAGAGGCCTACACTGAAATAAGCATGGACATAACTGCTAGGGGGTTTTGGGGATCCAGTTGCTGCTATCATTAACAGATATTCTTTGTGTTCTCATATATAAATATACAAACATATTTATTGAAGATATGTGCAGAACATATAACCATTTAATAGTTTTAGGTAGGAACCCTTTTAATCTCTTGGGATCATTTTCTACATTCCCTAAGTCAATTTGGCCTTACAAGTCACTTTTTTAATTTATTGCTAAAATTTATAAGAAACCTTACTCATCATTTCTTATTAATGGCAATCTTTCACCTAAAATTATTTTAGGATGTAGTACTAGACAAGGGTGTCCTTTGTCACCCTTGCTGTTTAATATCTCAATAGAACAATTAGCCGTCTGGCTACGTCAGGAACTGGGGGGAATAAGAGTTGGCTCAACTTTTTTTTAAATCTTGCTTTATGCTGACAATCTTCTTATCTTTTTGGAAGACTCTACTAACACTATTCCTAGAATTCTATATATGTTGTCAGTTTTCAGCTCTTTCTCGGGTTATAAGATTAATGTGACAAAAAGTGAACTATTGTGGATACTAAAACATAGAGCTAGCTACTTAGATCACCCCTTTAAGAATACAGATTGTATAACATATCTGGGCATTATTCTTCATAAAAACCCTAGGATGTGGTATAAATTAAACTACCCACAAATATTTCAAAAAGCAATCCTGGACCTTAAAATTTGGTCAGCCTTTCCCTTTCTCTTTCGGCCCGAGTAAACTTAGTTAAAATGATTATTTTTCCCACATATACTCTATGCACTTCAAAATTTACCTCTCTTTTTTATTTTTTTTATTTTAATAATTAAATTTTTATTGGTTTTGACAACAAATAATCAGTGTAACAGAAAAGAAGAAATCACAGAAATGCAATCCACACATACATAATCAAAAAATTCACAGCATTTGATCTGTTATCATAACACTAGCCAAAGGTTTTAAGTAACTGACACCTGTTATGTAAGCTTCTGAAGATTGAACTATCCAACTGTTGTGGACTTTAATAAAGTCCTTTATTGTCAATATTTGCTCTCGGTAGGTGTTGTTCTTGCCTTTGTCCAGGGATACTAATAGCTGTGGAGCTGTTACTAAGGATTGCAGATACATAGCTCTGATCCTAAGATCATTTCTTAGTTGAACCATAAAAAAAAAAGTATGAAGAGAAAATATAAGGGAGGAGGGGGGACAGGGGAGAGAGTGGTATCCGACAGAGACATCCCTAGTTTGTAGTTTGCTATTGGGGTAAAATATGTTTAGTACTGTGTTCATAGTTTCTCTGTTCCAGCAGTGTACTTATCATGTGGGGGCCTTTTGTGTTGTGATAGAATCCCAGTAGAATCGGACGTCTGTGTAGAATGCAGATTTACCTCTTTTAAAGTAGCCATATTCCTCACATGAGAGCATCTTGTCAGTGTTTTGTAACCAGCTATTACGTGTAGGTATTAAGGGGGACTTCCAATGTAGGGCAATCAGCGCTTTGGCACTATTGAGTCCTATTCGTATCAATGTCTTTCTTATTTTACATTGGAGTGGGGGGGTCTCGTTAAGGAGGATCAATTTCGGGTTCAGGGAGAAGTCTGCCTCTGCTAGTTTCCCCCAATATAGACTCTATTTCCTTCCAATATGAGCGAAGTTTGGGACATAACCACCACATATGTAGTGCGGTGCCACGTTCATTACAGCCTCTCCAACACGAGGGTGAGGAGGCAGGGTATATGTTGCTTAGTCTGGCTGGTGTTAAGTACCAGCACATAAGTACTTTGTAATTGAGTTCAATAACTTTAGGTGAGGTGGAGGAGGTGCGTGTATTCTTATAAATTTGTAGCCATTGTTTACTATCCATCGCTATGTCTAATTCTCTGTGCCACTGAGCTGTATATGGAGGGAGTGGAGGGGATTGTGCACTTTGGAGCATACCTTTAGCAAGTGATAATGTACCTCTAGTAGTGTGCTCCGTTAAGCACGCTTGTTCAAATAGGGTCGGTAATCTAGTGAGGTCTTCTTTATTTGGGGTATTTTGTATAAAGTGTTGTAACTGTGCATATTTAAGCCATGAGGCAAAAGAGCCAAATTGAATTGGTGAGAGTTCCTCCATGGGTTTTAGTTTGCCTTGTGCAAGCAGGAGTGCCATAGGGACGGAGTCTAGCAGTTCAGTAATTGGTGTGTCTTTTTTCCTGTTTTCGTATCCTCCCATCAGTTCTACATTGGGGAAAATCGGAGTGAGCGGGGAGACCTGGGTAGACAGGGCCGGTGTAGAGTTAATTAAGTGATCCCATGTGTTAAATATGTGCCGGTAAAGTGTGGATGCTTGGCAAGCAGGGGTGCGTCTAGCTTTAGGGAGCCAGCATAGGGGGCCTGGGTTGGGGGATTTAAGCAGCTGGGAATCGATCGCCACCCATGCCTTAGAGTCCCTTCTACAGTGCCAATCTAAGATTCTCTGCAGTACTGATGCATGATAATATAAGTTTATCTCTGGTAGGCCTAGTCCTCCATTTTGGAGGGATCTATACATTGTTCCTCGAGCTATCCTTGGGCGTAATCCTCCCCACACAAAATCATTTATGGCTTTTTGAAGTTGTTGTATGAATGTTTTCGGGAGTGCGATTGGCATTGCTTGTAATATATATAGAATTTTAGGGAGTATTGTCATTTTGATTGATTGTATCCTGCCCCACCACGACAGGGGTTTTTCCTTCCAGGAAGTTAGTGAATGTTGTGTAGAGTGTAGGAGGGGTCGGTAGTTTAGGGTAAACCATTTTGTGGGATTGGCGGATAGTATTATGCCTAAATATTTTAAATGTGAATTTTGTATTTTAAATGGGCATGATGGTATGAAGGCTGCAAAGGTATTGGCGGTCATGGAGATATTTAGGAGTTCTGATTTTGAATAATTTATGTGAAAATGCGAGAATTTACTGAAGTTATCGAATTCTAGGATCAGATTGGGCAGTGATATGTCAGGAAGAGTCAGGGTGGTCAACACGTCATCTGCGAACATAGCTAGCTTATGGGAGTCTGGGCCAATGGTGATACCGTGTATATCTGGGTTTCTTCTGATATGACAAGCTAAGATCTCCATCGTGAGGACAAAGAGAATGGGTGATAGTGGGCAGCCCTGTCTGGTTCCATTATTTATATTAAAACTGTGTGATAGAACGACATTTGCGCGAACCCTTGCAGATGGGCCATTATATAGATGAAATATTCTTTTAATCATTAGTTCCCCAAACCCGAAGTGTTTTAATGTACTATGTAAAAAAGGCCAGTTCAGCCTATCAAAAGCCTTTTCCGCATCAGTGGAGACCAGGACGGCAGGGATTTGGTTAGTTTTAGCGTACTCCACTAAGTGGAGAACTCGAATCGTGTTGTCTCTGGCCTCCCTGAGCGGAACAAAGCCGGCTTGGTCCACATGCACCAGAGTTGGAAGTATTTTACTAATCCGGTTTGCCAGTATCTTGGCGAATATTTTTATATCCCCATTTAATAGGGAGATTGGGCGATAGTTACTTGGTTCTGTGGGGACTTTGCCTGGTTTAGGGATGACCGATATGTGTGCTTCCAGGAGGTTAGGGGAGAGCAGTTAATCTTTATCTAGTGAATTGAAAAGATTGGTAAGGTGGGGGGCCAAGATGGATTGGAACTGTTTATAGTATGAGGCCGTTAGGCCATCTGGGCCGGGGCTTTTATGTAATGGTATACTATTTATGGCTGCTATAACCTCCTGGGAGGATATGGGGTCTTCCATTTGTTTCGAGATGTGGTCAGGAAGGGTTGGAATATTGGCTTTTTGTATGTAAGAATCTATTGCCTCGTGATCTGAGGAGTATGGGGTCACAGGGATATTGTACAAGTTTTTGTAGTAATCTTTAAAGACATTGGCGATTATTTTACTGTCATGGGTATACTCCCCTGGTGTGGTTGGTTGTGACAATTTATGGATGAATTGGGTATTCGTGCGTGTTTTAAGGGTTCTAGCCAATAGTGGACCCGCCTTATTGCCTTCTATGAAATATAGTTTGTTCAGATATATTGCCTTTCTCTGCGCCTCTCTATTGAGCAATTCATTTAATTCGTGTCTAGTCTTTGTTAATTGAGTTATATATTGCTCACTAGTTGAGGTTTGCATATGTAGCTTCTCTATATCTCGGAGTTGGTGAATTAGCATGGTATATTTTTCGTTGTATTTTCTCCTCATTATAGATTTCTGTTTCAGGAATTCCCCTCTAATTACTGCTTTGTGTGCTTCCCAGACTAGAGCAGGAGATGTATCTGAGATTGTATTGTGCGTGAAGTAGTCTTTGAGCGAGCGCGTAATTTTATCTTTAATTAGTGGTTGTAGTAACAGTGTTTCGTCTAGGCGCCAATGGGGGTCAGTAAGGGGTTTGTCTCATAGGGTCAAGGACAGCGTTACCATCGAGTGGTCAGACCATGAGGTCGGCAGAATTTCCAAAAGCTTAATGAGGGGTAGACTTCTCTGGTCTATGAATATGTGATCTATTCTAGAATATGACTTTTGGGGATTTGAGTAAAAAGTATAGGTCTTCTGTGTGGGGTGCTGGATTCTCCAGGTGTCTAAGAGCGTTGCATTGCGAAGGGCCCTTGAAATGGCATTCAAAGAGCTCCTGGGCATTGAGCTTTTTTTGTTAGAGCAATCCCGAGGTGGCTCCAAAGCTACATTGCTGTCTCCTGCTACAATCAGGGTACCCTGTGCCACCTCTAGTAGTTTTTTGATCAATTTTTTAAAGAAACGGGCCTGGCCTGAGTTTGGTGCATAATATGTTGCAAAAGTGATTTGGCGATTGTAAAGTGTGCCCACTAAGATCAAAAACCGTCCTTCATTGTCTATGTGCTGTTGGCTGAGTTGGAAAGGGATATTATGTCTAAACAGTATACCTACTCCGTTTCGCTTAGTAGGGGCTGAATTAAAGTATCCTATTGGGAACTGCTTAGAGGAACATTTCGGTGCCAAATGTTTGCAAAAATGGGTTTCTTGTAGGAAAAGCACTTCTCCTTTATGCTTGTGGAACCAGTTGAGGGCAATGGATTTTTTGGTGGGTGAATTTAGGCCTTTAACATTTTGGGAGATTAACAAAAGATCAGGGACTGCCATACGTGGTGTGTATAGTGGTGTTTGCGCAGTGTCGTTTGTGCAGTCTATAGGATGTTATACTCAATGTAGAAGGGGTCACCACTAGTTCAATGTTAGTGTTTACGGGTTGTGTGTTACAGTACCTGAACTTGGGTGCCTGTTGTTGGTACCTTTCAATTTCGTCTCTGTCGGATAAAGGGTGGGAGGGAAAGGAGATGTCAGATAGGGAGTAGCAATTTCCTCTAGTACAAGGATCCGCTAGAAGAAATAAAGAATGTAAGTAAAACAAATAGAACATTAACAATAACATAGCATAACTAACAATATAACAACAATACTTAAAACAGTATTTCGAACAAGATGGGGGGATCATAGTAAGTAAGGGAAGTTACTATGATGGAGCGTTTCCATCTGTAGTTTGAGTATTATATAGGGGCGGCCTAGCTAGGTGGTAAATAGGGTTTGGCCAGTTAGCATCTATCTACTCTGATGCAACAATATAATTAACTATAGTTAGGTATAAAACATTTACTATACACGTAACCAGATATATCTAGGTTTCGGACATATTATTATACCGGATAATAAACATATGTAAGGGTAACCAGTCTCTTAGTTCTTTAATTTCAGGTCGGTCCTTCTTCTTGTTGGGTTATTTCCTGGCTCCCTTTGTTAGTTTTCCTGGAGACTCTTGTCCAGGCAAGTCTCTGCTGTTTTGGAGCCGCTGATGGTAGATTGTCTCCTGACAGTGGAGCGGGTGCAGAGTGTATAGATGGGAGTGGAATCTTCAGACTGTCACAGAATTGCTTTAAGTCGTCTGGATGACTATATGTGACAATCTGAGAGTTGTGCAGTACTTTAATGCAGAAAGGGAAACCCCATCTGTAGGGTATTTTCAGATCTTGCAGGTGTGTAGTAAGGTATCTTGCCTCTCTGCGTTTGGAGAGTGTGATGGTACTTAGATCTGCATATACTTGTACTGTATCTCCTTCAAACAGGATTTGGCGGGTTTTCCTCGAGGCTGTCATTATTTTTTCCTTGTCTTTGAAGTTTTGAAACCGCAGTATTATGTCTCTAGGTGGCTTGTCGTCTGGTGGTTTTGGACGTAGTGCCCGATGGGCTCTGTCAAGAGGGATGTCTGAGATGTCTTCTTGTAAGATGTGTTGGAACATCTGTTGTAGGTGTTGCTGGATTTGAGAGGTTGTAACTTTCTCTGAGATGCCTCTTATTCTCAGATTCTGCCTTCTTCCTCTGTTGTCCAGGTCTTCGACTTGGTTTTGAAGCTGCTGTATCATATCATCATGCACCTGAAGAGTACGGTTCTGGAGTTCTGTAGCATTTGAAAACTGTTCCAAGTCCTCTTCTGTCTGTAGAACTCTATCCCCCAAGTCTGAGAGATCTTTCCTGACTTCAGATAGTCCTTCTTTTATAAGTTTCCCAACATGGGTGAAAAAGGATGCAAAATCTGCTTTAGTCGGTAAATTTTGTATGTCCGCTTTAGTGAGGAGAGTGGGAGAGTCCACGTCTGAAGTGTTTTGTTCAGTGTCTGGCGGATCAGTTGTTGCTGATATGGAGGATTCTAGAACTTTGAAAAAATTGTCCATTTTTGTATTGGATGGTGCAAGACTTTTAACGTTTTTATCTGGCCTAGATGTGCGTCTAGATGCCATTTCCGGCTTTGCAGTGATGGTGTGACTGGATAGCTGCAATCTCTACTCTTTAATCTAGCTTGGTTGCTTTGAGGTGCAAAAGTTGCACAATGTGATCCAGTTCAGTATAGAGAGGTATAAAAAATACACACTGTCCCCTTCAGGTGCTGTGTAAGACGGTTTCTGTACCAAATGTATGCTGCCAATCTGTGTTAATCTGTATGAGTACAACTATAGGTGAGGTGGCTTGTAGACTTTTAAGCTTGTGTATTTCGGTAGACCAGTGTCGTTTTAAGCTGTTTACTGCGGTTTCTGATCGGGGCTGTTCACATTACTAAAGGTAGAGCATCATAAGCATATATATCTCTGCACGACATTGTGAATGGTTTCTAAAGGGCTGTAGTAGCGGAAAGTGTAATGTTTCTGTCCCAGTAATTAATGATAGTCCGGTAAGGCTGAATTAAGTTACGATATTAGTTTTATAGTAAGGCCTCTTCCTTGCGTTAAATTGTGCTGACGTCAGGATTATAGGTTGTGTACCTCGGAGGGGGCTTACAATAGATTTATGTGTGGTCGCTGGAGCTTTAAGTGTCTCACTCTTACCCCTTGTAGCGATGGCGTGTGTATTGGTCTCTCACTGTGGCGTGGTGCGCACTTAGGCCTGTTGTGCTCTGTAATCTAGTTTCATCGCCAACCACTTCAGTTTAGTGATCTGGGCATTTCATTCGATGCTCTTGTATTTCGCCTGATGTTTGGTTGTCCTTTTCAGCTTTATAGTGGCCTGGATGTCCCCTCAAAGTGCCTCGTAAAGAGCTCCCTTAACCGGAGCTAAAAATCATGCGGCCATCACAGACGCTGGCCGGCTCCGCCCCATCAAATTTACCTCTCTTTATCTCCAACTGAGAAATTCAGGATTTAACTCGGCCTGTTCACGTTTCTTTTGGAAGAGGCTCA
Organism: Bombina bombina; assembly: GCF_027579735.1. Taxonomy (NCBI): domain Eukaryota; kingdom Metazoa; phylum Chordata; class Amphibia; order Anura; family Bombinatoridae; genus Bombina; species Bombina bombina. The sequence continues at coordinate 996,986,765 of NC_069501.1, forward strand.
AAGCGCGAATTTCTATACCAAACCTTTGTCCAAAAAAAAGTAAGTGGGGCCTTGCACTTCCCGATATCAAACTTTATAATCTGACCACCATAGTATAGATATCTCTGGACTGGCTTACAGAATCAAGTAAAGTTTCCACTGTTGAGATAGAGAATATGCTTATTTTTCCTTTTTCTCTAAGAGCAATTCTCCATTGTCCATTTAAAAAGCTTCTGGTGAATGTATCCAATGTATTGTCTTTTAAGAACATAGTTATTGCATGGCAAAAAATGTGTTCTATCTTAGGCATAGATTACAGGTTCTCTGTCTTTTTACCGATCCAAGGGAATCCGGAATTCACCCTAGGAATCCATTGTGCTGTATTTGAATCTTGGGCCCACAAAGGGCTCAAGTATATTCACCAAATAATCTCTTCCTCTGGACAGGTAGACTCATTTAACAACATAATTAACTCTTTTGAGCTTCACAGATCCAACTTATTCGCATATTTCCAATTACGCCATTTTGTTAACTCACAGAAATGGAACTTTGGTTCCTTTTATGTCTGGTATGAAATTAATGAATGTATTAAGAAGTTTGTAGCTGGCAAATTCTCAATCTCTCTCTTATATAACATAATGTTAGCCCAACAGGGTCAACTGTATCTTTATAAAATGTTTAACTATTGGTCTCAACATTTTCCTTTCATTGATCTATCTAACATTAAATACAGCTTCTCTGCTGTAGATAAATTAAACATTTCATGTAACTGGAAAGAATCACATACTAAACTAATTCAGAATTTTTATATTACCCCATTTAAACGTTCTAAATTATCTTCAAATACAGACCAATATTGTCCAAAATGTCACTTGGAAAAGGCTGACAATGTGCATATGTTTTTTTATTGCCCCCAAAATAAAGCAATTCTGGGGTAAAGTCAATTACTGGTACAATAAGCTTTATCGTGAGAAATTCAGAATTCAGACCTACCATGTAATCTTCCTTATACACTTCAATATAGAATCTATCTAACCATTTAATACTGGAAGATTGAACACCATAATTATGGTGATCATACTTTTAATCTTGAAAATTTTGAAAATTTTGCATTTGTTGAACTTTTTGTGCTTCTGCAATACACTCTTTCAACAAATAGCTTTTGAGGCATATAATCTGGATTCCTTCTCCAAAGATAGAGCTCAAGACCTTCTAAAAAACTGGAGTCCTATAATTAAGCTATTCCCACTATCAATTCAAAAACAAACCCTTGCCCCTCTAGCTTTTATGAAAGCCTTTCGTGAATTTTTCAATAATAGTCATTACATTATATCAACATTTAGTAATGACACAGTGAATAATTTTACCGGTCATTGGTAACTTAACTATTCTTGTAACTAGTCTGGGGTTGGATTTATATGGGGTGGGGGAGGGAGAGAGAGAGTGTTCCTCTTTTTTTCCCTTCTTTCTTTCTTTATCACTTTTTTGTTAGGTAATTATTTGTCGTGAAATACAATGTCCAAAGCATTTTTTAGTAATATTTCTTGACTGATACCTAATTTATGGTTATGAACTCATCAGGGATATTAATTACTATATAAAAAATAATAATTGTTGATGTCCTTACTAGGAAAAATATAGATCCTTATGTTAGACTGTTTCTTATTTGCTTTTGTATCATGTCAGAAGATGGAATCTTTGTTGTAGCTCTATTGTGTCTTTGCTTCAAATTTCTTTTAATCTTAGCAAAAAACAAATACACTTATCTGTAAAAATTGCAACACTTATAATTCAAAATCCATTTCAATATAATGGGCAGCCCTATAGCAAAGGGTGGAAGGATCGAGGACATCAGCATCAACCATAATGACTTGAGTGAGAAAGATTGCCAAAGTAGCGAAACAGGCTGCCTATGGTTGATGCTGTGTTATTTAAGCCTCATGTATTTCACAGTTTGCTACACTACTGGTTTAAACTGACAGGAGCATAAGGGGTGCCATATTAAAAATGCATTTTGAATTAGTAATACACTCTGTGTGATCATTTTTATATTCTATCCATTGTATAGTTATTCCTTGCTGAACTAATTAAATGGAGGGTTTATCTCACTCTATTAGCAACAATACATTTATTTGGTACAATGGGAGTCCCTGCTCTAAAGGATTTCCATGGGTGTAAGTGCAGACCCTGTTCTAAGGAGCTTACAATCTAGTGTTTCAGTGCTTTGCTCAAAGAGCTTACAATCTTGTATTTAAGGAGAACATACCTCTATGTACTTACAGTGTAGAGACATAAAAAAAATCCCTGATGTAAAACTGCACTCAGCATGTGACATAAAACTAGTCCCTCTGAAACCTTCAATCTTCCTGCCACTGCCATAGAGTATTCCAGTCTTCGTTATACTGCTTGCCAGATATGAATCAGTCTATGCAAATCTTGTAAGGATTTTTCATCCAATGCAAGAAGGTAGGTGTATAACACACTGTACCTTATAATGCAGTATTTTATCAGTTTCTAATCTGAGATATAAAACACAGGACCATCCCATGATGTATCAAATCTTGTGCTTCACTAGGACTCTCTGCTTCACAAGTCCAACAGTAGTACTTGTCCCACGGTGACTGTAGTCATTTAAGTTTAGTGTCAAAGACATGGTAGTCCTTGTTCCAGGGTGCTGCAGTTCTCAGATAAAATTGTAAACCAGCTGCAAGGTGCTTATAACCTAGTAGTATTATTGGTGACCCTACATCAAGGCATTGCATTGAGGATATAAGTACAAACATATTAATCATATAATTGTATATTTTCTTTGTCAAGATCCATAACATTATTACATTATACAGATATGTGCAGTGAGAGTGGATGTAAGCCATTCAATATGATTTAATATCAGTTTATTAAAGTTATAGCAGTGTAAGTATAATTATGCTTTATTGTTGGTGTTATGATTCAAGTTCTAGTGTCACAGAGATGATTTGTATATCTTATATCACTTTTAAAAGTACAGAAAGCTTTAAACATACAGAACCAAATTAAATCTATAGATTTGTATTAAATGGGGAAGTAAAGGAAAAGCGCAACAGAAATGTAAGAAATGATCTGACCTCACTGCACATGTCTGTATGCTCTTGGAGCAGGATCTGTATTTACAATCTATTGTGGTGATGAAATGTCTTGCTCAAAAAGCTTACAAACGTGTTAATCTCAGAAAATCTTACCTTAGATACTTACAGTTTAGTAATATAAAAATCCTTGAAGGACATCTGCCAACAGCGCGTATACTGCTGGCCAGATGCACATCAGTCTGATATGAATTTATTTGAGATCGCCAGTTGTCTTTTCTTCATCCGGGTCAAGCAGAAAAAACAGCTGCATCAGAAAGGGCACTTTACAGTGCAGTGTTTAATGAGGGTCCCAGCACCAGTGAGTTTGAAGCGTGAGGACATCTGCCATCACCGCGTATACTGTTGGCCATATGCCCATCACTCTGATCTGAATTTATTTCAGATCGTCAGTTGCCTTTTGTTTATCCAGGTCAAGCAGAAGAAACAAATGTATTAGATATGACACCTTACATTACAGTGTTTAATGAGGGTCCCAGCACTAGTGAGTTTGCAGTGTATAAATTGCAGACCTATGCCATGGGTTTTATGTTCTAGGCCTTACTAGAAGTCCTTGCTTTAGATTATTTGCAGACTAATTATGCAGTAATTCTTACCATCCTTAAAGCAGTTTTAAAAGCATTACTGCCAGCTGCAACTCTTATATAGATATGTAGAGGAAGCACAGAAAGGCATTGGTGTGTCCTACAGTTATGGCTATAATACATATAATGCTATAAAATGTTTAAAATAATTATTTAAAAAATTAAAATATTTATTAAATTATATGTATTTTTAAATAAAGATGTGAAGAGTATATTGATCATTATTATGTACGGTTTGTATGCTATGTTTTGTCTCAGAGTACTAGTAGGAAGCTATAAAGTTTAAGCTATAACTTCTGTCCTTTATCTGTATTATTTTACAATGTATATACAATTGACAGTATTATTCAATTACTGAGTTGTGGTGATAATGGTAACATACCTTTAGTAATTGGTGATCATACCTGCAGCTCCCACCTGATGCCATTTGCATTGCGTTGGAGGTAGTCACTGTTCTTCATACCAGCACATATTCAGAGCTGTGGTTGTAAAACCCTAGCTGTACAGATGTGCTAGCTGTGAAATAAAGATATAAGATAACTAATATTTGCATGGCAGTGATTACTGAAGCTTAGCAAAAGAAATGAAACATAACCGCTTTAGCCCTACATAAACCTGGCTGCTAGTTCCAACAGAAGAGGGTAAACGGTTCCTGCAGCGGTTGGGCTAATCCAACAGTAGAAGCGTGTCCGTGAGCAGAGATCAGACACTGAGCGTGCCTGTGTGCTGAGAGCGGTAGCGGCTCTTCCCTGAGAGCTGAGAGCGGCAACAGATGATGACGTAGGCGAGTGAGACACAAGCAACGTCTCACTCGATGTAGAGAGCAGAACTGACAGAGAGGAATGAGCGCTGCATCAGGAAACAACGGAGGTGAGCTTGGAGCCGGATTGGCTCATAGAACACACAATGGGGTTGTGTATTGCAATTATCCAGCAATAAGGAGTGGTAGTTTAGTAAGTTAAATAGGGTAGAGAGGATGTAAGGGGCCAATAGGAAAGAGGCAAAAGAGGATCTGACACATGCCCCCCCCAAGGAAACCCACAGCGAGGGTTCAAGGACTAGGTCGATCCGGATTCCGGCGATGAAAGAGTGAAACACACCGAGGTGCAGAAACAGAGGAAGCAGGCTCCCAAGAATCCTCAGTATGATCATACCCTTTCCAATGGATCAAATATTCCAAGTCACCTCTACGGCGTCTGGAGTCCAGAATAGCTTGGACTTCATATTCCACATCCTGGGAAACATCATGCGAAACCGTATTAGATGGTAAATGGCCGGAAAGACATGGCTTGACTAGGGATACATGGAAAGTGGGATGAATCTTGTATGAGTCAGGGAGCCAAAGGTTGACTGTAGCTGGGTTTCTGATTGCCACAATTGGGAATGGACCGATGTAGAGCTTACTCAACTTCTGCGATGGGGTATGCAAGCGAAGGTTTTTGGTAGACAACCAGACTAGTTGACCAACCTGGTACAGAGGTTGAGGTGTGTGTCGTAAATCATAAAACCTTTTATGGGAGGCTTCAGCATGTTTGATATTGTTCTGGGCAACAGCAAAGGTTTCTGAAATATCATTTACAGTATCGTTAACTGTCGGATTCGGTGAGGGCGAGTAGGGCAGGTAGCTAATTCTAGGGTGGATACCATGATTGATAAAAAACGGACTGAACCCAGTTGATGAATTAGTGGCATTATTGTAGGCAAATTCTGCCAATGCAAGATGGGTGACCCAAGAATCTTGTTGATTGGAACAGAAACAGCGGAGGTACTGTTCCAACCACTGGTTTGTGCGCTCAGCTTGCCCATTCGTCTGGGGGTGATAAGAGGTAGTGAGTTTTTGAGAAATTTGTAAAGTCCTACAAAGTAGTCTCCAAAAGCGGGAAGTGAATTGAGATCCTCTATCAGTTAGAATCACCAAGGGTAGGCCATGTAACTGGACGATCTCTTTGATGAACATGTCACATGTTTGTTGTGCGGTGGGTGTGCCAACCGCCGGTAAGAAATGAGCCATTTTCGACAGGAGATCAACAACTACAAGTATGGAGGTGTAGGAGGATGATTTTGGAAGATCGACAATGAAATCCATTGCGATGTGAGACCAGGGAGTGTCCGGGACTGAATAAGGCTGTAAAAGGCCTACTGAGAAAGTATGAGATGGTTTGGTAGTTGCACAAGTGGTACAGTGAGTGATGTATTCATGCACTGACGTGGTCATAGCAGGCCACCAGTAGTTACGTTTAAGCAGATTCAGGGTTTTCCATTCTCCAAGGTGTCCTGTAAGAGGAGAGTCATGATGAGTTTGAAGAAGAGTGGTCCTGTAGGTTGGTGGAATATAAAGCTGATTTCCATGGTAGTAAAGACCATTTTGTTTCTTGAGAAGCAGATGGAGAGGTTTTGTGGCATCCTCAAGCTGACATTTCTGGAAGCGTGGATCCGAGTTCACAATCATGCCTAAGAACTTTGAACTAGGGATGATACAGGTTGGGGTATCTGTTGAAGGTGGCCTGGTGTCTGTTTTGGATAAAGCGTCAGCCTTGCCATTACGGATCCCAGGGCGGTACATGATGATAAAATCAAAGCGAGAGAAATACAAATTCCACCGGAGTTGTCTGGCAGACAACGTCCTGTTTTGTTGCAAATATTGCAAATTCTTATGGTCTGTTATAATGATAGTAGGAAATTTGGCTCCTTCCAAGAGGTGTCTCCACTGATCAAATGCTGATTTTATTGCAAGCAGTTCTTTTTCCCCAACGGGATAATTTCGTTCAGCTGCAAGCATGAGCCTGGATAAGTAGGCAACAGGATGCATAGTGTCAGTGAGCGATTGTTTTTTGTGATAACACTGCCCCCAGAGCGTAATCTGAAGCGTCGACCTCTATAATATATTGCAAATTTGCATCAGGGAATGTAAGTATAGGTGCGGTGGTGAAATCTGTTTTCAATTTCTGGAAAACCCTTTGACAGTCCGATGTCCAGTTGAATGGTTGTGTATGTTTTGTTAAGTCAGTAAGGGGTCTGGCAGTATGAGCGAAGTTTTTAATAAATTTACGATAAAAATTGGCAAAACCGAGGAATCTTTGCACCTCTTTTCTGGTTTTTGGGGTAGGCCATTGAGTAATAGCTTGAATTTTAGAGTCATCCATCTTAATGCCTTTATTAGATATGACATAACCTAAAAATGCGACTTGCGAGCTATTAAACTCACATTTTTTCTAATTTCGCATACAATCTGTGTTCACGCAGTCGTGCTAGTACAGTTTCTTACGTGTGTGATATGTTCTTGTTGGTTGTCAGAGAATATGAGTATATCATCGGAGATAAACAACGATGAAATTGTCTAGAATGTCTCTAAATAATGTCATTTATGAAGCACTGAAATGTAGCTGGGAGCGTTACATAACCCGAAAGGCATGACTGTATACTCATACAGGCCATAACGAGTTCTAAAAGCTGTTAACCATTCATCTCCAGCCCTCATTCGTATGAGATTGTAAGCCCCCCTAAGGTCCAACTTTGTGAAGACCTTTGCAGTGCGTAATCTCTCTATTAGCTCCGGAATGAGCGGTAAGAGGGTAGCGATTTTTCTTAGTTCTTTTGTTAAGCTCCCTATAGTCGATAATTGGCCTAAGTGACAGGTCCTTTGTTTCTTACAAAAAAGATACCAGCCCCGGCCGGAGAAGTGGAAGGTCTTATAAAACCTTTTAAAAGATTTTCTTGTAGATAAAGTTTTAAATGATCTAATTCGGGTTTGGAAAGTGGGTATATATGTCCTACAGGTATAGTTGCCCCTGGCAATAGGTTGATAGGGCAGTCATACGGCCTATGTGGGGGGAGTGTTTGTGCATCAACCTTGTTAAACACGTCTTGGAAGTCAGAATAATCCTCTGGTAATGTGTTAGTGGTTGAGAGTAAAATGTTGTTGGAACCTTTATTCTGTCATTGTTATATGTTCTTGGTTTAAGTTCAAACAATAGGAGACAAGCGTTTCTAAACTCTTTAAATGTTGCTCTATTACCAGTGAATTTATCTGGCAATGAAACCTGAGGCTCAGGGAGTACTTCTATGTGTGCAGGTTTAGCTGTATAGAACTCTCTAAAGCAATCTGTCAGTACCTGGTTTTCAGTTTGTACCTCCCTGAGTGTTTGAGTGATAGTATCCATACGTTGTGTAAGGGTAGTAACCTGATTTGCTAAATCATTCACATCCATAATTGCTTATAACCTCTAGTTTAGGCTGGATAATTATATCAGTATTATTTATTTTTTCACACTTTAGAGGATTTTCTATATGCCACTAGGATGTTCCTGGTAATCAGGATATTAAATCATTTGTTATTTGTGTCAGAGGTGCTATCTTACATCAGCTGATGATAAGTTAACCCCTCTGAATTTGTTATGTGCCAAAGAGAGTTGTGGATCAGACACAAAGTCAGTTTAAACTCAGAAGGCAGGAAATAAGATTCACACATAGATGGTTTAGATATGAATCAAGGAGACAATGTCAATGCTTAGCAAAAGAAATGAAACATAACCGCTTTAGCCCTACATACAACCTGGCTGCTAGTTCCAACAGAAGAGGGTAAACGGTTCCTGCAGCGGTTGGGCTAATCCAACAGTAGAAGCGTGTCCGTGAGCAGAGATCAGACACTGAGCGTGCCTGTGTGCTGAGAGCGGTAGCGGCTCTTCCCTGAGAGTTGAGAGCGGCAACAGATGATGACGTAGGCGAGTGAGACACAGGCAACGTCTCACTCGATGTAGAGAGCAGAACTGACAGAGAGGAATGAGCGCTGCGTCAGGAAACAACGGAGGTGAGCTTGGAGCCGGATTGGCTCATAGAACACACAATGGGGTTGTGTATTGCAATTATCCAGCAATAAGGAGTGGTAGTTTAGTAAGTTAAAAAGGGTAGAGAGGATGTAAGGGGCCAATAGGAAAGAGGCAAAAGAGGATCTGACACTTTTGGAACAGGATCTGTATTTACAATCTATTGTGGTGATGAAATGTCTTGCTCAAAGAGCTTACAAAAGTGTTAATCTCAGAAAATATTACCTTAGATACTTACAGTTTAGTAATATAAAAATCCTTGAAGGACATCTGCCATCAGCGCGTATACTGCAGGCCAGATGCGCATCAGTCTGATCTGAATTTATTTCAGATCACCATTTGTCTTTTCTTCATCCAGGTCAAGAAGAACAAAAAGCTGCATCAAATGCTGCACCTTACAGTACAGTGTTTAATGAGGGTCCCAGCACCAGTAAGTTTGCAGCGTGAGGACATCTGCCATCAGCATGTATACTGTTGGCAAGATGCGCATCACTCTGATATGAATTTATTTCAGATCGCCAGCTGTCTTTTCTTCATCCGGGTCAAGCGGAACAAACAGCTGCATCAGATGCGGCACCTTACAGTACAGTGTTTAATGAGGGTCCCAGCAACAGTAAGTTTGCAACGTGAGGACATCTGCCATCAGCGTGTATACTGTTGGCAAGATGCGCATCACTCTGATATGAATTTATTTCAGATCGCCAGCTGTCTTTTCTTCATCCGGATCAAGCTGAAAAAACAGCTGTATCAGATGCAGCACCTTACAGTAGTGTTCAATGAGGGTCCCAGCACCAGTAAGTTTGCAGCGTGAGGACATCTGCCATCAGCGTGTATACTGTTGGCAAGATGCGCATCACTCTCATATGAATTTATTTCAGATCGCCAGCTGTCTTTTCTTCATCCGGGTCAAGTGGAACAAACAGCTGCATCAGATGCTGCACCTTACAGTACAGTGTTTAATGAGGGTCCCAGCAACAGTGAGTTTGCAGCATGAGGACATCTGCCATCAGCGTGAATACTTCTGTCCAGAGGCAGATCAGTCTGATCTGAATTTATTTAAGATCACCAGTTGTCTTTTCTTCATCCAGGTCAAGCAGAACAAACAGCTGCATCAGATGCAGCACCTTACAGTACAGTGTTCAATGAGGGTCCCAGCACCAGTGAGTTTGCAGCGTGAGGACATCTGCCATCAGCGCGTATACTGTTGGCCAGATGCGCATCACTCTGATCTGAATTTATTTCAGATCACCAGTTGCCTTTTCTTCATCAGGGTCAAGCAGAAGAAACAACTGCATCAGATGTGACACCTTACAGTACAGTGTTTAATGAGAGTCCCAGTACCAGTGAGTTTGCAGCGTATAAATTGCACGCCTATGCCGTGGTTTTTATATTCTAGGCCTTTACTAGAAGTACTTGCTTTAGATCATTTGCAGACTAATGATGCAGTAATTCTTACCATCCTTAAAGCTGGTTTAAAAACGTTACTGCCAGCTGCAACTCTTATATAGATATGTAGAGAAAGCACAGAATGGCATTGGTGTGTCCGACAGTTATGGCTATAATACTTATAATACTATAATATGTTTAAAATAATTATTTTAAAAATTAAAATATTTATTAAATTATATGTATTTTTAAATAAATGTGTGAAGATAATATTGATCATTATTATGTACGGTTTGTATGCTATGTTTTTTTCTCAGAATACTGGTGCCCATAGGAAGCTACAAAGTTTAAGCTATTACTTCTGTCATTTACCAGTATTATTTTACAATATACAGGTAGCCCTCAGTTTACGCCAGGGTTAGGTTCCAGAAGGAATGGTTGTAAATCGAAACCGTTGCAAATTGAAACCCAGTTTATAATGTAAGTCAATGGGAAGTGAGGGAGTTAGGTTCCAGGCCCCTCTCAAAATTGTCATAAGTAACACCTAATACATTATTTTTAAAGCTTTGAAATAAAGACTTTAAATGCTAAGCAGCATTATAAACCTAATAAAATAATAACACAACACAGAATATATAATTAAACTAAGTTAAATGAACAAAAACGTGCTAAACAGCATTATAAACCTAATAAAATAATCACACAACACAGACTTCACTTGCATTTTTTTGCAAACAGTTCTTTCTATGCATTCCAATCTGGACTGATTTATAGACAGGAAGATCTTGTTCCATTGAAATCTGCTCTATAGCTCAGGTCTGGTTAAACTGATTAATTTCAGCTTGCTTGGCTGCAACACAAGCGGACAGCTCCACCTACTGGCTATTTTAATCAATGCACTGCTTCTCAATGCTTTTCAATAGTAGTCACATGACTGGAAAAAAAGGTTGTTATTCTGAAATGGTGCAAATTGAACCGTTGTAAACCGAGGGCCACCTGTATATACATTTCACTTAGCATTATTCAGTTATTGAGTTGGGGTGATCATGGTAACACTACCTGTAGTAATTGGTGATCATACCTACAGCTCCCACCGGATTCCATTTGCATTGTGTTGGAGGTAGTCACTGTTCTTCGACCCAGCACATGTGCTGTGGTTGTAAAGCCATAGCTGTACTGTAATGTGCTAGCTGTGAAATAAAGATATTAGATAACTAATATTTACATGTCAGTGATTACTGAAGCTCAGCAGGATCAGTCTGGTAACTCTAGTAAAGTGAGCAGCAGTTATGAGGGTGGGGGCTTTGTGTTGTCAGTTGGTTTTGTGACATAACTGCTTCATCACATAAGCCACTCCCCTAAGACTGTCACCATGACAACTAGGCATCACATGATACCAAGATTGTTAGTTTAGCCTTTAGTTATATTATTAGTGTAGTTTTTAAAATAAGATGTTTAATCATGCATAATAAAACAACAACTTTGTAATATATTAATTATTTATTTTGCCCCATTTTCATGTAATTTAGCCCTGAAATTGAGTTGGAACTGCATCCTGCTGACTTTTTAGAGCTAAATCTGCATCAAATATTTTCCTAATTGGCTTTAATAGATAACAACTGCAAAACAATTAACTTTTATTATAAATCTTGAGTTTCCAGTGCTTATATGTTGGGAATATGTTGGGAATAGATTATTAAAATGACATGAAATGCTATGGTCTTGTAATATCTACAGAGTTATAGCTGAGCCTCAGGATCATGTCATGTGATTACCTCTGGGGTTACCAGCCATGCTAATTAGCATATGCAATTGTGCAGTGTAGCTCAGAAACAATAGTTGCTAGGTATGTCATTATTTAACAGTAGAGTCCTCACATTTAGAAGTATTTATGTCTGTATAAATGTTATATTAATTATAGTTGATCTGAATCATACAAATAGGGTGTCAAGTATTTAGGCAGGCTGTCCAGTACAATTTGTACTAAAATACTGGACACTTAAAGACCCCTGACAGCTAAATGCAAAGGGCCTTTTAGGCCTTTATGCATTAGAAATTTGGCTCAAAAAAGTTACAATGTGCATTTTCTATTATATGTTTTACATGCAACCATGGGGGTGTTCAATCATTGCTGGGTGTTTACTTCTGGCAGCCATGGGGGTTACATCACTACTACGTACATGTGCTACTTTTACTTGCAACCAAGGGGTGAAAAATATATGTTGTGGGATCAAGGGTGGGGCCTAAGGTTGAGCTTTTGTGGGGACATTGTGTGAACCCAGCTATGTCCCGTGTCCAGTCACCTATAGGTTGTCCGTTATTTTTATGGAGCGCAGCTGGTAACCCTAACTGTAGCCCTCTGCTTTTGAAACAGAATATACCGAAGCGGACACGCGAGGAGCAGGATGAGTAATGTAAATTAGTGCTAGGGTCAAGTTGAGCGGGTACTAATAGGAACGGAGTTCCTGCACTATTTTTGCAGGAGGAACTAAGTTCCCTCTGGACAGAGAACAAAAATGCTTCAGTAAACACTGCTGCTGCTGGTGGGAGGAGCTGGAGCACAGTCTGTTTAGAGGGATACAAAGTAACAAACAAACCTGCGCAACGGAGCGCCCTTGGGGTAATTAGATGATTCTTAAATGGTGTGAGTTAGGCACAAAAATAGAGAGAGGGTATAAAGTTAATTTCCACAGTGGGATAACTCTATCTTTTATAGTAGATTCCAGACGGCAGCCATAGTTCCCTGTGTGTCTGCACACACACCCATGATCACAGGAAATCCAGAGAGGGAACAAAAAAATAGCGCTCCAAGCCCAGAAAAAAGTTAAAAGTTCAGCTTTATTCCAACATGATTAAAAAAATGCAAAATATGTAAAAAGTGGTCAGCACAGTTGTGCAAAATACAAGTAAAAGAACAGGTGCAAAAAACAGCAAACGTTTCGTGCTTTCACGCACTTGATCTGTGAGAATAAAAGGAGAATAGAACAGGTGCATCAATTAGCAGTGATCAAGTGCGTGAAGCACGAAACGTTTGCTGTTTTTTTGCACCCTGTTCACCTGTTCTTTTACTTGTATTCTGAACAACTGTGCTGACCACTTTTACATATTTTGCAATGTTTTTAATCATGTTGGAATAAAGCTGAACTTTTAACTTTTTTCTGGGCTTGGAGCGCTGTTTTTTTGTTACCTCTCTGGATTTCCTGTTTAGAGGGATAGTGAGATCCTCTGGTAATGGGCAGTAACACTTCCTACAACACACTAAATGCAAGCCTGTCAGTGGTCCTGCTGTGTGATCACCCTGCACTGTGTGAAACACATGGTTCTTACATTTGTGTGGCTTGCTCTTGACACATAACAGGTCCGATAAAACTAACCTTACTTACAAAACATACCTTGTAAATCCTGTAATAAATTAAGGGTGCAGGTTTTACAAACGTGTTTTCTTACAGGATCTGCAAGATGAGGTTTTAAAATTATGTTAGTTTTTAATGGGGTCGGTTTTATGCCCCTTTAACCTTACAAAAACTAGATCTTACCAAATGTATCCTTCTATAAAGAGTTCCTAACGTTATAGACTTTGAATATACAAAATAGATTATGTCACTTTTACATTTTCATTTCAAATGACACCACGGGTACTTTATATTTTATTTTTTTCACTACTTACATTGTTATTAGTGTAAGAAATAAGACATTAAAAAAAAATCACAAAAACGTGTATTGAATAGTACATGTACATTTGGATTCTGACTAACAAAACAAATGGCCAATTTTCCAGTGTTTTTGGCATTTATTTGAAAAACGAAATGTGTGGCCACTTTAAGGAATAAACTACCAAATTAATGAAGGCGACACCAAAATGTAGCTGATCCGTTCAGGCAGTTATTACTCTAAACATTGGAATGGCTATTTCTGCTTGTGAAGAAGTCCCAACGTTGTTACTGATATGTTTTGGTTCTAATATGGATTTGTGAAATGTGAATAGAGAACGCCTAACGCCTCCACCGGCCGTTAACCAATCATGAAGTGTCCCATTGGGATCATTCTGCAAAAATACTGTGACCACGCAGCTTTTATCAACGTTATGATTCACTGCGCCATCAAGTTACACACTATAAAGTTCATTAAACGTCACATGATGCTGGGTGTCACCCATCTACATCCAAGATGGCGTCCCCCTTGAGGGCATTGATATTGGGGAGTCGCGCTGCGAGCTGCTTACGGACTCTGGTGTTTTGTCGGGAATATGTTACACTCACTGCCCGAAAGGGTGAGATCGGGGTATGGGGATAGAATATAAATTGGATTTAAATTCAATTCAATAGAAGTCGTGAGGAAGTAACGTTATCCATATGCCCTTATCATGTCTACCCATCGGCTGCAAAATAGCATTTTCACATGAGCACTCTGTTACAACCGAGTAGACGTAAACGTTTAGTGTGTAACCTACTATTGTGTGTACTGTTAATACTGCATCCTTCACTGGGGATAGTATTTTACGTTGAAGGTTAAATGTTCAAGCATCATCATAAACATCTGTGTATGTGTAATGCTGTTTCAGAACTGCGATTAACCCTTTTGCATGAGGTTAACACGCTTATGTGCCAGCACTAGTGCAATAATAAAGTGCCCTCGCATATTTTATGTCCCTTTTTAAAAAAAATAAATATTTATTTAGAATAATTTGCATTAAATGTTTAACATGCTTTGTTTTTATACATGATCGTTAATGTGTACATTCGTTCATTTGTCTCTGTAGAAGTTATTTCACTTAAAGGGACAGTCATTCAGAAAGATAATCCCTTTATTACCAATTCCCCAGTTTTGCACACCCAACACATTTTACCTCTGTGTATCTAAGGCTCTGCAGACTGCCCCCCTTATTTCAGTTTGTTTTTTACAGATTTGTATTTTAGCCAATCAGTGCTGACATAATACTCCACAAGAGTGATCACAATGTTATCTATCCATTGTTTTCTACAGAATTTTTTTTTCCAGCTGAGTGGCATTATGAAGTAGCTGGTGGGGGCAGTGTAATATTTTCTAATATTATTATATAATGATAATTTGTGCAATGAAAATTGAACATTTTTGTCTAGCTGTGAAAAACTCAAAATGCACCAATATAAGAGGCGGCATTCAAGGGCTTAGAAATTAGCATATGGTTTAGCTTTCAACAAATAATACAAAAAAAACAAAGCATATTTGATAATAGAAGTAAATTGGAAAGTAGTTATGGTTGCCACCTCAACCATGTTTTCCAGGATGCTTATGAGTTACACATGCTGCAGGCAGGGCGTGCAGGATGGAACATGTATTGTGTTTTTGGACAACACTATTCATATTCCTCCCTGCACACCCTGCAGAATGTGTAACTTATAAGTGTTCTGTATTTTCAGGGAAGGGTGGCAACCCTAAAAGTAGTTTAAAATTGCATTCCCTATCTGTCTCATGGAAAGTTTAATTTTTGATTTAACCTTTTTAATTCTTTCATTATAGAGCAGGGCTTATGAAACCCAGACACTAAGGGGAGCCAATGATGTCCTAAAATTAGGCCCTGGTTAAGAATCCGTAAGACACCTGTGGGTGCTGGCCACCACTAGCCACACCTAACATCTTGGTGCAGCTAGATCCTTTCTAGGCCTTGCAGTTGTGAATTACAAATACAACTTTTGTTGGGTTACTATATAAGTTATGTGAGTGTAATAAATATAAAATGTACATGTGCACAAGCATATGTATCTGCATGCACATATGTTTATCAATCAATATAATACATACTATAGGCTCTCCAAAAATGTCTGGCTCCTTAAATTTGTCGATCCCTCTTCTAGAGATCATATTGTCAAATGTAGTCTTTATTATTTATATGTTATATATATATATATATATATATATATATATATTATATATATATATATATTTTATCTGTCATCCTTTCGGTTTTATAGTTCCATATAAATAACACTAATTTGGTGATAAAATAAACTTTTCTATTGCTGTGTTTTGTTTTTTTATGATATTGTGATACACTAAAATTCTTTTACAATCCTCTTTACAGATATCTCCTTTATACTTGATGAAAAAACTGCTCACAGTAGCTTGGACCTTTTCAAACAGGAAACAGGGGTCCTATATCGCATGCTAGGCGTTGATCCTTCAAAGGTTCCCCAGAATCCTGAACGTTTCGAGAGTGGGCTGTAGTGTTGGGCGATACATCTGTCACTAATGGCCGTCATTACTGGGAAGTGACAGTAAAGCGTTCCAGTGAGTTTCGAATAGGTGTTGCTGATGCTGATATGTCTAGAGATGAGTGCATTGGTGTAAATACCCGTTCATGGGTCTATGGTTACAGTCATAAAAAGTGGCAGGCCATGCAGGCTAATAAAATAATTCCTATCAGTAATATCGGCAATCCAGCAAAAGTTGGGTTGCTTCTTGATTATGAGGGTGGCAAACTCAGTCTCGTGGATGCAGAGAAGGGTTCACTTGTCCATACTCTTAATGCAAGCTTTCGGGGTCCTGTTGTGCCTGCATTTGCTTTGTGGGATGGAGAACTTTTGACTCACTCAGGCCTGAATATTCCTGAACATCCTTAAAATAACATAAGACGTGCCATCAAGTGCCTCTTCAGCAGCCGTGATTGTCTTCTGGCAATGTGTGATTAAAACTTTTTTTCTACATATAAAAGGACATATTGCTTCAAGTGATGGTAAAGCAGTGTGTTGCTTTATGATGTGCTGGTCCCTAGAATGACACTGTATAGATTTATCACAGGAAGATGCCAAAGAAACAGGATTGGCTTTAATCTCTATTTCCATTTATATTTATATGTGCTAAAATATAGAGCTGTTGTAACTAAAAACTGATTTGGCAATTTTTTTTGGAATTTTGTTTTTTGGAACTATTTTCAAGTTTACTGGGCTAAATGTTCTATCAACACCTTAAAGTGACGGTAAATGTTCATGAATGAGTGCCTGTTTTTTTAAAAATGCTATTAAAAACAGGGGCACTTTCATTTATGAACGTTTACATTGCAGCAGTTTTGTTAAAATACCTTTTTTCTTCTTCCAAGCCGGACCAGCGATCCCCTGCCCGCTTCTTCCTACTGCAATGACGAAACCGGCTTTCTCCAATCACGGCATGGCCTCAGGAAATGTTTGCTCTGGGGAGAAAGCCATGATTGGAGGAAACTTGATTTGTTTGCCGCTGATCCGGCCTGGAAGAGAAAAAGGTAAGTATTTTAACAAAACCGCTGCAATTTAAACTTTCAAGAATGAAAGTGCCTCTGTTTTTAATAGTATTTTTAAAAAAGGGGCACTCATTCATGAAAATTTACCTTCACTTTATTTGCCCACCATTCCAGTTCTAAAAAACAGCCCCTAATTATGCATCATAAAGCGATTATACAGAAGATTGGAGTGTGCTGTTTGAAAAAGTTGCAGCTGTTTTTAAATCTTCATACTAAGCATGCTGACATTATGAAATCCTTTAAACTGTTATGTTCATTTTGTATCAGTAAGCATACAACATTCATGTTTGTTCCGTAACTGGTAATGGGACGATATAATCTATTCCTTTGTAAATGGGCAGGGGGCTGTCTCTGTAAGCTTTTGCAGTATACTGGTTATATAAAATAAATAATGCATTTAAAAAAAAAAAAGCCTTTAAGAACATGACTGTGTGATTATGATTTTATTTACATTTATAATCTCAAAGATATTAAGATCCAGAACTGGAATTTTAGGATCTATGGCTCCGTTTTGATTGACTTGTAAAGCTCTGGTTTGCTGTATTACGTTTTATTAATAGCTGAAACATTTTAATTACTTGTTTTATTGTAAAAATAATAGTCCTCTCAAAGGAATTTAAACATTACAACCAATATCCTTTAATTATTTTGTCCCCTTTTGCTGTACTATAACTTCAAGAATTTTTGGTTTATAAAATTCTACTGAGTTCCTATGAAGTCTGTGCTGCCATGTTTGAATTTAAAGGGACAGTCTACACCAGAATCTTTGTTTTAAAAGATAGATAATTAATTTATTACCCATTCACTAGTTTTGCATAACCAACTGTGATTATCTTGTATCTAAGCCTCTGCAAACTGCCCCCTTATTTCAGTTTTGACAGATTTGCATTTTAGCCAATCAGTGCTTACTCCCAGGTAACTTCATGTGTGTGAGCACAGTGTTATCTATAAGACACACATGAACTAACACACTCTAGTGGTGAAAAACTGTCAAAATGCATTCATATAAGAGGTGGCCTTCAATTCTAACAAATTAGCATTTGAACCTCCTAGGTTTAGCTTTCAACTAAGAATACCAAGAGAGAAAAAGCAAAATTGGTGATAAAGTAAATTGGAAAGTTGTTTAAAATTACATGCCCTATCTGAATCATGAAAGTTTATTTTGGACTAGACTGTCCCTTTAAGTTAAATATCCCATTAAAGGGAAACTGTAGTCAAATATACACTCGTGTTGTAACAATAGTATACCTTTCAATCAAACGTTTTTCAATGTACAACCTGTTTGAAATATTTAGCGTTTTTAATATATCTGTAGGTGAATTATTACCTTTTTCCAAACCCACTGATTTCTTAGCCGTTACTGTATTCCAATCCTGGAGGACAACTCCAGTTGGAAGATGGCGACTACCTAACGCAATGCGCATGCGCGATTTACTGCAACGTCATCTCCTACATCACTGTCTTATGGGGAAGAAGACACGCTCTATCAACCAGAAAAGTATGCTGCGCAGTTAACGTAAGTATCTGGCGTGTGAGCGCTTCGAGAATCGCCCTAGATTTAACGAGCAAGAAGAAATATACACTGTTACACAAAATGCAATATACAGTATATTTCTATTGTTTTTTAATTTGTTGCGGTCTAATTATGGAATATATAATAGAATCTCCCTATGATGGACGAGCAAAATATGATTATTACAAATCATATATTGATTTTAATTGCTGATTTGTAAAATTGGATATTTAAATAACAGTGTTTAAAAGATTTGGATTATTATACAGATTCACTATTAATAAGATTCATATATAAATCAATGCAATTGAAGTTTTCTGCTCTTATTAATAGAATATAATATATATATATATATATAAAACATAAATGCATATATTTAATTTTTATAAGATTAACATTTACAGTGCAGAGTAATATATAATATAGTGTTTAAATATTCAAAGTGGATATTGCAGATAGCGATGCAATACTGGACCGCTCTCATTGAAATACATTTGACAGTAGAATGGCTGGAATACCGATCGCATAGATTGAAATTTAATGTGCGCATGCGTTATTTTCAGTCTGCTGTCGGTCATGTCAGCTTCTGTGCCGCAATATGCGCATGCGAGACTAATATAAAACGATTGCGCTTGCGTTGAATGACGAAAATATATTATAATTGCATGCAAATACTGGCCATCCGATTGGCAAGTATGTTATTCCTTAGACGGCCCACATTTTAGGGCTGGATAATGTGATGTCATTGAGAGAAACTAAAACGTTATTTTTCTGCAAAAGGGAGCTTCGTTTTTGAAATAAAAAGGTACATTAAATTTCTATGATAATTGCTATGTTAAATGTATAGTCGGTTTTGCATATTAAAACAAAAAGTTAGTTATCCTTTAAACGTTCATGTATCAAATTCATTAGTATATTCTATTCTTCTAGAAAAGCATATAAAATTTACAATTAAAATATATTAGATTGTTTGTTGATAAGCTATTAGAAAAGCTTTTCTAAAGGATTAGAATATATCCCCACAGTTTACTGCCCTGACTGTCAAATGAAAAGGTCACTATAAATTGTTAGTATCTTTTTATAGCGGTGCCAGCTGTCCAACAAATCCTGCTTTTGTTAACTCAAGCACTGCTAGAGGTGTCTGAATTCATGAAATGCTGCTAGAATTTGCCACCTGTAGCATTTTAGGGCATAAACTATTGTCTATCTGCAATATAGTTATATGAAATAAATTAGTCAACAAAGGGGAATTAAACACTTTAAGACTGTAATATATAATGTTTAATTATGTGTAGTTAAAAATCTGTTTCAATAAAGTAATGATCCCCCTCTGTTGTAACTTGGGTATCTCATACCCCTGGGGGGGGGGGGGTAGTTATAATTGATAACTGAGCTGATAAAATAACTCTCACAAGAGCCCTTTAATACACTGTTTTTCAAACCTTTCCTCGGGCCTCCCTAACAGGCCACATTATGAGGATATCTGAACTAGAACACAGGTTAAACAATCGGCTGATTAGTAAACATGGGTATTTTACCTACTCTCACCCAAGGTCATTTTGAAAATCTGGCCTGTTGAGGAGGCCCGAGGAGAGGTTTGAAAACCAGTGCTTTAACAGTACCATATTCCACACAGCCATTGCTTGCACAATTTAGTGACTTTTTTTTTTAATTATTATTTTAAGCTGACTGTTATGGTACTCATCAGAAGAGAAAGTAACTTAATACATCTACATTAATATAACTCTTACTGTGGGTTCAGGGCATTATTACTGACGGCTCAAGTAGCAGATGCTTTCTGCAGTGTAAGTAGCAGCCGTCCCCCAAGCACTGCTTTTTACCCTCTCTGCCGGTGGACATATAACACCCTGAACACGGTAATTTGGGGTGACTGACTGGCCCTTTATGTGAGCAAGAGAAGAGTGGCTTGTGTAATGATACATCTAGGCAGCGGACACTACGTTTGCCACAAAGCTGGGTAGACATATTTCCAAGCTGGTAACCTTGTGCACTCTCAGCCTTGTACACAGAGTCCAGAGTAGTGGAAGAGAACACTGAATTGTGCTTATCAAATCTAAAAGTTTACATGGCAGCATTAAATATTAGTGTTGGAGATAGTAAAAACATTCAGCTTTACTAGTTATGGAAATGCTTCATGAACTTAATCTTACATAGGTGTTAGAAACCTTCAGATTGGTTAATGGCTTTAATAAAGCTGAGGATGAAACTTTTTTCTCAAAAATAACAGAACAAGGGTTTATGATCTGAAGATGGAGGGTAGCTAGTTCAGGAGTAAATTGTGTAAGTTCATCTTTACAGAAAGGTTGATTTATGGAGCAGACTTCCAAAGAGATTTCAAAATAGAATAAAAATATTTCCCAATTTGGGCATTTTAATTTTCATAGAACAATAATTTCCAACATTTTTAAAAGGTGTCACAATATTTTTGTTAATAAAAAAAGGTATCTTATTGCTTTAGAAATACAATCTTATATACACCATCAGTGATACAGGATCCTCTTGGCAATTGGGGGAGTAAGCCAGTTGAGTATTAATGGGGCAGGTCTTAAGACAACTTCGGTGTCCACATGAATGAGACACTCAATATACAGGCATACCTCAGACTTATTGCAGGTTCTGTTCCAGACCACTACAATAAAGCGAGTCACAAATATTTTGTTTTCCCAGTGTTTTTGTGTGTATATATATATATATATATATATATACAGTATATGTATGTTGGTGTGTATTTTATAAATATATATATATATATATATTGTTGTGTGTATGTGTGTGTGTGTATATATATATTATATATATATATATATATATATATATATATGTATGTAGGGGTATGTGTGTGTGTATTTTTTATATATATATATGCATGTATGTGTGTATATATATATATATATATATATATATATATATTGGTGTTGTATATGTATGTATGTATGTTGGGGTGTATATATGTATGTATGTTGGGGGGTGTATTTTATAAATATATGTGTGTGTATATATATATATATATATATATATATATATATATATATATATATATATATATATATATAATGTATGTATTTGGGGGGGGGTGTATTTTATAAATATATATATATGTTGAAAACATGGCACTGATAGACTTGGTCAACACAGCGTTGCTACAAACCTTCAATTTGTGATTTTTTTTTTTAAATTTAAAATATCTGTGAAACGCAATAAGCAAAGCATAATAAAATGAAGTACGCCTGTACTACAAATGTGGAGAGATACAAAAGAAGAGCAGACACACAGACAAATGCATTACTATCAGAAAACCATTAGCTTTATACCATTGTATTGAGTGGCATGCAGTTTTAGTGTATAAATTGCAGAGATATTTAGGAGCGATATGATTTAATCTTTCGTGACCCAGAACATGCCATTTTAAACAACTTTTTAATTTACTTCTATTACAAAATCATTGACATCATTTGTTGAAAAGGGGGAATGTAAACTCAGGAGCATGCTTAAAGGGACATAAAACAAGTTGGGATAGAGACAAAATATAATATGTACTTTAATTACTTTACCTGCAAATTTATACTGCAGTGCCTCGCCATTAATCCTTTCTTTTTAGTTTCTGAATTTTAAAGCTCTAACTCTCCCCACACATTTCCTACTATGGCTGTATCTATTGTTATTTTGGTGCAATGCAAACGTGCATAGGGATTATCTGCTGGAGCATGCCTAGAAGCTGTGAACTCAGTTGAAACACAATGCCTGTGTCGAAAACACTAAGTGGGGGGGGGGGGGGGGGGTTGGCTGCTCCATGCTGCTTAGCTATGTAATTCATTTTGCTTATTTTTGAAAATTATTTTAAAATACTTGCCAGCAATTTTTAAACAATTTGTTTATGCAACTTATTTTTAATTAAAGGGACAGTCAAGTCCAAAAAAAACTTTCATGATTCAAATATGGCATGTCATTTTAAACAACTTTCCAATGTACTTTTATCACCAATTTTGCTTTGTTCTCTTGGTTTTCTTTGTTGAAAACATGCACGTGAATTTACCATGGAGTCAGCTCTGATTGGCTAAATTGCAAGTCTGTCAAAAGAACTGAAAAAAGGGGGCAGTCTGCTGAGGCTTAGATGCAAGGTAATTACAGAGGTAAAACGTGTATAATTTTAACTGTGTTGGTTATGCAAAACTGGGAAATTGGTAATTAAGGATATTTTGAATATGCAGAGATCTTAACCTGTCTTATGTCCCTTTAAGTATGGAGCAATATATGGCAGTAGTTTTGCAAAAATGATCAATTTGCAAGAGCACTAGATGGCAGCACTATTTCCTGCCATGTAGTTTTCAAGACACCTACCTAGGTATCTCTTTAACAAGGAGTACCACGAGAATGAAGCAAATTTGATAATATAAATACATTGGAAACAAATCTTAATTGTATGCTCTGTCACAAAATAACATTTTTGGGTTTAATATCCTTTTAAAGTGAAAGGTAAAAGGCATTATTTGCACATTGTTCCCTTTATATGGAGAATGAACATTATGATATGCAATAATCAGAGCAATTAATGGGGGCGTGAGATTAACCCTTCTTTTATCCTCAATGTGGTGTAATTTGGGGCTCTGTTTAGGGAAAATATGTCAAAGTTGCATTTTCTGTGTTTGATAAGATTGTGTGTCGCTTTTGATGATGATTCTAATGTTCACAAGATCACATGATTTCCTTATGCGCTAGTCATTATTATTTATTATTATTATCAGTTATTTGAGTGCCAACAGATTCCGCAGCTCTATAAAAAACATAGGTGGTATACAAGGAAACCTTTATAGGGATCAAATGGGTAGAGGGCCCTGCCAAGAGTCGCACTGTTGTAGTCCGCTCTTAAGAAGGTGATCTACAAACAGATGGGCTCTTAGGCTTACATGCTAAGGGTGTTCAAGGGGATAGCAATGGAGGAGAGGAACTGGTATAAAGAAAGGTTAGTGTAGGTTGTATGCATCCCTGAACAGTAGAGTCTCTAGGGAGCGCTTGAAGCTTTCAAAACTAGGCAGAGAGTTTTGTGGAGCGAGGCAGAGAGTTCCACAAGATGGGAGCCAGTCTGGAGAAGTCCTGTCGGGAATATGAGGAGGTAACAAGAGGAGGAGACTAGGAGGTCATGAGCAGAGCGAAGGGGACGGAAGGGAGAGTATCTGGAGACAAGGTCTGAGATATAGGGGGGAGCAGTGCAATTGAGGGCCTTGTATGTCAGTTAGAATTTTGTGTTTAATCCTGGAGGCAAGAGGAAGCCAGTGAAAGGATTGGCAGAGAGGTGCAGCAGATGAAGAGCGACGTGTAAGGAAGATGAGCCTCGCAGAGGCATTCATTATGGACTGTGTTAGGAACTAGGCGGCAGCTAGGGAGACCAGAGAGGACAGAATTGCAGTAGTCAAGGTGGGAAAGGATAAGAGGGTGGATTAAAATCTTAGTTGTGTCTTGTGTAAGGCAATGTCTAATTTTAGAGATGTTTTTAAGGTGGAAGTGGCAAAATTTTGCCAAGGACTGAATGTGAGGAGTGAAAGAAAGATCTGAGTCAAATGTGACCCCAAGACATCGGGCAAGCGGGGTATGTGTAATGATGCAGTTGTCGACAGTTATAGAGAGATTAGTGGTGAAGATTTTGGAAGAAGGGGGGAAAATAAGGAGCTTAGTTATGGAGAGATTTAGCTTAAGGTAGTGAGAGGACATCCAGGAAGAGATGTGAGAAAGACAGTTAGTGACACGGGTTAGCAAGGAAGGAGATAGGTCTGGTTCAGAGAAGAAGATTTGGGTGTCGTCGGTATACAAATGATATTGGAACCCGTGGGACTTTATTAGGGAACCTAATGATGACGTGTAGATTGAGAAGAGAAGGGAACCGAGGACAGAGCCTTGCGGTACCCCAACAGAAAGTAGTGGCGGGCAGAGGAAGCCCCAGAAAAGGCTACACTAAAGCTATGGTTAGACAGGTAGGAAGAGAACCACAAGAGGGCTGTGTAAAAATGCAGAAGGATTGGAGGGTTTGGAGCAAAAGAGGGTGATCAACAGTATCAAAGGCTGTGGACAGATCAAGGAGGATAAGCAGAGAGAAGTGGCCTTTTGATTTTGCTGTAAGTAGGTCATTGATAACCTTAACGATTGCTGTGTCTGTGGAGTGATGGGGATTAAATCTAGATTGCAGTGGGTCAAGGAGGGAGTTTAATGTAAGGAAATGGGAAATTCGTACATATACTAGCCTTTCAATAAGCTTTGAGGCAAGAGGGAGTAGGGAAATAGGGCAGTAGTTGGATGACAAGGTTGGATCGAGAGAAGGTTTTTTTGAGGATAGGTGTGACCAGTGCATGTTTCAGAGATGAGGGAAATATACTGGTGCTGAGGGAGAGGTTGAAAATGTGTGTTAGTATAGGGGTAAGGGTAGAAGAGAGGGAGGGGAGTAGCTGTGAGGGGATAGGGTGAAGGGGACAGGTAGTGAGGTGAGAGCACAGTATAAGTGCAGAAACTTCTTCCTCAGTAACAGGGGAGAAAGAGCTGAATTTATGGCTATGTGGGTTGTAATTGATTGTGAGCATTTGAGGGGGTGAGAGAATGGAAGTATGAGAGCTGATTTAGTTTCTGATGAGTCGATTTTGTTATTGAAGTGGCTGGCAAAATCTTGAGCTGAGAGAGAAGTTGTATTAGGAGGTGGGGGTGGGTGAAGAAGAGTATTGAAATTGGAGAACAGACGTTTTGGGTTTGAAGAAAGAGTAGAGGTAAGAGTAGAGAAGTAATGTTGCTTATAAAGATTAAGGGCAGGAGTTCCGTTTGAGGAGGGGCCTTGCACACACCTGTGCAAGCACCTGTGAACAGAGCACCTGTGAACAGAGCACCCGACAGTAGCGGGTGAATACAAGCCATCTTATCCCTCCACGCCAAGACTCTTGTGCCGAGTAACTACACACTTGAGCTAAGAGACACAGTGGCGAGTCGGAAGCTCATTAGCCGTTGAAGTGGGCCAAGTCGCTAAGGCCTGGAAAATCCCTGTGCATAAACTGACCTCCACTTTGGGGAGACTGCTGACACTCTGGACGGTAAAGGAGGGCAGCCCAAGAGCAGGCGGAGCCAGCAAGATGGTCAGAGAGATGCCGATATCTGACTAGAAAGAAACCTGCACGAGCAGTATGGTGGTTCCAGAGCGGAACATAGTAAAGAGCGAGGTCTCAGGTTTTCTCTGGTGCTAAGTCCGGGAGGGGTGCATGTGAAGCAGAGCATTACCTACAGCCGGCGAGACGACGTGAACAGTCCCAGCAGAGCGGGTGAGTGAACGCTTGGAGCCGCCTCCGCGAAAAGTGGAGGTGGGACACATAGGGGACAAAAGTTTACTGCGCTGAACAGTTTGAAGCGACGCTTGCCCCGGCAGAGAACTGTTGCTGCTTTGTCTGAAAGCCGGAGATTGGAACCGGGGTGAGTCTGTATTTAAAGCGTGTTTCCCTCTATTGTAGTCCCACTGAAACGGTGAAATTAGCAGCCTCACCTGAGTAGAACTGTTTCTTTTCTGCTGGTCTGAAAGTGTATAACTAACAAGGGTGGGCGCTGTCTCTGCATGGTTGGGCGTCTGTAAAGAGAGAGGTTAAACCTGGGCAGACTTAAAGCACTACCCTGGAGCCGTTAGTCTGAGGAAGCTGGCAAGTTTCTGATGGAAGAGGCATGCACCCCCCTTAGATATTCAACAAGAAAATGCTTTCTGTGAACTGCTGATCTGGCGAAGCAGGGACACAAGCGCTGTATTAAGTCCTGGTAAAACAGCTGTGACTAAATACTCTCCGAGAATAGAATATAAGGTCTTATATTAGGCAGATAGCAACTGAGCCTAAGGAAGTTAAAGCGGAGAAGACAAAGCACAGGAGAAGGATCTCAAGTTAAGCTGGGACGATACAGGGAGACCCCCTAAACTAAATAGACTATTGCTATAAACTAGACTGGTTCGAGTGGCCTCTTTACTACGGTCTGGGAACTTTGGACTGAATTTGATTGAATTTTTTTTTTTTTTTTTTTAATATAGAAGCCTGGTTTTCTGCTGCATATTGTGTTCTCTCCCCTTCTCTTTCTCCCTTTTCTCTTTTCTTCTCTTTTTTTTCTCCCCCCCTTATTGCCCTTTTTTTAGAGCTGCAACAATAATAGATAGCTGTCGATAATAATTTAGGGTTGTGGTGGCACTACACTTTGACTGTTTACACTAGGAATAAGGAGTTTGTAACTGGAAGAACGACACAGAATCAAGGTGTAATTTAAAGCACTGTTAGATATTTAGACACAAGATATACTTATTTCAGAAGTGCTGCGCTGTTGACAGCAGCACACATACAATATACTAGGAAATTCACAAGTTAAGAGAGACACTTTTATCACTGTATGTGTTTATTTGTATGTAGAGATATAGATATATACAGGTCTGTGTATAGGTTTACATACATATACATTTAACACTTGGTCCATTGGTTTTTTTTTCTTCACATGATTGTTGTTTCACTGTTTTATAGAGGAGTTGGCGGGGTGCCTTTTTTTTTTTTTTTTTTTTTTTTTTTTTTGTTTGTTTGTTTTTTTCACTACACTGTATTTCTTGATTGCATTTTATGGAAAGGTTTGTCACTCAGGGTAAAAATAGATCGCCAGCTATGCCGGCAAAGCAAAGGGAAAAAAAGGCTAAGAGCAGCGAGATGGAGAATAGTCTAGAGATCCAATCTCCAGTTTCTTTAAATGCAGATAAACAAATCTTGATCAACCAGATCGCAGACCTGATTATTCCTCAATTCAATATACTTAAAGCTGAAATTTCAGATCTGGCTGGAGAAGTAAGACAATTTTCAACACGCTTTGCTGAAGTAGAATCTAGGGTCTCTGATCTGGAAGACCAAGCTGGGGTACAAGATACAATTATTCAAAAACAAGGGGAGCTAATTAAAGCGT
Organism: Bombina bombina; assembly: GCF_027579735.1. Lineage (NCBI taxonomy): Eukaryota > Metazoa > Chordata > Amphibia > Anura > Bombinatoridae > Bombina > Bombina bombina. The sequence continues at coordinate 997,014,385 of NC_069501.1, forward strand.
TACATTCACGGTTGGAGGATTTAGAAGACCGTTCACGCAGAAATAATGTTAGAATCATAGGTCTCTCTGAATCGATTGAACAACAAGACTTAGTTAATTTTGCGGCAGTGGTATTACCCCAACTGCTGGGCATCCAAAATGCTGAGAAGCCATTCATAGTTGAAAGAGCCCATAGGTTGGGGGTGGCACGTTCTAACACAGATGGTATTACTAAACCCAGGCCAGTTTTGGTTAAATATTTATGTTTTCAAGACAAGATTACACTGATGAGTCATTTCAGGAAATCTAATGCTTTGATTTATGGTCAAGATAAAATCATGTTGTTTCAAGACTTTTCGGTAGAAACATCACTTAAAAGGAGAGAGATGGCCCCATATTGTTCGATGCTCTTTAAGAAAGGCATTCAGGCAAGAATGTTATATCCTGCAAAAATAGTTGTAAACGTAAAGGGCGAAAGCTATACTTTAAATAATCCACACGAAGCTAAAGAGTTCATAAAATCACTAACCTAGATTGAGTGGTAGGTCAAGAAAAGGTCCCAGATATTAGACATATATGTCCATAATGGGGTTTTTGATGTTTTTCCTTTTTAGGGGCGCTGTTGTGTTTTTTTTTTTTTTTTTTTTTTTTTTCTCCCTCCCTTTCCTTCCTGTTCACCGACATTATGTTAAAGTTCGTTGCTTCAAATAAATGTTGAATTTTCTTTCTTGGAATGTGGGGGGGAATAACCTCCCCACCCAAAAGAAGTATTATTTTTAAAACAACTTAAACAACATCATCCTGATGTGGTTTTTTTACAAGAAACACATCTCAAGAGTAAAGAGATCCCTAAATTGCAATGTAAATGGGTTGGAAAAGTAATTGCTACTCCCGTTTCAGCGCGTAAGAGAGGAGTGGCCCTCCTTTTTTCTAAAAACTTGACATATACGATCCTGTCGCAGGAACTTGATTTAAACGGTAGATTTCTCATTGTTAAGATAGAACACAGGGGGGCAATATATGTACTGTGTAACATATACGCCCCGAACGTCATAGATACCAAATTCTGGGACGGCTTATATATTAAACTCTTTCCATATATAAATCAAAATCTAATTATAGCAGGAGACTTCAATATGACTATATGCCCTTATCTAGACAGAAGTAAATCAGGCACAAACATGCAAGAGAGAAACAGGGAGAGAAAAGTTTTTAGGAATTTTATGAACAAACTAAACCTTCACGACATCTGGAGAATAAATAACCCAGATGTAAAAGCATTTTCTTGCGAATCTAAAGTATATAAGAGTTTTTCCCGTATCGATCTTTTTTTGATATCAGATAGCATGGTTAAGTTAGATCTAAAACCCACCATTCAAGATATAGTAATTTCAGACCACGCTATAATTAGCCTAGAAGTGGAAGAGGTCAAGAAACTAGCCGAGCAAAACTTTTTTTCCTTCCCCAAATATCTTATACAGGATAATGAATTTAGGAATTTTTTAAAGCAAGCATGGATAGAGTATGCAGGGTTTAATAGGGGATTCATAGACAAAATAGAAATATTTTGGGAAGCAGCGAAGGCGGTTCTTCGCGGAAAGATCAGAGCATACATGATTAAATGGAAGAAAAAAACCTCTGCTAGAAACCTCCAATTGACCAACCAAGTAAGGAATGCATATAAAACATACATTTCTAACCACTCCGCCAATGCGTGGGATAATTATAAGAAAGCCAAAGCTGAGAGGGATACCTTCCTTAAACAGAAGGGACAAAGGGAAGATCTCAAAGCAAAAGCCTTTTTTAAGAGTCATCACGGGAGGTCGGCTAAACTTCTGGCTAAAATCATTAAAGCAGGGAAAGGGAGAGACAATATCCCATGTATAACCAAGAATAATAAAAGGCATACAACACCACTTGAGATCAGGGAGGCTCTATATGAATATTACCAAGAGCTTTATTCAGCTCAAAAAACAGAAGATAGGGCTAAGGAGGCATTTTGGAGCAAAATCACTTTACCTAAAGTATCTCTGGAACAATTACAAGAACTGAACCAGCCAATTTTGATAGAAGAAGTGGTGACGGCTATAGAGAAATTAAAAATGAATAAAGCCCCCGGGCCAGATCAATTACCAACCGAATTCTACAAAATACTGATAGATAATATTCCGGAAACATTAGTAAAATTATTTAATAAATACTATACTAATAACAGAATGGATTCACTATACTTTACCACATCGGTCGTGACCCTTATTCCCAAAAAAGACAAGGATTTAGAGCTCCCAGGCTCCTATCGCCCTATTTCGTTATTGAATAACGATTACAAACTTCTTACTCATATAGTGGCAGACAGACTGAAAAAGTGTATGAATAATCTAATTCATATAGACCAGACAGGTTTTATGACAGGTAGAAGCGTAACTAAAAACATACGCAAAGCATTGTTAACAATAGACCATTTTTGGAATAGAGTGCAAGATGGCGGTAAGGCTCCCAAAGTAGATTTGGCGCTATTGACGCTTGATGCGGAGAAAGCCTTCGATTCAATAGAATGGAACCACCTATTTACTACCTTAAAGCATTTTGGCTTAACAGGGGGCTTTTTAAACTTTATAAAACTATTATATAATAACCCTTGCTCCTATCTACTAATTAATGGGTGTCTTTCTTCAAAAATAACGTTAGCGAGAGGAACTAGACAGGGGTGTCCTCTGTCGCCACTTCTCTTCAATCTTTCAATTGAACCTCTCGCGACCCGTTTGAAACAAGAATTGGAAGGCATCTCTTTGGGGGACACCAAACTCACTCTATCGTTATATGCGGATGATCTCCTATTATTTCTATCGAAAACTAAAGATAGTATACCCACTCTCTTGGGGATAATAAAGGAGTTCAGCCTGTTTTCTGGTTACAAGGTTAATCAAAACAAATCAGAATTGTTATGGATTTATAAGAGGAAAGACAGTTTAAGGGATTTTCCCTTTCAGATAGTAGATCATATTAAGTATTTAGGGATTTATTTGTCTGGCAACCCCAAAAAATGGTATGCACTTAACTATACAAAATTTTTTGGGGAAGCCACGTCCATGGTAGATAAGTGGAAGTCACTTCCAATTTCTTTGTCTGCTAAAATTACTTTACTAAAAACATTCATGTTTCCACGTCTCTTGTATATAATGCAAAATCTACCAATAATAATGAAAAACTCAGACGTTCAACTCTTTAATAAACTATGCACAGGTCTGCTATGGGGAAAGGGGAGACCACGTCTATCTATACGATTTTTGCAACAAAACAAGGATTCAGGAGGGTTTGGACTCCCAAATATCAAAGTAACCAATTGGGCTACCTTGGTGAAGATTGCAGTAGACTGGATAACCGAAGCCAATCATTTCACCCTCTTTGACTTAGAGGAGGGAATGATTAAACCTTTTTCGTTAAAAGCAATTCTTCACATGCCGTTGAGCAGTCTACCATCCAGTATCAGTAATTTGAGGGTGACTTACAATATAATTATAGCTTGGCAAAAATTTTGTGGGGAACTTGGGTTAAGTTATACCTTTTCCAAATATCTCCCCATAACAGGTAACCCTGGATTTGTACCGGGACTTTCTCCCGGTATATTTCAGGGTTGGCGTCTGCGGGGCCTGAAGTATGTTGCCCAGCTACTAGAACCAAGCATGGGCGTCGTGAAAACCTTTGAAAGTATCAGAAGGGAATTTGATCTCCCAAAACATCACTTCTACGCGTACCTCCAAATCAGACATTATATTCTGTATGGGACACAATACCCACACATCGTACGAGACTTAGGAATAATAGAATCTGGTATTGGAATGTTTAAGAGTGGATATTATTCAATATCCAGCTGGTATAAGATGATCATGTTAAAATACGGTCAACAACACCTGGAGTCAATTCTCTCCAAATGGCAGAGAGTGCTGGGAGATACAGAACTAGATGATATTAAAACAAGCATTCTATCAGCAGGCAGTAATAATATAACATGGAAAGAGTCCCATAGCAAAATACTAAACTTTTCCTATATCTCTCCGGTAATTCTAGCCAAATGGGATAAAAAGTGTTCAGGTAATTGTTTCCATTGCAAATTCCCGAAGGCAGATATTCTACACTGTTTTTGGTCCTGCCCAAAGATTGCCAGATTTTGGAACAGAGTTAACTTCTGGGTAAACAAATTCACGCATCAAAAAGTGGTTTTGCTCGCAAAAACAATCCTTTTCCTATTTAATTCAACCTCTCAAGAAGGAAAGAAAGACAGAGATTTTATTAATACGGCCATCCTGGTGGCTAGGAATATAATTCTGCTACATTGGAAGTCAGCTAAAGCACCGAATATTGTAGAATTTGTACAAAAAATGTATGAACAAACTACGATAGAACAATATCAATTAGATCCAAGTAGTGAAAAACAATTTAGAAGTTTTTTTAATAAATGGCTAAAACTTATAAAATCTCGCCCACTTACAACGCAATTACAGATTATTCACCCCTTACGCAAATCTGAGTTTTTTGATATAGCCATAGTTACAGGTTTTCTCCCGCCTTACTGGGCTGAGCAAAGATAAAGTCAACCCGGATGAACAGGGGGGAGGGGGGGGGGTGTGGGGTTTTTTTTTTTTTTTTTTTTTTTTTTTTTTTTTCTTTTTCCTTCTCTCTGTGGGTTTTATTTTTTTTTTTTTTTCTTTCTTTTAAGTTAACTGAAATAGAAATTCCAGTATTAGGATTGTCAGAACATGATGTAACACCAGTTTTGTGTCAGTTATTAACATAAAGGCTGGGTCAATGTATTTGTTTTATTACCGACGTCTGGACCCATGTTTTTGGTCATAGACACGGACATTGTCTGTACGATTTCTTTTTGCTGGTTTGAAAAAAAATAAAAGTTTAAAAAAAAATAAAGATTAAGGGCAGAATAGTAGGAGTTCAAGATGAACTTGTAGTGGAGAAAGTCAGTTGAACTCCGGGATTTTCTCCTGTGCTGCTCAGCATTAAGGGAACATCTGTGTAGGTACCGTGTCAGAGAAGTATGCTATGGCTGAGGATGAGTGTGTGATTTCCGAGCTTTGTTAAGAGGGGCCAGATTGTCAAGGACCGATGTAAGGGTGGAGATATAGTGGCAGATTGATCAGGGCAGGAAAAGTAGGAAATGCTGTTCCTGATCTAATTACATAATGCTTCTGTGAAGTTTGGTGTGAGGAGTAGAAGGAGGGAGAGTTGGAGGTATGTGATGTTGCAAGTGAGGAGATGGTGGTCAGAAAGAGGAAAATGGGAGTTTGTGAAGTTTGAAATAGTGCATCGATAGCTAAAGATCAGGTCAAGGGAGTGACCATCTTTTTGAGTGGGAGAGTGAGTCCATTGTGACAAACCGAAAGAGGAAGTGAGTTGCAGAAGTTGTTTTGCAGAGGAGGCAGTGGGATTGTCAAGAGGGAGGTTAAAGTCGCCAAGAGGAAGGGCAGGAGTGTCTGAGGAAAGGAAATAAGGTAGCCAGGCAGCCAAGTGATCTAGAAATTGAGTTGAGGAGCCAGGGGGTTGGTATATGACTGTAACACATATAGAGAGGGGAGAGAATAAGCAAATCATGTGGGTTTCGAATGAGGAAAATGTGCGGGAAGAGATGGGTTGAATTTGTTGAAAGGTGCAACGAGAGGAAAGTAAAATACCTACACCACCTCCTTGTCTATTACCAGACCTAGGCGTGTGGCTGAAGTGGCGATCCCCATGTGACAGAGCAGCAGTGGATGCTGTGTCTAAGGGAAAGAGCCAGGTTTCTGTTAGACCCAGAAGGTTAAGGGAGCGGGAGATAAAGAGGTTATGGATAGAAGTGAAGGGGTAGTGGCTTTAGATACAAGAGGAATGTGAATAAGGTTACCAGAGTTTTGTTTTCTGAGTCTATGGAAGGGTACACATGGATGTGCACGACTAGGAAGTTGTTTGGGAACAGGATTAGGGGAGATGTCACCAACAGCTAGTATAAGCAAGAGGGAGAGTGACATGAGATGAGATACAGATTTGCAGTAATGAGATTTTTAGACAAGGGGAGGGGGGGGAGTGTTTGGGAATAGGTAAAGTTCATGAGTACAAAAGTAAGGTGAGTTTAAGAGAGATGGACTAATGAACAGTGCAGGTGGTGAGGGAGAAGGAGTAATTGAATAAGTTAGTTTGTTATAGAGACAAGAGGTAGCAAAAAGGAATATGAAGATATTGAGGTGGGAATCAATTAAACACATAAAACACAGTATTACAGCAGACCACTTCTGGACAAATAATAACATATCCCAATGTGTCCATTTGCCAAACACGTACCGAATATACAAATAGTCATGATTTAAAGAGAACTTTTGACAAATACATTGCTAAACATACCAGCATTTCACAGATAAAATGACACACACAGCACATAACTGGCAGCTACTGTATTTACTTGTTCACATAGGGGACTTCCTGTATTATATGTTCACTTTGTGTAAAAATCAGTCTGGCTGAAGATGGGGCTTAATGGGACAGTTTACACCAGAATTTGTAATTTTTTTAAATGATAGATAATTCCTTTATAACCCATTCCCTAGTTTACATAACCAACACAGTTATATTAATACACTTTTTACCTCTTTGATTGTATCCAAGCCTCTGCAAACTGCCCCCATATTTCAGTTCTTGCATTTTAGCCAATCAGTGCTGACTCTTAGGTAACACCACGTGCGTGAGCACAGTGTTATGTATAAGACACACATTAACTAACACCCTCTAGTGGTGAAAAACGGTCAAAATGCATTCAGATAAGAGGCGGCCTTCAAGGTCTAAGAAATTAGCATATGAAACTCCTAGGTTTAGATTTCAACTAAGAATACCAAAAGAACAAAGCAAAATTGGTGATAAAAGTAAATTGGAATTACATGCCCTATATGAATCATGAAAGTTTATTTTGGACTAGACAGTCCCTTGTAAATGGTATCCATACTGATATATTATTTAAAGGGACATTCTACAATATAATTTATATTGTTTTAAAAGATAGATAATCCCTTTATTACCCATTCCCCAGTTTTGCATAACCAACACAGTTATATTAATATACTTTTTACATCTTGTATCTAAGCATCTTCTGACAGCCCCCTGATCACATGATTTTTTATTTATTATCTATTGACTTGCATTTCAGTGCTGTGTTGTGCTAACTCTTAAATATCTCCACAGGCGTGAACACAATGTTACCTAAATGGCCCACATGAACTATCAGTATCATGTTGTGAATAAAAAAGCATGTGATAAGAGGCTGTCTGTAGTGGCTTTGAAACAGGCAGAAATTTAGAGGTTTAAATTATATAAAGTATATTAATATAACAATGTTTGTTGTGCAAAGCAAAAAAGGGAATGGCTATTAAAGGCGTTATCTATCTTTAAAAACAATAACAATTTTAGTGTTGACTGTCCCTTTAAGCTGAGCACACTGCCAGGTGTCTTTATGTAAGTGAAAATTACATCATTTACAAAACTGTTCCTATCGATTTTAAGAAATCTACACTCTTAGCATAGTGAATATTTGTAGTTTTATTTCCATATATTCCTTTATTAAAAAGTCTTAAATTATTTCCATAAGGCAACTTTGCATATCAGCATAATGTGTACATTACACATCTCATATATTAAAACTTTAAGGCCTAGATAAAAAGTGGAGCACTATTGATGGCGCAGGGTGTGCTGTCCATTATATGCTCTGCGCTAAGAATAGCTCTAAATTTGGTATTGCAAGTGAATGGTAAAATAATTTCACCAGAGAATGTTAGCACCCCATACTTTTAATGGTTAGTATGGGGTGCGCTAACATCTCTCATATTACAAGTGGTGAAAAATTTAGCGCACTTGAAGACCTGAAATAAAGTATTAGAGCTTTAATGAAAGTATAACAAAACACATGTATAATGTATTGAAATAAAGTATTTCACACACACACATTAAATGTAATGTAAATTTATTAATAAACATGTTTTAACAGTGACATAAAGGTATATGATATATGGCATGGAATTGGAACGGCTGTGTATATGTGTGTGTGTGTATATATATATATATATATATATATATATATATATATATATATATATACTGTACTTACACACTGTATATATATTACTGTGCAAATGTTTTAGACAGGTGTGAAAAATGCTGTAAAATAATGCTTTCAAAAACAGAAATCTTAATAGTTTGTTTTTATCAATTAAATTGCAAAGTGAGTGAACAGAAGAAAAATCTAAATCAAATCAATATTTTATGTGACCACCCTTGTCTTCCAATCACCATAATTCTTCTAGGTACACATGCAAACAGTTTTTAAGGAACTGGTCAGTAGCTTGTTACCTCACTTGCTTCTGTCACTTCATGTAATACCAGGCAGACTCAATGATGTCGAGATCAGGGCTCTGTGGAGGCCAAACCATCACTTCCAAGGCTTCCTGTCTTTCTGCACCCCAGTTCCTGTATGTATGTATTGGGAACTTGTAAAGCGCAGCTAATCACCCGTAAGGGTCTCAAGGAGCTGCTCATTTTATCGACCTCAGAAAGGATGAAAGGCTGAGTGGACCTAGCAGGGATCAAACCTACAACCCTTGGGTTACTACAGAGCTCAGCCACAGTGCCTTAGCATGCTGAGCTATCTGTCTGGCTCCTGTGTTTTCATGCATAGTTGAGGCTCTTGGCCTTGTTTCCATGTCATAGAAATGGCTTTTTGGCTGCATTTCATTATGTGTTTTTCATCTACTGCACTAAGATTCCTCTGCGTTGCCCATTGCTTAGACAGTGGTGACAGCACCTGGGTCGCTGATCGTGCTCCTTACTATATGTACCAGATTGCCGATCATACCAGAGAGTGTGACACTATCTTTGTGACTCTCTGTAACAATGATCATTGGTGCAGAGTGGGAGGAAAGGGACAGGGTTCACTACACTACAAAAAAATATATTATAGCAGGGGCCAGGGATGGATGGGAGTCTTACATCTATGGAAAAGGTTTGATCGGAGAGGGTGAGGGGGTCCAGTACACTAAAGAATTATTACATATAAATTAAAAAGATATATAATCTGTTACTGGCATGCTAGCTGCCAGTTAACAAAGATGACAGGGCTAGTGTTAGGGGGAGTATTAGAGAGCTGTTTGGGGCTATCAAGGAAGTGGGTAGGTGAAGAGGGTTTCCTACACTACAACATTTTTTGTTTTTTAAAAATAGATATCCATAAACTTCATACTGGCAGACTGCCAATACCTAAGATGGGGGGTGAGAAATAGGAGAGAGCTGTGGATCAGGTAGGGATTACACTACAGCTAAAATTAAATTTACAAGCTACCTGATTAACCCATTCACTGCTGGGAATTTCAGAAGTGTGGTGCTCAGCTGCAATTGGCTATTAAAAAGCATTTGCAAAGCCATGCATTTCTGCTGTTTCTGAACAAAAGGGACCCCAGAGAAGTTTGTGAAAATGTAATGTTTTTTTTTTTTAATATAATTGCATTTGGCAGCTAAATGGTGGCATGAAATATACCAAAATGCGCCTAGATTAATACCTTGCGTTGTCTACTAATATATATATATATATATATATATATATATATATATATATATATATATATATATATATATATATATATATATATATATACAAAAAACAAGACTCTATATCTGTTAAAGGGACATTCACCAATTTTCATATAACTGTGTGTAATAGACACTACTTTAAAGAAGAATATATACAGATACTCATAAAAATCCAGTATAAAAGCTCCCAGTTAAGCACTGTTAATGAGGTTAGGTGGGGACACCTACTGAAAGGGGCTGGGAAAACAGGAACAGCAGGCACTCGCTCGCCCCCCCCCCCCCTGCATATGAAAAGACCCATTATACAACCAGAAGTCTGTAGACATCAGTATACATCTAAAACTTTAGGGCTTGGTTAGGAGTCTGAAAATCAACACAATGTTTTTGTAAAAATGTATAGATTTGCTTATTTTTTAATAACACTCCCAAATGGGCTATATAAATGGATGATCTACAAAACATTTATGCCAAGAAAAATCTGGTGTACAATGTCCCTTTAACAATGCTTTTAAAAATAAAAATCTTATTGCATTTTTTCACACCTTTCTAAAACTTAGTGTGTATATAATATATATATATATATATATATATATATATACACACATATACAAATAAATGCACACACATACAGTATATACACACATACACTATATATATATATATATATATATATATATATATATATATATATATATATATATATATATATATATATTATGTCCTGTGTAATCAATAATTTCATCAAAGAAAAAAAGTTAATGACAATAATGTGCAAAGCAGTTTACCTTGCCTTTCTGCTTCTTTTATAAAAAGACATAATTTTTCTATATATGCACAATAAATAATCATTTGCAGTGCAGAATATCTGCTTATAAAATAAATGCATTTAAAACTGTCATACTGCTAGCAACGTTTTAATTGCTTTGCATTCTTAGGACACACCCCTTGAAACTGGTGTGGTGACTTAGGGGCAGTTTTAAAGAGCTCCTAAACTGATCAATGTTCTGAATTCCTCGAAATACACTTGAGCTTCTCTTCGGGCAGTGGAAAAATATTAATTTTCAAATTTAAATGACAGAAAAAATAAATAATGAAAGAGCAATGCAAAGATTTTTTCACTATCCATAGTAAAATATTTTATAGGGAATAAAGTTTTGAATTTTCAGAATTGTTTGCTTTGTATATGGCAATTATTTTTGCAAGCTTGTATTTTTATACTCAAAGCGTTAAGTGCAGCTTTTTTTACCTTTTAAAAGCTTGAAGGAAAATAATGACATTTTATCAAACTACACCATACTCTTAAGGCTCTCCAAGGATATTTGCTCTTCTGTCATTTTGTCCCCATTCTGGATTTTTTTGTAGTGTTCTTGGTAGTCTGTCAGTAGATTCACCACCTGGTGCCTCCCGAATCGAACTGCATCTTGTAGAGCGGTATTTCCCCACCTAGATAGGACAAGCAACATGCTCACAGCATCACTTCTGAGAATATCACATGATGGGTAAAAAGGAAATGTGTGATAAAGATGTGTTTTTAAACTAAATCATGTATAGTTATGTAAGATGAGATCTGGAATTTTAGCCAGGAAAATTACATCCAGTCATAAAGAGCATAAACAAAAATCTCTGGGGTACATTTTTTCTATAAGGATCTAATTTTTTAATATAATTTAAAAGGACATTAAACACTAAATAAATGTATAAGCATAGTACTGATGTTATTCCCCAACTCCCTCTAGATATGGTTGCCACCATGGTGAAATCTAGCTTTTATTGTATTATTGGCGTGTTTGCACATCTGCAGCAACCTCTTCAAATACTTGCAGTGTAATCTAGGTTTCAAAATGGCGGCACCCATAATTAGAGGGAGGTGCATGGAAAGTAGTATTTAATTGACCTTTTACCTTAAAATTGACCTTAAGTACGGTAATCATCTATCATATTAGGATAGACAAATAAAATCTGGTAGTATATCCTGTAAAGTAAATGTCTTCTGTAAGCAAATTTGTTCCAATAAAGATCTTTTAATTTATTATTTGTCTAAAAACAAAACTTGTTTCTCTCATATTCTTGTGGTGACATAGGGCCCAGTGGTCTAAAGCTCTCTGCTCATATGAGATGATCTAAAATGATACTTCAGCAATCTTGATCCCTCATCAGATTCTAGAAAGGCAAATGTTGTTATGTTTCTCTAAGAGGCGTTTCCTTTGTGCTTTGCATTTTATATTTCTTTTGAATTCATATTTTGTTCTTTAAAGGGATACTAAACCCAAATTTTTTTTCTTTCATGATTCAGATAGAGCATGCAATTTTAAGCAACTTACTAATTTACGCCTATTATCAATTTTTCTATGTTCTCTTGCTATCTTTATTTCAAAAGCAGGAATGTAAAGCTTAGGAGCCGGCCCATTTTAGGTTCAGCACCCTGGATAGTGCTTGCTTATTGGTGGCTGCATTTAAACCGAACCAAAAATGGGCTGGCTCCTAAGCTTTACATTCCTGCTTTTTAAATAAAGAGAACAAAGAAAAATTGATAATAGGAGTAAACTAGAAAGTTGCTTAAAATTATATGTTCTATCTGAATTGTTAAAGAAAAAATATGGGTTTAGTATCCCTTTAAGTTTTATTACATTTAAGCTTTGTATCATCTATTTTGTATTTTAATGCATTTAGAATTTTAATTTTACAAATTCTGACACTGCTTTGCAAATGTCTGTATAACTTTAAATGTACATGAAACACAAAATTTTCTTCCATGATTCAGATAGAGAATACAATTTTAAATAACTTTCCAATTTACTTCTATTATCTAATTTGTTAAATGTTTTTATCCTTTGTAGGATAGTGCAGCAATGCACTACTGGGAGCTAGCTGAGAGCATTGGGTAAGCCAATAACATAAGGCATAAATGTGCAGCCACCAATCAACAGCTTCGGTGTCTACCAAGGTATCCTTTTCACCAAAAGATATAAAGAGAACAAAACAAACTAAATAATAAGTTAATTAGAAAGTTGTTTAAAATTACATGCTATCTCTGAATTATTTCATATCGTTTAACAAATTCGGATCATACTTTGTATATTTCTGTGTATCTTTTACAAATTACATTACACTTTGTATTTGTATGTGTTAAATAACCCTGACAATTTCATAAAGTGAGGAGGGATAGGGGAGTTCCTTGAGCTGAAGTAGGGAGTTTCCAGGGTGTGTCTTAATCTCTTTAAAAAATATAATGATGTTACACCTGCAGGTTTCACTGATTTATCTTGTCAGAAAAGTAATGTGTACTAAACTAGAAGTAAATGCAAGTTAAATTGTAGGGAAAACACTTTAATTTGTATTTGCTGTAAACTGAGAGTTTATATCAGTGCTAGGTGCTCCTCTGTTGACTTTACTCTCCACCGTGATAGTCTCTATCCAGCTCTCATCACTCGGGGACTTCCAGGTTCCACCCTTTTTTTTTAGAAAATTCAGTAAGTTCAAACCTAGTGACGTCTGCAATATACTTTCTCTCCATGCTGGAGAATGTTTGATTATCTGGTCCATAGTGTTCAAGTAATAGTATCGCATACTGCCTTTTACTTTCTTGAAGTTATTAGAAAGCTTTGAGCTCTTAGAATTATTTAGGACATTGCCTTCTTCTCATTCTACATATACCACTTCTTTTCCAGCTTGCTTTAAAAGAGTTTGAGTTTGTTTCCAAGTACAAGTGCGGCAATGTTGCAATTGAAAAATTTGTTTTCTACAGATAATGAAAAATTACTTTGACCATCCTCAGTTCAGCATGCTTGCTACTTTAAAGGTAGAGTCATCCTTTACCTCTTGCAGGGATTACTGTGGCCTACTAGGGAAGCTTGGGACCTTGAAAAGTATTGCTTGATCAGTTACGTCAAGAATACATGGACTATAGTATTGCTGTTAGGGGGTCAGGCCTATTTCTGGAAACCCTGTTAGAGTGCATTATTGGACCTGGGGAGAAGGGGCCATGTCAGGGTTGGATCAAGGCATTCATTGGTAAATCATTTGATTTTTGTACTCTTCAGTCTATCTGAGCTCTTCAGAACACTGGTCCTGACAGCTTAGTTACTGAGTGTTGTTAAAGGTTTGTCTCTCAGTATCTTGAAACTTCAGGCTTCTGTAAAACACTGCACTTCATCCTGATGTCTAGAGTTTGGAAAGGTGTATCTTGTTTTAAGAAATCGCATGCCTCATTGGGATGTGGATTTTTATCTTTAGACTTTGCTGCATCATCCCTTTTATAAGGTTATGAATAAGTTGACTTCAAAGATATTAACCTTTAAGATAAATCTGATGACCTAACATAGAAAAATTGTTGTTTTTTTGTATAGTTTAATTTGATCTCTCAGGGATAATTATAGTCTTTCTTCTGTCACTCTCCAAGTAGCTACAGGCTTGGATATATTTATACTGCAGCAAGCAGGAATAGGCGGGGTAGTATACTCCAATAAGGCACAAGACAGAGTACATCATTAGTACCTCTACAAGGGCAAATTAAACTCTTAACTTTATTTTTGCATTAATACACATTTCCTGTTTTGAAATAGGGGACATGGATATTTTATAACTATGAAATGCCAACAGAAAGTTAAATGTAAACTGATAAAACTTTGTTCATTGAAAATTTGTATATATATATATACACACATTATATATTTAGTTTACATTTTTATTTTATTTAGTATTGTTTCTATAATGTTCTTGTTTGTCCTCCAATGTGACCTTGTATAAAGTATGGTTATTATGGCCCTATAGCAATTGTATATTATTCTTACCTGTCTTCCACAAATGGGTTCACTCTGCAACCTTCAGTCAGGAACTTGATCACATCCACATGTCCTTAGATAAGAGAAAAATGGGTATGAACGGCATAATATGCTTTTTTTATTTACATGCAGACCCCAATCACCTTTTTCATTTCATTTTCTAGACCTACCTTCAGAAGCTGCCACGTGTAGAGCTGTCCTACTGTCATAATCCATCTGCTCCATGTTCATAGACGACAGCGCAAACCTGCAATAGACAGCAGATATACAGTATCCTACATGACAGCCCGCTAGAGATACTGCCACAAAACTGGCAAATCCGAGAATGAATTGCCAGCTGAACAGAATTAAAGAGGCATGAAGTCAAAATTAAACTTTTATGATTCAGATAGAACATGCAATTTTATGACACATTTTTAAAATCTCTTCTATGATTTTTGTCTCTTTTTATCCTTTGTTCAAAACCATATGTACAAATCCTTAGCAGCAGCAGTGCAGTATTAGGAACTAACTGGTGGTTAGCAGCTTCACACATTTGTCCCTAGTTACTGGCTCACCAGATTTGTTCAGCTAGCTCCTAGTAGTGCATTGCTGCTCAGGAGCTGACTTTACTCACATTCTTAATCCCTTTGCATGTGTTAAACAAAGTTAGAGCATTTCATTGTTGCACTGTTGCTTGCATATAACATTTTAGAACATTCTCTTTTAGCACTTTTATGTCCCTTTAACGAACACATGCCTGTAGAATGTCCCAGTTTTAAGGGAATATATTATCTCTGCCTACTTACTGCCCAGCCATGCCTATGATCTGACCTCAATCACATTCCACATAGCCCCTTTTTATAATATGATGGCCCTTTTTAATCTCCTGAATCCCGGAGCTTGAGCACTAGACCAAAGAAGCCTGAAAATATCAACTCAAGTAGAGGAGGTCTTCATTTAATTCTCAGGGCGTAACAAAAGCAGCCCTGGAAACATTTGTAGATTAGATTATTTTCTGTTGGGTCCATACAATGCACAAGCCCCATGAGGGATACCCTTTCCTTCAATATTTTTATTTCAGAATTAAATTATATTAGTTTTTATTTTTTTTAAAATAACATACCTTATTGTTGCTATATACGCACCCTACAAACCAAGTTCAACTATGACCTTTCACAATGTGAAAATGATTATCCATAGTATGATTTGGAGAAGACACTCAGAACAGTGTGTCACTGTCTCACAGTCTGATTTGATTATATGCTAGAAACCATTCAAAGAGAAATACTAAATGGTGCATGGTCTAGAAAAATAAAAAACTTACAAGGATCTAAAATGTTCACGACTTAGAGTTGATACAGCTGCATGGCCTCACCAGTACCATCACCCCCTTAAACTGTAGCCAGTCAGCCCCAGCTGCTACAGCCCACCGGGAAATCTCCTGGTGTCCTGGTAGGCCAATTCAGCCTTGTTACTTTTTTGCTTTAGTTTTTCAATGACTTAACACATATGTACACATACAATTCCCAAATCTGGAATTCCAAAATTCAAAATGATTCCGAAATCCAAACTTTTTCATTAAAGGGACATGAAACACAAAACTTTTCTTTCATGATTCAGATACAGCATACAATTTTATACAACATTCCAATTTACTTCTATTATCAATTATGCTTCATTCTTTTGGTATCATTTGTTGAAGGAGCAGCAATGCACTACTGGGAGCTAGCTAAAAACAATAATAAGGCAATGAAATGAGGCATTTATGTGCAGCCACCAATCAGTAACTAGCTCCCTGCCCCTGAGCTAGATATACTTTTCAACAAAGGATACCAAGAGAAATAAGCAAATTAGATAATAGAAGTCAATTGGAAAGTTCTAAAAAAAAAAGCATGCTCTATCTGAATAATGAATGGAAAATTTAGGTTTTCGAGTTCCTTTCATATTTTTATATAAAATTATTAAAAATGCAATTTTTCCCTAGCAGTGAGTCACAATTACTGTCTATTTCTTGTGTTTTAAAATGCATGTGATCTATATTTATTTAAATGTATTACCTTTTTGATTACAGTACTGTACTATCTGAGAGTACTATGTATACAAAAGTAGTAAAAATAATAAAAAAAAACTACCTTTAGGTTACATGTATATGCTGTATTACGACATGTAAATATTACATAAATGACATAAGATATTGGTCCCATCCCCTTACTAAGATATCCCAAAATCCAAACCTTTTCCAGTCCCAAATAATTTGGCTAAAGAATATTATATATATATGTAGTTCTGGGATCCAAGGACTCACTGTATATGCGAGTTGCCTGGGTGCTCTCTATGGTAGATAGATAGAAACTTCAAGGAACTTCTAGGAAAGAAGAGGCACTCACAGGACTTAGTAGACTTAAGTTTTTTTTGTATATCAATACAAGTTCAGTCAACGTTTCGGTCCTCGCAGGGACCTTTGTCAAGACTGTTTCTCAATTCAAAGTGTGCAATATGCTCACTAGACATGTTCGATTCGTTTCGGATCGATTCAGAAATTCGGCTGAATTTCTTAAATTCGGAGATTCGGATCGATTCGAATTTCTGAATTGAAATAGTGCCGAATCTACCGAATAAATCCGAATTAGTTCGGATTTATTCGGTAGATTCGGATGGCCATGGATTACACTAGTATTGTACAGTATATTAGGTTATATCACTCTGCTATGGGTTACACCTAATATACAGTACATAATACTAGTCTAATACACAGCACATCCCACCTAACACATACCAAAATTCCGAATTTCCGAATCGAACCGAATCCAGCCAAATTTATTCGAATCCGAATGAATCCGAAACAAATTAATTCAAATTTTTCCGAATTCGAATCGATCTGAACCGAAATTCGAAAAAATACGAATCGAACCGAACCGAAACAAATTTTTCGATCATGCACAAGTCTAATGCTCACCGCTGTGAGGACCGAAATGTTGACTGAACTTGTATTGATGATATACAAATAAAACTTAAGTCTACTTAATCCTGTGAGTGCCTCTTCTTTCCTTGAAGTGTATATATATATATATATAGATATATAGATATTAGATGTAGAACAAAGCACTCACTGGTCTTGAAATATATTCAAACTTGAGTTTTATTTGCAGTGACTTTTTGGGGTTCACCCCTTCATCAGACCAACAATAGTGAATAGAGTGACAAACAATATAAAGGCATTAGGCCCTTCCCACTACCAGAAAAACCGCCAAGGGGTTACCCTTGCAACATACACCCCCAATAATAAAACACCTGTTAACAAAAATATAAAACACATAACAAATAAGTATAGTATAGGTGAATCAATATACCCTATGTGTATCATACAAAAAAATATATACAATATATACATAACCCATTATTAGCACTGAGTGAAATATGAAACAATCTGTCTTAGATATGGATACAAACAAAGCAGTTCTGTGTATCAAATTTTTAACTTGTATGGCACATTAGGCAAAAGACACCACTGTTAGCGCTGAAAATCCTATATATGGTTAAATCATGCTAATGCCTAATGTAGAGTGGCTCACATTAGGCCACAGGCTGACCCCCCCACCCTTCAACTACTGCAGCAATGCTGGCAGCACTCATACATCTATTTCCCAAAGACAACCTCTGGATATTTTTTCAGATCCTCAGAGAGTTCTTTGCCATGAGGTGCCATGTTGAACTTCCAGTGACCAGTATGAGAGAGTGTGAGAGCAACAACACCAAATTTAACACACCTGCTCCCCATTCACACCTGAGACCTTGTAACACTAACGAGTCACATGACACCGGGGAGGGAAAATGACTAATTGGGCCCAATTTGGACATTTCCACTTAGGGTGTACTCACTTTTGTTGCCAACGGTTTAGACATTAATGGCCGTGTGTTGAGTTATTTTGAGGGGACAGCAAATGTACACTGTTATACAGGCTGTACACTCAGTACATTACATTGTAGCAAAGTGTCATTTCTTCAGCGTTGTTACATGAAAAGATATAATAAAATATGTACAAAAATGTGAGGGGTGTACTCACTTTTGTGAGATACTGTATATACACACACATGCACACACACACCTTTAGCCCCTTCCTAGTTCAAACCATTGTCATATAGCACACCCTTTTAAAGGGACAGTCTAGTCAAAATTAAACTTTCATGACTCATATGGGGCATGCAATTTCAAACAACTTTCCAATTTACTTCTATCATCAAATTTGCTTTGTTCTCTTGGTATATTTTGTTGAAGGCTAAGCCTAAGTAGGCTCATACGGTGATTTCTAAAGCCTCGAATATTGCCTCTTATCTCAGCGCATTGTATAAGCTTTTCACAGTTAGACGTGTGTTAGTTCATGTGTTCCATATTATAGATAATGTTGTGCTACCTCCTGTGGAGTGTGGAGTTATGCATGAGTGAGCACTAATTGTCTGAAATGCAAGTTTTTAAAAAGAACTGAGAGGGGTCAGACAGCAGAGGCTTAGATACAAGGTAAACACAGAGACAATAAGTGTATTAATATAAGATTATTGGTTATGCAAAACTGGGGAATGGGTAATAAAGGTGTCATCTATGTGGAAAAAGAGCTAAATGCCCTTTTAAGGGCAATGCCCATCCAAATGCCGTTTTCAGGGCAATGGGGAGCTTAGTTTTTTTTAGATAGTATTTTATTTGGGGGGTTGGTTGTGTGGGTGGTGGGTTTTACTGTTGGGGGGGTTGTTTGTATTTTTTTTTACAGGTAAAAGAGCTGATTACTTTGGGGCAATGCCCCGCAAAAGGCCCGTTTAAGGGCTATTGGTAGTTTAGTTTAGGCTAGGTTTTTTATTTTATTTTGGGGGGGCTTTTTTATTTTGATAGGGCTATTAGATTAGGTGTAATTAGTTTAAATATCTTGTAATTTGTTTATTATTTTCTGTCATTTAGTTTTTGTTTTTTTTGTACTTTAGCTAATTTAATTTAATTGATTTAATTGTTGTTAATTTAGTTAATTTCTTTAATTGTAGTGTAGTGTTATCTGTTAGTGTAACTTAGGTTAGGTTTTATTTTACAGGTAAGTTTGTATTTAGTTTAGCTAGGTAGTTATTAAAAAGTTAAAGGGCCATTATACACTTATTTTTTCTTTGCATAAATGTTTTGTAGATGATCTATTTATAAAGCCCATAAAGTTTTTAAAAAAAAAAAAAAAGTATAATTTTGCTTATTTTTAAATAACATTGCTCTGATTTTCAGACTCCTAACCAAGCCCCAAAGTTTTATTTGAATACCGTCAGCTACCTTCTCCAGCTTACTCCTGTTTGTGTAAAGGGTCTTTTCATATGCAAAAGAAGGGGGAGGGGGGGAGTGTCTTATTTCCCACTTGCAGTGGGCTTTCCAACTGCCTTTTCAACAGAGCTAAACTGAAAGCTTCTAAGTAAGTTTTTAAACAGTTTTATACTGTATTTTTATATCAGTATCTGTGCATCTTATTCTTTATAGTAGTGTCTATTACATGCAGTTATATGAAAATTAGTGTATACTGTCCCTTTAATAACTATTTAGTAACTATTCTACCTAGTTAAAATAAATACAAACTTAAAATAAAAATAAACCCTAAGCTAGCTACAATGTAACTATTAGTTATATTGTAGCTAGCTTAGGGTTAATTTTATAGGTAAGTATTTAGTTTTAAATAGGAATAATGTAGTTAATGTTAGTAATTTTCTTTAGATTTATTGTAATTATATTTAAGTTAGGGGGTGTTAGGGTTAGACTTAGGTTTAGGGGTTAATACATTTAGTATAGTGGTGGCGACGTTGGGGGCAGCAGATTAGGGGTTAATAAATGTAGGTAGGTGGCGTCGATGTTAGGGACGGCAGATTAGGGGTTAATAATATTTAACTAATGTTTGCGAGGCAGGAGTGTGGCGGTTTAGGGGTTAATATGTTTATTATAGTGTTGGGGGCGGCAGATTAGGGGTCAATAAGTGTAGGTAGGTGGCGGCAACATTGGTGGCGGCAGATTAGGGGTTAATAAATATAATGTAGGTGGTGGCGATGTTGGGGGCAGCAGATTAGGGGTTCATAAGTATAATGTAGGTGGCTGCGGTGTCCGGAGCGGCAGATTAGGGGTTAATAATATAATGTAGGTATCGGCGATGTCGGGGGCGGCATATTAGGAGTTAATAAGTGTAAGATTAGGGGTGTGTTTAGACTCGGGGTTCATGTTAGGGTGTTAGGTGTAAACATAACTTTTATTTCCCCATAGGAATCAATGGGGCTGCGTTAGTGAGTTTTACGCTGCTTTTTTGCAGGTGTTAGACTTTTTCTCAACCGGCTCTCCCCGTTGATTCCTATGGGGAAATCGTGCACAAGCACGTACGACCAGCTCACCGCTGACTTAAGCAGCGCTGGTATTGGAGTGCGGTATGGAGCTCAATTTTGCTCAACGCTCACTTCTTGTCTTTTAACAACGGGTTTGTAAAAATCCGTAATACCAGCGCTGCAGGTAAGTGAGCGGTGAGGGAAAACTGTTCGTTAGCACCGCATAGCCTCTAACACAAAACTCAAAATCTAGCCGCATGTTTACTAATCAGCTGATTGTTACACCTGTGCTCCAGATAGTCACAAAATCTGGCCTCTTAGGGAGGCCTGAGGACAGGTTTGAAAAACAGTGGTCTAATGGGTCTTTTCATATGCAGGGGGGTGATCTGCCTGTTTCTGCTTTCCCAGCCTAACCTCATCAACAGTGCTAAACTGGGAGCTGCTAAGTAAGTTTTTAAAAGGCTTTATACTGGATTTTTATAGCAGTATCTGTACATATTATTCTTTATAGTAGTGTCTATTACATGCAGTTTTATAAAAATTTATGTATACTGTCACTTTACATTGTTTTTCTCATTTTAAAAATTGTGGGGGTGGGCGGAGTTAGTGTTGGTGGTGGGGCGGGTTGTGGGTGAGGATGGGACGGGGAGACAGGGGGCCCCATTTTATTATCCTGCCTCGGGCCCCACAATGGCTAGGGCCAGTCCTGTATATGGCACATATGAACTAGTGCTGTCTAACTGGGAAAAACTGTAAAATGCACTGAGATAAGAGGTGGCCTTCAAGGGCTTAGAAATTAGCATATGAGCCTACCTAGGTTTAGCTTTAAAAAAAAATACCAAGAAAACAAAGCAAATTTGATTATAAAAGTAGATTGGAAATTTGTTTAAAATTGCATGCTCTATCTGAATCTGTCCCTTTAAATCCTTTATTACCTTAGCATTTTAAGTGTTTTGTTATGCAGATTAGCAAACATTTAGTTCAGGTCTCAAAAAGCACTACATTTTACAGAATATTTTGGATTGCACTCAGGCACATCAGTTAACTCACCACTTGTAATACCAGCACAATAAGAGCGCTAATAACAACCCCTGCACTATACATTCATTCAGTATGGGGATAGCCAAAAAAGTTTTGCTTCAAATATTTAACCATCCAGTTGTAATACCAAATTGTGCGTTATTTGTTGTGCAAAAGATAACGCACCCTGTGCTATCGAGTACGTTCCACTTGTAACCTAGCCCTTGGTGTTTTAGTTCTGGTCCTATAATAGGGGAATATGAAGGAGAGTTAACAGGAGCAGGATTAGTTGCAGGCTCTACTGAAGCGACATTATAGGGATAGGAAACCCACACATTTTCTTTCGTGATTCAGAAAGAGCAAACCATTTAAAAAAAAAAAGGTTTTCAATTTACTTCTGTTATCAAAAGTTGTTTCTTTCCCATGATATTCTGTGTTGAAGAGATACCTAGGTAGGCACCTGAAGCACTACATGGCAGGAAATAGTGCTGCCCTCTAGTGTTTCTGTAAATGGATAACATTCTTGTAAAACTGCTGCCAAATAGTTCTTCAGAAATGGGCTGGTTCCATGTGTACGTCCCTGCTTTTTAACAAAATACTAAAGAACAAGAGATAATAGAAGTAAATTAGAAAGTTGTTTAGAATTGCACGCTCTATCTGAATCATGTAAGAAAAAAAATAAGTTTCATGTCCCTTTAAACTCAATTTTGGTATTAGTGACATCTAAAAAATGGGTATTTTAATGTATTACAATTTTGTTATTTTGAAAAATGTAATTAATGTTACTGTCTTGAATACAACCTACGATTTCCATCCGTTATCAATATAAACATAGACATACTGGAATTGCTCTTTTCTTTCATTTTCATACACATAAGAGAACCAGTTTATGCCCCTTAAATAAATAATACATTCATATCTGTGGAAGGCACCTGACAATCTGCCACCTCCTCAAATCTTCTGCCTTGTTAGAACTGGGCAAAATATACCACTGTGGTGAGATAGCTGTGTTTCTCAGCCTTTGGGCTCCTGCCATACATTTAGACCAAAATAGGAGACAGACAATATATGAAGGCAAAAGGTTTGTCTGGTAGTCAGTCAAGTAAAGTTAAAACAATATTTACTGAGCATCCAAATGATAAAAATGAAACAAAGTAAAAGCCACATTAAATAGATTCTTACTACCATCATCTCTGATGTCATTTTAAGACACTTTTGAAATCACTTCTATTTCAATATGTGCTTTGTTCTCATGCTATCCATTGCTGAAAATGAATATGCACATATCTTACACTAGGGGGAGCTAGCTGGTGATCGGTGTCTGCATACATTTGTCTCTTGTGATTGGCTAACTATATGTGAAGCATATTCGATAATAAAAAAAGTAAATTTGAAAGTAAATTGTATGTTCTATCTGGATCATGAATTACATTTTTGGGGTTTCCTGTCCCTTTAAAGTTAGTGGTCCAATTTCAAGTGATTAGTGTTTGACTGCGCTCGTAATATGAGGAGGTAACAGTAGCTAGACAATGTAAGAGAAGAGAGATGATGGGTTTGTGGACTTTTTGGCAAAGTGAAAGTGAATGCTGTAAGTTATTCACAATAAATACAGTTAATCCCTATTACGCCATTGTTTTTTGTTATTATGGGCATTTCCATGTCCTGGGGCATAGCCTTTTGTAAGACCTCCCATTCTGAGCAGAGTTACTGATCTAATGAGGAGGAACAGCCATCTGGATCCCATTTGTATCTAATGACACCATAGAGACATGGGGTATATTTATTAAATGTCGGACAGACATGATCCGCCCGACATCACTAAATGCCGACAGCATGCTCTGTCTAGTCAAATCCTTGTACAATACCGCCCCAATGCACATTCCCGGCCAATCGGCTGCTAGCAGGGGTTGTCAATCATCCCGATTGTATCTGATTGGGATAATTGCAGTCCACCACCTCAGAGATGGTGAATGAGTTAAGGAGCAGCGGTCTTACGACCGCTGCTTCATAACTCTTGTTTCCAGCGATCTGGAGACATTGGGGGTAGATTGCAGCAGCCGCTGCTTGATAAATCTACCCCTTAGGCTCATCCTGAAGACTGCACTGTGGAAATAACTGCTAATAATAAAATAATAATACTTGTCTTAGATGGTTGTGAGGGTATGGAATTTATATTCAACCATGCTGCATTTTCATAGCAAGATGTGTGTGTCTGCATCACTATGGAGCACAGATAATATGCAAGCCCCCAGGTCAAAGTATAGAAAATGTTTGCATGCACTAAGCAAGCTTTTTTCATTTAAGGGAATTGAAACCCAAAAAAATTATTTCATGATTTAGATAGAACATAAAATTTTAAACAACTTTCCCATTTACTTTTATTATCATATTTGCTTCATTCTCTTGGTATCATTTTTTGAAGGAGCAGCAATGCACTACTGGTTTCTAACTGAACACATGGGTGAGCCAATGAGAATATATACGCAGCCACCAATCAGCAGCTAGAACCTAGGTTATTTGCTGCTTCTGAGCTCACCTAGATAAACCTTTAAGCAAAGGATAACAAAAGAAGGAAGCAAATTAAATAATAGAAGTAAAAGGGAAAGTTGTTTAAAATTGCATGCTCTTTCTGAATCATGAAAGAAAAAAAAATGGGTTTCATGTCCCTTTATGTTCCTTATGAATATCTATTTAAAAAGTTGTTTTTATTTAGGAAAGTAATTTCTCACCTTCTGAGTGCAGAGACATCACCACTGTAGGCTGCAAAGAGAAGATTCACCACCGTCTTGTTCTACAAAGGAAAAAAGTTCAATCTCATTAAAATAAGTTAAAATAACCTTACATGAGCAACTCACAAGATTTAATTTGAAAATGAGACAGTCAAATAATGTCTAAATACAGCTGTGAAACCTGTTCAGTTTTTTACAAACACTAAGATTGACTATTGAAACAAATAAAGGGGACTTTCATTCATGAAGTATAAAATACTTCACGTAGAAAGCTCCTTTATTTGTTTCAATTGATCGCCGTTCTTAGCTGCTACGGCAGCCCACAGCTAAAAATTTTTTTGCTAAGAGGTGACATTTTCACCTCTTAGCCAATAGCCGTGCGGTAAATCTGGCTTGGCGCCCACGGCCTGCACAAAGTATAAAAAAATAAAAATAAAACTAAATTCAAATAAACTACCTAACCCTTAAACCATGAAACCCCCACAACCACAAAGTATTAACAAAAAAAACCTAACCCTTAAACCACAAAACCCCCCCGCCAACTAAAAAAATATTAAAAAATATTAACCCCTAAACCACCAAATCCTACAATGCCAACTACCTAATTATACTATTAACACCTAAACCGCAAACCACCCACAACGCAAATAATTTAACTAATCACTAAGCCCCCTAACCTAACACCCCCTAAGTTAAATCTAATTATATAAAATAAAAAACATTACAATTACACACAAAAAATCTAATTACAAAAAATAACAATAAACATAATTATCAAAAATAAAAAAACATTACACCTAACAAAATACACCCCAAAAAAAGCTCTCCCCAAATAAAAAAACCCCCTAATCTAAAACTAAAATACAAATAGCCAGAACCGTCAGACTCGCCGGAAACAGAAGTTATAAAGCATAAAGCCTGCTGCTCCATAACTGGTCGGCTTGCTCTGAGGCTGCTGTCTTCAATCCGTCCGATCGTATATGATCGGGCTGATTGAAACCCCCTGCTAGCGGCCGATTGGCTGCAAATCTGCAAGGGGTGGCATTGCACAAGCTGTTCACCAGAACTGCTTGTGCAATGAGAAATGCTGAGCGGATCATGTCGGACAGACCGATGATAAATCGGCCCCCTAGAATTGTCACATAGGGTTCTTATTGTTCCACAAATGTGTTTGAAAAGCTTGCGACTGGGTCTTCTAATGCAGGGGTCGCAACCTTTCGGTCCTCAGGGACCACTAAACACAATTTTGAATCCTGTGGACCACTAACATGATTTTTTTTAAAAGGTACAAACCTCTATAATGTGTGTGTGTGTGTGTGTGTATATATATATATATATATATATATATATATATACACACACATACTGTACATAACTAGTAGTAGTATAACCATAGCTAAGTTTACATTATGTATATATTTACACATTTTTAAGAATTATTTTTTGGAATTAACTAACTGAATGACAGAAGTGAGAGAATACTTCTAAATTATTATCAGTTATTTGTAGAGTGCCAACAGATTCCGCAGCGCTATGGCAGATGAAGGGTGAGTGTCAACTTTTTAGCTGGAAACAGAGAGGCAGAAAGTGGGAAAAAAAGAATTATGTTTAAAAGAACCACAAGACTTTCAAGTTACCTCCCCAGTTAGGAATTATTCAAAACTACTTATGATCATGGACAGACATTGTAGTCATAAATTAAGTTTATATCAGAAAGCTAACCATGACTGATGTTACTGGCAATTACTATAATACTGGTGGGTTATGGCTGATCTGCTGGATGACAATTACTGGAATTCAGGTGGCTTTGTGCGCGGGAAAATTATTAGAATGAAAAATATTTCATATTTAATTTTAAAAGAAAAAGAAGATGGAGGGGAGGAAGACAAACATTGATGTAAGTCGATCTGAAGGAATTAGGAAAAGTACTACAAAGAGACAGGTAAAGGGAAGAAAATAATGAAATATGAGAAAAAATTTTTTTAAGATTTTCTTTTCTTTCATGTAATTAGCAAGAGTCCATGAGCTAGTGACGTATGGGATATACATTCCTACCAGGAGGGGCAAAGTTTCCCAAACCTCAAAATGCCTATAAATACACCCCTCACCACACCCACAAATCAGTTTTACAAACTTTGCCTCCTGTGGAGGTGGTGAAGTAAGTTTGTGCTAGATTCTACGTTGATATGCGCTCCGCAGCTGTTTGGAGCCCGGTTTTCCTCTCAGCGTGCAGTGAATGTCAGAGGGATGTGAAGAGAGTATTGCCTATTTGAATTCAATGATCTCCTTCTACGGGGTCTATTTCATAGGTTCTCTGTTATCGGTCGTAGAGATTCATCTCTTACCTCCCTTTTCAGATCGACGATATACTCTTATATATACCATTACCTCTACTGATTCTCGTTTCAGTACTGGTTTGGCTTTCTACTACATGTAGATGAGTGTCCTGGGGTAAGTAAGTCTTATTTTTGTGACACTCTAAGCTATGGTTGGGCACTTTTAAATAAAGTTCTAAATATTTGTGTTTAAACATTTATTTGCCTTGATTCAGGATGTTCAATATTCCTTATTTCAGACAGTCAGTTTCATTATTTGGGATAATGCATTTGAATAATCAATTTTTTTCTTACCTTAAAATTTGACTTTTTTCCCTGTGGGCTGTTAGGCTCGCGGGGGCTGAAAATGCTTCATTTTATTGCGTCATTTTTGGCGCGGACTTTTTTGGCGCAAAAAATTCTTTGTTATTTCCGGCGTCGTTCTTGTCACCGGAAGTTGCGTCATTTTTTGACGTTTTTGCGCCAAAAGTGTCGGCGTTACCGGATGTGACGTCATTTTTGGCACTAAAAGCATTTAGGCGCCAAATAATGTGGGCGTCTTTTTTGGCGCTAAAAAATATGGGCGTCATTATTGTCTCCACATTATTTAAGTCTCATTGTTTATTTGCTTCTGGTTGCTAGAAGCTTGTTCACTGGCATTTTTCCCATTCCTGAAACTGTCATTTAAGGAATTTGATCAATTTTGCTTTATATGTTGTTTTTTCTATTACATATTGCAAGATGTCTCAGATTGACCCTGAATCAGAAGATACTTCTGGAAAATCGCTGCCTGATGTTGGATCTACCAAAGTTAAGTGTATTTGCTGTAAACTTGTGGTATCTGTTCCTCCAGCTGTTGTTTGTAATGAATGTCATGACAAACTTGTTAATGCAGATAATATTTCCTTTAGTAATATTACATTACCTGTTGTTGTTCCATCAACATCTAATACTCAGAGTGTTCCTGTTAACATAAGAGATTTTGTTTCTAAATCCATTAAGAAGGCTATGTCTGTTATTCCTCCTTCTAGTAAGCGTAAAAGGTCTTTTAAAACTTCTCATTTTTCAGATGAATTTTTAAATGAACATCATCATTCTGATTCTGATAATGTTTCCTCTGGTTCAGAGGATTCAGTTTCAGAGGTTGATGCTGATAAATCTTCATATTTATTCAAAATGGAATTTATTCATTCTTTGCTTAAAGAAGTCTTAATTGCATTAGAGATAGAGGTCCTCTTGATACTAAATCTAAACATTTAAATAAGGTTTTTAAATCTCCTGTAGTTATTCCAGAAGTTTTTCCTGTCCCTGATGCTATTTCTGAAGTAATTTCCAGGGAATGGAATAATTTGGGTAATTCATTCACTCCTTCTAAACGTTTTAAGCATTTATATCCTGTGCCATCTGACAGATTAGAGTTTTGGGACAAAATCCCTAAGGTTGATGGGGCTATCTCGACTCTTGCTAAACGTACTACTATTCCTACGGCAGATAGTACTTCCTTTAAGGATCCTTTAGATAGGAAAATTGAATCCTTTCTAAGAAAAGCATACTTATGTTCAGGTAATCTTCTTAGACCTGCTATATCTTTAGCGGATGTTGCTGCAGCTTCAACTTTTTGGTTGGAAGCTTTAGCGCAACAAGTAACAGATCATAATTCTCATAGCATTGTTAATCTTCTTCAACATGCTAATAATTTTATTTGTGATGCCATCTTTGATATCATTAGGGTTGATGTCAGGTATATGTCTCTAGCTATTTTAGCTAGAAGAGCTTTATGGCTTAAAACTTGGAATGCTGATATGTCTTCTAAGTCAACTTTGCTTTCCCTTTCTTTACAGGGTAATAAATTATTTAGTTCACAGTTGGATTCTATTATTTCAACTGTTACTGGGGGGAAAGGAACTTTTTTACCACAGGATAAAAAATCTAAAGGTAAATTTAGGTCTACTAATCGTTTTCGTTCCTTTCGTCACAATAAGGAACAAAAGCCTGATCCTTCCCCTACAGGAGCAGTATCAGTTTGGAAACCATCTCCAGTCTGGAATAAATCCAAACCTTTTAGAAAGCCAAAGCCAGCTCCCAAGTCAACATGAAGGTGCGGCCCTCATTCCAGCTCAGCTGGTAGGGGGCAGATTACGATTTTTCAAAGAAATTTGGATCAATTCGATTCACAATCTTTGGATTCGGAACATTGTTTCACAAGGGTACAGAATAGGCTTCAAGATAAGGCCTCCTGCAAGAAGATTTTTTCTTTCCCGTGTCCCAGTAAATCCAGTGAAGGCTCAAGCATTTCTGAAATGTGTTTCAGATCTAGAGTTGGCTGGAGTAATTGTGCCAGTTCCAGTTCTGGAACAGGGGCTGGGGTTTTACTCAAATATTTTCATTGTACCAAAGAAGGAGAATTCCTTCAGACCAGTTCTGGATTTAAAAATATTGAATCATTATGTAAGGATACCAACATTCAAAATGGTAACTATAAGGACTATTCTGCCTTTTGTTCAGCAAGGGCATTATATGTCCACAATAGATTTACAGGATGCATATCTGCATATTCCGATTCATCCAGATCACTATCAGTTTCTGAGATTCTCTTTCATAGACAAGTATTACCAGTTTGTGGCTCTGCCGTTTGGCCTAGCAACAGCTCCAAGGATTTTTACAAAGGTTCTCGGTGCCCTTCTCTCTGTAATCAGAGAACAGGGTATTGTGGTATTTCCTTATTTGGACGATATCTTGGTACTTGCTCAGTCTTCACATTTAGCAGAATCTCATACAAATCGACTTGTATTGTTTCTTCGAGAACATGGTTGGAGGATCAATTTACCAAAACGTTCATTGATTCCTCAGACAAGGGTAACCTTTTTAGGTTTCCAGATAGATTCAGTGTCCATGTCTCTGTCTCTGACAGACAAGAGACGTCTAAAATTGGTTTCAGCTTGTCAAAACCTTCAGTCTCAATCATTCCCTTCGGTAGCCTTATGCATGGAAATTCTAGGTCTTATGACTGCTGCATCGGACGCGATCCCCTTTGCTCGTTTTCACATGCGACCTCTTCAGCTCTGTATGCTGAACCAGTGGTGCAGAGATTATACAAAGATATCTCAATTAATATCTTTAAAACCGATTGTACGACACTCTCTGACGTGGTGGACAGACCACCATCGTTTAGTTCAGGGGGCTTCTTTTGTTCTTCCGACCTGGACTGTGATTTCAACAGATGCAAGTCTGACAGGTTGGGGAGCTGTTTGGGGGTCTCTGACAGCACAAGGGGTTTGGGATTCTCAGGAAGGGAGATTACCAATCAACATTTTGGAACTCCGTGCAATTTTCAGAGCTCTTCAGTCATGGCCTCTTCTAAAGAGAGAGTCGTTCATTTGTTTTCAGACGGACAATGTCACAACCGTGGCATATGTCAATCATCAAGGAGGGACTCACAGTCCTCTGGCTATGAAAGAAGTATCTCGAATACTGGTATGGGCGGAATCCAGCTCCTGTCTAATTTCTGCGGTTCATATCCCAGGTATAGACAATTGGGAAGCGGATTATCTCAGTCGCCAAACGTTACATCCGGGCGAATGGTCTCTTCACCCAGAGGTATTTCTTCAGATTGTTCAAATGTGGGGACTTCCAGAAATAGATCTGATGGCTTCTCATCTAAACAAGAAGCTTCCCAGGTATCTGTCCAGATCCAGGGATCCTCAAGCGGAGGCAGTGGATGCATTGTCACTTCCTTGGAAGTATCATCCTGCCTATATCTTTCCGCCTCTAGTTCTTCTTCCAAGAGTGATTTCCAAGATTCTAAAGGAGTGCTCGTTTGTTCTACTGGTGGCTCCAGCATGGCCTCACAGGTTTTGGTATGCGGATCTTGTCTGGATGGCCACTTGCCAACCGTGGACTCTTCCGTTAAGACCAGACCTTCTATTGCAAGGTCCTTTTTTCCATCAGGATCTCAAATCCTTAAATTTGAAGGTATGGAGATTGAACGCTTGATTCTCAGTCATAGAGGTTTCTCTGACTCTGTGATTAATACTATGTTACAGGCTCGTAAAACTGTATCTAGGAAGATATATTATCGAGTCTGGAAGATTTACATTTCTTGGTGTTTTTCTCATAATTTTTCTTGGCATTCTTTTAGAATTCCTAGAATTTTACAGTTTCTTCAGGATGGTTTGGATAAAGGTTTGTCTGCAAGTTCCTTGAAAGGACAAATCTCTGCTCTTTCTGTTCTTTTTCACAGAAAGATTGCTAGTCTTCCTGATATTCATTGTTTTGTACAAGCTAAAACCTGTTATTAAGTCAATTTCTCCTCCTTGGAGTTTGAATTTGGTTCTGGGGGCTCTTCAAGCTCCTCCGTTTGAACCTATGCATTCGCTGGACATTAAATTACTTTCTTGGAAAGTTTTGTTTCTTTTGGCCATGTCTTCTGCTAGAAGAGTTTCTGA
Source organism: Bombina bombina (assembly GCF_027579735.1). Classification (NCBI taxonomy): domain Eukaryota; kingdom Metazoa; phylum Chordata; class Amphibia; order Anura; family Bombinatoridae; genus Bombina; species Bombina bombina. Next base: position 997,045,572 of record NC_069501.1, read on the forward strand.
ATTATCTGCTCTTTCTTGTGAGTCTCCTTTTCTGATTTTTCATCAGGATAAGGCGGTGTTGCGAACTTCTTTTAAATTTTTACCTAAGGTTGTGAATTCTAACAACATTAGTAGAGAAATTGTGGTTCCTTCATTGTGTCCTAATCCTAAGAATTCTAAGGAAAAGTCGTTGCATTCTTTGGATGTAGTTAGAGCTTTGAAATATTATGTTGAAGCTACTAAGGATTTCCGAAAGACTTCTAGTCTATTTGTTATCTTTTCCGGTTCTAGGAAAGGTCAGAAGGCTTCTGCCATTTCTTTGGTATCTTGGTTAAAATCTTTGATTCATCATGCTTATGTCGAGTCGGGTAAAACTCCGCCTTAAAGGATTACAGCTCATTCTACTAGGTCAGTTTCTACTTCCTGGGCGTTTAGGAATGAAGCTTCAGTTGATCAGATTTGCAAAGCAGCCACTTGGTCTTCTTTGCATACTTTTACTAAATTCTACTATTTTGATGTATTTTCTTCTTCTGAAGCAGTTTTTGGTAGAAAAGTACTTCAGGCAGCTGTTTCAGTTTGATTCTTCTGCTTATAATTTCAGTTTTTTTCATTATAAGATTTAAACTTTTTTCAGCGGAATTGGCTGTCTTTATTTTATCCCTCCCTCTCTAGTGACTCTTGCGTGGAAGATCCACATCTTGGGTAGTCATTATCCCATACGTCACTAGCTCATGGACTCTTGCTAATTACATGAAAGAAAACATAATTTATGTAAGAACTTACCTGATAAATTCATTTCTTTCATATTAGCAAGAGTCCATGAGGCCCACCCTTTTTTGTGGTGGTTATGATTTTTTTGTATAAAGCACAATTATTCCAATTCCTTATTTTTTATGCTTTCGCACTTTTTTCTTATCACCCCACTTCTTGGCTATACGTTAAACTGATTTGTGGGTGTGGTGAGGGGTGTATTTATAGGCATTTTGAGGTTTGGGAAACTTTGCCCCTCCTGGTAGGAATGTATATCCCATACGTCACTAGCTCATGGACTCTTGCTAATATGAAAGAAATGAATTTATCAGATAAGTTCTTACATAAATTATGTTTTTGTAAATACTTTAATTGCACTATTTCAAGCCAAGGCCTCCATTACATATGCAGCGTCGCCCGCAAAATCCTCCGCCGCCAGTTTTTACGCGATTTTGGAATTTACATATACGGCATAGCATACAAGTTACACGCGTATATTTCACCCGTCGCTCGCAATTATTACTCCCATAGGCTAACATGGGGCCGCGTCGTAAATCGGTATCCAATATCCAGCGCAAGGCCTTACGTGGCGAGAATGGAGAAATCTTACTCCATTTTTACCTCGCCATAAAAGGCAGCCGTAGCAGGCCTTGCGCTGAATATGGGAGCACCGTAACTCCCGAAAATGGCTGCAAAAATAAACTAACACCTAACGCATGCGCAATGTCTATCTACCTGTCAACCGCAATCCCCCACCGCAATAACTAAGAAAGTCTATTAACCCCTAAACCGCCATAGCCCACAACGCAATAAACCTAAGCCCTAACCTAACCCCCCCTAACCTAACCCCCCCCCTAAATAAACTAAAATTAGCTAATTTACAAAATACTAAAGTTACCATTAAATATAAAAAAAATTACACTACTTCTAAAATACAAATAAACTAAGTATAAATTAAAGGGGCAGTCTAATCAAAATTCAGGAGTAGACTGTCCTTTTAAGCAAGAATTACAGAAAATAAAAAAAACTAAGATTACAGAAAAAAAAAAAAATTACAAAATTTTAAATAAATTACACCTAATCCCTATGAAAATAAAAAAGCCCCCAAAATAAAAACACCCCCTAATCTAATCAACTACCAGTAGCCCTTAAAAGGACTTTTTGCAGGGCATTGCCCCAAGATCATTAGCTCTTTTACCTGTATAAAAAAAGTACAATACTCCCCCCAAACATTACAACCCACCACCCACACACCCAACCCTACTCTAAAACCCACCCAATCTCCTCTTAAAAAAACCTAACACTACCCCCTTGAAGATCACCCTACCTTGAGCCGTCTTCACCCAGCCGGGCACAAGTGGACCTCCAGAGGGGCAGAAGTCTTCATCCGATCCGGCCAGAAGAGGAAGACTTCTGCCAGACTTGATGTTATTCTTCAGGCCGGATCGGATGAAGACTTCTGCCCCTCTGGAGGTCCACTTGTGCCCGGCTGGGTGAAGACGGCTCAAGGTAGGGTGATCTTCAAGGGGGTAGTGTTAGGTTTTTTTAAGGGGGGATTGGGTGGGTTTTAGAGTAGGGTTGGGTGTGTGGGTGGTGGGTTGTAATGTTTGGGGGGGAGTATTGTACTTTTTGTTACAGGTAAAAGAGCTGATTATCTTGGGGCAATGCCCTGCAAAAAGGGCTACTGGTAGTTGATTAGTTTAGGGGGTGTTTTTATTTTGGGGGGGGCTTTTTTATTTTCATAGGGATTAGGTGTAATTTATTTAAAATTTTGTAATTTTATTTTTTATTTTCTGTAATCTTAGTTTTTTTATTTTCTGTAATTCTTGCTTAAAGGGACAGTCTACTCCTGAATTTTGATTAGACTGCCCTTTTAATTTATACTTAGTTTATTTGTATTTTAGAAGTAGTGTAAATTTTGTTATATTTAATGGTAACTTTAGTATTTTGTAAACTAGCTAATTTCAGTTTATTTAGGGGGGTTAGGTTAGGGGGGGGGTTAGGTTAGGGGAGGTTAGATTAGGTTAGGGCTTAGGTTTATTGCGTTGTGGGTTAATGGCGGATTAGGGGTTAATATTTTTAATAGGTAGTTTGCGATGTTGGGGTTGGCGGATTTAGGGGTTAATAATTTAGTTATTACTTGCGGTGTGGGTTTGATGGTGGATATAGAGGTTAATAGTTTAAATAGGCATATTGCGTTTTGGGGGGTTGTCGGTCTAGGGGTTTTTACATTTAATATTAGTAATTAGAGGGGGGATTGCGGATATAGGGGTTTTACGTGTCGGGCTTATTTTTTATGAGGTGTGTGAGAGTTTTATGGGAGATTTGTTATTTTATTTACTTTTCTTAGGCGCCGGCAGTTTCTAAAGTGCCGTAAGTCACTAGCGACTCCAGAAATTTGTCTTTACGCTAATTTCTGGACATCGCTAGTTTATCAGACTTACGGCACTTTATGAACTGCCGGTGGGGTTTATGTAATACCCCGATGTGCGAGGTGAAATTACGGACGGCACAGGTTCCCACGCTTGCGCCGAAACCTGTGCCGTTTATTTGATCGTGCCCCAAGACTATACCAACCTCTGCTGGCTTTAAATTGGAAGCATCTTCCTCTGAGCAGCGCGCTGGGCGAGAGGAGGTAAAAATACTATCTAGCTACACAAGTTGCGCAGTACTACTAGTAACTCCTCTGTCGGTTTTCACTGATGTCCAGTGTAGGAAGTTGCGGCGCGACGGGGGTGACACCATCATAGGAGATTAATTCCTACTTGATGGTGTCAAGGACCACCAACATCTTCTCGTGGACCACCAGTGGTCCACGAACCACTGGTTGGCGACCGCTGTTCTAATGAACTGCAAAGGCTTTAAATTTTAAAAACCCTCAAAAAGTCAAACAAGGCAAATTGTGCAATAACTGTAATGGATTGGTATGAAGGTCTTTTCCACTTCTAACAAATATGAGCACTCCAAAGCTCTAAAATATTACTACTAAAATAGTTTTTAAATGTTGATGCCCTTTGTGAATACATACTATATATATATATATATAACTATATATATATATATATATATATATATATGAAAACAAGCAGAGAACCTGTCTGCCTGCTATTGCCAATTGCAATTGCTTGATGAAGTTTAAGAATGCAGTTTGATTAATGTTCCCTTATTCTGTGGAAGATCCTTAATAACACATGAATGAAGACACCCTATTGAGAATAAGGGTACAAAATAACAGAGGATAAAAATGTGTGGCTGAAATATAAGTGACCCCACCTGCTTTGAATAGGACTCGGCTGCAAAATTGGGAAAACGTCTGTAAAGCTGAAGCCAACTGTTTAGGTAAGAGACAGAGTCACCCGCTCTGATTGCGTCACAGTCCTATTCAAAGCAGTGTTTTTTGTAATTTGCTAAACTAGTTGCATTCTCACCTTTTCAGTGTTTTTTGTAGTTTGGTAAAGTAGTTGAATACTTACAACAGTTACTGGATAAATCACGGACATCCCCTCTACTAAATACATTCCCAGGAGCACGGCTGTAACTGTGGGGGACTCAATGTGGTAATTATATATACACCTATTCACAGCGGAAAACTTCAACTTAACCGCTGAGCTATCTCTTGTCATATGGTGGACTACTAAGTCTCCACAGATGCTCTCTTGAGAATGTATCCAACCTTGTTCTGGTGGTGACTTGATTTAACATAGATACTACACATATATTTTCATTTCATGATACCGTGTACTATTATATTATAGTGGTGTCCTCTGAGTTGTACACACCCCTTATCACATTACGCTTACCATTTATTAACATTTGTACCTTATCATTTATGACTTGATGTGTACTCCAGCATAGACCCTCACTGATCACTAAGGTAGCCCAATTTTTTCGCCTGTGTAGCGAAGTTACCCTCTTGTGGAGGTATTGCTGGATAGCCATAACATATGTATTTGATTGACGTTTTATCAATACTTTAAAATGTACTTTGTTTGTGATATATTGTTGGCATTGGAGCCTTTAAGTTACACAGGCATAGATGCTCAAGGATCACTATGGTGGCCTTTTATCGCCCAGGTTGTGAAGCCACCCTATTGTGGAGGTGTTGCCTTGTTTCTTTTCTTCTTCTTTTTTAGGGGGTCAGAACTCCCCACTTCTGAATGCAGTTCATATTAATTATAGTTCATTTGTCCATATTACTATTGGAGATTTTTTCTCATGATGTATATGCATTATTTGATAGGCACTGTATCTACCACCAGGGTTGGTGGTTATATACACTAATAAACTTAAAATGTGTGTGCTGAAATCCCTGTCTTGTGTGTAGTAACTGATTGAGTTCCTACTTTCTTCGTCCTCTTTTGTGTCTTAAAAGGTTTTATAAGGCTCTTGGGGTCTGGGAATCTTTGCCTCCTCCTAGTGGTAGAGAAGAGTAATTCCCAGGAGTAATGGATCGTGGATTCTTACCACCTTTATGAAAGAAACATATCTAGTGATAGCAACAGAAACATAGCATTAAAGTCTATTGGAATTTTATAAGATAAATCTTTTTGATACGTTTTTCAAAAGGATTGTGATTGACCCCCATATTGGTCTGAAATCTTGCTGTTGGTGTTCCAAGTTATTAATGCATGCATAAAATATGAAGTTTTATCAAAAATATTTTACCCTTGCCTCTCCTGCTTCCTTACGGGGGTCAAGTTTTCTAACGCAGTGTCTCAGGTTGTCATAGTTATGAAAATTGAAGAGAGAGACCAGGTCCTGTAGTTTTGGAAACAGATAAAATATTACTCAGCTTTATGACATGATAATGTGACATCCTACTCAAGTATATTGACATGAATACTTAAAGGGATCCTAAAGTCAAAATTAAACTGTCATGATTCAGACAGAGCAAGCAGTTTTTAGAGAATTTCCAATTTACTTCCATTATCAAATTTTGTACAATATTTTATATGCACACTGTCTGAGGCACCTTCTCCTTCTGAACACATGCACACGTTCATAGGTATACGTATACTATTTCATATTATGTGAATTGCTAAGATTACAAATGAATAGTTTGAAAATCAAAAATGTTTGGTTATCCAAAGTGTTAATGTTGTTAAAATGTTATAAAAATTGAATTTAAAATATACTGTTATTCATTTTTAATTTGCAATATAATTCTTTTAACAAAATGCTTTGTCATTTTACATCGAAATAAGCTCCCACTGATACATAAATGGATATGCAAATTGTATTGCAATTATAGATGACACCATCACAATAAAGATTCAAACAGTTATTAATATTATACTGGCATATTTGTAAAAATTTTAAATTTTCCAGATAGAGCAATTTTGAGACACCTTTCATTTTACTTCCACTCTGTTGGTATCCTTTGTTGAAAGCCATACCTAGATAGACTCAGAAGCAGCAATGTAATTCTGGAAACTAGCTGCTGATTGCTGGTTACGCACATATACCTCTAGTGATTGGCTTATAAAATGTTTCAGCTACTGTAGGACCCAATAGTGTTTTGCAGAGGTTAGGCCCAGAAGTGGAGCGTTATTTAACGCTTCCGCTCGAACGTTAAATGCGCTAAAAGTAAACTTTTTTTCCTTGTCGAGTGGCGCTCGTATTATGAGTTGAAAGTAACTTGCTTGTGCGCTAACCTGACAAGCTCAATAAGCCAAAGTTATAATATTGCGTGCCCATTCACATATTCACCCATAGAAGTCAATGGAGAAAAAAAAGTGAAAAAAAAACTAACACCCTAACACGCACAAACCCGATCGCATATTCTCAAGTGCGCTACTTCCAACATGAAAATATAAATATGATTATTTCACATTCCAATGTTCTTCACATAACAGAATTTGTTCTATTTATTCATAAATACATATTTCTGATGTTTTTTAGTACAATATACATTTATACATACATACACACACATATACATATATACAGTATATATATATATATATATTATATACAGTAGCGTATTTAGGTTTTGTGCTGCCCTAGGCACTTAAAAATTTGTTGAGAGACTCCTTTTTTCAGGTGTCAACTGAGGGAGGAAGGAGGAGCACAGTGAATGCATGGTAGATGGGCGGGCCATTGGCGGGAGACTCCACTTGACAAGTGAGGACTGGAGAGTGAGAAAATTTGCCGCCCCCTCCAAAGCTGCCGCACTAGGCACGTGCCTTGTCTGCCTAGGCGGTAATACGCCCCTGTATATATTGGTATATATATATATATATATATATATATATTTATATTTAGAAATACATATAACATATTCTGCTATGTGCAGAGCATTGGAATGTATATTTTCTTACAGTAAATACATAGTTAAAACTTGTACTAAAAATGAATATTGCATAAATATGTTTTTTCATATTTCATCTACTTAACTGCAAAGGGCTCCAATGCACTTATATATATGTCTATATATGTGTACATATATATTTAAATACATATATACACATATAAATACATATAAATACATAAATACATACAGTATGTACACATATATAGACATATATATATATATATATAACAGAATTTCTTTCTCTTGCAGTGTATCCAGTCCACGGATTCATCCTTACTTGTGGGATATTCTCATTCCCTACAGGAAGTGGCAAAGAGAGCACACAGCAGAGCTGTCCATATAGCTCCCCCTCTGGCTCCGCCCCCCAGTCATTCGACCGATGGTTAGGAGAAAAAGGAGAAACCATAGGGTGCAGTGGTGACTGTAGTTTAAACAAGAAATTTTAACCTGACTTAATTGCCAGGGCGGGCCATGGACTGGATACACCGCAAGAGAAAGTAATTTATCAGGTAAGCATAAATTCTGTTTTCTCTTGCAAGGTGTATCCAGTCCACGGATTCCTCCTTACTTGTGGGATACCAATACCAAAGCTTTAGGACACGGATGAAGGGAGGGAACAAGACAGGTAACCTAAACGGAAGGCACCACTGCTTGCAAAACCTTTCTCCCAAAAATAGCCTCCGAAGAAGCAAAAGAATCGAATTTGTAAAATTTGGCAAAAGTATGCAGTGAAGACCAAGTCGCTGCCTTACAAATCTGTTCAACAGAAGCCTCATTCTTGAAGGCCCAAGTGGAAGCCACAGCTCTGGTGGAATGAGCTGTAATTCTGCCCAGCAGTCTCATAAGCCAATCGGATGATGCTTTTCAACCAGAAGGAAAGCGAGGTAGCCGTCGCTTTTTGACCTCTCCTCTTACCAGAATAGACAACAAACAAAGATGATGTTTGTCTGAAATCCTTAGTTGCTTGTAAATAGAATTTCAAAGCACGAACCACATCAAGATTGTGTAAAAGCCGTTCCTTCTTAGAAGCTGGATTAGGACACAGAGAAGGAACAATGATTTCCTGGTTAATGTTCTTATTAGAAACAACTTTAGGAAGAAAACCAGGTTTGGTACGCAAAACTACCTTATCTGCATGGAACACCAGATAGGGTGAATTACACTGCAAAGCAGACAATTCAGGAACTCTTCGAGCAGAAGATATAGCTACCAAAAACAAAACTTTCCAAGATAATAACTTAATATCTATGGAATGTAAAGGTTCAAACAGAACCCCTTGAAGAACTGAAAGAACTAAATTTAGACTCCATGGAGGAGCCACCGGTTTATAGACAGGCTTGATTCTGACTAACGCCTGTGCAAACGCTTGAACATCTGGCACTTCTGCCAGACACTTGTGTAAAAGGATAGACAGAGCGGATATCTGTTCCTTTAAGGAACTAGCTGATAAACCTTTCTCCAAGCCTTCTTGGAGAAAAGACAATATCCTTGGAATCCCAATCTTACTCCACGAGTAACCCTTGGATTCACACCAACAAAGATATTTCCGCCATATCTTATGGTAAATTTTTCTGGTGACAGGTTTTCTAGCTTGGATCAGAGTATCTATGACTGATTCAGAGAACCCACGCTTGGATAGAATTAAGCGTTCAATCTCCAAGCAGTCAGCTGCAGAGAAACTAGATTTGGATGCTTGAATGGACCCTGTATTAGAAGATCCTGCTTCATTGGCAGTGTCCATGGTGGGACAGATGACATGTCCACTAGGTCTGCATACCAAGTCCTGCGTGGCCACGCAGGCGCTATCAGAATTACCGAGGCCTTCTCCTGTTTGATTCTGGCTACCAGCCGAGGGAGAAGAGGAAACGGTGGAAAGACATAGGCCCAGATTGAAGGACCAAGGCGCTACTAGAGCATCTATCAATGCCGCCTTGGGGTCCCTGGACCTGGATCCGTAAAGAGGAAGTTTGGTGTTCTGACGGGACGCCATCAGATCCAACTCTGGAATGCCCCATAGCTGAGTCAGCTGAGCAAATACCTCCGGGTGGAGTTCCCACTCCCCCGGGTGAAAAGTCTGACAACTTAGGAAATCCGCTTCTCAGTTGTCTACTCCTGGGATGTGAATTGCAGATAGATGGCAAGAGTGATCCTCCGCCCACCTGATTATCTTGGTTACTTCCTTCATCGCTAAGGAACTCTTAGTTCCTCCCTGATGATTTATGTATGCTACAGTCGTGATGTTGTCCGACTAAAATCTGATGAACTTGGCCGCCGCTAGCTGAGGCCATGCCTGGAGCGTGTTGAATATCGCTCTCAGTTCCAAAATGCTTATCGGGAGAAGAGACTCTTCCCGAGACCATAGGCCCTGAGCTTTCAGGGAGCCCCAGACCGCGCCTCAGCCTAACAGACTGGCGTTGGTCGTTACAATGATCCACTCCAGTCTGTGGAAGCACATTCCTGCGACAGGTGATACTGAGACAACCACCAGAGAAGAGAATCTCTGGTTTTCTGGTCTAGTTGGATTTGAGGAGACAAATCTGCATAATCTCCATTCCACTGTTTGAGCATGCACAATTGCAGAGGCCTGAGATGAATTCGAGCAAAAGGGACTACGTCCATTGCTGCTACCATTAATCCGATTACCTCCATGCACTGAGCTACAGATGGCCGAGGAATGGAATGAAGAACTCGGCAAGTACTTAGAAGCTTTAACCTTCTGACCTCCGTCAGAAATATTTTCATTTCTACCGAGTCTATTAATGTTCCCAGGAAGGGAACCCTTGTGAGCGGGGACAGAGAACTTTTTTCGGTGTTCACCTTCCACCCGTGAGACCTTAGAAAGGCCAGAACAACATCCGTATGAGCCTTGGCTCTGGGAAAAGACGACGCCTGTATTAAGATGTCGTCCAGACAGGGTGCTACTGCAATGCCCCGCGGTCTCAGTACCGCTAGAAGGGACCCTAGCACCTTTGTGAAAATTCTGGGAGCGGTGGCCAACCCGAAGGGAAGGGCCACGAACTGGTAATGCTTGTCCAGAAAAGCGAACCTTAGGAACTGATGGTGATCTTTGTGGATAGGAATATGAAGGTACGCATCCTTTAGATCCACGGTAGTCATATATTGACCTTCCTGGATCATCGGTAAGATTGTCCGAATAGTTTCCATCTTGAAAGATGGAACTCTGAGGAATTTGTTTAGAATTTTTAGATCCAGGATTGGTCTGAAAGTTCCTTCCTTTTTGGGAACCACAAACAGGTTTGAGTAAAACCCCAGTCCTTGTTCTGTAATTGGAACTGGATATATCACTCCCATCTTGAGTAGATCTTCTACACAGCGTAAGAACGCCTCTTTGTTTGTCTGGTCTGTAGACAGACGAGAAATGTGGAACCTTCCCCTTGGAGGAGAGTCCTTGAATTCTAGAAGATATCCCTGAGCAACTATCTCTAATGCCCAGGGATCGGGAACATCTCTTGCCCAAGCCTGAGCAAAGAGAGAGAGTCTGCCCCCTACCAGATCCGGTCCCGGATCGGGGGCTACCCCTTCATGCTGTCTTAGTAGCAGCTGCAGGCTTCTTGGCCTGTTTACCCTTGTTCCAGCCCTGCAAAGGTTTCCAGGTTGCCTTGGGCTGTGTTACCCTCTTGCTTTGCGGTAGCAGAGGCTGAAGCAGGACCGCTCCTGAAGTTGCGAAAGGAACGAAAATTAGCCTTGTTTTTAGCCTTAAAAGGCCTATCTTGCGGGAGGGCATGGCCCTTTCCCCCAGTGATATCCAAAATAATCTCTTTCAACTCGGGCCCGAAAAGGGTCTTTCCCTTGAAAGGAATATTCAGTAATTTTGTTTTAGACGACACATCGGCCGACCATGATTTAAGCCAAAGCGCTCTGCGCGCTATGATGGCAAAACCAGAATTTTTCGCCGCTAACTTAGCTAATTGTAAAGCGGCATCTGTGATAAAAGAATTAGCCAGCTTTAGAGCCTTAATTCTATCCATAATTTCGTCATATGAGGTCTCCGTCTGGAGCGACTCCTCCAGCGCCTCAAACCAGAAAGCCGCTGCAGTAGTTACAGGAATAATGCAGGCAATAGGTTGGAGAAGGAAACCTTGTTGAACAAATATTTTCTTTAGTAAACCTTCTAATTTTTTATCCATAGGATCTTTGAAAGCACAACTGTCTTCAATTGGTATGGTTGTGTGCTTGGCTAGTGTTGAAACTGCCCCCTCTACCTTAGGGACCGTCTGCCACGCGTCCCGCCTGGGATCAGTTATGGGGAACATTTTCTTAAAGATAGGTGGGGGAACAAAAGGTATACCTGGTCTTTCCCACTCCCTATCAACAATATCCGCCACCCTCTTAGGGATCGGAAACGCATCAGTGTATTCAGGGACTTCTAGATATTTGTCCATTTTACACAATTTCTCTGGGACCACCATAGGGTCACAATCATCCAGAGTTGATAAGACCTCCCTAAGCAGTACGCGGAGGTGTTCCAATTTAAATTTAAAAGCTAGTGAATCTGATTCTGCCCGCTGAGAAACTTTTCCTGAATCAGAAATTTCTCCCTCAGACATAACATCCCTCGCCCCTATTTCAGAGTGTTGTGAGGGTACATCAGATAAACCTCCCAAAGCTTCCGACTGCTCCTCATCTGTTCTCAAAACAGAGCTGTTGCGCTTTTTAGGGAAAACTGGCAGTTTGGATAGAAAGGCCGCAAGGGAATTATCCATGACTGCCGCCAGTTGTTGCAATGTAATAGGTGGTAATGCACTAGAGGTACTAGGTATCGCTTGAGCGGGCGTAACTGGTGATGACACATGGGGAGAGGACGGCGGACTATCCTCATTACCTTCAGTCAAAGAATCATCTAGGGCTATATTTTTAAGTGACACAATATGATCTTTAAATTGTATAGACACATTAGTGCACTTGGGACACATTTTGAGTGGGGGTTCCACCATGGCTTCTGAACACATAGAGCAAGGCTTTTCCTTAGTGTCAGACATGTTTAACAGATTGGTATTATACACAAGCAAGCTTGGAAAAACACTTTATGCAATAAAAAATACAATTTGCAATAAATGGTACTGTGCCTTTAAGATAATAAAAGCGCACACAATTTTACAAAACTGTGAAAAATGAACCAAATCTCTTGAAATTTTTACAGTATGTGCCTAATGCTTCAATATGATTGCACAGCAAGTTTCAGCCTGATTAACCCTTTAATGCCCAAACCGGAGCCGCCTAAAGCAAACAACCGGCTAACAAACTACAGCACCTTGCCACAGCAGCCTGCTGTGGCCCTACCTTCCCTTAAGGATTTAATTTGATCAAATCCAGCCTCCTGAAGTCCTTAAGCAGTCTCTGGACCCATGTGAAGCAGCATGCAGGGAAATCTTGTCAGAATAAACTGCGCAACTGAGGCGCAAAATTAGGCCCCTCCCACTCCACTCCGGAGCTGTGGGGCCTTGAGAACCCATTTTAGGCGACTTAAAATAATGCCATGTGGAATAAAACCCCAATAAACACATCAAAAGTGCTTAAAAGTGTCAGTAAAAAGTATTTTTCTAAACAAAATAATCGATTGCCCTGTTAAAGTGATAACCAGTCTATTGAGCCCACTTAAATAAGCCTCTAGTTCTATACTATGGCCTAGATTTAGAGTTCGGCGGTAGCCGTGAAAACCAGCGTTAGAGGCTCCTAACGCTGGTTTTAGGCTACCGCCGGTATTTGGAGTCAGTGATTAAAGGGTCTAACGCTCACTTTTCAGCCGCGACTTTTCCATACCGCAGATCCCCTTACGTCAATTGCGTATCCTATCTTTTCAATGGGATCTTTCTAACTCCGGTATTTAGAGTCGTTTCTGAAGTGAGCGTTAGACATCTAACGACAAAACTCCAGCCGCCGGAAAAAAGCAGGAGTTAAGAGCTTTCTGGGCTAACGCCGGTTCATAAAGCTCTTAACTACTGTGCCCTAAAGTACACTAACACCCATAAACTACCTATGTACCCCTAAACTGAGGTCCCCCCACATCGCCGCCACTCAATTAAAAATTTTTAGCCCCTAATCTTCCGACCGCCACCTACGTTATACTTATGTACCCCTAATCTGCTGCCCCTAACACCGCCGACCCCTATATTATATTTATTAACCCCTAATCTGCCCCCCTCAACGTCGCCGACACCTGCCTACACTTATTAACCCCTAATCTGCCGAGCGGACCTGAGCGCTACTATAATAAAGTTATTAACCCCTAATCCGCCTCACTAACCCTATCATAAATAGTATTAACCCCTAATCTGCCCTCCCTAACATCGCCGACACCTAACTTCAATTATTAACCCCTAATCTGACGACCGGAGCTCACCGCTACTATAATAAATGGATTAACCCCTAAAGCTAAATCTAACCCTAACACTAACACCCCCCTAACTTAAATATAATTTAAATCTAACGAAATTAATTAACTCTTATTAAATAAATTATTCCTATTTAAAGCTAAATACTTACCTGTAAAATACATCCTAATATAGCTACAATATAAATTATAATTATATTGTAGCTATTTTAGGATTAATATTTATTTTACAGGCAACTTGGTAATTATTTTAACCAGGTACAATAGCTATTAAATAGTTAAGAACTATTTAATAGTTACCTAGTTAAAATAATAACAAAATTACCCTGCATGCTGCTTCACATGGGTCCAGAGACTGCTTAAGGACTTCAGGAGGCTGGATTTGATCAAATTAAATCCTTAAGGGAAGGTAGGGCCACAGCAGGCTGCTGTGGCAAGGTGCTGTAGTTTGTTAGCCGGTTGTTTGCTTTAGGCGGCTCCGGTTTGGGCATTAAAGGGTTAATCAGGCTGAAACTTGCTGTGCAATCATATTGAAGCATTAGGCACATACTGTAAAAATTTCAAGAGATTTGGTTCATTTTTCACAGTTTTGTAAAATTGTGTGCGCTTTTATTATCTTAAAGGCACAGTACCATTTATTGCAAATTGTATTTTTTATTGCATAAAGTGTTTTTCCAAGCTTGCTTGTGTATAATACCAATCTGTTAAACATGTCTGACACTAAGGAAAAGCCTTGCTCTATGTGTTCAGAAGCCATGGTGGAACCCCCACTCAAAATGTGTCCCAAGTGCACTAATGTGTCTATACAATTTAAAGATCATATTGTGTCACTTAAAAATATAGCCCTAGATGATTCTTTGACTGAAGGTAATGAGTAGCTGGCGGCGACGTTGTGCGGGGAAGGTTAGGGGTTAATAAATATAATATAGGGGTCGGCGGTGTTAGGGGCAGCAGATTAGGGGTACATAGGGATAATGTAAGTTGCGGCGGTTTACGGAGCGGAAGATTAGGGGTTAATAATATAATGCAGGGGTCAGCGATAGCGGGGGCGGCAGATTAGGGGTTAATAAGTGTAAGGTTAGGGGTGTTTAGACTCGGGGTACATGTTAGAGTGTTAGGTGCAGACGTAGGAAGTGTTTCCCCATAGGAAACAATGGGGCTGCGTTAGGAGCTGAACGCTGCTTTTTTGCAGGTGTTAGGTTTTTTTTCAGCTCAAACAGCCCCATTGTTTCCTATGGGGGAATCGTGCACGTGCACGTTTTTGAGGCTGGCCGTGTCCGTAAGCAACTCTGGTATCGAGAGTTGCATTTGCGGTAAAAATGCTCTACGCTCCTTTTTTGGAGCCTAACGCAGCATTTGTTTGAACTCTCGATACCAGAGTTAATTTTATGCTGCGGCCAGAAAAAAGCCCGCGGAGCGTTAACAGCCCATCTACCGCCAAACTCCAAATCTAGGCCTAAGTTTCAGAACATGGCTTACCCTTCCCACTTGGGGAATCTTGTCAGTCTTCTAGCATTATCTTGTCTTGACTAGAAAAAAAGATGACTGAAACATACCTCAAAGCAGTTAAAGGGACAGTCAAGTCCAAAAAAAACTTTCATGTTTCAAATAGGGCATGTAATTTTAAACAACTTTCCAATTTACTTTTATCACCAATTTTGCTTTGTTATTTTGGTATTCTTACTTGAAGGCTAGACCTAGGAAGGCTCATATGATAATTTCTAAGCCCTTGAAGGCCGCCTCTAATCACATGCTTTTGTATTTGCTTTTCACAGCAGGGGAGAGCTAGTTCAGGTAAACCCTATAGATAACATTGTGAGCATGCCCGTGGATTGTGGCAGACACTGCACTAATTGGCTAAAATGAAAGTCAATAGATAATAAATAAAATGTCATGTGATCAGGAGGCTGTCAGAAGATGCTTAGATACAAGTTAATCACAGAGGTAAAAAGTGTATTATTATAACTGTGTTGGTTATGCAAAACTGGTGAATGGGTAATAAAGGGATTATCTATCTTTTAAAACAACAAACATTCTGGTGTTGACTGTCCCTTTAAGCCTGCAAACTGTTCCCCCCAACTGAAGTTTTCTGGTACTCCTCAGTCCTGTGTGGGAACAGCAATGGATTTTAGTTATATTTAGTTTTAGCTAACATGCTAAAATCGTTTTCCTCTCAGCAGAATTCTTCATCCTATTTCTGCCAGAGAGTAAATAGCACAAACCGGTACTATTTAAAAATAACAAACTTTTGATTGAAGATATAAAAACTACAAATCTAACACCACATTCACTTTACCCTCCCGTGGAGATGCTACTTGTTAGAGCGGCAAAGAGAATGACTGGGGGGCGGAGCCAGAGGGGGAGCTATATGGACAGCTCTGCTGTGTGCTCTCTTTGCCACTTCCTGTAGGGAATGAGAATATCCCACAAGTTAGGATGAATCCGTGGACTGGATACACCTTGCAAGAGAAATATATATATATATATATATATATATACACATACATATTAGACATGTATACGTATGTATCTCTATGTTATTTGCTTGCCTTTTTTTCTTTCTAACACCTGAGACCTCATATCTTTGAGTCCTTATAACTTTTGTGTGCAATATTTTTTTGAATAATTTTTATTAGATGGTGTTATGAGTATAACTGTTCTTTACAATATATTTTTTTTATGTGTTGTGTGCAATTTTTTTTGCGAAACAGTTAACCAGAGCTCTGAGGACACGGTAATCATACTAGCGTAAACCGATATTGCACTCAATTGATCGCATTTACTTTCAGCGTTTGTGCTTCACTTGTAATTTGGCCCATTGTAAGCAACAGGGCAACAATTAGAAAATTTTCTTTTTAAGTCACTTTAACTTCAAAGTAATGTGTGTTCCCTAACTTGCTTGAGGGACTACCACTTATCAGCAGACCTCCTTAGTCAGTGCGTCACCATCTCTGCATTAGGAGAGTGAGCATACATTATGTTCATCTTATTGGCATGGTTAATACAGACTCTGATTGGACCTGCACTGCATAAAAGGTAAGTTTACATTCTATTTTTTGTAAAAGAACTGCATAAAAAATTAAAAAGGACAAGTTAAGCAGGGTCATATAATTTAAGGATTATCAGATGCCTTTCCCTATTTACACAAGCATGATGTTTCTTTGTAATTATCAAGGCTCCTCAGGGGACAGTGTAAAGAGATATGGACCAGCGCCAGCTGAAAAAACCCTTTGAGCCTGGGGATGGTGGTACCTAGTAACCACCAAAGGGGTAGTCAAGCAATATAGAGGAAAACCCCAGGCGCCTAACCAACCGTAGGCAAGTGATACAACAAGTGTAGATGAGTGTAATAGATATATTTAAAATCAACAATGACAAAATTTATTAGTACAACATAAATAAAAGCTCATGGATCCATGCTACAAATAAATAATGCAATGTGAAAAACAGAATTTATGTTTACCTGATAAATTACTTTCTCCAACGGTGTGTCCGGTCCACGGCGTCATCCTTACTTGTGGGATATTCTCTTCCCCAACAGGAAATGGCAAAGAGCCCAGCAAAGCTGGTCACATGATCCCTCCTAGGCTCCGCCTTCCCCAGTCATTCGACCGACGTAAAGGAGGAATATTTGCATAGGAGAAATCATATGATACCGTGGTGACTGTAGTTAAAGAAAATAAATTATCAGACCTGATTAAAAAACCAGGGCGGGCCGTGGACCGGACACACCGTTGGAGAAAGTAATTTATCAGGTAAACATAAATTCTGTTTTCTCCAACATAGGTGTGTCCGGTCCACGGCGTCATCCTTACTTGTGGGAACCAATACCAAAGCTTTAGGACACGGATGAAGGGAGGGAGCAAATCAGGTCACCTAGATGGAAGGCACCACGGCTTGCAAAACCTTTCTCCCAAAAATAGCCCCAGAAGAAGCAAAAGTATCAAATTTGTAAAATTTAGTAAAAGTGTGCAGTGAAGACCAAGTCGCTGCCTTACATATCTGATCAACAGAAGCCTCGTTCTTGAAGGCCCATGTGGAAGCCACGGCCCTAGTGGAATGAGCTGTGATTCTTTCAGGAGGCTGCCGTCCGGCAGTCTCGTAAGCCAATCTGATGATGCTTTTAAGCCAAAAAGAGAGAGAGGTAGAAGTTGCTTTTTGACCTCTCCTTTTACCAGAATAAACAACAAACAAGGAAGATGTTTGTCTAAAATCCTTTGTAGCATCTAAATAGAATTTTAGAGCACGAACTACATCCAAATTGTGCAACACAAACACAAAGAAGGCACGACTATCTCCTGGTTAATGTTTTTGTTAGAAACAACTTTCGGAAGAAAACCAGGTTTAGTACGCAAAACCACCTTATCTGCATGGAACACCAGATAAGGAGGAGAACACTGCAGAGCAGATAACTCTGAAACTCTTCTAGCAGAAGAAATTGCAACCAAAAACAAAACTTTCCAAGATAATAACTTAATATCAACGGAATGTAAGGGTTCAAACGGAACCCCCTGAAGAACTGAAAGAACTAAATTGAGACTCCAAGGAGGAGTCAAAGGTTTGTAAACAGGCTTGATTCTAACCAGAGCCTGAACAAAGGCTTGAACATCTGGCATAGCTGCCAGCTTTTTGTGAAGTAACACAGACAAAGCAGAAATCTGTCCCTTCAAAGAACTTGCAGATAATCCTTTCTCCAAACCTTCTTGAAGAAAGGATAGAATCTTAGGAATTTTTATCTTGTCCCAAGGGAATCCTTTAGATTCACACCAACAGATATATTTTTTCAATATTTTATGGTAGATTTTTCTAGTTACAGGCTTTCTGGCCTGAACAAGAGTATCAATGACAGAATCTGAGAACCCTCGCTTTGATAAAATCAAGCGTTCAATCTCCAAGCAGTCAGTTGGAGTGAGACCAGATTCGGATGTTCGAACGGACCTTGAACAAGAAGGTCCCGTCTCAAAGGTAGCTTCCATGGTGGAGCCGATGACATATTCACCAGGTCTGCATACCAAGTCCTGCGTGGCCACGCAGGAGCTATCAAGATCACCGATGCCCTCTCCTGATTGATCCTGGCTACCAGCCTGGGGATGAGAGGAAACGGTGGGAATACATAAGCTAGTTTGAAGGTCCAAGGTGCTACTAGTGCATCTACTAGAGTCGCCTTGGGATCCCTGGATCTGGACCCGTAGCAAGGAACCTTGAAGTTCTGACGAGAGGCCATCAGATCCATGTCTGGAATGCCCCACAACTGAGTAATTTGGGCAAAGATTTCCGGATGGAGTTCCCACTCCCCCGGATGAAATGTCTGACAACTCAGAAAATCCGCTTCCCAATTTTCCACTCCTGGGATGTGGATTGCAGACAAGTGGCAGGAGTGAGTCTCCGCCCATTGAATGATTTTTGTCACTTCTTCCATCGCCAGGGAACTCCTTGTTCCCCCCTGATGGTTGATGTACGCAACAGTCGTCATGTTGTCCGATTGAAACCGTATGAATTTGGCCTTTGCTAGCTGAGGCCAAGCCTTGAGAGCATTGAATATCGCTCTCAGTTCCAGAATATTTATCGGGAGAAGAGATTCTTCCCGAGACCAAAGACCCTGAGCTTTCAGGAGTCCCCAGACCGCGCCCCAGCCCACCAGACTGGCGTCGGTCGTGACAATGACCCACTCTGGTCTGCGGAAGCTCATCCCCTGTGACAGGTTGTCCAGGGACAGCCACCAACGGAGTGAATCTCTGGTCCTCTGATCTACTTGTATCGTCGGAGACAAGTCTGTATAATCCCCATTCCACTGACTGAGCATGCACAGTTGTAATGGTCTCAGATGAATTTGCGCAAAAGGAACTATGTCCATTGCCGCGACCATCAAACCTATTACTTCCATGCACTGCGCTATGGAAGGAAGAGGAACAGAATGAAGTACTTGACAAGAGTTTAGAAGTTTTGATTTTCTGGCCTCTGTCAGAAAAATCCTCATTTCTAAGGAGTCTATTATTGTTCCCAAGAAGGGAACTCTTGTTGACGGAGATAGAGAACTTTTTTCTACGTTCACTTTCCACCCGTGAGATCTGAGAAAGGCCAGGACAATGTCCGTGTGAGCCTTTGCTTGTGGAAGGGACGACGCTTGAATCAGAATGTCGTCCAAGTAAGGTACTACTGCAATGCCCCTTGGCCCCTTGTGGATAGGAATATGTAGATACGCATCCTTTAAATCCACCGTGGTCATGAATTGACCTTCCTGGATGGAAGGAAGAATTGTTCGAATGGTTTCCATTTTGAACGATGGAACCTTGAGAAACTTGTTTAGGATCTTGAGATCTAAGATTGGTCTGAATGTTCCCTCTTTTTTGGGAACTATGAACAGATTGGAGTAGAACCCCATCCCTTGTTCTCCTAATGGAACAGGATGAATCACTCCCATTTTTAACAGGTCTTCTACACAATGTAAGAATGCCTGTTTTTTTATGTGGTCTGAAGACAATTGAGACCTGTGGAACCTCCCCCTTGGGGGAAGCCCCTTGAATTCCAGAAGATAACCTTGGGAGACTATTTCCAGCGCCCAAGGATCCAGAACATCTCTTGCCCAAGCCTGAGCGAAGAGAGAGAGTCTGCCCCCCACCAGATCCGGTCCTGGATCGGGGGCCAACATCTCATGTTGTCTTGGTAGCAGTGGCAGGTTTCTTGGCCTGCTTACCTTTGTTCCAGCCTTGCATTGGCCTCCAGGCTGGCTTGGCTTGAGAAGTATTACCCTCTTGCTTAGAGGATGTAGCACTTGGGGCTGGTCCGTTTCTGCGAAAGGGACGAAAATTTGGTTTATTTTTGGCCTTGAAAGACCTATCCTGAGGAAGGGCGTGGCCCTTGCCCCCAGTGATATCAGAAATAATCTCTTTCAAGTCAGGGCCAAACAGCGTTTTCCCCTTGAAAGGAATGTTAAGCAATTTGTTCTTGGAAGACGCATCCGCTGACCAAGATTTTAGCCAAAGCGCTCTGCGCGCCACAATAGCAAACCCAGAATTTTTCGCCGCTAATCTAGCCAATTGCAAAGTGGCGTCTAAGGTGAAAGAGTTAGCCAATTTGAGAGCATGAATTCTGTCCAAAATCTCCTCATAAGAAGAATCTTTATTGAGCGCCTTTTCTAGTTCATCGAACCAGAAACACGCTGCTGTAGTGACAGGAACAATGCATGAAATTGGTTGTAGAAGGTAACCTTGCTGAACAAACATCTTTTTAAGCAAACCCTCTAATTTTTTATCCATAGGATATTTGAAAGCACAACTATCTTCTATGGGTATAGTGGTGCGTTTGTTTAGAGTAGAAACCGCCCCCTCGACCTTGGGGACTGTCTGCCATAAGTCCTTTCTGGGGTCGACCATAGGAAACAATTTCTTAAATATAGGGGGAGGGACGAAAGGTATGCCGGGCCTTTCCCATTCTTTGTTTACAATGTCCGCCACCCGCTTGGGTATAGGAAAAGCTTCGGGGGGCCCCGGGACCTCTAGGAACTTGTCCATCTTACATAATTTCTCTGGAATGACCAAATTCTCACAATCATCCAGAGTAGATAACACCTCCTTAAGCAGAGCGCGGAGATGTTCCAATTTAAATTTGAATGTAATCACATCAGGTTCAGCTTGTTGAGAAATTTTCCCTGAATCTGAAATTTCTCCCTCAGACAAAACCTCCCTGGCCCCCTCAGACTGGTGTAGGGGCACTTCAGAACCAATATCATCAGCGTCCTCATGCTCTTCAGTATTTTCTAAAACAGAGCAGTCGCGCTTTCGCTGATAAGTGGGCATTTTGGCTAAAATGTTTTTGATAGAATTATCCATTACAGCCGTTAATTGTTGCATAGTAAGGAGTATTGGCGCACTAGATGTACTAGGGGCCTCCTGTGTGGGCAAGACTGGCGTAGACGAAGGAGGGGATGATGCAGTACCATGCTTACTCCCCTCACTTGAGGAATCATCTTGGGCATCATTTTCTCTAAATTTTGTGTCACATAAATCACATCTATTTAAATGAGAAGGAACCTTGGCTTCCCCACATACAGAACACAGTCTATCTGATAGTTCAGACATGTTAACCAGGCATAAACTTGATAACAAAGTACAAAAAACGTTTTAAAATAAAACCGTTACTGTCACTTTAAATTTTAAACTGAACACACTTTATTACTGTAAATGTGAAAAAGTATGAAGGAATTGTTCAAAATTCACCAAAATTTCACCACAGTGTCTTAAAGCCTTAAAAGTATTGCACACCAAATTTGAAAGCTTTAACTCTTAAAATAACGGAACCGGAGCCGTTTTTATATTTAACCCCTATACAGTCCCTGGTATCTGCTTTGCTGAGACCCAACCAAGCCCAAAGGGGAATACGATACCAAATGACGCCTTCAGAAAGCTTTTTCTATGTATCTGAGCTCCTCACACATGCATCTGCATGTTATGCTTGCCAAAAACAACTGCGCAATAGAGGCGCGAAAATGAGGCTCTGCCTATGATTAGGGAAAGCCCCTAGAGAAAAAGGTGTCCAATACAGTGCCTGCCGGTTATTTTACATAATACCCAAGAATAAAATAATTCCTCAAAGCTATGAAGTATTAAAAATGCTTATATATCAATCGTTTTAGCCCAGAAAATGTCTACCAGTCTGAAAAGCCCTTGTGAAGCCCTTTATTCTTATGTAATAAAAATGGCTTACCGGATCCCATAGGGAAAATGACAGCTTCCAGCATTACATAGTCTTGTTAGAAATGTGTCATACCTCAAGCAGCAAAAGTCTGCTCACTGTTTCCCCCAACTGAAGTTAATTCCTCTCAACAGTCCTGTGTGGAAACAGCCATCGATTTTAGTAACGGTTGCTAAAATCATTTTCCTCTTACAAACAGAAATCTTCATCTCTTTTCTGTTTCAGAGTAAATAGTACATACCAGCACTATTTTAAAATAACAAACTCTTGATTGAAGAATAAAAACTACATTTAAACACCAAAAAACTCTAAGCCATCTCCGTGGAGATGTTGCCTGTACAACGGCAAAGAGAATGACTGGGGAAGGCGGAGCCTAGGAGGGATCATGTGACCAGCTTTGCTGGGCTCTTTGCCATTTCCTGTTGGGGAAGAGAATATCCCACAAGTAAGGATGACGCCGTGGACCGGACACACCTATGTTGGAGAAATAACAATAAAAGTAAAAATAAATGACAATTCAATAAATAAATAATAAATACAAATTATCCTATTATTGAATTGTCATTTATTTTTACTTTTATTGTTATTTTCACATTGCATTATTTATTTGTAGCATGGATCCATGAGCTTTTATTTATGTTGTACTAATAAATTTTGTCATTGTTGATTTTAAATATATCTATTACACTTATCTACACTTGTTGTACCCCTTGCCTCCGGTTGGTTAGGTGCCTGGGGTTTTCCTCTATATTCCTCAGGGGACAGTGACTTTATACACAGGAGACAGAAACCTACAGCATTAGTACCATGTGTGGCATTTGGTATGGTGCGCAAGGAGGGGCATGGTTTCTGGTGCTATAATTGCCTGGCTGTTAGTCAGGGTGGCAGCCAGGACCAGGTATACTAAGTTAAAGGGTGGGGGGCGTATTAGGGTAAGGGAGTGACAAAGGGGCTACTATTACTATAATTAGTACATTTTTGTTTTAATTAATTAATTAACAAACTTGATTTTAAAAAGTGAGGCGGGCATGCCAGGTCTGTTATAGTCTTACTTCAGAACACAATTAGTAAAATATAGACAGTATCAGAAACTACCAGGCAGAAATGAATCCCTCTCATGCTATCTAGGTCTAGTAGAGGAGAGTAGCAGAAAACTCCCATGACATTGGGTACAAGCAGTAAGATGGCCCCAGATACACCAAACTGCAACATATTAACCAGTGACAGTATCCGAACCTACCTGGCAGAAATGAATCCCCCTCACGCTGTTACCAATTCTGTCTAGTGGAGGAGACCAGCAGAAAACTCCCATGACATTGGGTACAACCAGTAAGATGGCCCCAGACACACCAGACTTAGCTGGCAGTCCCACCTGTAAACAGCAATACAGATGGATCAACAACAAAAAAAAAAAAAAAACATACATAATATAGCCTGCCAGGCACAAGTTTTATATCAAAGCCTAGATAATGAACATTTAATGATTAGCCTTCAATTATAGGGACAGTCTACACTAAAATTGTTATTGTTTAAAAAGATAGATAATGCCTTCACGGCCCATTCCCCAGCTTTACACAACCAACATTGTTATATTAATATACTTTATAACATTTACACCTCTAACTTTCTGTTTGTTTCTAAGCCTCTAAAGACAGCCTCTTATCACATGCTTTTGTATTTGCTTTTCACAACAGGAGAGTTAGCCATATAGATAACATTGTGTTCATGCCTGTGGAGTTATTTAAGAGTCAGCACAACACAGAACTAACTGGCTAAAATGCAAGTCAATAGATAATACATAAAAAGTCATGTGATCATTGGGCTGTCAGAAGATGCTTAGATACAAGGTAATCACAGAGGTAAAAAGTATATTAATATAACGGTGTTGGTTATGTAAAACTGGGGAATGGGTAATAAAGGGATCATCTATCTTTTAAAACAATAAAAATTATATTGTAGAATGTCCCTTTAAGTTGGACGTCTATGCCTTTTAGATAACTGACCTGTTATATGCTGATCTTAGTACTGAAATTAGGAAGTATGTGGGAAGAATGAATTAGTAATTAAAATATATGGAATATCTAATAATCACATTGCCTATAAAATATAAGGTAACTGTGCATAGAGAGAGTGACAATTCCACTATATATGCAGTCTGTATCTGGTAGTGATCTTGTTTGTCCAGCAGGGGGAGACATCAGTTTATACAGTATAAATTTAAAAAAAAAAACCACAAGCACATGCTTCATCCAAGTTCCCAAAAGACCATTGCCATAAAACCTAAGAAAACGTGGATGAGATATACAAATAAGCATATCAATGAGTTCACTCTAAAGCCATTTGAGAACATAGTTCTCTACAAATGCCACCCTAATGTTTTGTATGATGCAAACAGACAGCTAGATTACGAGTTGTGCGTTATGAGGGAAAAAGCAGCGTTATGGCTCTTTTTCACTACTGCTGGTATTACAGGTGTTGTAGGTATAGGTGTACCGCACACCTTTTTGGCCGTCATGCAACGTAACTACCGCACCTTTCAAAAAGTCCTTTTTCAATGGGACTTCCATAGCGCCGGTATTACGAGTTTGCCTGTCTGGTCAAAAAGTGAGTGGTACAGCCTATAGCTACAAGATCTGTACCGCCACCTGAAAGTCAGTAGTTATGAGTTTTACGTTACAAAGCTGTACCATAAAACTCATAACTAAAGTGTTACAAAGTACACTAACACCCATAAACTACCTATTAACCCCTAAACCAAGGCCCTCCCGCATCGCAAACACTAAAATTAAATTATTAACCGCTAATCTGCCGCTCTGGACATCGCCGTCACTATAATAAACATATTAACCCCTAAACCGCCGCACTCCCGCATCACAAACACTAGTTAAATATTATTAACCCCTAATCTGCTGCCCCAATGTTGTTGCCACCTACATACACTTATTAACCCCTAATCTGCTGTCCCTAACATCGCCGCAACCTACTTTACTATTGTTAACCCCTAATCTGCTGCCCCAAAATCGCAGCCACCTAACTACACTTATTAACCCCTAATCTGCTGACCCTAATGTTGCTGCCACTATACTAAAGTTATTAACCCCTAAACCTAACCCTAAGTCTAACCCTAACGTAACCCTAACCCCAACCCCCACTAACTTTAACCTAATTAAAATAATTCCAAATAAAAATTACAATTAATACCTAAATTATTCCTATTTAAAACTAAATAAATACTTACCTGTAAAATAAAACCTATGCTAGCTACAATATAATAGTTATATTGTATCTAGCTTATGTTTTATTTTTATTTCACAGGTAAGTTTGTATTTATTTTAACTAGGTTGATTAGTTAGTAATAGGGATGCACTGAAATTCGGCAACCGAAATTTTCGGCCGAAAAATGGGCCTATCCCATAAGAAATTAATTAAGGGTGTCATGTTTGTAGAAAATGAATGAAGTGTGTTATACTACCTTAAAAATGAATGAGGTGTCATATTTGTTGCAAAAAGTGGAAGGGGGTCATAATTAAGAAATTAATTAGCGGTGTCATATTGTTTGTTAAAAAAAATCAATGAGGGGGTGTCATACTGACTTAAGAAATGAATGAGTGGTGTAATACTGACTTAAGAAATGAATGAGTGTGTCATTCTAAATTAAGAAATGCATGAGGGTGTCATATATTGATTCTAAATACTGACTTAAGAACTAGGGATATCATATCAAATGTAAATGCAAAAACAAATGAGGGTAGCATATTTAATGCAAACAAATGAATGAGTGGTGTCATACTGGCCTAAATAAAGGAGTGGTATTATATTGCTTAAGAAATATGTCATAGTTTTATAAAAATGAATGAAGCATCACATGATAAAAACCATGGACGAGAAATACCATATATCTTGTTTTTAACTTAGGGAATGCCATGGCTATTGTAAAACCAAGCAAAAGGGGCCGTTTCACTAAGCCCAGAGTCTAGTCTTCGCATCCCAATCAGAAAAAAAAGTTGCGTGATTCCCAAGTGTCCCTGTGTAGCTGGAAGTGGTATAGCAATCATTAAAAATCACACACATGTGTGTTATATCCAGTACCAGTTATGTGTAGAAGACGAGGTTGGCTGTAGCTCTGAGCGATCATGCCGATAATTATTAGATGACAAAAGTAATGTCACATAATAATCAACAAAGAACAATTTGATATATTTAGGTCCGCTGTCTAGCATAAAAATAAAAAAAGACAGCATTCTAAACAGAGGCGAGGGTACAAGGATATACACAAGGAAAAAAAGAAAAGAAATGACAAATAAACCTGCAGCCTTCTCTTGGAGTTGACATAGTTTAGCAGACACAAGCAAGTGCTACTAACAGACCAGCTGGGTTACTTAGGGCTAGATTTATCAAGCCCCTGCAGCAGCAAGTTCTTTTGAGAACTTGCTCGCCGCGATTTATCAAGCAGCGGTCACCAGACCGCTGCTTCCCTAACATCTTCACCACCTCTATTGTGGCGAAATTAAATCTCCTCGGTCGAGTCTGACCGAGGAGATTGACAGCTCCTACCCGCTCGTGATTGGCTGTGCGCGGGCAGGGGGCGGGATTGCACGCAAGCGCAAAATTGCGCTTGTGTGCAATGTTAATTACCTGCGGGTAATTTCGCCCCGCCACAGACGAGCTGAGGCGTACAGGGGCTCGTATACGCGCCCCTGTACGCCTCAGCGTTGATAAATCTAGCTCTTAGGATGCTTTCCATTCTGCACCCTGAGGTACAGTAAATTAAATATCTAGCACAGCAGAGCAACATCTGTTTCTGTGCTAGTACCAAACAAACAAGGCAATTAAAGAATACCTTTAACTATTTTAAAATAATTTTTGAAAAAAAAGTCATTTTCAGTTTCGGTTTTCGGCCAAGAGCATCCTGAATTTTCGGTTTCCGTTTCGGTCCACAATTTTCATTTCGGTTCATCCCTAGTAAGTAAATAGTTATTAACTATTTACTAACTACCTAGTAAAAATAAATACAAATTTACCTGTGAAATAAAACCTAACCTGTCTTACAGTTAAACCTAACATTACACTAAAATTAAATAAATTACATTAATGAAATACAATTAACTAAATTACAAAAAAAACCACTAAGTTACACAAAATAAAAAATAAATTATCAAATATTTAAACTAATTACACCTAATCTAATAGCCCTATTAAAATAAAAAAGCCCCCCCCCCAAAATAATAAAACCCCTAGCCTACACTAAACTGCCAATAGCCCTTAAAAGGGCCTTTTGCAGGGCATTGCCCCAAAGAAATCAGCTCTTTTACCTGTATAAAAGAATACCAACAACCCCCCAATAGTAAAACCCACCACCCACACAGCCAACCCCCCAAATAAAATCCTATCTAAATAAACCTAAGCTCCCCATTGCCCTGAAAAGGGCATTTGGATGGGCATTGCCCTTAAAAGGGCATTTAGCTCTTTTACATTGCCCAAAACCCTAAGCTAAAAATAAAACCCACCCAATAAACCCTTAAAAAAACCTAACACTAACCCCCGAAGATCCACTTACAGTTTTTGAAGACCGGACATCCATCCTCATCCAGCCAGGAAAAGTCTTCATCCAAGCGGCAAGAAGTCCTCAATGAAGATGGGAGAAGTCTTCATCCAAGCAGCAAGAAGTCATTATCCAGGCGGGCAGAAGTCTTCATCCAGACGGCATCTTCTATCTTCATCCTTCCGGCGCGGAGCGGGTCCATCTTCAAGACATCCGGCGTGGAGCATCCTCTTCATACGGTCCCAGCCGTACACTGAAGTTTCCCTTTAAGGGACGTCATCCAAGATGGCGTCCCTTGAGTTCCGATTGGCTGATAGAATTCTATCAGCTAATCGGAATTAAAGGGAAAAAAATCCTATTGGCTGATGCAATCAGCCAATAGGATTGAGCTTTAATCCTATTGGCTGATCCAATCAGCCAATAGGATTGAGCTTGCATTCTATTGGCTGATTGGAATAGGGGATTGAGCTTTAATCCTATTGGCTGATCCAATCAGCCAATAGGATTGAGCTTGCATTCTATAGGCTGATTGGAATAGGGGGTTAGTGCAGAATTATATAACATTAGCTTAGCGCCAGCTTTCTAAAGCAAAGGGCTGCAGAGATATTTTACTAAAAAAAATAATTTTACAGAACGCCGCTCCTGGCTCTACTGAGCGGGTCTGTCTAGTCACAGAAGTGCTCTGGTCTGACAAGAAGAGTTTTGCTTTTTAAATTTAGAATACAAATTTATTGTGAATAGTCAGTTTAGAATATTTTGTCCCTTTAACAATACAGATGTGCATGAACCATTTAAATACATATTTTAGTACTGTCTGAATATAAATCAGTTGTCATTACAGTTAGGTGTTGACTGGCTGTGTTCTTTGTGCCTCTGGGTACCATTTTGTGGAAATGCGCTGGAATAAAGACTTACATTAAAGGCGAATTGGCCAGAGAAGTCATACATGCCGCATGAGTGCATCAAGCTCAGTGTGTTCCTCACAGATTCTCCGCTTAGAACTTGCTCCCCTGTGATTGGGCAGATTCCGCCATTAGCCAGAGTGGCAGCTATCACACTGCCAGACTCACAGGTCACCTCAACAGAGCACATCTAAATAGAGAGTGGAAATAAAGAGATTCAATTCTTATTATATACAGTGGTGTACACAGCAGAGTAGGGTCCGGTCACACATAGATTAGAACGTTATTATATATAGTGTTTCACTGCTTAAATGTCAGAGGACATGAATAGATTAAAACCTTCTTAAAGGGACAGTAAACACCTTGTCATTACAATACATTTCTGTTGTGTTGCTGTAGAATAACATATCAGCCAAGTCTTATTGTTTCTAAAAATAAATTAACATCGTTTTTACTGTAAATGTATATTAAACTTTCATGATTCAGATAGAGCAGGCAATTTTAAGCAACTTTCTAATTTACTCCTATTATCAAATTTTCTTCGTTCACTTTGTATCTTTATTTGAAAAAGCAAGAATGTAAGCTTAGAAGCCGGACCATTTTAGGGTAGAGCTTGCTGATTGGCTTCTATATGTAGCCACCAATCAGCAAAGGCTACCCAGGTGCTGAACCGAAAATGGGACAGTTCCTAAGCTTGAATTTTTTCTTTTTCAAATAAAGATACCAAGAGAATGAAGAAAAATTGATAATAGGAGTGAATTAGAAAGTTGCTTAAAAGTGCATGCTCTATATCTGGATCATGAAAGTTTAATTTTGACTAGAATATCCCTTTAATTGTGAGCAGAAATACATAGGGTAAAATATAAAACAGTGTACAGCTAGACAAAAGATACAAACCTTCTAACACACAGTTCAACTGGGAGTACAGGGAGTAGGCATATAGATATGAAAAACCTACTTCCATATAGGCCAATATATATATTCTAATATGTCAAACACATTCCATACTTCCACTAGCACACTTGCTGATAAAGGAACATGTCACGCCGCAACATAAATTCTCATCTATCCTTGATACAACCATGAGAAAAGAAAGGTTTTATGATACTGTATAAGATAGATGCAATGTGAAAAACAAAATCAAAACATCCAATCAACACCAACTGCGCTGACTTTACACTTTGTTTTACTGTGCTCTTATGAGGTTTCATAGTACACTTCCTTAAACTAAGGAGGTAACTAAAGTGGCTGGCTCTGCACATGCCACATACATGATTTCCTGTGTCCCAGGACAAACACTTGGATTGGATGTCTAAAGTTTAAAATGGGATGTGGCTACTAAGAAAATGTTTTTGTAAAATAACTACCTTTTTTACATAGAAATGTTCATACATTTACTAGTCAGCTTTTTAAACATACGGTGCATCATTTTCAAAGGGGGCAGAGGGGTCAGTTATTAGTGGAGTTTCTCAGGGGTGGGGTCAGTTTTGGGGTCTGTTTTGTTTTAACATAGTTATCAGTGATATCAGAAAAGGGCTACAGGTGAAAGTCTGTCTGTTTACAGATGATACTAAAATTTGAGTACATGTTTGGGGGGGGGGGGGTGATATAAAAAATAGAGGATTGGCCAAATGACTGGGATCTAAAGTTGAAAAGTGCAAAATTATTTACGTAGGAAAGAAAAATCCAAATATTAATTAGACTCAATGACACCTTACTGACAAATGAGGAATTGGACTTGGGAATTATTATTTCAGATGATTTAAAATTTGGTAAACAATGTAGTACTTCAGCGAGTAAGCCCAGTAGAATGCTTGGTTGTATTGGTAGAGATATTTTCAGCAGAAATAGTAAGGTTCTTATGTCATTTTACAGATCATTAGTTGAGTATTGTGTGCAGTTCTGGAGACCATGAGGCCCATTTATCAAGCTCTGTATGGAGCTTGTGAGCCCGTGTTTCTGGCGAGTCTTCAGACTCGCCAGAAACAGCAGTTATGAAGCAGCGGTCTAAAGACCGCTGCTCCATAACCCTGTCCGCCTGCTCTGAGCAGGCGGACAGTAATCGCCACAATTCAACCCGATCGAGTACGATCGGGTTGATTGACACCTCCCTACTGGCGGGCGATTGGCCGCGAGTCTGCAGGGGGCGGCGTTGCACCAGCAGCTCTTGTGAGCTGCTGGTACAATGCTGAATACAGAGAGCGTATTGCTCTCCGCATTCAGCGAGGTCTTGCGGACCTGATCCGCACTGTCGGATCAGGTCCGCAAGACCTATGATAAATAGGCCTCCATATCTCCAGAAGGATATAAACAAACTGGAATCTGTGCAAAAAAGGGCTACTAAAATGATACATGGTCTAAAAAAAAAAAAAAAAACTTCCAGGAGAGGTTCAATGACCTAAATATGTACAACTTAGAGGAAAGAAGGGAAAAGAGGTGATATGATAGTACTTTGCAAGTATATCAAAGGGCTTAGTAAAGCTGAGGCTGTGAGTATTTTCCATAAAAAGAAAAATTCAAGAACAATGGGTCATGATCTCAAGCTAAAGGGTAGTAGATTCAGAAGTAATTTGCGGAAGCACTTCTTTACAGAAAGGGTGATTTATTCATGGAATAATCTTGCACAAGAGGCGATAATGACAAACACTATGGGGGACTTCAAGATTGCCTGGGATAAACATAAGTTTATACTTTTAGGACATATTGGGCAGACTTGTTGGGGCTATGGTTCTTATCTGCCGTCAAAATCTATGTTTCTATGTAAATTATTTGATGTTTGGGTAATGTCACTTTAAATTAGATTTTGTTGAATTAGCAATAGGATCAGCATAAACTTCTTTATTTGCTCTCACTAGTTTTATAATAAAAGATCAAATTACCTGGAAGTACAAATCCAAAGCGGCCATCATGTCCGCTCCAGGGGGAAAGCACTAAATGTGGAGAAAAATAGGAACAAAACATTAAGGGTCCTGGACAATAGTCACTTTTATCCCTCTCTAGTCTATTTCTCCTCTTGACCTTTACCAGTTCCTAAATTATTCTAAGCAGCTTGGCTCACTGTTCTTCCCACAGTAATTATATATGGTTTTACAGTTTTCTGTAAAAAAAAAAATCCTTCTAGTATTTTACACAGCATTCAGTGTGCCCTATCTACACTTGATTTATTACTGCATTGTTAGGGTCTATTGACTGCGTCTAGAAGTACACACACAGTGTGACCAATGGCAAACATTTTTTACCCATTTTATCTCTTTGATACAGCCATTTGTCCCTTTTTGCCGAATTTTCCTTAAATCTGCAAATAGGCTGCACAGATAAGGATTCATTTTAAAAGTACCTGATGTTCAATGTTTGCATTATCAGAAAAGATTGTAGCTATTATGTTCAATATAAAGCACCTTAAAAGCACATTCAAGATGCTTCTCTCTTTCCAACATACTTGAAGTTACAGCTTTATGCTTCTCTCTCTTTCCAACATACTTGAAGTTACAGCTTTATGAAATTAAATACAAGATGCAGATTGTCAGTCTTTTCAATATTAGTGTATCACACCAAGATTTTCAAAGCTAAACACCAGTCCATTACATATCCTATAACAGGGGTCAACAACCTTGGCACCCCAGATGTTTTGGAACTACATTTCCCATGATGCTGAGATACTCTTTAGGCTGTCTTAGCATCATGGGAAATGTAGTTCCAAAACATCTGGGTTGCCAAGGTTGCTTACCCCTGTCCAGAATTTTTTCTGATTGTTCTAAATCAGAAACATTTTAGGACTCAGCTGTTGACTCTTAAAGCATTAAAACATGCTTCTAGTAACATAGCCACTTTGAAAAAAATGTTCAAATGTCATCAGCTGTCTACAGGTTCAGTAGTAGTGTGTAGATTTTTCTTAATAATTTCAAATTGTTATTTATAGATAAAGCTAGTTTGTAAAGTATTATTTAGTATAGTAAATGTTTTTTTAAAGAGAATAAATCAACTAAATACAGAAAGAGAGAAGAGAATAAAACAAAAAAGTGGCATAGGAGAATTATAAAAATTATAAAATGAACATATGAAAAGGATAACTAGAAAGAAAAAAGTTTTGAGCTTAAAGGGCCATAATACCCAAATGTTTAAACACTTGAAAGTGATGCAGCATAGCTGTAAAAAGCTGACTAGAAAATATCACCTGAACATCTCTATGTAAAAAAGAAAGATATTTTACATCAAAAGTTCCTCAGTAGCCACATCCCATTGTAAAGGACTTCTAAGCAGCATATCAGTATGTCTGTCCCGGGACAGCGGAAGGGGCAAGCTTACGTGCACTCTCATCTTATTTCCCTATTCAGTTTAAAGGAAGTTTGCTATGAAATCTCATGAGAGTTAAGTGAAATCTCATGAGATCACAGCAAAAGAGTTCATGACCTCAGCACTGCTGATGCTGATTGGCTGCTGTTAATGTCTTCATTTTTTTTTTTTTTTACCTGCAGCTGAGTATAACTTTTTACACAGAACTAACTCTGCTGAGCTGAGGAGATTGTGAGGTAAAATATCTTCCTTTTATACATAGAGATGCTCAGGTGATATTTTCCTGTCAGCTTTTCACAGTTATACTGCATCAGTTTCAAGTGATTTAGCATATGAGTATTATGTCCCTTTAATTAAGAGATACCAACGTTAATTTGAGCAATTGGACCACATTAAAGGAGTTACTAATAACATAGCCCTTTACCTTTTTCTCTTTCAGATAATATCCAATCGCATAATTCCGATCTCCTGTCTCTCTCTCTGATTGGAACCTGCAGATGACACAACATTATATTAGGTATTGCTATTGGATAACTGCAATCATATTGTCATAGTATACAACACAATACGAAGTAACAGACATAGATAGACAGAGATACAGTAGAATTGCATGATCAATAAATGCATAGAAAAAGAAGTAATGTGATACACTTTTTCATGTTCTCTTGCACATACTCAGTAGGAGCTGATGCTTCAGAATGTATGAATTTAAAATGTCTGTGCAAAATTTGATAATATAAATAAATTAGAAACTTGTTTAAAATTGTAAGCTCTATCTGAATCAGGAAAGATACATTTTGACTTTACTGCCCCTTTAATAAAAATCAATTTAACCACTAAGTCCTATGTGGAAAGTCTTCAGGACAGAAGAGAAACAGCTGGTTGGTAGCTTAAACTTAAATAGAGTTAAAGAATTAGATAGTGCTACTGCTACTACTACTACTGCTACTTTTTAACTGAGTCAGGATTGGTCAAGAGCAAATGGTTTAAACAGAATGAATGAATCAACAACAAAAATGTTTGTTGACTCATTAAATGAGTTGCCCATTTGTGCCAAAAGCATGTGATCACCATTACAAATTATTGAGTTCAGGTGTTTCAGCCACAGCCATTGCAAACAGGTGCAAAACAAACATAGCCATGAAATATCCATGGGCAAACATTGGGAGTACAATGGGTCCTACTTAAGAGCTCAGAGACTTTAAACTTGGCAATGTCATAGGATGACACTTTTGCAAGTTTGTGAAATTTATATGTCCTACAAGATCTGCCCGGTCAACTATAAGTGCCATTATTATGAAGTGGAAGCGTCTAGGAGCAACAGTTGCCCAGTCATTAATGACAGAGAACACCAACTCATAAAGTGTGATTGCTGAGTACTGAAGCGTGTTGCATGTAAAAACATCAGTACAAGAACTGTCCACTGGGATCTATATGAAATAGGGTTTCATGGTTGAGGAGCTGTGCACAAGCCTTACATTGACATGTGCAAAGACAAAGTTCAGCTGGAGTGGAGTAAAACACGCAACCACTGGAGTCTGGAGCAGTGGAAATGTGCTCTCCAAAGTGATAAATCACACTACACTATCTAAAAGTCTGAGAGAGAATACTATCTACTGTTTCTACTGTAAAGTTTGGTGGAGGAAGGATAATGGTATGGGGCTGTTTTTCAGGGTTTGGGCAAGGCACCTTAGTTCCAGCGAATAATTATCTTAATGCTACAGGATACAAATGCATTTTAGACAACTGGGTGCTTCCTACTTTGTGCCTGTTCCAGCATTCCGTGCCCCTGTGCACAAACTTAGGTCCAAATTGAGGACATGGTTTGGTGAGTTTGTGTGGAGGAACTCAAGTGGCCTGTACAGCCCTGACCTCAACCCCATTGAACACCTTTGGGATGAATTGGAACACCAATTGTGGCTGATTGGAGACAAATTCCCACAGACACACTTAAAAATCTTGAATAAAGCCTTCCCAGAAGAGTTGTTGTTATAGCTGCAATGGGGGGGGGGGGGGGCATGGCCATGGTTTTGGAATGGGATGTCTAAGAGGCTCAAATAGTTATGATTGTCAGGTTTCCACATACTTTTGGCCATAATGTGCAAGATTTGTGGCAAAAATGAACTATATTAATATTTGCTGATTTACAGCAGATATGGAAACTGACAGAGGTATGTACACTTATATGTAAAAAAGACAAATCTCTTTTTTCAAGTCAGATCTTATGTATTTTAGTACATATATTAATTATTAAAGCAATGACAGTAATTTGCTAAAATTGGTCTTTCTTACTAAAATTTCTCTAGTTCACAGAGGCATTTCTTATCTGTTCTTAATTTCAGTGTTTAAATGTAAAACAAAGTGGAAACAGGAAAAAAGACCAAGGAGAATGAAAAGTTTGAAAAATATCAACTAAGTTCTACAACAAGATAATTACAGCGGGACATGCGGGCCCTCCATACTCGATTATTGGCTCCTAGATTGACAAGCTTTGGGCCTTACATTGCATTGCTGAAGCCAACATATTCATTCCCAGACATCTTTTTCAGTAGCTGTGTAATCTGTACAGAACAGCAAAAAAAACAGTGAGAGAGAATCTGTGAATATTGAACAACAAAAATTATATAGATAATAATATGTACTATACAGTTAAAACAAAGAAAACGTTTTTCATGTTTAGTTTTCAATATATTTTGTTACCCATTCCTTGTAAATATATAGATAACCAAAACTATACAAAACACTTAAAAATGAAATAACTACTAAAATTAGTCCCCATTCTGCAGACATCAAGAGATGAGATTATTTATTACATCAATGAAATACACTTGATTAGTTTAGATATTCACACTTTTCTTCATCAGATAAATAAAGTACAAAGCACTTTATACAAAAGTAAATCGTCAGAAGAAAATACAAAAGGCTGACATTAAAGCGACAGTAAACACCTTGAGTTTTTTATTTAAAATGTTTAGTTACGCAGAGTACAACAACTTTTCAATATACTCTAAGTGCCATGGTATTTTTTTTTTTTTTGCATTAGCTAAAACACCGCTAGCGTTAAAGGGACATTCTAGTCAAAATATAAATGCACATAGATTTATTGTATTTTTTAATAGAAACATATTTTTAATATACATTTATTGGCAAAAATGCTTCTATTAAGAGTTATTACTGTTTTAGTGTTAACATTTTTCTCTGCATGTGCATGTGAAGCATAGCTAGATATTTTTACTGCACCCACATTTTAAATAATGCTGCTGCTTAGATCATCAGTGGGGCTTGTATCATGTCAGCAATTAACAAATTGAGTCATTACCAGATGGTACAATCACCTTAGGTTCTCCGAACAAGTGTTGTGTTTAAAATGCTGGTGCACGGTGCATACTTAAATACACATTTGAAACAGCTATAGCTTTTATTAGAAGCATTTTTGCTAATGCGTGTATATTACAAAAATGCTTCTATTCAATACCCAAATGCACCCATATGGTTTCCTATTTTGGCTGGAATATCCCTTTAAGCTTTATGCGCTTTTCGGGTTCTGCTCATATTACAAGTTGCAAAACAACTTAGTAAGTGACAAATTACCTACTTAATACTAGGAATGGGCGAATGTGCAAATTTTCTAATTTCGAATGTAGAACGAATGTTATTACCGAAATTCGAATTCTAAATTCGAATGTCGATAAGAACGAATATTCTTAAAAATTCGAAAATCAAATTTTATTTACAGTTTTCGAATGTCACTTTCTAATTCGAATGTTTATAATTATATCGAATGTCTACATTCGAAATTCGAATTTTTTGAATTCGAATATAATTTGAATTTTTCGAATTCGAATATAAATTCGAATTTTTCGAATTCGAATATTGCATAATTCGAATATTACATTTAAAAGCATTAGAAATACTATTACAATCTAAATTCGAATTTTTCGAATTCGAATACACGTATTGCATAATTCGAATATTACATTTAAAGAAAAAGCATTAGAAATACTATTACAATCTAAATTCGAATTTTTCGAATTCGAATATTGCATAATTCGAATATTACATTTAAAGAAAAAGCATTAGAAATACTATTACAATCTAAATTCGAATTTTTCGAATTCGAATATTGCATAATTCAAATATTACATTTAAAGAAAAAGCATTAGAAATACTATTACAATCTAAATTCGAATTTTTCGAATTCGAATATTGCATAATTCGAATATTACATTTAAAGAAAAAGCATTAGAAATACTATTACAATCTAAATTCGAATTTTTCGAATTCGAATATTGCATAATTCAAATATTACATTTAAAGAAAAAGCATTAGAAATACTATTACAATCTAAATTCGAATTTTTCGAATTCGAATACACGTATTGCATAATTCGAATATTACATTTAAAGAAAAAGCATTAGAAATACTATTACAATCTAAATTCGAATTTTTCGAATTCAAATACACGTATTGCATAATTCGAATATTACATTTAAAGAAAAAGCATTAGAAATACTATTACAATCTAAATTCGAATTTTTCGAATTCGAATACACGTATTGCATAATTAGAATATTACATTTAAAGAAAAAGCATTAGAAATACTATTACAATCTAAATTCGAATTTTTCGAATTCGAATATTGCATAATTTGAATATTACATTTAAAGAAAAAGCATTAGAAATACTATTACAATCTAAATTCGAATTTTTCGAATTCGAATATTGCATAATTTGAATATTACATTTAAAGAAAAAGCATTAGAAATACTATTACAATCTAAATTTGAATTTTTCGAATTCGAATATTGCATAATTCGAATATTACATTTAAAGAAAAAGCATTAGAAATACTATTACAATCTAAATTCGAATTTTTTGAATTCGAATATTGCATAATTCGAATATTACATTTAAAGAAAAAGCATTAGAAATACTATTACAATCTAAATTCGAATTTTTCGAATTCGAATATTTTCGAATGTAATCGTAAAATTCGAAACCGAACATTCGAAAATCGAATGTTAGAATGTTATGTAAACATTCGAAATTCGATTCGAACGAACGAATGTGTTAAAATTTGTGCCGTTTTTCGAATGTTGCGAAACATTCGCCCATCCCTACTTAATACCTGTAGTACTGCTCAAACAGTATACCCACCTTGACGTTTAAGCGGCCACTCTTGGACCACAAAGTTGCAATAAACCTACTGTGATGTGGGTAAACATTAATGCGGGAGGGCCACTTATGGACCCTAATTGAAGAACCTCTATTTTGTGTTTTTTCAAATCTGTCATACTATATAACTGATAACTGTAAAATAAAAGACACAATAAATATGGTGCAGATACTCATTGTACAAAGGGTGATAGCTGGTAAAACTATGCTTATTATTAACATGGGATATATCTACGGTGCTGGAGATCCCTACTATCAAATGGGCAGAGAAGGAAGGTTAAAGTACAAACATATGGACCTCAAAGGCTATATGGCATGCTGTAATTTCTTAAGAGTTGATTGCAGATAAGGTTTCTAACGCTATAACTGATAGATATACAAAAGGCACAGAAAACATGATATAAGTACTTACTATCTAGCAATAAATTGATAGAAGCAAATAGTGTGTTAACAAAGACCTTAGCTATTGCTCAGGAGATCCCAAAGAACATATAAAGGAAGGGAAGATGAGGGCCAGAATAATATAATAATGCCCTGAAAGACTGAAGTCCCTACTGGAATTATTCAGGCATAATTTGTAGCTGGCTTAATTTTACTGCTATACCGCCGGCAATGTGACATGTCTACATGTGCATTAAGGCCCACTATAGACTATTTTGACTTACTAAATAATACAGTCATATTAAATGTAGGTGACAAGGTGCATGCCCACCCAGTGATATTACAGAATCAGATTTTGGACCGTTTTCTGAGTTGGATAGAGCTATAAATACATAAGGTCTAGCTGCAATCTGAGCCCTCTCATAACAATAGTGCACTCTCTTGTATGTCATAAGGAACACACAAACTATATGATTCTGAACAATGCCACTTGAGCAGGTCCAGCCTGCACCCGAAGCCAAGACTATGTGAGAGAGGATGTGCTGTGTAACCCAAAAGAGTCCATAACGTCCAAAGTGCTATTCATATAACTTACTGTATTTTAGGCTGAGCATAATCAGGAAATAAAGGGATGCAGTGAATGTGTGTGGTAGATGTAGTAAGGAACTGGGGATTCAATGCAGAAGGGTGGAGACAGGGATTAAATTTACTAAACTCCTAGAGCCACTTGTTTGCTTAATATGCTAGGCTCTGGAATGTTATATGAAGATAGAATAGTACAATAGGTTTTTTACAGAGCCCAACATGCAAAAACAAACATGATATCTGTTATCTGTTCAAAGCTTAATACAAACGCAAACTTAGTATAGTAAAAAAACAGTATGGCAAAGGTCTCTATGTAACGGTTTAGGGGTAACAGCTGCTTAGTTCAAACATATATACGATTTCAGGAGACTCTAACATATGTCATGGGCTGAGAACCTTATTTGTGGACAACCATCAGATCGAGTATGAATGTCATTATGTCCCATCTTAAGGTGCCAACATCTTCAAAAACATTACAGTCCCATAGCAAGAGACAACACGCTGCACAAGTACATAGCATTTGCGATCCCCTGTACCAACTCATAGATCACGCTTAAGTGGGAGCCTGCAGCCATATTACCTCCCGGCAATCTGCCATACTATATAACTGATAACTTATTTGTGTACAAACATCAGAACGAGTGTGAATGTCTTTATGTCCCATCTTAAGGTGCCAACATCTTCAAAGGCATTACAGTCCCATAGCAAGAGACAACAGGCTGCACCAGTACATAACACTTGCGATCTCCTGCACCGACTGATAGTTCACGTTTAAGTGGAAGCCAGCAGCCATATTACCTCCCGGTCAGCAAGAAGGCCATCCCCCTGGATCCCAGGCTGTGAGAAAACAAAACTGCAGCCGCATCCAAACTAGCACAGGCAAAACTAGACAACACATAAGCCCATATTAATTAATTGCGGCCGTGAAGGGGTAAGTGACAAACAGTGCCAAATTGAAACAGTCCAAATACTGCGCTACGGACTGATGAGTGCTGCGCCATTTACCCTCTCTGCTCAGCGGTTCTGCTGCTCGGAGCTCTGTCACTGCTGTAGGGTGGTCTGAAGGTAAAACAGTAGAGCGGCTCACCTCAGTCTCTGAATCACATTGAGCCTGTATCCTTTCTTCGCTAGGCTCTCTAACTCCTGTTGACATGCGAAGGGGAGAATGCCGACGCCGGGGCCCCAAAGCACCACCACTCCCACCCTCCACACTAAGAGGTGCGGTTTGGGTGAATTCACACGGAGAGCCACTGCCACTGTTCCCAAATGCTATGCAAAGCTTATCCTCTAAGGCGGCATGATGGGCAATAAGCAGGTTGCGCAGGTCCTCCCAGAAACATAGAGGGATCTCCATAGTGAGAATTTATTAGCACCCGCTATATAGAAATAAAGAAAACTCTTTTTGTTCAGATGTAGACTGTGTCTGATTGTCGAGAATTATTGCAGTATCTTGCGAAGTAAAACTGCATCCTAAAGACAGAGGCAAACTGGTGCCCTTCCGGGGGGTGAGTAAGATGTTAGGCCGCAACCTCTGAATCGTTCCGGTAGGCAGGGTATTACTTCTAGCCCGGAGATGAAATAATAATATGAAAGAGCTGGCTTAGCTGTACATCCTCAGTCAAAAAATATATGCGATGGGATGGTAGAAAGAGGAGTTACATACTGATTTGGGCTAGGAGTTGCAGGAGCTGAAAAGTTTGCGACCAGTCATGGCCGCCACCCGGAAGTTCCCCCCTGTAGTTTATTTTTAGAATAGGTTTTTATTTTTTTATTTTGGGGTTGTTGTTTTTTTACGTGGTATTAGAATAGGATTAAAAAATAAATTTTGGATAATTACTTTTTTATATTCTGTAAATTATTATTTTTTTAATTTTAGGATTTTTTATTTTTTATAATGTTAGGATTTTTTTTAAGGTAAGATTAGGTTTAATTTATTTTTACAGGTAAGTTTTTTTTTATGGAAGTTAGGATTTATTTTGTAATTTTTGTGTATTTTTATTTGGGTTCATTTAGGGGGTGTTAGGTTAGGGGGGTTAGATGTTAGTTTATGACTTTGCAATGTGGGGGACTGATGGTTTAGGGATTAATAGTGTGTTTAGGTACTTTGTGATGTGGGGGATTGTGGTTTAGGGGTTAATAGTTTTATTAAGTGTTTGTGATGTAGAGGTATGGCAGTTTAGGGGTTAATAGTTTATTTGTAAGTTTACTTTGTAATGTATTTTTACTGTAATTTCAGCAACTTTTTAGTTTTGGAAAACAGTTAACCACGGCTCTTAGATCACGGAAAGCGCAACACTGTTTTTGTGCCTCACTTCTTAAGACTAACCTGCTTCATAACTGTCCCTAATTGCTTCAACAGATAACAAATGCAAAACAATGAAATTTACACTAGCATAATAACAGTGGCAAGCTTTCTCTTCTCCAGAAGCAAGGCTGTATTGGTTCCTCCAATTAAAGGCTAGTGCTGATGGAGTTTGACTACTAACAAAACAATTGAAGCAGACAGCTTCTCCCTGCCTCCACATTCCATTCCTTTGAGTCTACAGCTGCATTAAAGACTGGCATTCAAACACCAAGTCTGCTCAGTGAGTCAGAGTGCCTCTTCTTTACTGATGCAATACGCACCACCGCCAGCTTTTTGAGCAGCCATAGTCTTTGAATCTTGATCCTCTAGTCACATTTAGCATATGTTGCGTAAACTGCTGAAACAGTAATAACTTTTACAAGAAGCATTTATGCTAATGGTAGTATATTAAAAAAAAGGCTTCTATTTAAGCCCTTAATGACTACAACATATACTGTATAGTGTCCATGCCTGAGGCAGAAATAGTGCAGTCTAACCGCTGTTGGTGAGAACCGCATTCCTACAGCACTGGAAGTGCTACAGATGTCCAACATACAGGGTACATTGGTTGTCATTAATGGGTTAAAATTTAAATGCATTTAAGTTTTGACCTTTGTATCCCTTTGATTAATCTTATATTATTTGATGTGGAGAGCTGGAGGACTAGACAAAATGCTCCAGAGGCCTGTCTTGGGGCCTTAGTTTGGACAAAACTGCCATAGACCATCACATAGCACTGTGTATCTCTAACCTTTGTGCTATCTTCATATGCCATCATGCACCTCTGTAACCTCTCTTCTCTTGCCACAGACCACAAACATCTCACTTAGCTCTCACTTCTTCCCATGGACAATATGTAACTCCTGTCTCCCCTCTACCACGCAACTACAACTCTTCTTTCTGTCTCAAACCATCACACAACGCTCTACATTATTCAAGAGAATGCCACTAATTCTGCTGAACATTAGAGACCTTCAAACACTTTAAAAATTAATACAAAGCGCCAGTATATGTATGAAAGTCCAAAACTTCATTACAAAAACATATACATAAAATAAGGGGTCGCAGACCATAGAAGACATCAAAGAAAGGCTGACGCATTTCTGCTGTCATGCCATACTCTTGATAAAATTCTCTTCAAATCACTCTTATACAAGGCTAAACTGTTTCCTATCAATGCCAATAATTAAATTATA
The DNA here is from genome assembly GCF_027579735.1 of Bombina bombina. NCBI lineage: Eukaryota > Metazoa > Chordata > Amphibia > Anura > Bombinatoridae > Bombina > Bombina bombina. The sequence goes on from NC_069501.1 coordinate 997,088,075, forward strand.
GAGTTTAAACCACAAGACAACTATCTAAAAATGATTATTTCATTATGCAATTTATCCCAATAAAATATTCCAAAAAAATATTCCAAAATATTCCAAAAGGAATTATATGGACTTCTGGATGATGTATTGGCAGCAGGACATTTGAACAAAGATACATTTGATTATTTTGCATCCTACAATACTGATTTTGCATTTGTTCCTGAAAGTACAGAAATCCCTAGTGGATGTTAAGGGGTGACCTAGCATCAGCAGAATAGGTTCACTCTTTGAACAATTATCGGAGTGGCTAGAAAAGGAAACTACAACCTCTCGTCATAACCCTATTCAGTTATTTAAGAGACACAAAACATTTGCCTAATATGCTGATACACTTTGGCAATCTGAGTTTGGATGGTTAACCTTAGACGTAGTAGGCCTATATATATCAATCCCATGACAAAGGATTGGAGGCCATACAATATCTTTTGAATTTTAATTCTGCTTATACCAGTGAGTTTCGGGACATCTTTAGAGTTTTGTCATTTCTCTTAACTCACATTTTTGTTTCCAATTTGAGGGGTTTTGATGTCCAAAGATGTGGGACAGCTATGAGGGCAAAATTTGCCCTCTCCTATGCCAACAAACTGCTTCATGCAAGGAGTTGCCACCCAAAGCATATATTCTTTGGTATTTCTAAAGTCCAATTTAGTCGGCTAAAACTTAACTGTTCCAATCAAAAAGACTTTGAACAGCATGCAAATAAGAACACTTATTGGATAGGGGTTATAAACCACATGTTATTGAGAGAGCATATAATGAAGTGGCAAATACCCAGTCAAAATCGTTATCGAATGAAGAAAAGACAAGGGGCCCGATTATCTTAACCTCGCAATTTCAGACGTGGTTTGTCTCGCCAACTCTCGCAGGGGCTGCCCTAGTGGAATTATCCTAAAAAAGTCCTAAAAGTGCATCTGATTTATTCCTGTGTAATTTACATATAAATTTATGTTTTTGATAAAATACGTTCTTTGGTGAACAATTTTGTTATGATTTTTGATGCAGCTTAGCAATACAATTTCCCTGCTTAGTTATCTGTGAATGGTTCAATTATTCATTTTGTATGATGTTTACAATACAAATTTTAATGTGCACTTTTTATACGAAAAGTGAAACACCTTGTTTTCAGGGTAAAAAGTGGCTTTAGATCATTCCACCAGGGGGAGAGAAGTACTGGTGAGCAGTGTTCCCTCTAAGGCCAGTTTTGTGTGCGGCCCAGCAGTGAAACAGTTAATTAGGTAACCACACCCTGCAATTAGCAAACGCTGCACAATACAGATGGCAAGGTATGGTTCTCTCGTTAACTGTTTCACTGCTGGGCTGCACACAAAACTGTCCTTAGAGGGAACACTGCTGGTGAGCATTATTTAATAATCTCGCCAGCCCAGAGAGCTTTAGATCATTGAGCCCTAAGAGAGATAAGTTCAAAGGTGTGACGTTCACAACAGAATAATCAGATCAATATTACCAAATTTGCGGTATCATCCGCAGGCATTTCAAACTACTTATTGCAAATGATACATTAGTGCATGTAAATTTGCGGACAGGAGGAATCACACCCTTGGTAATATTTTAGCTCCTACATCTTTGCCTAAAATTACTTCCCCCACAAACTCAAATTTATGGTTATGTTTTAAAGGTATGTACCATTGTTGCAAAGCAGATTGTAAAGCATGTGAATAAGTTGCCATTGGTGACAAATAAGTAGTATCAAATAAAAGAAAGTTTCAACTGCACTGCCACAATTATGATATACCTTATAGCAGTGCAAATTGCAATATACAGGTTTAACAAGACGTGATGTTCGCTCAAGAGTTCACAAGCATCTTTCAGCAATTAGAATTGGTACAGCCATTACTTTCTTCGTACAACATTTTGTGAAGAAACACAATAAAAATTTATCAAATTTAACTTGGTGTGTAATTTAAAAAAAATAGGACTCCAAAAAGAGGTGGTGATAAAGTTGAGTTAACAGAGAAACAAGAAATGTATTGGATTTTCAAATTTAGGACACATCTACCTTTTGGTTTAACTCTACCTAGGATTTAATTAAATACTGCCATTGATAATAAGTAGTGCTCATGTGAAGAACAGTTTCTATTTGGAGTATTTCTTTAAATACTATTTCAAACATTACTATGACATCATTCAGTGTTTCACCAATAGGAAACAGTTTATCCTCTTATAAGAGTGATTTGAAGGTAAATTTATCAGGGCTATGTGTAAGGCGTGACAGTCGAAATGTGTCAGCCTTTCTGTGATGTCTTTTGTCTGTGACCCCTGATTTTATGGATATGTTTATGTAATAAAGTTTTGGACTTTTTATACATATACTGGAGCTCCGTATTAATCTTTGCTGTGACTCTTAACCAGCTGTGAGCTCTGTATGAGCAGCTACTTTTCCCGTGCTATCAATCACCCCATTGGATATTTTGCGGTAATGTGGACATCTACTTTTGGCTTGTAGCCATTTGATTGTCAGAGAGGAGCGGCTGAAGACGTGGATGTCTATTGGAGGTCTATCCGCTGGTAAGACGAGATATGCACATGTATGTGAGTATGCTTTGATGTCACTATACATCCGTATGATATGACCCAAGTTTGAGACACAACACAAAAACAGAATTTATGTTTACCTGATAAATTACTTTCTCCAACGGTGTGTCCGGTCCACGGCGTCATCCTTACTTGTGGGATATTCTCTTCCCCAACAGGAAATGGCAAAGAGCCCAGCAAAGCTGGTCACATGATCCCTCCTAGGCTCCGCCTACCCCAGTCATTCGACCGACGTTAAGGAGGAATATTTGCATAGGAGAAACCATATGGTACCGTGGTGACTGTAGTTAAAGAAAATAAATTATCAGACCTGATTAAAAAAACCAGGGCGGGCCGTGGACCGGACACACCGTTGGAGAAAGTAATTTATCAGGTAAACATAAATTCTGTTTTCTCCAACATAGGTGTGTCCGGTCCACGGCGTCATCCTTACTTGTGGGAACCAATACCAAAGCTTTAGGACACGGATGAAGGGAGGGAGCAAATCAGGTCACCTAAATGGAAGGCACCACGGCTTGCAAAACCTTTCTCCCAAAAATAGCCTCAGAAGAAGCAAAAAGTATCAAACTTGTAAAATTTGGTAAAAGTGTGCAGTGAAGACCAAGTCGCTGCCCTACATATCTGATCAACAGAAGCCTCGTTCTTGAAGGCCCATGTGGAAGCCACAGCCCTAATGGAATGAGCTGTGATTCTTTCGGGAGGCTGCCGTCCGGCAGTCTCGTAAGCCAATCTGATGATGCTTTTAATCCAAAAAGAGAGAGAGGTAGAAGTTGCTTTTTTGACCTCTCCTTTTACCAGAATAAACAACAAACAAGGAAGATGTTTGTCTAAAATCCTTTGTAGCATCTAAATAGAATTTTAGAGCGCGAACAACATCCAAATTGTGCAACAAACGTTCCTTCTTTGAAACTGGTTTCGGACACAGAGAAGGTACGATAATCTCCTGGTTAATGTTTTTGTTAGAAACAACTTTTGGAAGAAAACCAGGTTTAGTACGTAAAACCACCTTATCTGCATGGAACACCAGATAAGGAGGAGAACACTGCAGAGCAGATAATTCTGAAACTCTTCTAGCAGAAGAAATTGCAACTAAAAACAAAACTTTCCAAGATAATAACTTAATATCAACGGAATGCAAGGGTTCAAACGGAACCCCCTGAAGAACTGAAAGAACTAAATTGAGACTCCAAGGAGGAGTCAAAGGTTTGTAAACAGGCTTAATTCTAACCAGAGCCTGAACAAAGGCTTGAACATCTGGCACAGCGGCCAGCTTTTTGTGAAGTAACACAGACAAGGCAGAAATCTGTCCCTTCAGGGAACTTGCAGATAATCCTTTTTCCAATCCTTCTTGAAGGAAGGATAGAATCCTAGGAATCTTAACCTTGTCCCAAGGGAATCCTTTAGATTCACACCAACAGATATATTTTTTCCAAATTTTGTGGTAAATCTTTCTAGTTACAGGCTTTCTGGCCTGAACAAGAGTATCGATAACAGAATCTGAGAATCCTTGCTTCGATAAGATCAAGCGTTCAATCTCCAAGCAGTCAGCTGGAGTGAAACCAGATTCGGATGTTCGAACGGACCCTGAACAAGAAGGTCTCGTCTCAAAGGTAGCTTCCAAGGAGGAGCCGATGACATATTCACCAGATCTGCGTACCAAGTCCTGCGTGGCTACGCAGGAGCTATCAAGATCACCGACGCCCTCTCCTGATTGATCCTGGCTACCAGCCTGGGGATGAGAGGAAACGGTGGGAACACATAAGCTAGTTTGAAGGTCCAAGGTGCTACTAGTGCATCCACTAGAGCCGCCTTGGGATCCCTGGATCTGGACCCGTAGCAAGGAACTTTGAAGTTCTGACGAGAGGCCATCAGATCCATGTCTGGAATGCCCCACAGCTGAGTGACTTGGGCAAAGATTTCCGGATGGAGTTCCCACTCCCCCGGATGCAATGTCTGACGACTCAGAAAATCCGCTTCCCAATTTTCCACTCCTGGGATGTGGATAGCAGACAGGTGGCAGGAGTTAGACTCCGCCCATAGAATGATTTTGGTCACTTCTTCCATCGCCAGGGAACTCCTTGTTCCCCCCTGATGGTTGATGTACGCAACAGTTGTCATGTTGTCTGATTGAAACCGTATGAACGTGGCCCTCGCTAGCTGAGGCCAAGCCTTGAGAGCATTGAATATCGCTCTCAGTTCCAGAATATTTATCGGTAGAAGAGATTCTTCCCGAGACCAAAGACCCTGAGCTTTCAGGGATCCCCAGACCGCGCCCCAGCCCATCAGACTGGCGTCGGTCGTGACAATGACCCACTCTGGTCTGCGGAATGTCATCCCTCGTGACAGGTTGTCCAGGGACAGCCACCAACGGAGTGAGTCTCTGGTCCTCTGATTTACTTGTATCTTCGGAGACAAGTCTGTATAGTCCCCATTCCACTGACTGAGCATGCACAGTTGTAATGGTCTTAGCTGAATGCGTGCAAAAGGAACTATGTCCATTGCCGCTACCATCAACCCGATCACTTCCATGCACTGAGCTATGGAAGGAAGAGGAACGGAATGGAGTATCCGACAAGAGTCTAGAAGTTTTGTTTTTCTGGCCTCTGTCAGAAAAATCCTCATTTCTAAGGAGTCTATTATTGTTCCCAAGAAGGGAACCCTTGTTGACGGAGATAGAGAACTCTTTTCCACGTTCACTTTCCATCCATGAGATCTGAGAAAGGCCAGGACAATGTCCGTGTGAGCCTTTGCTTGAGGAAGGGACGACGCTTGAATCAGAATGTCGTCCAAGTAAGGTACTACAGCAATGCCCCTTGGTCTTAGCACAGCTAGAAGGGACCCTAGTACCTTTGTGAAAATCCTTGGAGCAGTGGCTAATCCGAAAGGAAGCGCCACGAACTGGTAATGTTTGTCCAGGAATGCGAACCTCAGGAACCGATGATGTTCCTTGTGGATAGGAATATGTAGATACGCATCCTTTAAATCCACCGTGGTCATGAATTGACCTTCCTGGATGGAAGGAAGAATAGTTCGAATGGTTTCCATCTTGAACGATGGAACCTTGAGAAACTTGTTTAAGATCTTGAGATCTAAGATTGGTCTGAACGTTCCCTCTTTTTTGGGAACTATAAACAGATTGGAGTAGAACCCCATCCCTTGTTCTCTTAATGGAACGGGATGAATCACTCCCATTTTTAACAGGTCTTCTACACAATGTAAGAATGCCTGTCTTTTTATGTGGTCTGAAGACAACTGAGACCTGTGGAACCTCCCCCTTGGGGGAAGTCCCTTGAATTCCAGAAGATAACCTTGGGAGACTATTTCTAGCGCCCAAGGATCCAGAACATCTCTTGCCCAAGCCTGAGCGAAGAGAGAGAGTCTGCCCCCCACCAGATCCGGTCCCGGATTGGGGGCCAACATTTCATGCTGTCTTGGTAGCAGTGGCAGGTTTCTTGGCCTGCTTTCCCTTGTTCCAGCCTTGCATTGGTCTCCAAGCAGGCTTGGCTTGAGAAGTATTACCCTCTTGCTTAGAGGACGTAGCACTTTGGGCTGGTCCGTTTCTACGAAAGGGACGAAAATTAGGTTTATTTTTAGCCTTGAAAGGCCGATCCTGAGGAAGGGCGTGGCCCTTACCCCCAGTGATATCCGAGATAATCTCTTTCAAGTCAGGGCCAAACAGCGTTTTCCCCTTGAAAGGAATGTTAAGTAGCTTGTTCTTGGAAGACGCATCAGCCGACCAAGATTTCAACCAAAGCGCTCTGCGTGCCACAATAGCAAACCCAGAATTCTTAGCCGCTAACCTAGCCAATTGCAAAGTGGCGTCTAGGGTGAAAGAATTAGCCAATTTGAGAGCATTGATTCTGTCCATAATCTCCTCAGAAGGAGGAGAATCACTGTCGACCGCCTTTATCAGCTCATCGAACCAGAAACATGCGGCTGCAGCGACAGGGACAATGCATGAAATTGGTTGTAGAAGGTAACCCTGCTGAACAAACATCTTTTTAAGCAAACCTTCTAATTTTTTATCCATAGGATCTTTGAAAGCACAACTATCCTCTATGGGTATAGTGGTGCGTTTGTTTAAAGTGGAAACCGCTCCCTCGACCTTGGGGACTGTCTGCCATAAGTCCTTTCTGGGGTCGACCATAGGAAACAATTTTTTAAATATGGGGGGAGGGACGAAAGGAATACCGGGCCTTTCCCATTCTTTATTAACAATGTCCGCCACCCGCTTGGGTATAGGAAAAGCTTCTGGCAGCCCCGGCACCTCTAGGAACTTGTCCATTTTACATAGTTTCTCTGGGATGACCAACTTGTCACAATCATCCAGAGTGGATAATACCTCCTTAAGCAGAATGCGGAGATGTTCCAACTTAAATTTAAATGCAATCACATCAGGTTCAGCTTGTTGAGAAATGTTCCCTGAATCAGTAATTTCTCCCTCAGACAAAACCTCCCTGGCCCCATCAGACTGAGTTAGGGGCCCTTCAGAAATATTAATATCAGCGTCGTCATGCTCTTCAGTATCTAAAACAGAGCAGTCGCGCTTACGCTGATAAGTGTTCATTTTGGCTAAAATGTTTTGACAGAATTATCCATTACAGCCGTTAATTGTTGCATAGTAAGGAGTATTGGCGCGCTAGATGTACTAGGGGCCTCCTGAGTGGGCAAGACTCGTGTAGACGAAGGAGGGAATGATGCAGTACCATGCTTACTCCCCTCACTTGAGGAATCATCTTGGGCATCATTGTCATTGTCACATAAATCACATTTATTTAAATGAATAGGAATTCTGGCTTCCCCACATTCAGAACACAGTCTATCTGGTAGTTCAGACATGTTAAACAGGCATAAACTTGATAACAAGTACAAAAAACGTTTTAAAATAAAACCGTTACTGTCACTTTAAATTTTAAACTGAACACACTTTATTACTGCAAATGCGAAAAAACATGAAGGAATTGTTCAAAATTTACCAAATTTTCACCACAGTGTCTTAAAGCCTTAAAAGTATTGCACACCAAATTTGGAAGCTTTAACCCTTAAAATAACGGAACCGGAGCCGTTTTGAACTTTAACCCCTTTACAGTCCCTGGTATCTGCTTTGCTGAGACCCAACCGAGCCCCAAGGGGAATACGATACCAAATGACGCCTTCAGAAAGTCTTTTCTAAGTATCAGAGCTCCTCTCCCATGCGACTGCATGCCATGCCTCTCAAAACAAGTGCGCAACACCGGCGCGAAAATGAGTCTCTGCCTATGCTTTGGGAAAGCCCCTAAAGAATAAGGTGTCTAAAACAGTGCCTGCCGATATTATTATATCAAAATACCCAGATAAAATGATTCCTCAAGGCTAAATATGTGTTAATAATCAATCGATTTAGCCCAAAAAAAGTCTACAGTCTTAATAAGCCCTTTTTGAAGCCCTTATTTACAATCGTAATAAACATGGCTTACCGGATCCCAGAGGGAAAATGACAGCTTCCAGCATTACATCGTCTTGTTAGAATGTGTCATACCTCAAGCAGTAAGAGACTGCTCACTGTTCCCCCAACTGAAGTTAATTGCTCTCAACAGTCCTGTGTGGAACAGCCATGGATTTTAGTGACGGTTGCTAAAATCATTTTCCTCATACAAACAGAAATCTTCATCTCTTTTCTGTTTCTGAGTAAATAGTACATACCAGCACTATTTCAAAATAACAAACTCTTGATTGAATAATAAAAACTACAGTTAAACACTAAAAAACTCTAAGCCATCTCCGTGGAGATGTTGCCTGTACAACGGCAAAGAGAAGGACTGGGGTAGGCGGAGCCTAGGAGGGATCATGTGACCAGCTTTGCTGGGCTCTTTGCCATTTCCTGTTGGGGAAGAGAATATCCCACAAGTAAGGATGACGCCGTGGACCGGACACACCTATGTTGGAGAAATAACTGTTGCCACTTAAATTCATGCCAAAACTGTAAAGTGCCGCTAACCCCTCAAATTTTCATTGCAAGAACTTTACACAGTAGGAATTGTGTTATACAGGTTTTTTCTTTGTTTGACCTTCAAACATTTTGTGATAGACTGTCACACACGTAAAAGATCAAACTCCCACACAATCACACACACAAAGCTACTCACTCTCTCTGTAAAAAATACCAGTTATTCCCAGACGTGTTACAAAGCAAAGTTAGTTAATGTCAGAAAAAGATGTCTGAATGTATAACATGCAAGATGATAGCAGAATATGTTTGTTTAAATGCTTGTACCAGTTTTGATTGATGCTACATGGAAAGATAATAATTAGGCATGCGCATTCAGATTTCTCATCCGGCAGAAAAAGGCAGCCGCTCGTATATTCAGCTTTTTCAGAGCTGGATTTTTTCTTTGCACAGATCTTAGTGTGTTGAACTTTCAGAAGAAGAAATCTGGCTCCAAAAAAAGAACCAAATGCCACGAGCGGCTGACTTTTTCCACATTTGAATCCAAATCAAGAATCGGAATGCGCATCCCCAGTAATAATGTTAGATATTCCTAAAGTTTAAAGAGTAATGATAATGAACAGCAATCCCCAAAAAAGTTACATTCCTGTGTTAACCCATATGCTGATGTTGTATGTAGATTGTTTAAACATTCCTCTAGTTTGGGGTCGTGTAAGAACAGGTTTTAGGTTAGTATGAGATTGTATGTTAATGCAACACGCGCATATGCAAAGTTGAAGCAATATAAACAGAAAAGGTACAAAGCATTTAGCGAACACAGAGACATGTAGACACGCATGCACAGGAAGTGAAGAAAATAATATATACATATTATTATACATGCAATACACAAACAAATAAGCAAAATTATTAGATTGTAGTTCAAGCACAATAATAAAAATAATAGAAAAAGTCAAATCCACATTTTATGACAGTATAGGCAAAACATAAGAGAAGCTATTAATTAAGCCATCCTAACAGACGCACGAGAGAAGCAAAGATGTCCATAAAATGCAAAAATATCACTTGTTATACCATACTTACATAGTCAAATTTATCTGCCTTATTTGAGCCATGCTAAATAAAAAAAAAACAAAGGAACAAAAATTATAATCAGCTACTTTCTAAGCATATTATCATTGTTAAATAGCATGTAAAACCTGATTATCAGGGATGGCCAAATGACGAACTTTGAGTGACATGTGGCCCTCTGTTCTGTTTTTTCCCAGGAGTCGCAAAATGAATACAAATAGGCCCCCTTTTATCAAGCTGCGTATGCAGCTTTGGGGGCCTATTGCTGCAGGCTGCAATATGCACTTGAGCAAACACTGTCCGTCCAGCAGATGATAAAGTCCGGCTTTAATGTGCATCACAGTGTTTGTAGACTAGGGAAAAAGCAGAACTAGAAATGTAGACATCAGTATACATCTAAAACTTTCTGGCTTGGTAAGGATTCTGAAAATCAGCACAATGTTATTTAAAAATAAGTAAACCTATACATTTGTACAAAAACACTCCCAGATGGGCTATATAAACGGATCATCTAGAAAACATTTAATGCAAAGAAAAATCTAGTGTACAATGTCCCTTTAATACGCCCCTTGGGTTTGCCAGTACACACAGAGAGTACTGAGCACTTCTAGCTTCCTCTTGTAGCTTCTTCTCTACTGATGTTCATATAAGTTCATGGGGGTCTATCTATCAAGCTCCAAATGGAGCTTGATGCCCCGTGTTTCTGGCGAGTCTTCAGACTCGTCAGAAACAGCAGTTATGAAGCAGCGGTTGCAAAGACCGCTGCTCCATAACCCTGTCCGCCTGCTCTGAGCAGGCGGACAGACATCGCCGGAAATCAACCCGATCGAGTACGATCGGGTTGATTGACACCTCCCTGCTGGCAGCCCATTGCGTTGCACCAGCAGCTCTTGTGGGCTGCTGGTGCAATGCTGAATATGGAGAGCGTATTGTTGTCCGCATTCAGCGAGGTCTGGCGGACCTGATGCGCACTGTCGAATCAGGTCCGCCAGACCTTGATAAATAGAGACCACTATCCCTAGTTGACTTGGTTAGTGTTGGCAGATTGCTGGACTGTTTTATAATCTTATGAATATGCTTAAAAACAAAGGGCCCTGGTACTTTATAAATAAAAAAAACTCATATTGAGTTAGACTTTGCACTATAAGCTTCACTTATTTTTCTGGACAAAAATAGTTTGTGTTCTCCTTGGGTTGTCTCTTATAATATGGAAGAGAATCCTTAGGTGCATTATCAGACTTCCCCCAACCTTCAGTGGGTTATATGGGAGATAACGTTTATATCTCAGGATGCTTTTGTGTAAGGATTTTATATTATTAATATTGAGACAATACTGGCTTTTCTATTTTTTTTGTAGTCCAGAATTAATTAAATCTTGTATACATTGGCACCGAATTTGTTAAAATAGAAACAGGCACTGGGAAGAAAACCTAAATATCAGATAATACCAGTTCTGTTAAAAATACCAATGTATGATATACTGATACAAGTATTAGGATAATAAGGATATAAAGATTTGATTGTGATTTTAAAAAGTTTGAAAAATCTGTATTGCCAACATAATTTGTTCAACAATCCTTATAGGCTACGAAGCTTCACATGTTAACGTGAAGACTTATTCTACTAGAGCTATACCTTTGTTGCTTTGATATAAACCCAGCAGGTAAGGCTCCTTTATATGTTATTACAAGAATATGAGAGAGAGCAAAATGTATCAATCAAATAAATCAGATTGAGAATGATAAAAAAAATAAACTTTAGCTACCTTATTATATGTGCCTCAAGCTTAAAGGGACATGAAACCCAAATTTTTCTTTCATGATTTAGATAGAGAATGCAATTTTAAACAACTTTCCACTTTACTTCTTTTATCTAATTAGCTTAATTCTCTCTTTTTATCCTTTGTTGAAAAGCATATCTAGATAGGCTCAGTAGCTGCTGATTGGAGACTGCACATAAATGCCTCATGTGATTGTCTCACCTATGTGCATTGCTATTTCTTCAATAAAGAATACCTCAAGAATGAAGCAAATTAGATAATAGAAGTAAATTGGAATGTTGTTAAAAATTGTATTCTCTATGTGAATCATGAAAAAAATCTGTGTTTCATGTCCCTTTAAAGTGATGGTAAACTCTCTCCTTTATAAATTCAGATCCGGAATGTTAGTGATATATTATATGGAGTTTCAGTCATCAGTTGTAATGAAGATGTGCTGTAACTTACTTTTTAATATAGATATAAAATTCAAATACCCCGCAATCCGCCTCCCACTTCAAAAGTAAATTTCTCTGTGAGCTAACGGTTTGAATTGTTCTCCAATCAGTGCTCTCTCCATATGGCACTTGTTGTAGCTAGAGTGCTGATTGTAGAACAATTCAAACCGTTAGCTCACATATCATATCTATATTAAAAAGTAAGTTATAGCGCATCTTCATTACAACTGACGAATAAAACTCCATCTAAATGATCACTAACATTCTGTATCTGATTTTAAAAAGGGGAAGTTTACCATCACTTTAAATCCTCTTCCTCCTTATCTCTCCACAAATTGAGTAAGAAGAGGTGTTATGAAATATGTCTACCTACATGAAATAGTACAAAGAAATGCATTCACTGTTTAATACTTATATTGTATCACATTAAAGTGACATGAAACCCAAAATTTGTATTTTATTATTTAGATAGAGCATACAATTGGAAATAACTTTCCAATCAACATGTATGATCAAATGTGCTTCATTCTCTTGGTATCCTATGTTGAAGGAGCAGCAATGCACTACTGAGGGCTAGATGAACACATTGGGTGAGCCAATGACAAGAAGCATATATGCACAGCCACCAATCACCAGCTAGCTCCCAGTAGTGTATTGCCCCTGAGCCTACCTAGGTTTATTTTTCAACAAAGGATACCAAGAGAACAAAGCAAATAAGATAATAGGAATAAACTGGAAAGTGTTTTTTTAAAATTGAAAGCTATATCTGAATCATAAAAGACAAAAATATTACTTTACTGTCCCTTTAAATATGAGAAAATAATTAATCAGTAAGTATATATTCTTGGCACATTCCAAAATCAAAGTTACAGAAACAAAGGAATAGGAAAGAAACGCCAATATTAGGGGTTACTAGCATTAGTGTGGTGATAAGACGTTGCATAAATAGTTGATATGGAAGTACTACTTAAGCACTGAATTCTTAACACCCAGCTGCGGACTAGTACCGGGCCGTGACATCCCTGCTGGTGGGCCGCGACCTGGCATGCCCCCCGCTGCCATCGTACATGTGCTTGTGCCCTGTGCACATGTAACAGCAGTTCAGTGGGAGGACAGCACGAGACAAGGAAAAGACGGGACTGGACCTCGACGCGGCAGATAAGTGATACCAGCCCACTGATAACAATAAAATTGTATTTTAATATATATATCCCTGGAGATGTCCGGCTAAAATGTACTGGGCCTTGAGGTAATTTGGGCTGAGAGCCATTGACCTAAGGTATTATTACTTGTGTATATATAATAATAACATACACACAACTGAATTCAAGCTATGCTTACTCTATATTTATACACATTACTAGTAATGGACTCACCTTAATCAATGAGCAGATAACAATGGCTCCAGCATTCACCATGGGATTGTGAGGCTTATCTGGAAAAATAGGCAAGTCACAAATTCAGTGGAGAGAAACAGACATTATCAAATTACATAAATCTTAACACTGTTAGGGCTAGATTAGAAGTGGAGCGCTGCAAACGGGCAAATTTGGCCATTTGTGGGTGCGCAATAATTAATCAGCCATTACAAGTAGCTGGTAATGCTACTGCAAGCTTGCGGTAGCAATTAGCACTTATACAATTAATCAAATATCAGATCTGCCCCAAATGGACCCAAAATACTGTGTAGTGTATTTTATTAAAAAATAAAGATAGCAGCATATTTATTTTTTTATAAAATAGCCGCACTAGGCAGTATTTTGGGGTTAAAGTTGGCGGGAGTGGGGTGTTAGAATAAAAACGGCACTGAAAAGTGCCTTTACATTGTGGTCTATGGGAACTGTGCGTTCCCAGTAAATATATATGTATATGACTATATAAATATATATTTATGTGTTAATATGTGTATATATATATATATATATATATATATATATTGTCTCTAGAAGTCCAATGTGCTATCCATTGCGCCACAGAGCCACTATATATACACATATTAACACATACATATATATATGTACTGTATATAATCATATACATATATATTTAAATTTGCTGCCATTGCTGCGCAACTTACCCCTCTCTGACGGCATCACAACAAGGCTACCATAGGAGCCTATGGAAGCACGCTCTAGTGAGTGCAATGCTTCCCAGCAATGCGAGGTTACATTCGCATTGCTGACAACTTGTAATATGGCCCTTAGTTAATAGACATCATTGGATAAAATAGATATTACAAAGCTGCGTCACACAGTGACCTTTCCGAGTGTTTGTGAACAAATAGGTAAATTGTCTTTAAAAAACGTTTCATTTAATGGCATACATTATTTAGCTTTCCTTTTAAGTAAATAATAATTATCAATATACACAAATATCAATAATTAAAGCTTAATTGCTGATATTTCATGGATTCATAAGAAAAATAATTTATTTTTTACTGCATTTGCAGCCAAGAGCTACCAGTATGCTGCTAGTGCAGAGATAGTTATTACTGCTACCTTGATTCACCCCCTATGCTTTAGTGCATCAAGTAAAGGAAGCTGTGAATTACTTGTGAATCATGCTGATGAAAAGTAGGATCTCAGCGCAATACAGTGGCGTCACTAGGGTTGGTGTCACCCGGTGCGGTAAGTTATGGTGTCACCCCCCCCCCCCAGAAAGCAGACACACACAAAAACACAGGCAAACACACATACAAACACTCAGACACACTTAAAACATACTCAGATGCACACACAAACACTCGGAAACACACTCAGACACACACACAAAAACACACACACAAAAACACTGAGACACACACACACACACAAAAACTCAGACACACACATACAAAATATGTAAACTGCACTGCATTAATTATAAAGCTCATGCCTAGAGCTGCTCCCTGGCTCAGCAGAGCATCAAATGAAAGATAAACAGAGCACTCTAAAAATAAATCACTAAAGAAAAGTTTTAGGTGCAAACTATGAAAATTCTGCTCTCTGACTCTGTTCCAAGTCTGTCAGTGCACAGCCCCGGGCTGCGTGCCTACCGCTTCTTATGGCCAATCACCTCTGCACTCTGCCCACCCCCAGACCCCCGCCCGCCCTCCTACCTGTTCAGTGTGCACTTAGTGTACCGTAACCGTAATGGTCTAGTGGGCATCATACGTGGCTCCTTCACTTTAAAGACAGTGTCAAACAGTCATGCGGTCAGGTGCCAGGCATCCCCCTCATGATTTGCCAGTTCCCGTTTAGAGAGACAGCACAGCAGTGAGTGACTCCACTGCTCCACATGTCACTGAGCAGTGAGCACAGATAGGCAGGCAGGTTTAGGCTAGCAGCGCAACTTTGCAAGCCCCACGGCATGCCCACAACATTCATAGCGAAATTGGGCTGGGGAGAAGCAAAGTACAAACAAGCAAAATCAGCCGGGAAAACTATTTGTTGAAATTGCAGCACTGGCTCAAGGGGCAAAAAAATTGTGTGTCTACATCTTCCCCAGTCCCACCAATGTTCACAAATGCCAGCCCCTCTAATAAAAAAAAATCCATGCATATCAACATTGTATTTCCTTGAATTTCAATAAAATTGTAAAAAAAATTTTGGTGTCACCCCCTGGTGGGTGTCACCCGGGTGCGGCCCGCCCCCCCGCCCCCCCCTAGTGACGCCACTGGCGCAATACACTTGGGGCTAGATTAAAAGTGGAGCGCTAAATAAAGCTTGCGTGCAAGCGATATTAGCGCTCCACTTTGTAATAGCAGTGCAGATAATGTGCGCTGATATTACAAGTAAATTGCATTCAGAGATGGCATTAGAACCTCGCACAGCGAAGGGAGTAAGTAGCGCAGCGATGGGCAGCATTTTTAAATATATATGTCTATGCTGAGATCAGATCTCTGGTTCATTTTCTGAGCGCTAATTGCTACCGCAAGCTCACGGCAGCAATAACCAGCCATTTGTAATGTCTGGTTAATTATCGCGCTCCCGCAAATTTGCCCGTTTGCGGGAGCACAATAATTTAGCACTCCACTTGTAGTCTAGCCCTAGGTATTCAAGAAGTCAGTTCAATGATTTTCAAATGCAATTAATAAATGATGGTGATTTATCTGATACAATAAGGAGTGAGGTAAAATTAAAGATGTTGTGTTAAATAAATATCCATATGAACTATACATTCTAAATACATTTCTCCAACATTGGTGTGTCTGGTCCACGGCGTCATCCTTACTTGTGGGAATATCTCTTCCCCAACAGGAAATGGCAAAGAGTCCCAGCAAAGCTGTCCATATAGTCCCTCCTAGGCTCCGCCCACCCCAGTCATTCTCTTTGCCGTTGCACAGGCAACATCTCCACGGAGATGGTTAAGAGTATGTGGTGTTTAGTTGTAGTTTTTTAATTCTACTATCAAGAGTTTGTTATTTTAAAATAGTGCTGGTATGTACTATTTACTCTGAAACAGAAAAAGATGAAGAGTTCTGTTTGTGAGAGGAAGATGATTTTAGCAGACAGTAACTAAAATCGTTTGCTGTTTCCACATAGGACTGTTGAGATGAAGTAACTTCAGTTGGGGGAAACAGTTAGCAGACTTTTCTGCTTAAGGTATGACTAGCCATATTTCTAACAAGACTGTGTAATGCTGGAAGGCTGTCATTTCCCCTCATGGGGACCGGTAAGCCATTTTCTTAGTCTCAAACAGAATAAAGGGCTTAATATTGGCTATAAAACTGGTAGACACTTTTATGGGCAAAATCGATTGCTTTATTTGGGCATTTTATACATGTTTATGCTTGTAATTCACACTTATAAGCTTGGGGAACGTTTTTTAACGTCAGGCACTGTGTTAGACACCTTTCCAGTCAGGAAGGGCCTTCCCAGTTGTAGGCTGAGCCTCATTTTCGCGCCATTAATGCGCAGTTACTTTTGAGAGCAAGACATGCAGATGCATGTGTGAGGATCTGAAAGTAGTTGGAAAAGTTCCTAGAAGGCTTCATCTGGTATCGTATTCCCCCCTGGGTTTGGTAAAGTCGCAGCAAAGGCTGTAGCTGGGACTGTAGAGGGGTTAAAACTGTAACCGGCTCCGGTTTCTTTATTTTAAGGGTTAAAGCTCTGAAAATTGGTGTGCAATACTTTGAATGCTTTAAGACACTGTGGTGAAAATTTGGTAAATTTTGAACAATTCCTTCATACTTTTTCACATATTCAGTAATAAAGTGTGCACTGTTTAAAATTTAAAGAGACAGTAACGGTTTTGTTTTAAAACGGTTTTTGTACTTTTTTTGACAAGTTTAAGCCTGTTTAACATGTCTGCACCTTCAGATAAGCTATGTTCTATATGTTTGAAGATCAATGTGTGTCCCCCTTCAAAATTGTGTGATAATTGTGCCATAGCGTCCAAACAAAGTAAGGACAGTATTGCCACAGATAGTAAAGTTGCCCAAGATGATTCATCAGATGAAGGAAGTAGACATAGTTCTACATCATCTCCTTCTGTGTCTACACCAGTTTTGCCCACGCAGGAGGCCCCTAGTACCTCTAGCGCGCCAATGCTTATTACTATGCAACAATTAACGGCAGTAATGGATAACTCCATAGCAAATATTTTATCCAAAATGCCTGCATATCAGAGAAAGCGTGATTGCTCTGTTTTAAACACTGTAGAGCAGGAGGGCGCTGATGATAATTGCTCTGTCATACCCTCACACCAATCTGAAGGGGTCATGAGGGAGGTTTTGTCGGATGGGGAAATTTCAGATTCAGGTAAAATTTCTCAACAAGGAGAACCTGATGTTGTGACATTTAAATTTAAATTAGAGCATCTCCGCGCACTGCTTAAGGAGGTGTTATCTACTCTGGATGATTGTGACAACCTGGTCATTTCAGAAAAATTATGCAAGATGGACAAGTTCCTAGAGGTTCCGGTTCACCCTGACGCTTTTCCTATACCCAAGAGGGTGGCGGATATAGTGAATAAGGAGTGGGAGAAGCCCGGCATACCTTTTGTCCCCCCTCCTATATTTAAGAAATTATTTCCTATGGTCGACCCCAGAAAGGACTTATGGCAGACAGTCCCTAAGGTCGAGGGGGCAGTTTCTACTTTAAACAAGCGCACTACTATTCCTATCAAGGATAATTGTGCTTTCAAAGATCCTATGGATAAAAAATTGGAGGGTTTGCTTAAAAAGATTTTTGTACAGCAAGGTTACCTCCTGCAACCCATTTCGTGCATTGTTCCTGTCACTACAGCAGCGTGGTTCTGGTTCGAGGAACTAGAAAAGTCGCTCAGCAGAGAGACTCCGTATGAGGAGGTTATGGACAGAGATCACGCACTCAAGTTGGCTAATTCTTTTATTTTAGATGCCACTTTGCAACTAGCTAGATTAGCGGCGAAAATTCAGGGTGTGCAATTGTGGCGCGCAGAGCGCTTTGGCTAAAGTCTTGGTCAGCGGATGTATCTTCCAAGACAAAATTACTTAATATCCCCTTCAAGGGTAAGACTCTCTTTGGGCCAGAATTGAAAGAGATTATTTCAGACATCACTGGGGGAAAGGGCCATGCCCTCCCACAAGATAGGCCTTTCAAAGCCAAGAATAAGTCTAATTTTCGTTCCTTTCGCAATTTCAGGAACGGACCGGCTTCTAACTCTGCATCCTCTAAACAAGAGGGTAATGCCTCTCAAACCAAACCAGCCTGGAAACCGACGCAAGGCTGGAACAAGGGTAAGCAGGCCAAGAAGCCTGCTGCTGCTAACAAAACAGCATGAAGGAGTAGCCCCCGATCCGGGACCGGATCTAGTAGGGGGCAGACTCTCTCTCTTTGCTCAGGCTTGGGCAAGAGATGTTCAGGATCCCTGGACACTAGAAATAGTTTCTCAGGGTTATCTTCTGGAATTCAAGGAACTACCCCCAAGGGGAAGGTTCCACATGTCTCACTTATCCTCAAACCAAATAAAGAGACAGGCATTCTTACATTGTGTGGAAAACCTGTTAAAGATGGGAGTGATACACCCAGTTACAACAACAGAACAAGGAATGGGATTTTACTCAAATCTGTTTGTAGTTCCCAAAAAAGAGGGAACTTTCAGACCAATTCTGGATTTAAAGATCCTAAACAAATTTCTCAGAGTACCATCGTTCAAAATGGAAACCATTCGAACGATTCTACCCACAATCCAGGAAGGTCAATTTATGACTACTGTGGATCTAAATGATGCATATCTACATATTCCTATCCACAAAGAACATCATCAGTTCCTAAGGTTCGCCTTTCTGGACAAACATTACCAGTTTGTGGCCCTCCCATTCGGGTTAGCCACTGCTCCAAGGATTTTCACAAAGGTACTCGGATCCCTTCTAGCGGTTCTAAGACCAAGGGGCATTGCAGTAGTACCGTACTTGGACGACATTCTAATACAAGCGTCGTCTCTTTCAAAGGCAAAGGCTCACACAGACATCGTTCTGGCCTTTCTCAGATCTCACGGATGGAAGGTGAACATAGAAAAAAGTTCCCTGTCTCCGTCGACAAGAGTTCCCTTCTTGGGAACAATAATAGATTCCTTAGGAATGAGGATTTTCCTGACAGAAGTCAGAAAGTCAAAACTTCTAAACGCTTGTCAAGTTCTTCATTCTATTCCTCGTCCTTCCATAGCTCAGTGCATGGAAGTAGTAGGATTGATGGTTGCAGCAATGGACATAGTTCCTTTTGCGCGAATTCATCTAAGACCATTACAACTGTGCATGCTGAAACAGTGGAATGGGGACTATACAGACTTGATTCAAGTAGATCAGAAGATCAGAGACTCACTCCGTTGGTGGCTAACCCTGGACCACCTGTCCCAGGGAATGAGCTTCCGCAGACCAGAGTGGGTCATTGTCACGACCAACGCCAGTCTAGTGGGCTGGGGCGCGGTCTGGAAATCCCTGAAAGCTCAGGGACTATGGTCTCGGGAAGAGTCTCTTCTCCCGATAAACATTCTGGAACTGAGAGCGATATTCAATGCTCTCAGGGCTTGGCCTCAACTAGCAAAGGCCAGATTCATAAGATTCCAATCAGACAACATGACGACTGTTGCTTATATCAATCATCAGGGGGGAACAAGGAGTTCCCTGGCGATGAAAGAAGTGACCAAAATAATAAAATGGGCAGAGGATCACTCCTGCCACCTATCTGCGATCCACATCCCAGGTGTGGAAAACTGGGAGGCGGATTATCTGAGTCGTCAGACATTCCATCCGGGGGAGTGGGAACCCAGTTGACTCAATTATGGGGCATTACAGATATGGATCTGATGGCGTCTCGTCAGAACTTCAAGGTTCCTTGCTACGGGTCCAGATCCAGGGATCCCAAGGCGACTCTAGTGGATGCACTAGTAGCGCCTTGGACCTTCAACCTAGCCTATGTGTTTCCACCGTTTCCTCTCATTCCCAGGCTGGTAGCCAGGATCAAGCAGGAGAGGGCCTCGGTGATCTTGATAGCTCCTGCGTGGCCACGCAGGACTTGGTATGCAGACCTGGTGAATATGTCATCATGGAAGCTACCTTTGAGACAGGATCTTCTTGTACAGGGTCCATTCGAACATCCAAATCTGGTCTCCCTCCAGCTGACGGCTTGGAAATTGAACGCTTGATTCTATCAAAGTATGGGTTTTCAGATTCTGTGATAGATACTCTAGTTCAAGAAAACCGGTAACTAGAAAAATTTACCATAAAATATGGAAAAGATATATCTGCTGGTGTGAATCCAAGGGATTCTTATGGAATAAGATCAAAATCCCTAAGATCCTTTCCTTTCTACAAGAGGGTTTGGATAAAGGATTATCAGCGAGTTCTCTAAAGGGATAGATTTCTGCTTTATCTGTCTTATTACACAAACGACTGGCAGCTGTGCCAGATGTTCAAGCATTTGTTCAGGCTCTGGTTAGGATCAAGCCTGTTTACAGACCTTTGACTCCTCCCTGGAGTTTAAATCTAGTTCTTTCAGTTCTTCAAGGGGTTCCGTTTGAACCTCTACATTCCATAGATATTAAGTTGTTATCTTGGAAAGTTTTGTTTTTGGTTGCTATTTCTTCTGCTAGAAGAGTTTCTGAATTATCTGCTCTGCAGTGTAATCCTCCCTATCTGGTGTTCCATGCAGATAAGGTTGTTTTGCGTACTAAGCCTGGTTTTCTTCCAAAGGTTGTTTCTAACAAAAATATTAACCAGGAGATAGTTGTTCCTTCTTTGTGTCCGAATCCAGTTTCAAAGAAGGAACGTTTGTTACACAATTTAGACGTCCGTGCTCTAAAATTCTATTTAGAAGCTGCAAAAGAGTTCAGACAAACTTCTTCTCTGTTGTCGTCTATTCTGGTAAAAGGAGAGGTCAAAAAGCGACTTCTACCTCTCTTTCTTTTTGGCTTAAAAGCATCATCCGATTGGCTTACGAGACTGCCGGACGGCAACCTCCTGAGCGCATCACAGCTCACTCTACTAGGGCTGTGGCTTCCACATGGGCCTTCAAGAACGAGGCTTCTGTTGATCAGATATGTAAGGCAGCGACTTGGTGTTCCCTGCACACTTTTGCCAAATTCTACAAATTTGATACTTTTGCTTCTTCAGAGGCTATTTTTGGGAGAAAGGTTTTGCAAGCCGTGGTGCCTTCTGTTTAGGTAACCTGATTTGCTCCCTCCCTTCATCCGTGTCCTAAAGCTTTGGTATTGGTTCCCACAAGTAAGGATGACGCCGTGGACCGGACACACCAATGTTGGAGAAAACAGAATTTATGCTTACCTGATAAATTACTTTCTCCAGCGGTGTGTCCGGTTCACGGCCCGCCCTGGTTTTTTTAATCAGGTTTGATTAATTATTTTCTCTAACTACAGTCACCACGGCACCCTATAGTTTCTCCTGTTTTTTTCCTCCTGTCCGTCGGTCGAATGACTGGGGTGGGCGGAGCCTAGGAGGGACTATATGGACAGCTTTGCTGGGACTCTTTGCCATTTCCTGTTGGGGAAGAGATATTCCCACAAGTAAGGATGACGCCGTGGACCGGACACACCGTTGGAGAAAGTAATTTATCAGGTAAGCATAAATTCTGTTTTCATATTGTTTGTATACATTGTTTTTACTCATAGATTGTAAAGGAGTATTTAATATGATCATTGTGATGTAATTTGCTCTTGACCCACAGCAATACAAATTAATATTTTTCAAAATCTGGCACTTAGTGAAGTGACAACCTGGATTAGTAAATAGCCTCTGAAACTCAACAATGAAGAGTTAGACTAAGAGCAAACAGATGAATAATGTCAGGTGATTGCTATTATATACACCAATCAGGGCACTATCACACAAAATAACAGTGACCTAAGTTTCAGCCTTCCTGAAGAACATAGGGGGCAGGTTAACAACTCCCAAAAAGCTGTTTCATACTCTGAAATATCTACTTACTCAACCAGTTTTCTTTCTCTTGGACAACTCTGGACTATGATAGATTGTCAGATATTTAACATTTGGACCATTGAAAAACCCTATTCCAACCAACCAGCTCACACTGGGTCTTTTTTCAACATTATTATTATTATTATTTACTATAGCATTTATGCTTTTTAAAGGGACAGTCTACAATATAATTTTTATTGTTTTAAAAGATACATAATCCCTTTATTACCCATTCCCCAGTTTTGCACAACCAATACAGTTATATTAATATAATTGTTACATCTGTGATTACCTTGTATCTAAGCATCTTCTCCCAGCCCCCTGAACACATGACTTTTTATTTATTATCTTTTGACTTGCATTTAGTACTGTGTTGTACTAAATCTTAAATAACCCCCTGTGCCTGAACACAATGTTATCTATATAGCCCACATGAACTAACAAGTCTCTTGTTGTGAAAAGCAATTTAAAAAGCATGTGATAAGAGGCTGCCTTCAAGGGCTTAGAAATTACCAAGAGAACAAAGCAAATTTGATGATAAAAGTAAATTGGAAAGTTGATTAAAATTACAAGTCCTATCCGAATAATGAAAGTTTAATTTTGACTAGACTGTCCCTTTAAGCTAGCATTTTTTCAGTACATGCTAAATTAAGCAAGAAACAAATATTCATTTTTTTTTATTTAAAGGGGCATGAAGCCCAAACATTTTCTGTCATGATTCAGATAGAGCATGCCATTTTAAGCAACTTTCAAATTTATTTAAAATATCAAATTTTCTTCATTCTTGTAGTATCCTTTGTTAATGGAGCTGCAATGTACTGCTGGGAGGTAGCTGAACACATTGAGTGGGTGAATGACAAGAGGCATATATTTGCAACCACCAATCAGCAGCTAGCTCCCAATAGTGAATTGCTGCTTCTGAGCCTTCCTATCCTAGGTATGTTTTTCAACAATAGAATACCAAGTGAACAAATCAAATTAGATAACAGAAGTAAATTAGAAAGTTGTTTAAAATTGCATGTTCTATATGAATCATGAATTACTACCCATACTGCTTTAGATCCATACTATTTCAAAATTAGGTATTGGGTCCACAGAATAGCGAGTTGGCGACTAACATAAAAAGGGGTAAATACTTATTTGTCATTAGCTTGTTTTTATTAAAGAAAATATTTATATCAAATCAACATGCTAGTTATTCAGTAAGTAGTACAAACACTCAGCTATAGCAATGTCACCTACATAAGAAAAAAAAAACTGGATATATTTTATGTTTTTCAGTGCTAATCAAATTAAGAAACCAGAAAGAATGGATTATAAGCAATCTATGATTTCCCCAGTAGAGGGCAGTATAGTGATATTGATAAGAGCACTGTAGAAAAAAACGTTTTGGAAATGTTCTTACTATTTGTTTGTTGATTATTGTGGTAAATTGGTGCTGAATAATTCTGTTTAGCTTTATGAGTCTGGTGACCTATAGTTTGTAAATGTTTCCCACTTTGCTTTTATTGCTATTATTTTGGTTATGACAGGCTAAATTTAGTTCACATAGATGATGTAACATTTCTGTAACTATATACAAACAAGGCCTAATAAATCACAAGGCAAATTAAAAGCAGTGTTCATTCAGCTACAGTATGTTCAAGGCAGAGTACAGGGTTCAGTTTACCAGTTCAAGATCAAAGCCAAACAACCAAATCTAAAAGTTTCCCTCAAAGATCTCTTCAGCCTATTATTGAGATTCTGATGCCTTCTGCATGGATAGAGTTACCTAGGAATTCTTTGGATGCTTTTGTAGTATGATAGATTGTGATAAAAGATTTATGAAGAAAAAATTAGCTGGCTTCTTCTGGTTACAGATGATTAACATGGTATTTATTAGGTGGTTTTATTTCAATATTTTTTTAAACATATGCACAGCTACAGTATGTTCCTTCCGTACATATTATTTTTTACAAATATCTGTTTTGCTAGCTGTAATATTACACTATATAGGCTCATTAAATATTTAAAAATGTATTGAAAATTATTAGTTCATCCACTTACAGATGACAATAAACAGACACTGAGAATGAATGGCTAACATATAATCTCATAAAGCTACCTGAAGTTGAGTAATTTGGATAAGGTTATTGACTTGAAAGGGCAACAGGAGCACCATGTACTAAAAAGTCTGTCCTTGAACTCATATTCTGTTACCTAAGTCACATGTGTGTCATAATGAATGCCAAACAAACTTCACTTTATGGATGTGTGTAGTATATGGAACTGGTCTCAGCTTCTCACAGGCTGTTTCTTCTAACTTAATTAAATGGTCTCTAGAGAAAGAATGTACACTGTAAATTCCAAGTAGGAGTTAGAGAATTTAACTACTTAAATGCCAGAAGATTATCTAATGGACAGTGATTTTAGTTTGCAGAATTTTACCATAAAACTCATTATTTTCTCCCATGTAGGAATTATTTCAATACTATTTGCTTTTCTAAGTATGTGCAGTTGCCGTTTTGATTTAACCATATTCAAATGTATTTAATTGCATAGATGCCAAAATGAAATAAAATGCATAGAATTTGTATAAATAAATAATACACATTCACTATACAGTACATCATATACATGTTCACGGATAATAAAATAGTTTCAGATGAATACTTTGTTTTGTCTGTTATTTGATCATTCGTTCCAAATTTTTTTGTTAAGATAAAAAAGTTCACATGCTATTTCCTATGGGCAGGAGAAGAGCAGCTGGACTTAAACAGCGCACAGAACAGTCAGCAGTCACTTGGATGCACACATCTAGGCTTAAAGCATTAAAGTGAAGAGTTTGTTACAGCGTTTGGCCAAACTCTGTCTAGAGACTGTGAAGTGGTTCCTGGACTTATCACTGATTGGCCAAATGCTATAAAAAAACGGGTCACTTTTATGCATTTAGCCTAGCTGTGTGCCTCCACGTGAGTACTGACTATCTTGTGTGCTGTTTAATATAAGTCATTCCCCTATTTGTGATTCCCCTATTCGGCTTTGCACCCAGGCGGGTCTGGGGTTAACTGCCTGAGTCATTGATTGCAAATAAAGTTTTGCAGTTTTGCAAGTGGCTTGGGATGTCTTCTAGGTTTTAGACTTAAAGTGAATGTAAACTTAACCCTACTGGCTCATGGCACTGGATAGACCTTTAAAAATTTAGGCAGTTTAATTCATCAAATTTAATATATTTATTTATTTTCTCAAATTTTTAACTTTTTACAGCTCCAACGATAAGCGCAGCTCTCCCGCCCGCCATATTGTGTAATTAATTTACATTTGACAAATCTTAAATAAACTAATCCTTGTCCCCCACCCCACCCCCAGGGCGTTCAGCCCCTTTACAGAAACGTCACAGCCCGGGGGGGGGGGGGGAAACAAGGATTAGTTGTTTAAAGATTATTAATTACTAAGAAAAAACTGTACTCAGCTGAAAAATTATGGCAACATCTCTGGGGGATAAGAGAAGTGTCAGGTTCCACTGCGATGTGTGGAAGTGTCCCAATTTATGAATAGCTGCGTTCAACCTACACCGATTGTCCGGCTCCAGCGGGTCTGCAATTGGTATCCCATCCCAGACCATACCAGACAGCTCATAGTCTAGGAGCGGAGACTCTTAGTGAGGGAATGCTCCCGATTATCCATTTCTTGCTGGGACATGGTGGAGTGGCAGAGATCTTCTGAAAATTGAAAGTCACAGGTTTTCTGCGTAGATCTACTCTGCACGATGCTCTGACTTAAGAAACCTGTGTGCGAGCTTAAGGGAAACGCACCAGAGGGAGCCGGTTTCAGAAGTGGCCTTTCCGTTGTAACCTGAACCAGATCCTTTTGTAACTTTCAGGTGGTATTGTAGGTATGTCTCGGGACCCAATGATCTACTCTGTAGGGAAAGAGGAGAGGACATTGACGACATCTTGTTCCCATAGGGGTTCCTCTCGCTCATGGGCTGCATCTCTCGGGTTTGGCTGTAACTCTCATAGGAAAGGTTAGTTCTAGAACACATAGGCTGTTAAGACATTTTTCCTCTAGCGCTGTGTCTTGATGCTGCATTATTGACTCCATCTTTACATCTAGTCTGCCTGCACTCTTAGTTAGAATGGAATCTTCCCAGGTGGAAGACGACTGTAAAATCTGAGTCAGGCTATGGAAGCTGTTAGTAATTTTCCCCTCGAGTTCCGTTAACAGGGCCTTTACTGCAAAGTGAAAGTCCTTGATTATGTTTCTATCGGGTCAGATCCGGAGCCTTTATTCATGGATGGCCAGTATAAAGATCAAAGAAGCTGGGTTGGAGAGCTCTGCTGTGAGAAATATCGATATCAGAGTAATCCTTAGAAAATCCTCTATATCTTAATAAATTTTCAGTAGCTGGATGGTTTATCGTTGCATTGATTTTGTGGTAGAAAGTAAGTCCATTAGGCAGAGCTCCCAGAAAAGCTGCCATCCACGGCCATGATCCGGACACGCACCCCGCAGACTACTTTTTAAAATAAACACATACTATCCGAAGCAACATCCCAAAACCAACCTGCAATCTTTCAACAACAGGCCCAGTTACTCCCTCTGCCACCCGCTGCATCTTTCATTCAACCACTGAGAATTAAGTTTCTTCATTACTATCTTCCTCATTCCTCACTACCTACCCGCTCGACCCTATCCCTTACCATCTAATACCCTCCCTGTCTTCCACCCTCACTCATCCTTCTATTCACATCTTCAACCTATCTCTCTCTATTGGTTCATTCCCATCTTCTTTCAAACACGCAAAGGTCACTCCCAAACTCAAAAAACTCTCCCTTGACCTTAATTCTTCGGAAAGCTACCGCCCTATATCACTGCTTTCACTAACATCAAAACTCCTTGAAAAACTAGTTTACAATCGCCTCACCCACTTCCTGTCCACCAACTCCTTGCTTGACCCCCTGCAATTTGGATTCCGCCGCAAACACTCAACTGAGACTGCCCTTACCAAGGTTACTAATGAACTTCTTTCTGCTAAAAGTAATGGCCACTACTCTATACTTATCTTACTTGACCTCTCAGCTGCCTTTCACACAGTTGACCACCCCCTCCTCCTACAGACCCTTAGCTCTTTTGGCCTCTGTGACACCTGCTCTCTCTCCCTCTGTTCTTTCTCATGTCAGCGACTGCTTATTTGGTATTTCTTCCTGGATGACCTCTCACCACCTAAAGATTAACATGTCCAAGACTGAGCTCCTTTTAATCCCCCCCCTCAAGCTCTACTCTGACTTATGACTTTTCTATCCCTGTCGACTGCATCACCATCTCCCCATTGCCCCAAGTCTGCTGCCTCAGAGTTACACTTGACTCAAATCTATCCTTCAACCCCCCAGATCCAATCGCTTTCTTCATCCTGCCGCAACCACCTACGCAATATAACCAAGATTTGCCCTTTTCTGAGTGCTAACACCACAAATCAAATAATCCACTCCCTTGTTATTTCCCGACTTGACTACTGCAATAACCTACTTACTGGCCTTCATCTTTCCCGCCTCTCCCCCCTTGAATCAATCCTAAATGCCTCTGCCAGGCTAATCTACCTTTCCCGTCGCTCTGCATCTGCTGCACCTCTCTGCGAGTCCCTTCATTGGCTCCCCATTCACAGCAGAATTAAATTAAAAATTCTTACCCTTACATACAAATCTCTCACCAACGCCGCTCCCCACTACCTATCCTTTCTAATCAACAAGTATACTCCAGCCCGCCCATTAAGATCCAACAATGACCTGCTCCTTGCATCCTCAACTATCACTTCTTACCATGGTAGACTGCAGGACTTCTGTCATGCAGCACCTACCCTCTGGAACACTCTCCCTGGTGCTGTCAGGCTTTGCCCTAATCTTTCTTCCTTTAAATGCTCTCTGAAGACTTTTTTGTTCAAAGATTCCTACCACCCAACTCAGTAATAAATTAATTTCACTTACCTAACATTTCCCTCATCTAAATCTGCATTAACATCTTTCTCAATCTTGCAGTCCTCACCTCCTGTTTCTCAACCTCCTACCCTTTACTAGATTGTAAGTTCCCACAGGAATATGGCCCTCAATTCCTCCTGTACGTGTTTGAAAAATGTTGTCTTTTCTCTTACAAGTTTTATCATTGTTTTATTTAAATGAATTGTACCCATGAACAGCGCTGCAGAATATGTTGGCGCTTCATAAATAAAGTATAATAATAATAATAATATCTTTATCCAATTTTCTGTGTGGTAGAAAATGCATTCTTATTAGCTGCAATGAAAAAAGTCCAGAACATGTCCTTTGAGATACATATTTTCAAATGGAAGGAGTATAATTGAGTGAGTATGGAAAAGTGTCTTACCACAGTGACAGCATGGACCATTTGAGGTCACCATGGAAACAATGTTAATTTAGCACGTAGAGTGATGTTAGAGGAATAACGTGCAGACGTAGCAAGATCTTGATTAAAAGTGGATATACGGTGCACTTTCCCGGAGCCATCTTCTGGGACAGCAAGGTGGATCATGTAACACAGCCATGACTTCCTTAATGCATGATAGGCCCGAGTCATCACTAGAAGAAAGCTCTGTGTCCCAGGATCTAACACTCTTGCAATATGTTTGCTGCTCTAGCTTTTGTGCTTCCTGTGAGAATCCTGGGGAAGCTTTTTCAAAAGTTGCCATTAACAAGTTGCAAAGGATGTTCTGTTCCCATGTGGTCTTCGCCATTATAAGCTCCTGCATGTAGATTAGGTGAAACTTGAATGTGGAAGTAGCTTCAGCGTAGTGAAAAAGATGATGTGGTATAGTTTAGCAGAATAAAAATGCAGTTTTGAACAGCCAATAGGATTTTAGAAGCTCTTATCTTATTGGCTGATTTTAATTTGAAGGATCAAGTCAGCCAATAGGAATGCAAGGTACGCCATTTTGAAATGGCTACCTTGCATTGAAGCTTCAGTGTACGGAGGGGACCGTATGAAGAGGATGCTCTGCGCTGGATGTCTTTGCTGCTCCACGCCATGCTGCCAGGATGAAGATAGAAGACTCCCCCACGATGGATGAAGATGTCGCTGCCTGGATGAAGACTTCTCACCGCCTTGATGTCCAGACTTCAGCAACCGTGAGTAGATATTCTGGGGTTAGTGATAGGTATTTTTTTTATTTTTTGGGGTGTTTTTTTTTTCAGATTAGGGTTTCGGCTTTTGAAAAAGAGCTAAATGCCCTTAGGGCAAAAGCCCTTTTAAGGGCTATTGGTAGTTTATTGTAGGCTAGGGGGTGTTTTTATTTTGGTAGGGCTTTTTTATTTTTTTAGGGCTATTAGATAAGGTGTAATTGTTTTTATTTTTGATAATTTCGTTTATTATTTTTTGTAAGCTTAGTGTTTTTTATTTTTCGTAATTTAGTGTTTATTATTTTTTGTAATTTTCGATTTTTTAATTTTTCTTGTAGTGTTAGGTTTCTTTAAATTTGTAATTTAGATTTTTTTAATTGGTAGTATTTTTTTTATTTTATTAGAATAGTAAGGTAAGGTTAATTTATAGTTTAAAGGGACACTGAACCCAAATTGTTTCTTTCGCGATTCAGATAGAGCAATTTTAAGCAACTTTCTAATTTACTCCTATTATCAAATGTTCTTCATTCTCTTGATATCGTTATTTGAAAAGCAAGAATGTAAAGTTAGATGCCGGCCCATTTTTGGTGAACAACCTGGGTTGTTCTTGCTGATTGGTGGATTAATTTAACCAACCAATAAACAAGTGCTGTCCAGGGTCCTAAACCAAAAATAGCTTATTTGCCTTCTTTTTCAAATAAAGATAGCAAGAGAACAAAGAAAAATTGATAATAGGAGTAAATTAGAAAGTTGCTTAAAATTGCATGTTCTATCTGAATCACGAAAGAAAACATTTGGGTTCAGTGTCCCTTTAATGTTAGGTTTATTTTTATTTCACAGGTAAGTTTTTATTAATTTAAATATAGTTATATTGTAATTTTAATTTAAAGTTAGGGGGTGTTAGGTTTAGAGGTTAATAGTTTAATTTAGTGTTTTGCTATGTGGGGGGCCGGCGGTTTATGGGTTAATAGGTTTATTTAGTGGCGGAGATGTGGTAGGCCAGAGGTTTAGGGGTTAATAACTTTATTATAGTGTTGGCGATGTCAGGGAGCCGCGGAATAGGGGTTAATTGCTTTTATTAGTGTTGGCGATGTCAGGAGCGGAAGATTAGGGGTTAATAATTTTATTTAGGTGTCGGCAATGTCGAGATTAGGGGTGTTTAGACTTGGGGTTTATGTTAGGGTGTAACTTTTTTTTCCCCATAGACATAGACAATTTTCAAGCTCACACCTACAGCAATATCTCTGAAATTTCCTCTGCAATTTTCAAGCTCACACCTACAGCAATATCTCTGAAATTTCCTCTGCAATTTTCAAGCTCACACCTACAGCAATATCTCTGAAATTTCCTCTGCAATTTTCAAGCTCACACCTACAGCAATGTCTCTGAAATTTGCACCCACTAGCCCCCCAAGCCTCCCTCCACCTCCAACCATGGTGTTTACCTTAATATATACACACCTCCTAACAGCAATTAGGTGCAGCTGTCGCTAACGAACCAGGTTAGAGACAAAAATTCACACTCACAGCCTCTGTACTGACACTTTACCATATTCTGTTACACTCTCCCAACCCTCATTTTCTTGCCACAAACTTCACCCACTCTCAGCTTACCCTGCCTTATATCAGACTTATTTCCCTTACCTTTCGTGTCCATTACCTCTCCCTTAGATTGTAAGCTTGAGAGCCTTTCTACCTGCAGGACACTTACGGCTAGATTTAGAGTTCGGCGGTAGCCGTGAAAACCAGCGTTAGAGGCTCCTAACGCTGGTTTTAGGCAGGGCCGGTGCTAGGATTTTTGGCTACACAGGCGAAGACACAATTTACCGCCCCTCTCCCAGAATATATTATAGGTATATACCCTGCCAATACTGCTTCTTATCAAAATGCTATGGACCTGGTGTTGTGTTAAAGGGACAGGAAACCCCAAAATTTTCTTTCATGATTTGGATAGAACATACAACTTTAAACAACTTTCCAATTTACTTCCATTATCAAATTTGCTTTGTTCTCTTGTTATCCTTTGCTGAAGGAACTTTCAGCATTGCACTACTGGCAGCAAGATGAACACATCTAGTCAGCCAATCAAAAAATACAAATGTGTGCAGGCACCAATTAGCAGCAGCTCCTACTAGTGTAGGATATGTGCGTGTTCTTTTTCAACAAGGGATACCAACAGAACAAAGCACATTTGAAAATAGAAGTGAATTTAAAAGTGTCTTAAAATTATATGTTCTATCTGAATCATGCAAGTTTAACTTTGACTTTCCTATCCCTTTAAGTAGCTATAGATAATTATTTTATCTATAATAATACAGAATTTCTGTTATCACATCAAATTCTTGTGTGTTAACCTGATTTGTTATAACTATAATAACCCTGTACATACATATGTACACACACATACAAACAGTACCTGACCTACACAAAAAAGAGCCCTGATGAAATTTTGTTTGCCCCCACAAAGGTAACTCAGTAGTAAGAAATAGCACTAATATACATGCTGCTCCATATAAAGATTTTGAGGATAGAAAGACCTGCAATCTGTACTATTAAAAGGCTCCCTTGCATTAGGATTGTACACGTTCCGCATTTGCCTACGTATAAGCTGGCTGCTATGGGCCCCTTCCAACACTTGGGCCCTGGTGTCACTGCACCTGCTGTACCAATGGTAGTTTTACCCCTGCATACAAATACTGTACATATACATAAATACATACACATACTGTACATATTCATACATATGTACACTCACATACTGTACATACAGTATATACATACACACATACAGACATACACACTGTATATATACAGTATACATATATATATTTATATATATATATATATATATATATATACATACACATATATATATATATATATATATATACACATACACACACATGTACAGACATACATATGAACACACATGTATACACACATACTGTACATATACATAAATACATACTGTACATATTCATACATATGTACACTCACATACTATACATACAGTATATATATACACACATATATATATACACATACAGACATACATACTTTATATATACAGTATATATATATATATACACACACACACATACGTACAGTATATACATAAACATACACACTTGCATACTTTACATATTCATACACACATACATACAGTATATACATAAACATACACACTTACATACTGTACATATTCACACACATACAGTATATACATAAACATACATACTTACATACACATACTGTACATATTCATACATATGTACACTCACATACTGTACATACAGTATATACATACACACATACAGTATATATGCACATAAAGACATACACACTGTATATATATATATATATATATATATATATATACACACACACACACACGTACAGATATACATATGAACACACAAAAAAACACATACTGTGCATATACTGTACATACACACATACATACAGTATATACATAAACATACATACTGTACATATAAATAAATACATACACATACTATACATATTCATACATATGTACACTCACATTCAGTATATATATATATATATATATATATATATATATATATATATATATACACACACACACATACATACTGTACATATTTACCTACACACATACTGTACATATACATATTTACTTACACACATACTGTACATATATACACATACAGACATATGTATACACACACATACACTGTAAATATACATATATACACACATAAATGAAGTACACACAAAATTAAAATGTATATATGTGTGCAAAATACTTTAACATATTATTATACATGTGTTTTGTAAAAATGTTTTTAGCCCAAATACTTCAGGAATTTTTCAGCACTACACATATATCTCCACTTGTAAACATCCTTTTAATAAAACCTTCTATGATATTATCTGACATATAGGGAATTGTTTACTATTTATGCTGAAAACTCATGTTTAATTGAGGCTGATGATGAAATACCAAACCAACTAAACTAAAGGAATGAGGTTTATATAAACATCATGTATAACCCCTTGTCTGCCAGAGTGTATTCAATCTTAGTACCACTCTAGCAGCCTAGTGACTTTCATGTCAGATACAGATTTTGACTTTGTAGTTCTTACTGAAATACTATTTGGGAGTGGGGAAAATATAGGATCAAAGCAGATCCAGACAGGAGAGTCAGGTGTTTATTTGGTGGGCATGGGGTATTAGAAAAAAATACCCTCCAGTGGCTTAGTAGGGGTCAGACAGGAGAGTAGAATAAGGAATCTGAATATCTGCTGGGGTCCATAAATCAGACACCAGCATGTCTCCTGTCCACTAATGCCTTAAGGGGGCTAACAAATGCATTTAAAATGTAACAGCCAATAGTCATAATGAGGAGCAAGAAACACTTTCCAGGAGCCAGATATGGCTGATTTGCCTTAAAAAAACAATGTTTAAGTTTTATTAATGAGTTTTTCAAATGCAAAACAACATGCAACACATTCCTCTTCGCATTTTTAACAAGCATGTGGTTATGAACTATTTAGAGCTAACAGAACTGACATTTCATAAAATATGGACATGATTGTCAAATTATTTAAAACTTAAGGGTAGGTAATATCTGTTACCTTATTCCACCTTGTCACTTGTGCACAGTGCAGCTAATCTTTGAACAAGACAGTACAGTAACAGAATGACATGCAGTCCTGCCTGGCAGTCATAGAGTTAATGCAAGTTACTTTTGCTCCCCCTCTGCTGAACAATCCACACATGATTGATCAGTTAAACAGTTCAGCAATATCTTTTTGCTACCAGCCTAGCCTACCTGTTGAAAGCTTCTGATGCTCCGTGTTACTGCTGGCTGCTTGTTCATCACGCTCCTCCCCCTTTCTCTCCGGTCTCTTCCTTATGCAGTGTGATTATGAGGAATGTGACCGGGGCTGAACTCAGGACTGTGTAGCAGCATGGTTGAAGTAATGAGAGAGCCAGCATGTGTGTGTGTGGGGAGGGGCGTACGGAAGGTACATTGCCCATAAATAAAAAGTGCACAGCAAAAGAAAAAAAATGGAATGATGCTGCTGCTGTAGCATAGTCACTTGCTGCTCCAAGTTTGCGCCCACCTGCTGAAGCGCCCTAAGGCATTTGCCTAACTTGCCTGTATGCAAGCGCCGGCCCTGGTTTTAGGCTACCGCCGGTATTTGGAGTCACTCAAAATAGGGTCTAACGCTCACTTTTCAGCCGCGACTTTTCCATACCGCAGATCCCCTTACGTCAATTGCGTATCCTATCTTTTCAATGGGATCTTTCTAACGCCGGTATTTAGAGTCGTTTCTGAAGTGAGCGTTAGAGCTCTAACGACAAAACTCCAGCCGCCGGAAAATAGCAGGAGTTAAGAGCTTTCTGGGCTAACGCCGGTTCATAAAGCTCTTAACTACTGTACCCTAAAGTACACTAACACCCATAAACTACCTATGTACCCCTAAACCGAGGTCCCCCCACATCGCCGCCACTCGATTAAAATTTTTTAACCCCTAATCTGCCGACCGCCACCTACGTTATACTTATGTACCCCTAATCTGCTGCCCCTAACCCCGCCGACCCCTATATTATATTTATTAACCCCTAACCTGGCCCCACA
Source organism: Bombina bombina (assembly GCF_027579735.1). Classification (NCBI taxonomy): domain Eukaryota; kingdom Metazoa; phylum Chordata; class Amphibia; order Anura; family Bombinatoridae; genus Bombina; species Bombina bombina. The sequence goes on from NC_069501.1 coordinate 997,123,012, forward strand.
ACGTCGCCGACACCTGCCTACACTTATTAACCCCTAATCTGCCGAGCGGACCTGAGCGCTACTATAATAAAGTTATTAACCCCTAATCCGCCTCACTAACCCTATCATAAATAGTATTAACCCCTAATCTGCCCTCCCTAACATCGCCGACACCTAACTTCAATTATTAACCCCTAATCTGACGACCGGAGCTCACCGCTACTATAATAAATGGATTAACCCCTAAAGCTAAGTCTAACCCTAACCCTAACACCCCCCTAACTTAAATATAATTTTAATCTAACGAAATTCATTAACTCTTATTAAATAAATTATTCCTATTTAAAGCTAAATACTTACCTGTAAAATAAATCCTAATATAGCTACAATATAAATTATAATTATATTGTAGCTATTTTAGGATTAATATTTATTTTACAGGTAACTTTGTATTTATTTTAACCAGGTACAATAGCTATTAAATAGTTAAGAACTATTTAATAGTTACCTAGTTAAAATAATTACAAAATTACCTGTAAAATAAATCCTAACCTAAGTTATAATTAAACCTAACACTACCCTATCAATAAATTAATTAAATAAAATACCTACAATTACCTACAATTAACCTAACACTACACTATCAATAAATAAATTAAATACAATTGTTACAAATAACTACAATTACATAAACTAACTAAAGTACAAAAAATAAAAAAGAACTAAGTTACAAAAAATAAAAAAATATTTACAAACATAAGAAAAATATTACAACAATTTTAAACTAATTACACCTACTCTAAGCCCCCTAATAAAATAACAAAGACCCCCAAAATAAAAAATTCCCTACCCTATTCTAAATTAAAAAAGTTACAAGCTCTTTTACCTTACCAGCCCTGAACAGGGCCCTTTGCGGGGCATGCCCCAAGAAAATCAGCTCTTTTGCCTGTAAAAAAAAACATACAATACCCCCCCCCCAACATTACAACCCACCACCCACATACCCCTAATCTAACCCAAACCCCCCTTAAATAAACCTAACACTAAGCCCCTGAAGATCTTCCTACCTTGTCTTCACCATCCAGGTATCACCGATCCGTCCTGGCATCCGGTGCTGAAGAGGTCCAGAAGAGGCTCCAAAGTCTTCCTCCTATCCGGCAAGAAGAGGACATCCAGACCAGCAAACATCTTCTCCAAGCGGCATCTTCGATCTTCTTCCATCCGGTGCGGAGCGGGTCCATCTTGAATCAGCCGACGCGGATCCATCCTCTTCTTTCTGTGTCTCCCGACGAATGACGGTTCCTTTAAGGGATTACCGTCATTTGTCGGGAGACACAGAAAGAAGAGGATGGATCCGCGTCGGCTGATTCAAGATGGACCCGCTCGATACCAGAGTTAATTTTATGCTGCGGCCAGAAAAAAGCCCGCGGAGCGTTAACAGCCCATCTACCGCCAAACTCCAAATCTAGGCCTTTGTATTTAAAGTGAACTACTACTGATTGTGCTCAAGGGCAGGGCATTCCTCTCCTTTTGTATAACTCATTATTGCACCTACAACTGTAATGTACCCCAATACTGTACTTGTTTGTTTGTAATGCATCCTTGTAATGTTTTACTATTACTTGTATAGCGCTGCGTAATCTGTTGACGCTTTATAAATACCTGATAATAATAATAATAATAATAATTGCGAAAATAAACCCAAAGGTGCAATTTCCAATACATTTAATACTATGTGGCTGGTATAAGTCAATTGGAACATTAAATAAACAATGCAAGTACAAGTAGCTCATAAGTGACTGAGAAAAAACTCTTACTGGGAGTTTAATTTATACTGTCTTGTTTACATATCTTTTCTATGAATGTCATATTTTCAATATACTGTAGGTGTCAATTTTAGCAGGATAAATAATATATTTAAAATGACAAAATAAAGGTAAAGGAACTATATGTAAATAAATCAATACACTCCAAAGGGTCAAATGGATCATTGGGGAGACCTTAAAGGGAAGACAATTTTCGAATTTAATATCCATTAAACATATTAATTTCTTTACTATTAAATTCATGTAACTCAGTAAATTTATCTAAGCCGCTGTTTCTCTTCCACTGTTTTCAAGTATCCCTAATATCCCAGATTAATACCTGAGCACAGGGGAGTTAGTCACAGTGAAGGTGCAACTGAGTAGCCCAAGCAGGGAAATGTTTTAAATGTAACCTATTTACTTATATAGAGTTACCTGACGGCTGGAGCTGAGGAATACAAGTCTAATAAATCCTGAACTACTTTCTGGAGTGCCAATAAATTATTAACATCATTAGAAAAAGCTTTAAAGTCATGAGAGAAGCCCACTGACATGAAAGTGGGGGAAGTGCTTGGTAACATTCTACCCAAATCATGATAAACCTTATTGCCAGAATTATGCTTTTTGCAGCCCTAGTTGCTTAAAGGGACAGTAAATACCATAAATTGTATCATTTAATAAGATAGATGATAATAAGCACACATGATTCGGCTATTCTCTCCCCTCTCTATACGTGTTGCAGTCATATACCGCCCCCCTGGCTCCCCAACTCAATTTTTAGATCACTTTGCTGCCTGGCTTCCTTATTTCCTTTCCTCAGACACCCCTGCCCTCATTCTTGGCGACTTCAACATCCCCCTTAACAATCCCACTGCCCCATCTGCTAAACAACTTCTGCAACTCACTTCCTCTTTCGGTCTGTCACAATGGACTGATTCTCCCACTCACAAAGACGGTCACTCCCTTGACCTGATCTTTAGCTATCGATGCACTCTCTCAAACTTCTCAAACTCCCCTTTTCCTCTTTCTGACCACCATCTCCTTACCTGCAACATATCATCCCTTCCTACAACTCTCCCACCTTCTACTCCTCACACCAAACTTCACAGAAGCATTAGGTCTTTAGATCAGCAACAACTTGCTAATTCCCTTCAACCGCTCCTCTCATCCTTCTCCTCCTTTTCCTGCCCTGAACAATCTATCCGCCACTATAATTCCACCCTTATATCCATCCTTGACAATCTCGCCCCTCTTACCACTGCTAGGAAATCACACACTCATCCCCAGCCCTGGCATACTCCTCTGACACGGTACCTACGCAGATGTTCCCGTACTGCTGAACGGCATTGGAGAAAATCACGGAGTTCAGCTGACTTTCTTCATTACAAATTCATCTTGAACTCCTACTACTCTGCCCTTAATCTCCACAAGCAACACTACTTCTCTACTCTTATCTCTAATCTTTCTTCAAACCCAAAACGTCTGTTCTCCACTTTCAATACTCTCCTCCGCCCTCCTCCACTTCCTCATACAACTTCTCTGTCAGCTCAAGACTTTGCCAGTCACTTCATTAACAAAATCGATTCCATCAGACATGAAATCAGTTCTCAACACAATTCCATTCTCTCCCCCCCTCAAATACTCTCACTCAACCACAACCCTCATAACCTGAAACTTAGTTCATTCTCCCCTGTTACTGAGGACGAAGTTTCAGCACTTATACTGCGCTCTCACCTCACTACCTGTCCCCTTGACCCTATCCCCTCACAGCTGCTCCCCTCTCTCTCTGCTACCCTTACCCCTATACTAACACACATTTTCAACCTCTCCCTCAGCACTGGTACATTTCCCTCATCAATGAAACATGCACTGGTCACACCTATCCTCAAAAAAACTTCCCTTGATCCTACCTCCCCATCCAACTACCGCCCAATTTCTCTCCTCCCTCTTGCTTCAAAGCTTCTCGAAAAACTAGTATATGCACGCCTATCCCATTTCCTTACGTTAAACTCCCTTCTTGACCCGCTGCAATCTGGATTTCGTCCCTATCACTCCACAGAGACAGCTATTGTTAAGGTCACCAACGACCTACTTACAGCTAAATCAAAAGGCCACTTCTCTCTGCTTATCCTCCTTGATCTGTCCGCAGCCTTTGACACTGTCGACCACCCTCTTTTGCTCCAAACCCTCCAATCCTTCGGCATCTGTGACACAGCCCTTTCGTGGCTCTCTTCCTACCTGTCTAACCGTACCTTCAGTGTATCCTTCTCTGGGGCCTCCTCTGCCCCGTCACCACTTTCTGTCGGAGTACCGCAAGGCTCTGTCCTCGGTCCCCTTCTCTTCTCAATCTATACGTCATCACTAGGTTCCCTAATTAAGTCCCACGGTTTCCAATATCATTTGTATGCCGATGACACCCAAATCTACTTCTCTGCACCAGAACTATCTCCTTCCTTGCTAACCCGTGTCACTAACTGTCTTTCTCACATCTCTTCCTGGATGTCCTCTCACTACCTCAAGCTAAATCTCTCCAAAACTGAGCTCCTCATTTTCCCCCCTTCTTCCAAAATCTCCACCCCTAATATCTCTATAACTGTCGACAACTCCATCATTACCCCTACCTCGCATGCCCGATGTCTCTGGGTCACATTTGACTCAGATCTTTCCTTCACTCCTCACATTCAGTCCTTGGCTACAGCCTGCCGCTTCCACCTTAAAAACATCTCTAAAATTAGACACTTCCTTACGCAAGACACAACTAAGATTTTAATCCACTCTCTCATTCTTTCCCGCCTTGATTACTGCAACTCTGTCCTCTCTGGTCTCCCCATCTGCCGCCTAGCTCCTTTACAATCCATAATGAATGCCTCTGCCAGACTCATCTTCCTTACACGTCGCTCTTCATCTGCTGCGCCTCTCTGCCAATCCCTTCACTGGCTTCCTCTTGCCTCTAGGATCAAACACAAAACTCTCACTCTTACATACAAAGCCCTCAACTGCACTGCTCCCCCCTACATCTCAGACCTTGTCTCCAGATACTCTCCCTCCCATCCCCTTCGCTCTGCTCATGACCTCCTACTCTCCTCCTCTCTTGTCACCTCATCACACTCCCGTTTACAGGACTTCTCCAGACTGGCTCCCATCTTGTGGAACTCTCTGCCTCGCTCCACAAGACTCTCTTCTAGTTTTAAAAGCTTCAAGTGCTCCCTAAAGACTCTACTGTTCAGGGACGCATACAACCTACGCTAACCCTTCCTAATACTAGTTCCTCTCCTCCACTGCAATCCCCTGAACCCTCTTAGCATGTAAGCCTAAAAGTCCAGCTGTTTGTAGATCACCTTCTTAAGAGCTGACTACAACAGTGCAACTTTTGGCAGGGCCCTCTACCCTATAATTGTTTTGTTGTACTCCCTCTTTTGTTTATAGCGCTGCGGAATCTGTTGGCGCTCTACAAATAACCGATAATAATAATAAATAGATAATCTCTTTATTTACCATTCTCCAGTTTTGCATAACCAACACTGTTATATTAATATACATTTTACCTTTGTAATTACCTTGTATCTAAGCTTCTGCTGACTGCCTCCATATCTCAGATCTTTTGACAGACTTGCATTTCAGGCAATTAGTGCTGACTCCTTTTTTTTTATATTTCTTTTTATTTGAATAAGCCAACAAACATAAAAAAACATAGCTCAAATAATATATGCCACGTAGGGCAATAATGGCAATTTTGACCAGATTAGTTGTTTATAGTACATAGATACCGATCTGTACTTAACAAACTTAAATATTATATGCATAAAAAATTAGTATCTGAAACATATAGTTGACTTAAAAAAAAAAAAAAAATGTTTTAACTGGTTATTTCACAATAGACATTCCAAAACATCTTCAAAGTACTTATATGTTCCATATAACTCTATAAACCGCATACAATAGGTTCTCCGGAAAACGCAGCTTCCGTCATAATACTAATATTAAAATCACAGCTCCCATATAGACTTTATACTTTAAATTTTAAATCTCAAAACAAATAATACATTTGTGTACACTCTGATTATTTCTTCCTTTTTGGAAGATATATGGAACAACTAAAGTATTCGCCACAAATAACTAACAAGACAAGACAAAACTGAACACACACACAAACAACAAAAACAGAGAAAAAGAAAAAAAAAAAAAAAAAAAGGAAAAAAAGGACATAATTCCTCCCCTCCTCCCCTCACCCCTCCAAACGTGCCCCTCACGACTGTTTTATCCAACTATGTGGAAAAACATTCAATAAAGTCAATTCCGCATAGCTTACTGATGATAAAAAAGGGGCAAGAATCAATTTTTGACTGGGAACTGGGTAAGTTAAAATGACTGGGGACCATCTCCATAAGAACTTTTTAATTCTATTCTCCGAGGCATCATATAGATGGAATGATTCAAAGACAATTTGATCTTGAAGTGTTTTAAACACCATAGCTAATCCTGGTGCAGACTTACTTTTCCAATTTCTAAGTATACAGTATCTAACTACTAATATGACTGTATTTATACTATTTATAGTATTACTATTGAAAGCGTCATTACGTGGAGATAAAATAATATCCTCCGCGGCTAACGCAATTGTAACTTTGTATAGTTTGTTAAACCAATAAATAATTTTCAACCATAATTGTCTAACTTTAGGACATGTCCAAAACATGTGAAGTGTATCTGTCTTGTAATGTGAACAACGCAGGCACGGGTTAACCAAAGAAGGATAAAACTTATACATTTTCCAAGGTGAGACATAAAAATTATTTATCAACTTCATATGTGATTCTTTCCACGCCACTGGGACTTTACATTTATATAATGCATCAAAGCTCTGAGAGATCATTTCATGATCTATCGACGGAATTACTGGTAGCCATGATTTACATATATTATCCCTAATGAGCAGACTCTGCTTATTTAGCATAATATCATACATCAATGAAATTGATGCATCATCTGTGGTAAATTTATGAATGCAAAGTTTAATATCGGCCCAAGCCACTGCGGCAATACTCTTCCATTTCTGATCTGAGATAAAATGACGAATTTGAAAATATGCAAATAAGTTAGATCTAGGTATAGCATACTTACTAAACATAACCTCAGCCGAGACTACTTGATAATTTTCGTCAAGAAGTTGTTTTATATAGTGTAGTCCTTTATCCGCCCAGTCTTTGAATACTTTTTGATATAGCCCAGGGAGAAAACTGGGGTTACTGACAATAGGAAGAAATTCTGAACACGCATAATCAAAGTCTAGAAGTGAACAAAATTTTTGCCATGCATAAACTATGTTCTTGATGGAGATAAGACAACTGACATTCTGAGGCAGTTTCTGGACTTGAGAGTGTAGAATCGCTTTCAGAGCAAATGGTGTAGTTAAAAAAGATTCTATCTCTTCAGATGAAACAATATTGGATCCAGCAAGCCAATCTATTGCTATTTTAACCATTGCGGCCAAATTATAGAGTTTAAGGTTAGGAAGCGCTAGCCAGGCCGCTCCCGTAGTTTGCATGAGTCTCGCCAAAGCGATTTGAGGTTTTTTATTGTTCCAAATAAATTTAGAAAATAAGGCATTAATTAGTTTCAAGTCCTTATTTAATATAAATAAAGGGAGATTCTGCAACGGGTATAACAGACGTGGAAAAATAATAGATTTAATTAAATTGATGCGCGCTATCATGGACAATGGGAATACCGCCCAAAGTTGTAGATCTGCACCAATCTTTTGAAACAAGGGCTCAAAATTAGCCTTGTATCAGTAACTAGGGTTTCTATGCAGAACTAAACCGAGGTATTTAATTGCCTCAACTTGTTTGAAGGGAGACTTAGATATCACTGTCGAGGATTTATTAAGACATAGTAATTCACTCTTTTCTAAATTGACCTTGTACCCGGAAAAAGAGCTGAAGAGTTTCAGGATTTGTAGAACCACCGTTATGGATTGCTGAATATTAGCCAGAAATAGTAAAACATCATCAGCATATAGTAAGATTTTTAAGGAATGTGTACCAAGCCGGATTCCAGATAGCGCTTCTCTAAACCGTATTGCTAAAGGCTCCAATGCAATGTTAAATAGTGAAGGGGACAACGGGCACCCTTGCCTGGTGTCCCTCTGTAATATTATTTTTGACGATAAAATCCCATTGATAAGAAGACAAGATATTAGATTATGATATAATCTGTGGATGAAATGTAGGAAATCTCCCTTAAAACCAAATTGCTCTAATGACCTGAATAAATATTCCCAAACAATGGAGTCAAATGCTTTAACAGCATCCAAGGAAAGAATAGCAGCATCTTGGCATAAGGGTTTCTCCCTATCCAGGTCCACATTCCAAACATAATCCAACAAATTAATTAGTTTACGGGTATTTTTTGTCGGGTTTCTGGCTAGCATGAAACCAGTTTGATCTGAATGAATAATATTATGTAAACACTTAGATACTCTCGCAGCGATAATTGCCATTAATATTTTATAATCTATATTCAAGACTGATATTGGTCTGTAAGAGGCAGGGTCTTCTGGGTTTTTACCTTTCTTTAGGATGAGGGAGATATTCGCAGCGGAGAACTAGTTTGAGATAGGATGCATTGTACCATAATAAAAATTAGATTAGATTGTAAGCTTGAGAGCCTTTCTACCTGCAGGACACTTTGTATTTAAAGTGAACTACTACTGATTGTGCTCAAGGGCAGGGCATTCCTCTCCTTTTGTATAACTCATTATTGCACCTACAACTGTAATGTACCCCAATACTGTACTTGTTTGTTTGTAATGCATCTTTGTAATGTTTTACTATTACTTGTATATCGCTGCGTAATCTGTTGACGCTTTATAAATACCTGATAATAATAATAATAATAATTGCGAAAATAAACCCCAAAGGTGCAATTTCCAATACATTTAATACTATGTGGCTGGTATAAGTCAATTGGAACATTAAATAAACAATGCAAGTACAAGTAGCTCATAAGTGACTGAGAAAAAAAACTCTTACTGGGAGTTTAATTTATACTGCAGTGTCTTGTTTACATATCTTTTCTATGAATGTCATATTTTCAATATACTGTAGGTGTCAATTTTAGCAGGATAAATAATATATTTAACATGACAAAATAAAGGTAAAGGAACTATATGTAAATAAATCAATACACTCCAAAGGGTAAAATGGATCATTGGGGAGACCTTAAAGGGAAGACAATTTTCGAATTTAATATCCATTAAACATATTAATTTCTTTACTATTAAATTCATGTAACTCAGTAAATTTATCTAAGCCGCTGTTTCTCTTCCACTGTTTTCAAGTATCCCTAATATCCCAGATTAATACCTGAGCACAGGGGAGTTAGTCACAGTGAAGGCGCAACTGAGTAGCCCAAGCAGGGAAATGTTTTAAATGTAACCTATTTACTTATATAGAGTTACCTGACGGCTGGAGCTGAGGAATACAAGTCTAATAAATCCTGAACTACTGTCTGGAGTGCCAATAAATTATTAACATCATTAGAAAAAGCTTTAAAGTCATGAGAGAAGCCCACTGACATGAAAGTGGGGGAAGTGCTTGGTAACATTCTACCCAAATCATGATAAACCTTATTGCCAGAATTATGCTTTTTGCAGCCCTAGTTGCTTAAAGGGACAGTAAATACCAAAAATTGTATCATTTAATAAGATAGATAATCTCTTTATTTACCATTCTCCAGTTTTGCATAACCAACACTGTTATATTAATATACATTTTACCTCTGTAATTACCTTGTATCTAAGCTTCTGCTGACTACATCCATATCTCAGATCTTTTGACAGACTTGCATTTCAGGCAATTAGTGCTGACTCCTAAATAACTTCACGTACATGAGCACAATATTATTTATATGAAACACATGAACTAACGCCCTCTAGCTGTGGAAAACTGTCAAATGTATTCAGATAAGAGGCTGCCTTTAAGGGCTTAGAAATTAGCATATGAGCCTACCTAGGTTTAGCTTTCAACTAAGATTACCAAGAGAACAAAGCAAATTTGATGATAAAAGTAAATTAGAAAGTTGTTTAAAATGACATGCCCTATTTGAATTACGAAAGTTTTTTTTTACTTTACTATCCCTTTAAATGGTGATCAATACATGTTCTAATACACTGTAAAGTAAAATAACACATATCAAAATTTCTACAGCAAAATGTATACCCTTTAATCACAGTAGGTAGGGTGGCAAACTTACCCCTATTATTTGTCATCAGTAGAAAATTAAATAACAGTTACGTTACCCAGCACCTCTCGGAGTCCCTTACCTTGGTGGCTCAGTGACATCTTGTTAAAGCGATGGCCACTGGGTTCTTTACCCATGTACTGATGAACATAGTCTGTGCCCATGTCATTTACAGCAATGGCATATTTCAGCGGCTTCACACAGGACTGCAAACAGAAAGGGACAGCTGTGTCTCCCATGGAGTGCCTAAGGGTGGTGGCAAAACAGATGATTTGGGTCATCAAAAGGATAAGGTGAGCTAAAATAATCAGGAATCTTTCTTTTGTTATAGATTCTATAAATCAATACCAAATAACATATAAAGCACTTAATATACTAAAGGTTTTATGTGTAAAATGACACTACAAAATATTACTGCCTCCAGAAAAGCTAAATTTTATGGTAAAAAGAAACCATAGTACCATTTGTCTTCTTATTTTCTCTAATAAACTCTTGTTTTTAACCAATAAATTATAGATCAGAGTTGCCATGTAAGTGATTTTTAATATACTGAGCTTTTATAAAATGAATATAGTTTTGTATCCTATGCATGCTCTCATAAGAATAATTAGTACCAAGAATGAAAGCTTTTCCTTTCTTTTGCTTTGGAGTTTGTTGTGCAAAAAAATCACTGTATAGCTACTGTTTGAATTAGGACAACTACTCAAATTATGAAATGAAAGGAAAATCTATTTAATCATGTAACCGTAAGTAAACATATTTATAAAGCTTTTTAAATCCATGTGAGAAACTATAAATTAAAAACATAATGGATTAGATTAAAAGCGGAGCACTAATTTATCGCGCCTAGAAACAGGCAAATTTGCCTGTTTGCGAGCGTTTGATAAATAACCATCCATTACAGCCATTATAAGAAATAAACGCTTATAAAATTAACCAGAAATAAGATCTCTGGTTAATTTTATAAATGTACCCCAAATGCCCCCAAACTTAAGTGTTATTTTTTTTTTATTTAGTATTTTTAAAAACAAAAAACAAAACTGCACTTAGCAGTTTTTGGGACTAAAGTTGGTGACTAGGGGGGTGTTAGAACCCCCCCCCCCCAGTTATTGTGGTCTATGGGAGCTGTGTTCCCTGCTTATATACATATATATTTATGTGTTAATATGTGTACATATTCATATACATATATATTTATGTGTTAATATGTGTATATATTCATATACATATATATTTATGTGTTAATATGTGTATATATTCATATACATATATATTTATGTGTTAATATGTGTATATATTCATATACATATATATTTATGTGTTAATATGTGTATATATTCATATACATATATATTTATGTGTTAATATGTGTATATATTCATATACATATATATTTATGTGTTAATATGTGTATATATTCATATACATATATATTTATGTGTTAATATGTGTATATATTCATATACATATATATTTACATTTGCTACCCATCGATGCGTGACATACCTCCTTAGCTGCACTAGTTGTTATGCCGTGTCTGATGCCATGAGAACAAGGCTCCCATTGGAGCCTATGGAAGTGCGCACTCGTGAGCGCAATGCTTCCGTGCAAAGTGAACGTGAGGTTGCGTTCGCATTGCACCTCACCTGTAATACCAGCGCACATTTGCGTGCGCTGGTATTATAAAGTGTAGCGCTCCACTTATAATCTGGCCCAATATTGGCATATAATTTGTATAATATCAGACACATATTGGGAGTGCTAAATATGACTAACATAATTTTAGTTAAAAAAAAGCTATTTCCTACGACTGAAAACCTCATAACCTAACATAGTCTTTTACTAAAAATATTACAGAACAGTTAAGCATACACATGCAAACTTAAATATTAATATTTTTGACCAAATTTTACAAAGCACATAACAATATAACTGTTAACAGCAGGCACACAAATCTCATTTTTTACTATAGTTTCCTGGACCTGATATAAATTCCTTGCAAGACAACTTAAACTCGATGCAGAACATCAAAAATAGATAGTCCACAAGATTAACACTAATACTTATACTATACAGGTACAAGTGGGGGAGACTTAATGTGTAAAGGGGGGACTCCAGCCTCTGCACAATCACTACATAGCCAGCAATATGAAATAAGTGTTGTCTGTTTCCCTAGGGCAAATATCTCCAAGCCAACAGGAAAACTAGACCAGGGCAATATACTGTAACTTGAGCAGTATCTATCTACACCCTGGGGTGGGTCATGTGACCTGGACTGGCTATAAAGCAGTGTTGATTGTAACACAAGGGAGAATTCCACTTTACAGCAAAAAAAAATAAGGATTTGGTAATTCCCACAGTCACCATTTTACTTTGTAAATTTGGGGTTTCTGCATTTAATCTTTTTAATGTGGGTTAGCTCTTATGCCTTGGTATGTATTTGGGATAAGGCAGCTGGAGACCCTGTGAGGTTTACCCCTTCATGCCCGCACTCTCTGTGTTGTCACAATTTGGCAAGTAGCTCTGTCTGTGGCAAGCTGGTAGCAGAGGTGGCTATTTGTGAATATCGATTTTTAGAGTGGTGCAGGTATGATTTGGGGGTTCATGTGGGTTGGCCGTTATGCCCTGGTAAGGATTTGGGATAAAGCTGCTGAAGACACTGTGAGGTTAACCCCTTCACACCCTGTTGTTACAGCTTAGCAAGTAGCTCTTTCTGTGGCAAACTGGTGGCAGAGGTGGATATTTAGCCCTGCCTCTTGTACATTGACTGTAGCTGGCGGGTTTAGTTGACCCTATGTTGTATGCTGGTTACAGTGGTTTGGGATTAATTAACCCTTGCTTCCCTGACCCTGACAGTCTCACTGGCAGACGTGATATAGTGGTACACCCCTGTTAATGACATTAACAGTAAATTCCACCTTTTTTTCTAGTTTTAAAGAATGACCTCTTGATAGAATTTCATTGGTATAAACAGTTATTTTGCCAACTCCCTATATGGTCTCTTCATATATTTAAATAAAATAGGCATCACCTAACAAGCGCTACTTTTCTAACCTGACTTTTAGGCTAATCTCTCATCATAGCGTAACCTAAATGGTCAATAATACTTTGAATACCTACCTTTGTCCATCCACTGTGCAAAGAGACACACCCCACCTCTCTGGGCTAAACTTAGACAGCTGAGGAATATAATCGGCCACCTTTTTGGAGAGTCACAGATAAAGGAAAGAGAGAACTAGAATTAGCTGATGAGGAAAATGGCATTCCAGTAAGATTGATCAGAAACGAGTGATGAAAATATAATAGATGAAAAAATAGGAGTATATTATATATATTTATATAAATATGAAATATCATTTGCCAAATTTCAGTAGCTTTTTTTTTAAGTGCAAACATAAAGCCACAGTGAGATCTTCCCCAATGTATTGGGAATATATTTTGTTGCTAAATGCTATCTGCATGTAAGGTTACTCCTCAACATTCAGTTGAAACTGCAATATTTTATGAAGACTAAAGGACATCAGTGTCACTACCTAACAATTTTATATCTGTTAAAAATACATTAAAGTCAAAATTACACTTTCTGATAGAGCATGCAATTAAAATAAAAATAAAAATCCATTTTACTTGTATTGTCAAAATGTGCACAATCTCGTTTATATGTAAATTTGTAGAGGCACGTGCAAGAGATCACAGTATATACAGTAAGTGTTCGTGTTTGGCTGATAAAATTATTTAGAAAAAAACTTCTACTTATTTAAAAACTATTATTTGAATAGTCATATTAACTGTTATTGCATTGTCTTTTTATTTTGAACTTGTTGATTTAACAATTACTGTATTAATGGTTCTATTAGATCAGTGTTTCCCAACTTCAGTCCTCAGGACCCTTAACAGGTCAGATATTCGTTGTAGCTTAACTAGAGCACAGGTGAGATAATCAGCTCACCATCAGCTAATTATTTCACCTGTGCTCTAGTAAGGATATACTGAATATCTGACCTGTTAAAGGACCTGGGATCTGGTGTTGGGAAACACTGTATTAAAGTCATTTTCTAATATACATCACAAACTAAGCACTGCATTGCAACAGATCTACATAAAAAAACAACAACATTTTTAAAAGGCTTTTGTTGTTTATCTCTTTTTCTGTGGCCAGTTAGTTCCTTTACATATCAAACAATGACAACTTGTAGAAGGGTCAATGTTGTGAATTCCACATAATCCTCTCCAGCCTCTTTTGGGAGAGGTAAAACAAAACTTCCCAGAATTAAACAATTACAGTCATAGAAGGTAAATAAGTCATTTTTTTCAGTATGAAAAATTAGAGACAGTCAGTAAACTCTTTGTCCCAGATTACAAGTGGAACGCTAATAGCGCAGGGCACTATCTCTGGACTGCGCTAAAATTACCGTGCAAATTGATATTACAGGTCCATGGGAAAACAGAATTACCAGAGAAGGTTTAGCTCGGCTGACATTCCTTTAGCGCACCCTATACTTTCAATAGAGATCACGACCACGCTAAACATTTCTCATATTACAGGTTGAAAGTTATGGGTTGAGCTTGATCAAAAGCCCAAATAGCGCTAGAAGACCTGATTAGACATGTGTAATTCATTTGAATTTCGTTTTCGGCCAAATTTGGCCAATTTGGAGATTCGGATGAATCTGAATTTCCAAATCGTCACCATAACTAAAATTTCCGAAAATGAATCAATAAATTTCCGAATTTTCGGATCCATTCTTTATTCATATTCAGAATTTTTCATTGTTCTATTCTAAACCACCGCCCCGCACCTTCGCCAACACTAAATAAAACACTAAAATAAACATATTAACCCCTAAACCGCCGTCCCCCCACATCCCCAACACTAAATAAAGCTATTAAGCGCTAAACCGTGTTCCCCTCACATCGCTACCATTAACTAAACCTATTAACCTCTAAACCAATGTCCCCTCACATCGCCAACACTAACTAAACCTATTAGTCTCTCAACCGCCATCCTCTCACATCACCAACACTAACTAAACCTATTAACCTCTAAACCGCCGTCCCCTCACATTGCAAACACTAACTTAATCTATTAACCTCTAAATCGCTGTCCCCTCACCTGCCAACACTAACTAAACCTAATAACCCCTAAACCACCACCCCCCACGTCGCGACTCCCTAAATAAAACTATTAACCTCTAAACCACCATCCCCCCACATCGCAAACACTAAATAAAATTATTAACCTCTAAACCACCGTCCCCCACATTGCAACTAGCTAAATTAAACTATTAACCCCCTAAATCAGTTTCTGAAATTTCGGATCGATTCTTTATTCATATTCTGAATTTTTCATTGTTCTAATCTAAACAGCCACCCCCGCACCTCGCCAACACTAAATAAAGCACTAAAATAAACCTATTAACCCCTAAACTGCCATCTCCCCCACATCGCCAACACTAAATAAAGCTATTAACCTCTAAACCGCTGTCACCTCACATCACTATCACTAACTAAACCTATTAACCTCTAAACCGCTGTTCCCTTACATCGCCAACACTAACTAAACCTATTAGCCTCTAAACCGCCGTCCCCCCACATCGCCAACACTAAATAAACCTATTAACCCCTAAACCACCATCCCCCAACATCGCGACTCCCTAAATAAAACTATTAACCTCTAAACCGCCATCCCCCCACATCGCAAACACTAAATAAAATAATTAACCTCTAAACCACGTCTCCCCACATCACAACTAGCTAAATTAAACTATTAACCCCCTGTGAAATAAAAATAAAACCTAAGCTAGTTACAATATTACTATTTACTAACTACCTAGTTAAAATAAATACAAACTTACCTGTGAAATAAAAATAAAACCTAAGCTAAATTAAAAAAAACTAACATTACTTGTTTAAAAAAAATAATACAAAAAAAAATAATAAAACCTAACATTACAAAAAAAACTACAATTACAAAAAATAATAAACACTAAAATTACAAAAAATAAAAAAACTACCATTACAAAAAATAACAAACAAAATTATCCAAAATAATAAAAAAACCTAATCTACCCGTTGCCCTGAAAAAGGCATTCAGCTCTTTTACAGCCCATTAAAAAAAAAAAAAACCCTAATCTAAAAAAAACAACACCTAAAAAAAACAACTAACACTAACCCCAAAATCGGTACTCCCCGTTCCTGAAGTCCGGCGAAAGATCTTCATCCCATCGGCTCCATCTTCATCCAGACTGCTCCATCTTCATCCATCGCAGGACCGGCATCTTCTATCTTCATCCCAGTGGAGGCAGAGAGGTCGGTGGATGCGTGGAGGTTAAGGCGGAGGTCCATCGGTCCGATGGGGAGGTCTTCTTCATTGGCTGATTTGAACAGCCAATATGATTTAAGCAGCTCTCATCCTATTGACTGATTTTAATTTTTCAGCCAGTAGGAATCCAAGGGTACCCCAATATAAAAGGGGTACCTTGCATTCAATCTTCAGTGTGCTGTGGATGATCGCATGAAGAGGACCTCCACGTCGGACAGATGGACCACCACTTCCCCTCCGCTGGGATGAAGATAGAAGATGCCGGTCCCGCGATAAATGAAGATTGACAACCTGGATGAAGATGCTTCACCGCTGGGATAAAGATCTTTCGCCGGACTTCAGGAACGGTGAGTACCGATATTGGGGTTAGTGTTAGTTTTTTTTTGGGGGGGGGTGTTTTTTTTTAGATTAGGGCATTTTTATTTTTAATGGGCTGTAAAAGAGCTGAATGTCCATACAAATGCCCTTTTTGGGGAAATGGGTAGATAAGTTTTTTTTTAGTTAGGTTTTTTTATTTTGGGGGGGTAGGGGATTGTAATGTTAGGCGGTATTTGTTTTAATTTTTTGGCAAAAGAGCTGTTAACTTTAGGGCAATGCTCTACAAAAGACCCTTTTAAGGTCTATTGGTAGTTTATTATAGATAAGGTTTTTTTTATTTTGGGGTGGTTTTTTTTATTTAAATGGGGTATTAGAATAGGAATAATTTTTAATATTTTGGATAATTTTGTTTTTTTTTTCTGTAATGGTATTTGTATTTTTTTTTATTTTTTTTAAACAAGTAATGTTAGTTTTTATTTATTTTAAGCTTAAATTGTTTCACAGGTAAGTTTGTATTTATTTTAACTAGGTAGTTAGTAAATAGTAATATTGTAATTAGCTTAGGTTTTATTTTTATTTCATAGGTAAGTTTGTATTTTGTTTTAAAATAGGTAGTTCATAATTGTAACTTTACTTTAGGTGTATTTTAATTATGTTAAAGTTAGGGGGTGTTAGGTTTCGGGGTTAACAGTTTAATTTAGCTAGTTCCAATATGGGGGGATGGTGGTTTAGAGGTTAATAATTTTATTTAGTGTTGGCAATGTGGGGGCATGGCGGTTTAGAGGTTAATAGGTATCCAAAACAAAAGAAAGAGAATAAGGATAAGTAATCCTTATATAAAGATAGGGAATTCAGCACTCTCCACACATAAAAAAAATCGTAAAAAAAAAAATATATATATATATATATATCAATAGAAATGCAAAATCTGCAAAGTAGCAAGTGTGTAACCTGGTGGAGACATTGAACAAAACTTGAAAAGACCAGTATGTGTTCAAAGCACTAACAATTTATTACTATATAAACAAAAAGAAAAATAATAAAATTAAAATAAATGCATGATATCAAAGTGAGACGTCTCATGGGGAGTATAGCATAAATGTGAATGCAAACAGGCTTAATAACCGGCTTCAAAATGGAGAAAAACTACAACACCTCTATCAGAGGACAACCCCAAAATTCGTAACAGGGATATGTTGTTGTGATAGTATAATGAGGATCTATGTAGTTAGCTCAAGCGTGAAGCCAAAATAGATTATAATTTAAAGAGCCATCAAAAACAGATATGCATAAACGAAAAAACTTCAGTTGTTTGCAAATAACAGATGTAGCAAAACACTATACCAATGACCAAACACAACACCACAATCAGAGGGTAGTCCCAAATTAAAGGGTTAATACTGCCTTGATATTAATAGAGGATCCATGTGTTTAGGAATAGGTATTACATAAATGCCAAAAGTGTAAGCTGTAAAGCACAAGAGACAAAATTACAAACAGCGTAATATGTGACATGCAAAAGACAAATTTTCACATTTTCAAACATCAAAGGAAACCCTCATTGAGAGGGCTGGTAATCAGTCCTTCAAGGTGACTGTGAGACAAATGTCCAAGCATCCACTTGTTATGTGGTAATTCCACTGCCTTATCAGGGTAATGATCCAAACACTCACAGTCTTAGATCAAATGTCGATTAGATGAAAACCTGCTGCATCGAGGTGTGCACATAAAGTGCAAGTTGCTCCAAACAAACAAACAAACAAACAAACTCCTTGAAGTTTCTTGAAGTTTCAAAGTTGGTAATAACAAATCCCACAAGGTAGGCATCTCATCAGAGAGATCAGCTGCTGCCGCTGCCTACGCGCGTTTCATCCCCTTGACTGACAGGGACTTCCTCAGGGCTGACGTCATCGTAACTACCTCGGCCTTTTATAGGCCATACAGAACACGCCTCCAGGAAAAGATGAAAATATTTATGCAAACATAAAATATCTGGAAAACTTTACAATGTATATAAAATAAATTTTCGAATGTATCAATTTTGTAACAAAAATAAAATAAAATAAAATAAAAAGATAGTGCATTTGAGGACATGCAAAAACATAAATATATAAGGGACGATACTGACAGGTGAGGTTATCCCCCCTTTGCAGACAAAGGGTGAATTCAAACTTCTAAAGTTTTTACCCTAATTGGGATAAAGTATTTATAGGAGTAACAATATAAGCACTTGGTAATTATGGTGCTAGGAATATGTAACGATGATACAATTAAAGATACAAAAAATATATATATTGATATCTATAAAGAAATGTGAAAGGGCAGATTCGAATCACGGACCTAGAGGTAAAACTATACCTAAAATAGCACATCCTAAGTATGTCTTAGTCCACTCACCTAAATCGGGGAATAACCACATACGGTGAAAATCTAAACTTTTAATCTTAAAATATAATCTATATAATAATAAAGATTAATTCCCAGGCAAACACCAAGACACTTGAGTATGGATCTAATCTATAAATCATAAGACAGACCTGACCAGTAAAGGAGTATTCATAGCCACAACAAAACAGCCACTCATATCATTAGCCCAAGGTCAATTTCACAAAACTTATATTTATAATTTATAAATATCTAGCCAAGCCAACCAACCCAAGGCACAAACAAATTACACAGATTGAATCAAATAAGAAATATATATGCAAAGCATCTCCAATTTAAAGGGACACTCAATCAAAATGATTCAGATAGAGCATGCCATTTTAAACAACTTTCCAATTTACTTCCATTAACTAAATGTGCACAGTCTTTTTATATTTAAACTTTTTGAGTCACCAGCTCCTACTGAGCATGTGCAATAATAAGTGTGTATGCATTTGTGATTGGCTGATGGCTATCACATGGTACGTGTATGCATTTGTGATTGGCTGATGGCTGTCACATGGTACAGGGGGAGTGGAAAAAGACATAACTTTTAAAATTGTCAGAAAAGAAATCTACTACTCATGTGAAGTTCAGACTAAGTGCTATTGCATTGTCTTGTTATCTATCTTGTATTTGTTGGTTATGCAAATCTACTGTGTTGACTGGTCCTTTAAGTAAAAAATACTACATTTCCAATAGATGTTATAAAAAAGAAGCAAATTCAAGTTTTTCATTCAAACCAAAAGGTGCACAGTAAGGTTTAGAGGTTAATAGGTTTAGTTAGTGTTTAACTATTTAACTAATGAAAAGTAAACAAAACAAATGTTTGCGCTGTGCACATGTCCAGACCTGATACCTGAAGTTACACAAAAACATGTAAAAAAAATTAAAATAAAGTATTATACTCATATATAAAATTTTTTATAA
Organism: Bombina bombina; assembly: GCF_027579735.1. Taxonomy (NCBI): domain Eukaryota; kingdom Metazoa; phylum Chordata; class Amphibia; order Anura; family Bombinatoridae; genus Bombina; species Bombina bombina. The sequence goes on from NC_069501.1 coordinate 997,143,031, forward strand.
AAATCTAATGTTTTAAAAGGGTTCTAAAGGGATATGGTATTTGATAAGGTTTTTGACTGGCAAGGGATTCAAAGATTCAAAGATCATCCAATTGCATTTGATCGGGATTATTTAAATCTGCCAGACTTTAGGTGTTGGAGTGTTTAAGTAGCAGAGGTCTCTCGCAGCTTGATAAATCGAGCCCTATATTTGTATATATGTTTATTTATGTGTTTATATGTGTAAATATATATGTGCACACATACATACACACACACACATATATATATATATAAGTAGGCAAGGGGAAGGCACTCACCATTTTATAATGTATTTCTTTATTCAAAGATTGAATAAAGAAATACATTATAAAACGGTGTGTGCCTTCCCCTTGCCTACTTGTTTATACTGTTGATTTTAAGTACACCCCGGCTGATGGACATTAGGTAAGAAGTGTGCTGGAACCCTCCCTGCATTTTATACATATATATATTGGCAAGATTACAAGTGTAACGGTATTTAGCACTCTTGCTTGAGCATGAACTTAACTAGAAGTAAACTTTTTGCACAAGTCAGGTAGTGCATGTATTACAAGTTGAAAATAGAGAGTTTGTGCACGAGCGAAACCTGGCACACTCTGACTTGAGGACTTCAGATATATCGACCGCTCTATCGCATTTACCCCATAGAATTTAATGGAGAACATAGAAGAAATAACCCTACAAGAGTTATACAGGAATATGTTACTTTTATATCTGTATATACCTCTATCTATCTATCTATCTATCTATCTATCTATCTATCGATCTATATATTCCTATACATTACATTGACATTATTACATAAAGGGTTCAATTACAAGTGGCGTGCTATTTAGCACTTTCGATTGAACATAAAACTTTGCTAGAAGTGGAAAGTAAAAAGTTTGAGCACTAGCAAAACATGACACACACTAACCAAATATTGCCACCGCGTAGAATTTAATGGAGAGTGCAAAAGAAAAAAACTAATGTCGCTCGCTCACTAACCCAACAGGAGTTATTCATAGTTCACATTTCAATGTTCTTTACATATAGAACAATGTAATTTTTATTGTAAATACATATTTATTTCATTTATTTATTTATATATATATATATATATATATATATATATATATATATTCAATTAGCACGTGTTCCAGCAATCCAGCTTCAACTAATAATGAAGCACCTGGGTGCAATCCTCAATGGATTGTAGATAAGAGCTAGGAAAGGGAGGGAACTCTCAGGATTTATATACATCAAAGTTAGTTTATTGTTTATAACAACAACGTTAGAAAGTCATAAGGATAGGTCGACGTTTCAGCTTACATAGAAGCCTTCATCAAGACAGATGAACAACTGTTAAACGAAGAAGAAAAAATAACAGATTTAAAAACACAAAACACAACATCAATACGTAATCCCACCTCCAAATTGTTTGCAGGCAGAAAAATAAACCCACAAATAATGAAAATAAGCATAGAAAAAATAAAAATAAGGCAAACCCATACACATAGCGCTAGGAGATACAACAATACAGTCCCTCCAATACTCTCAATCTGCTCTGGATATACACTGGTGGGGTATATATTATAATCTTAGCAAGCAAACAAAGCGTATGTAACTCAATTGTAGGTAAAACACCATACGGCTGCACAGTTTATGTGTTATGCAAAGTCCGGTATACACTGGCCTGCCATATACATAAAAGACCCTTCAAAAGAGACTAGCAAGTCCCCATACCTCATTAGAAACCGCCTCAGGCTCTGAGACCATATACAGTTGTTCTAATGTTTCAAAGCAGATAGGTGCACCATACATTATACATTATACATTTAGCAACAAAAAGGCACTATATCACTTCCTGATGCTCATTTATCTTGCATCTGACAACCTGACATTGCGTGCAGTAGTCACGCTGGACCCTACCTTCAAAGAAAACCACAACCACGTATACAAGCATGTGCACATCTTAGTATTGCACTCGTAACACTTTCAAAAGACTCAACTAGGTCTACAGTCATGTGCAAACCTTAGTATTGCACTAGTACCCCCTAAGTATATACGCATGTACCTTACCAACATTTGACAGTAGTTACAACCTTGCAAATCCACACTGCCGTTAATACGTGCCCCACATGGTATAAGCTCAATAGGTAGTCTAACTTTCCAGTCCACAAATATAGATTAAACTCGGGCAATATGTAAGCAGACCGCACTATAGCATGATTATTGTCCCATGTCAGCTGCATGTCTTATGCGTTACACACCCACCGTTAACTACATGTGGTGCCCATGTATTGTGTTTCTGGACAGCACTATTCATATTCCTCCCTGCACACCCTGCAGCATGTGTAACTTATAAGTGTTCTGTATTTTAAGGGACGGGTGGCAACTCTACACACTGCATCAAATTGGTCTGCATGGCTGTCATCCCAGAAGGAAGCCTCTTCTAAAGATAATGCACAAAAAAGCCTGCAAACAGTTTGGGGAAGACAAGCAGACTAAGGACAAGGATTACTGGAACCATGTCCTGTGGTCCAATGAGACCAAAATAAACTTATTTGGTTCAGATGGTGTCAAGCGTGTGTGGCGGCAACCAGGTCAGGAGTACAAAGACAAGTGTGTCTTGACTACAGTCAAGCATGGTGATGGGAGTGTCATGGTCTGGGCCTGCATGAGTGCTGCCAGCACTGGGGAACTACAGTTCATTAAGGGAACCATGAATGCCAGCATGTACTGTGACATGCTGAAGCAGAGCATGATCCCCTTCCTTCAGAAACTGGGCCACAGGGCAGTATTCCAACATGATAATGACCCCAAACACACCTCCAAGATGACCACTGCCTTGCTAAATAAGCTAAGGGTAAAGGTGATGGACTGGCCAAGCATGTCTCCAGACCTAAACCCTATTGAGCCTCTTCAAACGGAAGGTGGGGGAGCGCAAGTTCTCTAACATCCACCAGCTCCGTGATGTTGTCATGGTGGAGTGGTATAGGACTCCAGTGGCAACCTGTGAAGCTCTGGTGAACTCCATGCCCAAGAGGGTTAAAGCAGTGCTGGAAAATAATGGTGGCCACACAAAATATTGACACTTTGGGCCCAATTTGGACATTTCCACTTAGGGGTGTACTCACTTTTGTTGCCAACCGTTTAGACATTAATGGCTGTGTGTTGAGTTATTTTGAGGGGACAGCAAATTTACACTCATATACAGGCTGTACACTCACTACTTTACATTGTAGCAAAGTGTCATTTCTTCAGTGTTGTCACATGAACAGATATAATAAAATATTTACAAAAATGTAAGGGGTGTACTCACTTTTGTGAGATACTGTATATTTATCTATATATTTCTATATATACAAGAAAACATACATACATACATATACAAGATAGGAGCTAGTAGAATGAACTGTAAACATTTCTGAGAGGAAGTTTCCTGCTTCCTATAAAGCCATACTTAAAGGGACATTAAACCCAGCTCAAATTGCTCCCGGCATGAAAGAGTTTATTAAGGCTACAGTATCTGAAATGCTGGCAGTCATTCCACCTTCTAGTAAGTGTAAAAGGTCAGTACAAGATATGCCTTCTACTTGTATCAATATTTCTGTGTCTCATAAGGCTAATGAAGCTTCTGAAGGTGAGTTTTTTTCTGATGATCAGGGGCCTGCCTTTGATTCTAAGCCTGTTTCTTTCATCTACTGTAAGTGGCAAGAGTCCATGAGCTAGTAACGTATGGGATATACATTCCTACCAGGAGGGGGCAAAGTTTCCTAAACCTCAAAATGCCTATAAATACACCTCCCACCTCACTCATACCTCAGTTTTACAAACTTTGCCTCCTTGTGGAGGTGGTGAAGAAAAATGTGCTTGATTTTCTTCAGTGAAAGGCGCTTGAAAGCATTTTGAAGCCCAATTCTTCTCTGAGTACAGTGTTTGTCTGGGGGATATGAAGGGAGTATTGTTTTCGCCTATGGGAAATCTATTCTAAGGCTCTCTGTAAATTCAGTCGCGGGGATTCATCTGCTGCCTCCCTTTACAGATCGACATTATATTCCTCTACCATTACCTCTGCTGATATGTTTCAGTACTGGTTTGGCTGTCTGCTATATGTGGATGGGTGTCTTCTGTTTGGCACTTTATATTTTAAAGTTTTTAATGTATATATTTGCAATGAGTCAGGTCTGTGTATTTCCCTTTGCAATCTAACAGTTTCAGCAGGGAAATTATGTTTATGGGAGATTTTAGGTATTTTTTTCTTACCTGGGGTTCCAGTTAGTTGTAACTTATAGTCTGTTTTTTCAAAATTTTTGTGGGCTAATAGGATGGTTTGGATAAAGAGTTGTCTGCAAATACATTGAAAGGACACATTTCTGCTATTTCTGTCTTATTTCATAGAAAGATTGCTAAGCTTCCTGATATTCACTGTTTTATTCAGGCTTTGATTCGTATCAAAACCTGTTATTAAATCTATTTTTCCTCCTTGGAGTCTCAATTTGGTATTGGAGATTTTTTTTTAAATATTTTATTTATTTGAAGGCATACAGAGAAAAAAAAAAGAAAAACAGTAAAAAGACATTTCAGCAAAATTCACCATGGTTTTACAGAGGTAGACTGTCGGTGATATCCCCGACACTCCTGAAGATACAAATGTAATGACCAGAAAACAAATACCCTCTGCCCACAGAATCCAAGCATAAAATACATAAAGTAGCGGTTAACTGTTACACAGTTTCTCTTTCAACAATTATCTCTTCACGCCAACATTTTCCATTTTGATTACCTAAAGGCCACCACCTAATCCCGTCCAGTCTACTCCTTCCCCCCTCCATCCAGTGGAGGAACACGAAAGAACTTACATCGTCAACCTAAAAGATCCAGATTAGTATCCATCCTAAACCTCGACTCCTTCCTTCCATCTCTGAAGGTCAACTCCCCAGGGCACCAGGCTCGTTCCCATACATAAGCTTGAACCAAGGTCCCACTTCTGCTATCTCCTATCAAAATTAAAATTAAGACTCCACTCCCCCCTCAGTTGTGCCTCCAGGAAGTAGATTGTGTTTCTGAGTGGGAATAGTATCTGGATTTGTTGTGGAATGGTTAATGTTTTAATAAATTTTCCCCATTTTTTCATAAAATGTGTTGACCTGCCTTGCAAATCTCCTAAGGCATCTGCCTGTTAATATAGCATCTTTTGGTGGATTTCTCCCTTAAGGTTGGCAAGAGTTGGAGGTTCTCCTTTCAACCAGAATTTTAGGATAAGTTTCCTAGCCTGTAAGATTATTATATATAAAAGTACCTTAGTGTCTTGGGGCTGTCCCTGGAAACCCAAAAAGATCACATCCTGAGGTGAGAGGGACAGGGGGAATTGAATGTCTTACCCGCCCAAAAGGCCAGCATACCCCAGAATTTATACAGTTTTGGACAGTACCAAATCATATGCATTAAGTTCGCATTGGGCGCTGCGTATCTCGGGCAACTACCTTCTGAGTTTGGATCCCAGACTTTATACAGTTTGGGTGTGATGAATTCCTGGTTGATGAGTTTCGTGTGTGCCTCCCTAATATCTGAGGCCAGAGATGCTTTCCTGACCCTCTGTATACTATCCTGTACTAATGAAAGTGGGATGTCTGTATTCAGGGTGTTTGGCCATTTTTCACTGAGTGTCCTTAACTGAATGGTATTGTCCTCCCGCCCCAACATTCTATAAACTGGTGATATGGAAGTACAACCTTGCTGAAGTGTGGAGGTCAGTGAATAAACAAGGCTGTCTCTCCCCGGCATATCACCCAGCGAGATCAATGACGTTATGTAGTGTTTTATTTGCAGATAAGCAAAATGGTGTGACCTCGGTATATTGAAGGCCGTTTGTAAGTTTGCAAACGTACAAACCATTTTCCCGAACCGGTTCTAGAAGCTTTGAAACAGAGTCAATACCCCTATCTCTCCACTCCCTAAAATGTCTGGAGGTTAGACCCGGGATAAAGTTGGGGTTTCCCTGTATTGGTAAAAATTTTGTGAACTCGTGATTGATTTGAAGCTTCTTACATATTTTCCTCCAGGCATACAGCGGTTGCTGCATGAGGGGGTATTTAGACAGTAATTTATCTGCTTGCGTCGCCTTTAAATGAGGGAGAGCCTGGAGGTTCCACGCGTTATAGCTTGTTTTTCCAATTCAGGAATCGTAAAATATTGCTTATCTGTTAGCCAGTCCAGGACATATTTAGTCTGGGCTGCCCAAGCATACAATTCAAGATTGGGGACCGCTAACCCCCCCCCCCGCCTCCACCAGTCCGTAAATATTTTGTCTTTTGATTCTATGTTTTTTATTGGCCCATATAAAACGAAAAATCAAAGAGTTCCAGAATTTTAAGTTCCCTTTGTTAAGAACATAGGGTATCATTTGTAGCAGGTACAATATTTTTGGGAAAAGTATCATCTTTACTAGTCCTATCCTGCCCGAAACCGAGAGGGGAATTTTGGCTCAATGAGCCACCATGTCCTGCGCCTCTTTTTTCAGAGGGGAGTAATTAGCTCCATACCACAAATGTGGGTCTGCAGAAAGTTTAATGCCTAGGTAATTAAAATATTTATGTACTACCTTAAAGTCAAATTGTGTAACACCCTCAGCTCTGTGTGGGGTCAACCAGATCAGTTCCGTTTTGTCTGTATTGACTTTGTAGCCCGATATTCTCCCGAAGTCACAGAGAATGGACATTATTTTATTGATATTTACTACAGGGTTGGATATATATAACAACATGTCGTCGGCGAAAAGGGATAAGTGCTTAGTTTCCTGCCCTATTTTCAGTCCCTCTGTTTCCTTCCTGATCTTAATGGCCAGGGGCTCGAGCGCTATATCGAACAAAAGGGGCGACAGGGGACACCCCTGCCTTGTACCTCTTTCCAGAGTAAAAGGTCGCGTGGGTGTTCTATTTACTATTATCGACGCTGCCGGGGAAGTATAGATAGCTCTTAAAGCTCTTGCGAAATTGCCTGTTATGCCCAGTTTAGTGAGAGTGTAAAAGAGGTGGTCCCAGAGGCTTTTTCTGATGTATTCTGCCTTTTATCCAAGTTGTTGTTATTCCAATAATGTGTTAACACATACTGTAAAGTGCGAAGGTTGGTGACCGCGGATCTCCCTTTCACAAAACTCGTCTGATCGGGGTGAATAATATCAGGGAGAATAACCGCTAGCCTGTCTGCCATAATTTTGGTGAAAAGTTTATAATCCACATTCATCAATGAAATGGGACGATATGACGCCGTGTTAAGAGGATCTCTGTCAGGTTTCAAGATCAGGCACACATTTGCCTCTGCGAATCTCGACGATAAATTGATCTCGTCTGTCAGAATACCGTTAAAAAGATCAGTTAGTATCTCTGTGACTTCACCAGAGAGGATCTTATAAAACTCGGATGGGAGGCCATCCGGGACAGGCGTTTTTTCGAGAGGGGCCTTCCCAATAGTTTTTGCTATATCTTGGGCGACAATTGGGGTATTAAGTGAGTCCAGTTGTGGTTCAGGCAATGTAGGGAGGTCCACTGAGGACCAAAAGGTTTCTTTGTCAGAGTCAAGTATCCCCTGTCCATTGTATAGGTTAATGTAGTAGTCTCTAAAAGCTTCCTGTATTCCCTCTTTGGTCTTGAGAGTTGTCTGTCCCTGTCTAATAGCGGATATGGGAGTTGCAGGTTTTGTCAGTTTAGTTATTCTGGCCAGTAGTCGTCCTGTCTTGTTACCATATCGGTAAAATTTTGCATGGTTAAAATTCAGATCCCTTGCTGCATTTTGTGCTAGGATTGTGTCCCTTCTAGATTTGATTTCTTTGTATTTATTCCTATTTAGTTCTGAGGGATTTCTAAAATATTTATTCCTTACATTCAGGAGTTGTTTAAGAAGTAGTTCCTCTCTAGACTTCTTCTTTCTCTTAGCTCCTGCTACATAGGACATTGTAGCCCCTCTAAGTACTGCCTTACATGTTTCCCAATAAAGGATGCGGTTCCCCGTATGTTGTTGGTTCGTAGATTTGAACGTCAGCCACTCCCCAATTAGGTAATTTTTAAAGTTAGTGTCCCGATATAGATACTTTGGGAATGACCATGTCCCTGGGGGATTCCTCACCTGCCCTACCTTTAATTTGAGGAGAATCGGGGCATGGTCTGAAAGGAGCGGGGCTTCTATTCTAGTATCCTCAATTCTAGAATGTAGTTCCACCGAAACTAGGAATAGGTCTATTCGGGAATGCATGTCTTTAGCAAGTGTAGTGCAAGTGAAATCCCTGACCTCTGGGTTCCTTTGCCTCCAGATGTCTACCAATGAAAGGCCTGCAGTGAATTTGGACAGTATAAGGGAGTCCCTTTTCGAGTTTTTGTATGGGTTTTTATGTGCATGAGGTAGTGTGGGATTATGATATCTGACTGCCGGAACCTTTGGTGCTATATTAAAATCCCCCCCTATAATAAGGGGAGCCCCTTCCAAACAGAGAAGCTTAATTCTCAAAGAGCTCCAAAACTCAGATTTAGATGCATGAGGGCCATATACACCTCCCAAAATCAGGGGGGTTCCTTCCACCTTAACTCTAAGTAAGACATATCTCCCCTCTGGGTCCAGCACCATGTGTATAATTTGATAATTGAGATTTTTCCGGAACAGAAAAGCTACCCCCCTTGCCCTACTCACCTCATATTGGGTGAATATCACCTCCCCCACCCATCCCTGTTTGAGTTTGAGATGTTCAGCAGGTTTGAGATGAGTTTCTTCTAGAATAGCAATATCCACATTTTAGAGTTAAGATACTTCAGGATGGATTTGCGCTTAATCAGGGATGTTATGCCCCCCACGTTCCAGGATATAATCTTGAGACTCATGATGAAATTATACTGTGGTATTGGCCTATTCCCTAGGGTGGTCTGAGGGTGTGAAATGGAGCCGTGGAAACGTGCAACAGCAGGTATATTAGAGTGGAAATTTACAATAACCTGAGAAATAAGATGACTGTACTCACCACCTGGCACCCCGGGGAGGACCAACAGAACCGCCTCACTTTCTGCTCTGAACTCATTGATGGTAGAAAAAGTGAAAATAAGAAACCAGGCAGAGATTAACATTTGCATTAACATTGAAGGTGTGTAGAGTACAGTATGATTCCCTGAGCAAACATACAACTTGTGTGACAGCTAATGGTAGAGCATACAACTATAAACTTTGTTTAAATACAAAAATAACTATGAACCAATACTTTAGTGTGCTTAATAACTTCTTAAATAAGAAACGAGCCCCCCCCACAAATTTGATAAAAGGATATGTCCTGCACTGCCACTTTGGGCAGCACAAAGATAATTAAATAGTGTTCTCAGTCTGGATAAAAAGCAGGATAAAGTAGAATAATCCAGTTCCAAGAAAGTTCCCAGAGGGAACCTCAACTTCTGTAAGTCCCAATGTTCAAGGATCTTCATTATTTCGTATGGGGCTCTCCCTCCTCCGAGGAGCCTGTTGTTGTTCTTCTGATTGGAGGAAGATCTGTAATTGCTTCGGTCCCATTTCTGTTCTGCAGTTTCAGACGGGCTGGGTATAACAATGAGACCATTTCTCCCTTCTCCATGAGCTCTTTGCAATAGGGAGAGAACTCCCTTCTCTTCTTTGCGACATCCGCAGAGTAATCTTGAAACAAGAATACCTTCTTCCCTTCATATGTGAGGCCTTAGTTCTGCCTATAGGCCTTTAGTAGAGCAGTTTTATCTTTGAAGCAGAGATATTTTATCATAATTTGGTGTGGAGAGGTTCTTGGGGGTTCATCCCTGCGCTGCTGGGGCCCCACTCTATTTGCCCTCTCGACCACACAGGGGATTTGGGACTGTGGGAAGTGTAGCAGTTCTGGAAGAATCCTTTCAGCACAGTCCACTAAGTCTGAGCTCGGGACCGATTCTGGAACACCTACTACTCTGATATTGTTCCTCCGTGACCTATTTTCTAGGTCATCCAGTTTTTCTTGGAGCACCTTATTCTGTTTTTGCAGAGATAATATACCTGAAGAAGCTTCTCTTTGCTGCGTTTCAGTTTCAGCCACTCTCTGTTCAACCCCATTTAGTCTTGCTGAGAAAGTCTTAAATTCAGAGGAGAGAGAGTCAAGACCCGTTTGCAACTGTTCTATTTTCGGTAAAAACAAAGCAGAAAGCTGTGAGACAATAGGGTGCGTGCCTTGAGGTGGGTTATCAGAGGGCTCTGCTGGCTCAGATTGTGGCCCACCTCTACTTGCTGCTTACGTCTCCTCTCTTGTTGCCTCTGTTTAGACATAGTGTCCGTTTGTTTTTGGTAAGGCAGGTAATATCTCCTCATGCAAGTGAGACTACAGTCCTTCAGCTAATATATGAGACTGGTATACGAATATAGAAAAAAAAAAGTGATGCTGAGAAGATATTGTGGGGGTATTATTTTGGGGGGCTACCGCATCTCCTACTCCTCACCAAAGTATGAGAAAAGGGTATGGGAGTCAAAGCCTTCCTGCAAATAGGGGGGATCTGCACCAGTTTTTAATGTGACAGTCCTTTATTTAGGCTGCAGTGATTGCCAAATGAATCCGGTTGCTTTATTTGTGTATTTATTAGCTAGTACCAAGGGTCCCTGTATTTATTGGGGGAACAGGCCTTAGAGTTCCAAGTACAGATCAATATGTGATTGCCAAGCCTTCCTTACCACTAAAGTTGCTGCGTTCACCTGCACCGACAGCTTTTATGTTTACTCTGCAGGGCTGCAGATTTTAACTGATGCGCCACGTGTCAAGACTGTTTCCGATGCTCTAGCTGTGGTCCGGGATTCGTGGCGACTGAACCTCTGTGGCCTTTATTTCGAGCCACTCCGTGTCGCGCTCCCGAGTTGACTAAACAGCGGGGTGGGGGTCTGATGGAAATACCCCAGCTCTGGTGTCCGGGAGGGTGTGAGAATCGTCCCTCCAAGGTGAGTCACTGGCTGCTCACATGTGCTGCACTCTCTTTGTGTAGCTGCCAACTGCTGGCGGGTGGCGGCCCACCAGGATTTTTTCCCGGTATCCCGGCGGCCCAATCCGGCCCTGGGGGTAGTCATCACATTAATAATAGAAACAAATATTATACAATAGGGCAGATATCAGACAATGGTTTGGTTAACAAGACTCTAATCACATCTTGACTTACAAAAGAACAATGGATAACTCACACAATGACAAAAAGGCATTTCACACCTAGATGTAGATTTATCAAGCATTGGATGCTGCAATTTACCCCCCGTAGTTTGAGGTTCCTCTGAAACTGAAGTTAAAGGGACATGACATCCAAAATTTTTCTTTCATGATTTAGAAAGAGAATGCAATTTTAAACAACTTTGTTATTTGCTTATATCATCTAATTTGTTTTATTCTCTTGATATTCTTTACTTAAAAGCATATCTAGATAGGCTCAGTAGCTGCTGAGTGGTTGCACATAGATGCCTTGTGTGATTGGCTCACTCATGTGCAATGCTATTTCTAAACTATATTTAAAAAATTAAGCAAAATAGATAATAGAAGTAGATTGGAATGTTGTTTAAAATTGTATTCTCTATCTGAATCATGAATGAAAAATTTTTGGTTTAGTGTCCCTTTAAGAAGCAGTGGTTTTAAGACCGCTGGTCCTTAACTCGTCCGCTACCTCTGAGGCGGCGGACAGCAATCATCCTGATCGGATACGGGATCGGATGCTGTATCTTTGGCTTCTTAGTTAAAGATTTGATTTAAGAAGCTTATTTGAAGGGAGGTCAGACTCATCCTAATCGGATTACTGCTCATTCTACTATTTCAGTGGCTACTTCTTGGGCTTTCAAGAATTAAGCTACTGTTGACCAAATAGGCAAGTCAGCTACTTGGTCTTCTTTGCATCACTAAATTCTACCATTGTCTGTTGGTTGTTTTTAAGTGCATGGGAAAAAAAAGTATTTTCTTTTTTAGGCTTAGGGATTTAGTTTCCTTATGGAGAAAAGATGTTTCTTATACTACCCTATCACCTAGATTACGAGTTTTGCTAACGAGCAGTTTTGTCTCACCGCTCACTTACCTGCAGCGCTGGTATTACGAGTTTTCAGAAACCCGTCGTTAAAAGGCAAGAAGTGAGCGTTGAGCAAAATTTTTCTCATTACCGCACTCCAATACCAGCTCTGCTTAAGTCAGCGGTGAGCTGGTCATACGTGCTCGTGCACGATTTTCCCATAGGAATCAACGGGGAGAGCCGGCTGAAAAAAAGTCTAACACCTGCAAAAAAGCAGCATAAAACTCAGTAACCTTAACTCGTCCGCTACCTCTGAGGGTTCCTGTTCCCCTTAGTTTTTCTTTATGTTTTATGGTTTATCCAGCATTGATTCCTATGGGGAAATAAAAGTTATGTCTACACCTAACACCCTAAAATGAACCCCAAGTCGAAACTCCCCTAATCTTACACTTATTAACCCCTAATCTTCCGCCCCCCCGACATCGCCAACACCTACATTATATTATTAACCCCTAAGCTGCCACTCAGGACACCGCCGCCACCTACATTATAGTTAAGAACCTCTAATCTGCTGCCCCCAACATCGCCGACACCTACATTATATTTATTAACCCCTAATCTGCCGCCCCCAATGTCGCCGCCACTATAATAAACATATTAACCCCTAAACCTAAGTCTAACCCTAAGCCTTACACCCACTAACTTAAATATAATTTAAATAAATCTAAATAAATATTCTTATCATTAACTAAATTATTCCTATTTTAACTAGGTAGAATAGTTATTAAATAGTTATTAACTATTTAATAACTACCCAGATCGGTTTTTTTTACAGGTAAAAGAGCTGATTACTTTGGGGCAATGTCCCGCAAGAGGCCCTTTTAAGGGCTATTGGTAGTTTAGTTTAGGCTAGGGTTTTTTTTATTTTGGGGGGGCTTTTTTTATTTTAATAGGGCTATTAGATTAGGTGTAATTAGTTTAAATATCTGTAATTTGTTTATTATTTTCTGTAATTTAGTGTTTTGTATTTTTTTGTACTTTAGCTAATTTAATTTAGGTAATTTTATTTAATTTAGTTAATTTATTTAATTATAGTGTAGTGTTAGTGTAACTTTAGGTTAGATTTTTTTTTACAGGTAAATTTGTATTTATTTTAGCTGGGTAGTTATTAAATAGTTAATAACTATTTAATAACTATTCTACCTAGTTAAAATAAATACAAACTTGCCTGTAAAATAAAAATAAACCCTAAGCTAGCTCCAATGTAACTATTAGTTATATTGTAGCTAGCTTAGGGTTTATTTTATAGGTAAGTATTTAGTTTTAAATAGGAATAATTTAGTTAATGATAGGAATATTTATTTAGATTTATTTAAATTATATTTAAGTTAGTTAGTGTTAGGTTTAGGGTTAGACTTAGGTTTAATATATTGGCGGTGACGTTGGGGGCGGCAGATTAGGCGTTAATAAATGTAGGTAGGCGGCGGCGACATTGGGGCGGCAGATTAGGGGTTAATACATATAATGTAGGTGGCGGCGGTGTCCGGAGCGGCAGATTAGGGGTTAATAATTATAAAGTAGGTGTCGGCGATGTCAGGGGTGGCAGATTTGGGGTTAATAAATATAATGTAGGTGTCGGCGATGTTGGGGGCAGCAGATTAGGGGCTCATAAATAAAATGTAGGTGGCGGCGGTGTCCGGAGCAGCAGATTAGGGGTTAAAAATTTTATTATAGTGTTTGCGATGCGGGAGGGCCCCGGTTTAGGGGTTAATAGGTAGTTTATGGGTGTTAGTGTACTTTTTAGCACTTTAGTTATGAGTTTTATGTTACGGCGTTGTACCATAAAACTCATAACTACTGATTTTTAAATGCGTTAGGACTTTTGACAGGGTAGGGTGTACCACTCACTTTTTGACCTCCCAGGACAGACTCGTAATTCCGGCGCTATGGAAGTCCCATAGAAAAAAGATTTTACGAAGTTTACGTAAGTTGTTTTGCGGTAAAGCCAAAGAAGTGTGCGTCACCCTAAACCTGCAAGACTCGTAATACCAGCGGACGTAAAAAGCAGTGTTAGGACCTTTTAACGCTGCTTTTTTTACCCTAACGCACAACTCGTAATCTAGCCGGATGTTTTTATTACTTGTGGACTCTCAACAGCTTTGTTGTTGATTCCCAGGAGTAATGGATTGTGGACTTTTACCACCATTATAAAAGAAAACATAATTTATGCTTACCCAATAAATTAATTTATTTCATGGTGGTAAGAGTCCACAAGACCCCACCATGTTTTTGTTGTTGTTTTTTTTATGTTGTGGCACAACTTTTTCCCCAGCTCCTATATTTTTTTGCTCTTTATTTATTTTCCTACCTTTTTTTGATTGGCTATACATCAGACTAACTACCATAGAGGTGGGAGGGGTTATATAGAGCTCTTGGGGTTCGGGATTCTTTGCCTCCTCCTGGTGGCAGGGAAGGTAATTCCCAGGAGTAATGGACTGTTGACTCTTATCACCATGAAATAAATTCATTTATCAGGTAAACATAAATTATGTTTTCCAAGTTTAGAAAATTCAAAGAGTTTTTTGAACATATTTAACCCATTTTCAAATAAAGAATCCAAATTTCCATAAGTTTACTTTACTTGAGTAAAGTAAAGTCCTGGCGAGGCCTATTTCTAGGAAATAAATATTGAAGTGGCCTCAGGAAATGGAAATGGAAATGCAACTAGGGGTTTAGCAGAAGTAGAAAAAAAAATCCAATTTATGATAGAGTGTTCGTCTGCTGGATTAGTGTCCTGGGCACCTAAAGTACAAAAAAAACTCTCTTAGCAAAAAGCAAGGATCGTGTTTGTGAAAGAGCCCCCATTCCCCTCCATAAAACACAAAGGTGTATGGGACCCCAGTTTAAAAGAGGAGAACCCCTCTTTCCAGTATGGGGTCTCACACCCCTGTCATTAGGAGGTTATTGCGTTTTTATGACAATCACCTGCCTAATGTGTTTGCTGTATGGGAGATGGTGGCTGCAATGGTGTCCCATCCCCTAAAGACAGCATAAAAGACACAATAATAATCAAATGGTCTCATACCTCTTTAAAAAGCAGGTAATTGTCATGAAAATGGCAATCACCTGTATATTGTGTGCCTTTTACAGTCAATTGAGCTCTAAAAGTAACCCTTACACCCCAAAATATGCACTACCACAAGGCAAGTGACCCATCTTTTAAAGAGGCAAGGCCGCTCTTTTAAAGGAGACCTGTTGGTTATCCACTGACCACCGTGTTAACAATGATCACCTATCAGAATCATTATCATATGGAACAATATCCAGGAGGTGGTGTACCCCATTACCCACAATACATATATATAGATTTGTAGACCTTTTATTTGAAAGCTGCTGCCAGATGATTGTCACAACAATGACAAAGACCTCTCATCTTTGGTTATATTTTTGGGGTTCTGAAGCTTTTTATGAGGCCTTTATTACCCCCTCACTATAACAACATATAATACTTTGCATGTGAAAGAGTGAGGTTTAATGATTCAAATAAGAGGTTTCATGTCCTTATAGCGATGATGTGATCGTTATAGTAAGACTGATAACCTGCCAGTAACTACTTGCCTCAGTTATTTGTACTGTTAATGCTAATAGAATAATGTTTGTCTGAACTAATACAAAAAAGTGTAAGAATCTAAATATATGGGGTAACTGAGAGAATTGGTGATATTTTGTGAAATTCTATATAGGTTGACTTTTGGTTCAAATATTTTTATGTTTTTTGTTTAGTTTTTTTAAATATTTTTGCTATGCTGAGTGATTTTGGACAGGAATAGGAACTTACATATAGATTCAGAATGGGTTAAACTTCCCCTCTGCTAATTCAGAATTATGTGTAATTTTAAATTAGTGTAATATTTGTATGGTTAGATATTTTATACCTACTCATTGTTTGCATAAATTGTAAGATGGTGAATAGTGACAAAAATAATAATTGTTCTCTTTTCTGATTTTACATTGTTACATTTAATTGAACCACAGAGTATAAAATCTTACATTTTGCTGAAGATGACCTGATGTTAAATGTCGGACAATAAAATGTTTGAAATATTTGGAAAATAATAAATATAATAATACATAGTCTTGGTCTGCTGAAAAACATTAGATATAATTTGTATGGGTAGCTCACAGAAAAAAAGGTTAAATGTATGTGTAAATGCAATGAAGGCCAAACAACTAAAAACACCTCTAGCACAGGGGGTGTGAAACTGGCCCTACACCAAAATGGTGAAGTGTAGCTGTTCCTGACAGTTCATGGTGTAAAACTTGTTTGTTTGAACTAGTTACTTACTGACCTCACTTGATACCAATGGCCTGAGGCTGCTTCACAAACACAGAAACAAAACTCATCTTTCGAAAAAAAACAAAAAACAATGTTGTCCAAATGATGAGAAAAGTTCACTCTATTAACCTTACAATGTAAATTCCAAACTTGGTTCCTGCAGGTTGAAGGAATAAAATACTAACCGTGAAGTTCTGCAAGAGATATAAACTAATTAATCGGGTGTATATCCCACCAGCCAAACTAAACAAATGGTACAAAATAACTGACCCCGCTGTAAATCCTATGAAGCCGACCTGATCCATATGTTCTGGAGCTGTCCAAAAATGCAAAAATGTTGGCAGTGCATTAAATTTTGGCTAAGTAAGGTCTTAAGAACTCATTTCATACTTGAAAAAAACGACATATTTTCCTCCTTTATGATAGGCAAAATAATTGTGATAATGCTGACTTTATTAACATGACCATCGTAGGAGGGAGATATCTTATTACTTAGATTATTAATAGTTGGTTCTTTTCTACTCTTCCATTTTCTATCATATTTACTACAATCTCAAGCAATAATTGAACAATTTGACAGCTCTACCGACTCAGAATCTCACATTAACAAATTTCGTAATTTTTTTTTAAATAATACGAGAATAATATTCAACGACAGTTTCTGGTCCCCTTCCAAAATCATTAGGTATCTATCTTATTAACTTTTTTTAGGGGAGACGGATGAGGGGAGGTAGAGACACAATGCCCTCATTTGATATTTTTGCTATCCCTCCTTTTTTTTGACTCACCTACTCACAATCAAACTCTATGAGCTAATTGTCTGAATAATAGGAAATTATAAATGTCATAAGAATAATGATACAAAATGAGGTAATGATATTTAATTCTATTGCTTAGTTTCATCAGATTATGTTTATTTTTGTTTTATTTGTAACAAGGCAATTATATAGCTTTCTATGTTATATGTATCCAATACTTTTCTGTTTTTTTATTCTGTATTTTTAATTAATGACCTCAAGAAAAGAGAAATGTTAAAAAAGAGATATAAACTGTGCATAATCAAAACAATACTCACATTGTCGAGAGCCATAGCTTAGCTCTATACACACACACACACACACACACACAGACACATGCACGGATAATGAGCATACTGCCACTAAACCTGTTGCTGGCTTTTTCAAGGAACTGATCTTTTAACCTACACTGACTGTGAAGCGGGGAAGGGAAGTGTGCTTTGTTTTTCTCAGTGGGACAGAAGATAAGTCTTCTGGTGGCTGTACTGTCCAATGGAACAGCCAAGAAAAATAACTGCATGAGGAACTCTTTACTAAACATCCACTACAAAGACAATTTACATATAGTCCACATAGAGTTACAGCACAGTCTACACGTATTCGAGGACAAACAAATTTGCTACAAACAGAATGTGTTTCATGTGAACACCTTTAACCTGTGACCATGACAGACTATCTATACATATCTGTTTTTGTCATTATGAAATGTGTGTTTCCTAAAGGATTTATCAACATACTAGACAGCTATAGGGACAAGAGGCCCTTTATGTTAACCTTCACAGTTAACATTTTACTCAAGGGAGTTAATAAATATATATTTGTATTACTAGTCATATATTAGAAATATGTATATATTAACACTCATACACAAATAGTCAAAATGACGATTGCAGCTCACATGTGTTAGACTGTATGGCTTATATATAGAAAATATTGACTTGCATAATCTTAAAAACTGGCTGCAACACACTACATACAAATGTCTGAGCTCTGATACAGTATATAATTAGGGTTTCCAGGTGTCCAATGTTCAAACGGACAGTCGTTTATTTTAGCAAGATGTCCATTAAAATCTTCACAAAATACTAAACACTTAAATGTCCATTTTTTTTAAATTCCATGATTGTTAAAGGGACATTCAATCAAAATTAATCTTTTATTATTCAGATAGAGCATGCTATTTTAAACAACTTTCCAATTTACTTCCATTAACTAAATGTGCCCAGTCTTTTATATTTAAACGTTTTGAGTCACCAGCTCCTACTGAGCATGTGCAAGAAAAAGTGTGTATGCATTTGTGAATGGCTGATAGCTGTCTCATGGTACATGTATGCATTTGTGATTGGCTGATGGCTGTCACATGGTACAGGGAGAGTGGAAAAAGATATAACTTTTAAAAATGTCAGAAAAAAAATCTACTACTCATTTGAAGTTCAGACTAAGTGCTATTGCATTATCTTGTTATCTTGCATTTGCTGATTATGCAAATCTACTGTGTTGACTGGTCCTTTAAATGTATAATGCCTCCTATGCCTCAATGCATTACAAATATGCAGCAGAAAAAAGTGAGGGACAGCCAAGGGGGTCAAACTTCTACTGTGTACATATGGTACAGGCAACAAAGTGGTACAGCTAATGATATGTTGATATTTTTACTGGCAGCCTAGGGGTAAAATTGCTGCCTATATTCGAGGTAGGATCAAGGGCGGAGTCTAAGGTAGAGTTTTGGTGTGTGTGTGTGTGTGGGGGGGGGGCATTGTGTGACCACAGAAGACTGTCATGCCCAGACCTTTTATATGACTATTGCAAAAAAATGAGACAAAAAATTTCAACTACCCTGTGAAGTTCAGTACCACAGGAAGGTGCTATTTTAGTAGTCTGGTTTTGTTATAATTTCCTCTTCAATTTTCTATTTTAAAGTGACATCACATAAAGAAGTAGTCTTGGTCCATCATAGACACAGTTGAAATCTCAATAAATGATCTATGGAAAGTTTTTTAAAAAAAAAAATATTTTTTGTCCTTAAACCAAGAACAAAAATCAATTTGAATTCTCGACTTTGCTATTCCAATTCTCAGTTGTGTATAATTCCTACAATCATTAAACACATTTTTTTTTATCAAAGTGGAAAAATGTACAAAGTTCTCTCTAGTGCAAATAAATGTACTTTCAAATAAGCTGATTTGTAACACACTGCACTGCCAAACCAGGACAAATGGTGAAGGTGTGACAAGGATGGACAGAGGTTAGGACCAGGTCCTTTATTTCTGTCATTAAATTTAAAAACAGAACCAGTTCTTGCAAGGGAGCTGCTGCTTGGTAGTTTAAAGTCTATTTCATTTGTTGTAAAAAAAAAAGCACTAAGCAGTGGGTTATACTTAATAGAAATCATTGCAATATGTATTATTCACCAAAAGTATTTTACCTTTTATTTCTTTTTATTTTCTTTTTTTTACTTCATTTATGAAGGGTACATTACTTCCCATCACAAGCCAACAATGGGACTTTGGGCTCTACAGGAAGGCAAAGTAGCAGATTTTCCTTTAAAGTGTTGCTAGGAAATATCTGCTTTAGCTGTAGTCAGTTTATTGCCCATGCTCAGTACAGGATTTTTTGCTGCAAAATCATGTGACAGTAGAACTTGCAATCTATAATGTTAGCTCCCTTATTTTGCTGCAGGCATTGGCTACACTGATGATTTCTAAGTGCTCATTTAGCAAGAAAACAAGTAAGTTGTTTGCTGTTTTTATGTTTTATGTTAACCACAGCCAATA
The DNA here is from genome assembly GCF_027579735.1 of Bombina bombina. Lineage (NCBI taxonomy): Eukaryota > Metazoa > Chordata > Amphibia > Anura > Bombinatoridae > Bombina > Bombina bombina. Next base: position 997,162,936 of record NC_069501.1, read on the forward strand.
GGATGAGAGCTACTGAAATCCTATTGGCTGTTCAAAACAGCCAATTTTGAACAGCCAATAGGATTTCAGAAGCTCTCATCCTATTGGCTGATTTGAATTTGAAGAATCAAATCAGCCAATAGGAATGCAAGGTATGCCATTTTGAAACGGCTACCTTGCATTCAACTTTAGTGTACGGCGGTGACCGTATGAAGAGGACACTCCGCACAGGATGGGACCGGCTTCCAGAATGGCTCCGCGCCGCCGGGATGAAGATAGAAGACGTCCCTGAGATGGATGAAGGTGTCGCCGCCTGGATGAAGATGGATTTCCGGACTTCAGGAACTGTGAGCAGATATTCTGGGGTTAGTGTTAGGTTTTTTTTTTGTTTTTTTTTGGGTGTTTTTTTTTTTAGATTAGGGCTTTGGGCTTATGTAAAAGATCTGAATACCCTTTTAAGGGCAGTGTAAAAGAGCTGAATGCCGTTTTAAGGGCAATGCCCATACAAAAGCCCCTTTAGGGGCAATGAGTAGTTTAGGATTTTTTAGAGTTAGGTTTTGTATTTTGGGGGTTTGGTTGAGTGGTGGGTTTTACTGTTGGGGGGACTTTGTATTTTTTTTACAGGTAAAAGAGCTGTTTAACTTAGGGAAATGCCCTACAAAAGGCCCTTTTAAGGACTATTGGTAGTTTATTGTAGGCTAGGGGGTGTTTTTATTTTGGGGGAGCTTTTTTATTTTTATAGGGCTAATAGATTAGGTGTAATTGTTTTTATTTTTGATAATTTAGTTTATTATTTTTTGTAAGCTTAGTGTTTTTTATATTTCGCAATTTAATGTTTATAATTTTTTGTAATTTTAAATTTTTTATTTTTTTTGTAGTGTTAGGTTTTTTTAAATTTGTCATTTAGAATTTTTAATTGATAGTATTTTTTATTTTATTAGAATATTTATGTTAGGTCAATTTATAGTTGAATGTTAGGTTTATTTTTATTTCACAGCTAAGTTTTTATTTATTTTAAGATAGTTATATTGTAATTTTAATTTAAAGTTAGGGGGTGTTAGGTTTAGGGGTTAATAGTTTAATTTAGTGTTTTGCGATGTGGGGTCCGGTGGTTTAGGAGTTAATAGGTTTATTTAGTGGTGGCGATGTGGAAGGCCAGAGGTTTAGGGGTTAATAGGTTTATTTAGTGGCGGCGATGTGAGAGGCCGGCGGTTTAGGGGTTAATAGGTTTATTTAGTGGCGGCAATGTGGGAGGCTGGCGGTTTAGGGGTTAATAACTTTATTATAGTGTCAGCGATGTTGGATAGAGGCGGATTAGGGGTTAATAACTTTATTTAGGTGTCAGCGATGTTGGGGGTGGCGGATTAGGGGTGTTTTTTGACTAGGAGTTTATGTTAGGATTTTAGATTTAAACGTAACTTTTTTTCCCTATGGACATCAATGGGGTTGCGTTATGGAGATTTTTCATTCCGCACTTTAGGTTTTTTTCTAACACTTTCTCCCCATTGATGTCTATGGGGGAAAGCGTGCACGAGCACGTCAACTCAGCCCTTGGATTTTGTGCAGTATGGAGCTTACTGCCACCATCTTGCACGCACAAGAAGGCTTTTCAGTAACTCATAATGGCAGCACAATGGAGAGTGAAATAACGCAACTTTTTTGGCATTAGTTTCGCACCCTGTTTAGCGCAAAACTCGTAATCTAGGTGAATATAAATACTGTAATGTGTGAAAAGTATTTTATCATTGCATTATATCTTGCATTGCAAATGAGATTAAACAGATAGCTAAAGTTAGCTCTAGAGCAGCAATGCACTACTGGGAGCTAGTGATGTCCCGAACTGTTCGTCCGTGAACTTGGCTTGTTCGCGTTCACCGCTACGGGCGAACATATGCGATGTTCGATCCGCCCCCTATGTGTCATCATTGAGGAAACTTTGACCCTGTATGTCACAGCCTTCTGACACATTAGAGCCAATCAGCATCAGACACTCCCTCACAGACCCTCCCAGCTTCTTGGCAGCAGCCATTTTAGACCCATTACGACCTTGCTTTGTTAGTGAGAGGACCTTTTGTGTTGCTGCTGCTGACATTATAGGGAAATAGATAGCTAGGCTAGTGTATTTAGTGTCCACTACAGTCCTGAAGGACTCATCTCATCTCTGCTGCAAGGACAGCACCTCAAAAAGCCCTTTTTAGGGCTATAACTTCAGTCGTTTTTTTAATTTTTTTTATTTGTATTTTTATTTGCATTTGCCTGGCTTTCAGCCTGTGTGTGAGGCTCACAGCATATGCTGTGATTAGTGCCACCACTGATATCTGCTTAACATTAGTTTAAATTTAACCAACAAAAATTTGAAATTATTTTGCTAGTGTAATTTATTTTCATTTTCTATCAGTCCTGTGTCTCAGGCTCACACAGCATAAACTGTAGTTCATTGCTCTGTGCCAACCACCACTCATATCTGCTTATAACATTATTTTAAATTAAAAAAAAAACTTTTAAATCATTTTGCTAGTGTAATCTAATTTCATTTTCTATCAGGCCTGTGTGTTTTGCTGACTTACAGAGCTTACTGTGTTTAATTGCTGCCCTCCCTAGTCTATCAGCCAAGACTCATATGTGCTTAACTTTTTTTTTAAATTCCAAAAAAAAAAACTTTAAATAATTTTGCTAGTGTAATCTAATTTTATTTTCTATCAGGCCTGTGTGTATCTGACTTACACAGCATACTGTGTTTAATTGCTGCCCTCCCTAGTCTATCAGCCACGACTCATATGTGCTTAACTTTTTTCTTTAAATTAAAAAAAAAAACCTTTAAATCATTTTGCTAGTGTAATCTAATTTTATTTTCTATCAGGCCTGTGTGTTTATCTGACTTACAGAGCCTACTGTGGTTAATTGATGCCCTACCAAGGCTAGCAGCCACGACTCATATGTGCTTAACCTTTTTCTTTAAATTAAAAAAAAAAAAAATTAAACCATTTTGCTAGTGTAATCTATTTTTATTTTCTATCAGGCCTGTGTGTTTTGCTGACTTACAGAGCATACTGTGTTTAATTGCTGCCCTCCCTAGTCTATCAGCCACGACTCATATGTGCTTAACCTTTTTTTAAATTCCCCCAAAAAAACCTTTAAATTATTTTGCTAGTGTAATCTAATTTCATTTTCTATCAGGCCTGTGTCTTTCTCACTTACACAGCATACTGTGGTAAATTGCTGCCCTACCTACCAGCCACGACTCATATCTGCTTTACATTATTTTAAAGTTAAAAAAAATAAATAAAATCATTTTGCTAGTGTAATTTAATTTCTTTTTCCACCAGGCCTGTGTGTTTCTGGCCCACATCATATAGTGTGACACAGATTATTATTTTTTTCCACCACTTATATCTGGTTTAACAACATTAGTGTAAATTTTATGTAATTTTTTTTTTTACATCAGTCCTCTTCTAGTGTTATTTAATTTTAGTTGCCAGGCCAGCCAGGCTGCCATTAGTGCCAGCCTGTGTGTCAGACTGCCATCATATACTGTGCCTACTTCCATCCTCAGTGCCAGTCCACAATTCCTATCTGGTGTAACATAATATTACATTTTGTAAAAAAAAAACTTTTACATCACTCTTCAAGTGTTATTTAATCTTAGTTCACAGGCCAGCCTGCCACCACTAGTGCCAGCCTGTGTGTCAGGCTGCCAGCACATACTGTGCCTAGTTCTATCCTGAGTGCCATTACTCCTATCTGTCGTAACATTTTGTAACTTTTGTAAAAACAAACTGTTACATCACTCAGCTATTGTTATTTAATTGCAGTTGCCTGCCTGCCAGCGTGTGTGCCAGGCCCACTTGCCAACTAGTTACACCAATCATATTTGTTATAACAGTAGTGTAAATATTTAAAATAAAATATTTTTTGACTGTGAATCATCGGCCTGCTAGTGCAATTGAATTGCAGTTGCCTGCCAGCCAGCGTGTGTGTCAGGCCCACTTGCCAACTGGTGCCACCAATCATATTTATTATAACAGTAGTTTAAATATTAAAAATAATACATTTTTGACTCTGAAAGATCAGTCTGCTAGTGTAATCCAATTGCAGTTGCCTGCCTGCCAGTGTGTGTGCCAGGCCTACTTGCTGCCAACTATTCCCACCAATCATATTTGTTATAACAGTATAGTAAATATTTAGAAAAAATAATGTTTTGCCTGTGATTCATCAGTCTGCTAGTGCCTTTGAATTGCAGTTGCCTGCCTGCCAGCGTGTGTGCCAGGCCACTTGCCAACTAGTTACACCAATCATATTTGTTCTAACAGTATTATAAATATTTAAAATAAAAAATTCTTAGATTGTGAATCACCAGTCTGCTAGTGCCATTGAATTGCAGTTTCCTCCTGCCTGCCAGCGTGTGTGCCAGGCCCACTAGACAACTAGTGCCACCAATCATATTTGTTGTAACAGTCTTGAAATTTTTTTAAATCATAACTTTTTGACTGTGAATCTTCAGTCTCCTAGTGCCATTGAATTGCAGTTGCCTGCCTGCCAGCCTGTGTACCAGCCCCACTTGCCAACTAGTTACACCAATCATATTTGTTATAACAGTATAGTAAATATTTAGAAAAAATAATTTTTTGCCTGTGATTCATCAGTCTGCTAGTGCCTTTGAATTGCAGTTGCCTGCCTGCCAGCGTGTGTGCCAGGCCACTTGCCAACTAGTTACACCAATCATATTTGTTGTAACAGTATTGTTAATATTTAAAATAAAAAAATTGTTAGATTGTGAATCATCAGTTTGCTAGTGCCATTGAATTGCAGTTTACTCCTGCCTGCCAGCGTGTGTGCCAGGCCCACTAGCCAACTAATGCCACCAATCATATTTCTTGTAACAGTATTGAATTTTTTTTAAATCATAACTTTTTTGACTGTGAATCTTCAGTCTCCTAGTGCCTTTGAATTGCAGTTGCCAGCCTGTGTGCCAGGCCCATTTGCCAACTAGTTACACCAATCATATTTCTTGTAACAGTATTGTTAATATTTAAAATAAAAAATTGTTAGATTGTTAATCATCAGTTTGCTAGTGCCATTGAATTGCAGTTTCCTCCTGCCTGCCAGCGTGTGTGCCAGGCCCACTAGCCAACTAGTGCCACCAATCATATTTCTTGTAACAGTATTGAAATTTTTTTAAATCATAAGTTTTTTGACTGTGAATCTCTTCAGTCTCCTAGTGCCATTGAATTGCAGTTGCCTGCCTGCCAGCCTGTGTGCCAGGCCCACTTGCCAACTAGTTACACCAATCATATTTGTTGTAACAGTATTGTTAATATTTAAAATAAAAAATTGTTAGATTGTGAATCATCAGTTTGCTAGTGCCATTGAATTGCAGTTTCCTCCTGCCTGCCAGTGTGTGTGCCAGGCCCACTAGCCAACTAGTGCCACCAATCATATTTCTTGTAACAGTATTGAAAAAATTGTAAATCATAACTTTTTTGACTGTGAATCTTCAGTCTCCTAGTGCCATTGAATTGCAGTTTCCTGCCTTCCAGCGTGTGTGCCAGGCCCTCTAGACAACTAGTGCCACCAATCATATTTGTTGTAACAGTCTTGAATTTTTTTTAAATCATAACTTTTTGACTGTGAATCTTCAGTCTCCTAGTGCCATTGAATTGCAGTTGCCTGCCTGCCAGCCTGTGTGCCAGCCCCACTTGCCAACTAGTTACACCAATCATATTTGTTGTAACAGTATTGTTAATATTTAAAATAAAAAAATTGTTAGATTGTGAATCATCAGTTTGCTAGTGCCATTGAATTGCAATTTACTCCTGCCTGCCAGCGTGTGTGCCAGGCCCACTAGCCAACTAATGCCACCAATCATATTTCTTATAACAGTATTGAAATTTTTTTAAATCATAACTTTTTTGACTGTGAATCTTCAGTCTCCTAGTGCCATTGAATTGCAGTTGCCAGCCTGTGTGCCAGGCCCATTTGCCAACTAGTTACACCAATCATATTTCTTGTAACAGTATTGTTAATATTTAAAATAAAAAATTGTTAGATTGTTAATCATCAGTTTGCTAGTGCCATTGAATTGCAGTTTCCTCCTGCCTGCCAGCGTGTGTGCCAGGCCCACTAGCCAACTAGTGCCACCAATCATATTTCTTGTAACAGTATTGAATTTTTTTTAAATCATATGTTTTTTGACTGTGAATCTTCAGTCTCCTAGTGCCATTGAATTGCAGTTGCCTGCCTGCCAGCCTGTGTGCCAGGCCCACTTGCCAACTAGTTACACCAATCATATTTGTTGTAACAGTATTGTTAATATTTAAAATAAAAAATTGTTAGATTGTGAATCATCAGTTTGCTAGTGCCATTGAATTGCAGTTTCCTCCTGCCTGCCAGCGTGTGTGCCAGGCCCACTAGCCAATTAGTGCCACCAATCATATTTCTTGTAACAGTATTGAAAAAATTGTAAATCATAACTTTTTTGACTGTGAATCTTCAGTCTCCTAGTGCCATTGAATTGCAGTTGCCTGCCTGCCAGCCTGTGTGCCAGGCCCACTTGCCAACTAGTTACACCAATCATATTTGTTGTAACAGTATTGTTAATATTTAAAATAAAAAATTGTTAGATTGTGAATCATCAGTTTGCTAGTGCCATTGAATTGCAGTTTCCTCCTGCCTGCCAGCGTGTGTGCCAGGCCCACTAGCCAACTAGTGCCACCAATCATATTTCTTGTAACAGTATTAAAAAAATTGTAAATCATAACTTTTTTGACTGTGAATCTTCAGTCTCCTAGTGCCATTGAATTGCAGTTGCCTGTCTGCCAGCCTGTGTGCCAGGCCCACTTGCCAACTAGTTACACCAATCATATTTGTTGTAACAGTATTGTTAATATTTAAAATAAAAAAATGTTAGATTGTGAATCATCAGTTTGCTAGTGCCATTGAATTGCAGTTTCCTCCTGCCTTCCAAGCGTGTGTGCCAGGCCCACTAGCCAACTAGTGCCACCAATCATATTTGTTGTAACAGTCTTTAAAATTTTTTAAATCATAACTTTTTTGACTGTGAATCTTCAGTCTCCTAGTGCCATTGAATTGCAGTTGCCTGCCTGCCAGACTGTGTGCCAGGCCCACTTGCCAACTAGTTACACCAATCATATTTGTTGTAACAGTATTGTTAATATTTAAAATAAAAAATGGTTAGATTGTGAATCATCAGTTTGCTAGTGCCATTGAATTGCAGTTTCCTCCTGCCTTCCAAGCGTGTGTGCCAGGCCCACTAGCCAACTAGTGCCACCAATCATATTTCTTGTAACAGTCTTGAATTTTTTTTAAATCATAACTTTTTTGACTGTGAATCTTCAGTCTCCTAGTGCCATTGAATTGCAGTTGCCTGCCTGCCAGCCTGTGTGCCAGGCCCACTTGCCAACTAGTTAAAACCAATCATATTTGTTGTAACAGTATTGTTAATATTTAAAATAAAAAATTGTTAGATTGTGAATCATCAGTTTGCTAGTGCCATTGAATTGCAGTTTCCTCCTGCCTGCCAGCGTGTGTGCCAGGCCCACTAGCCAACTAGTGCCACCAATCATATTTCTTGTAACAGTATTGAATTTTTTTAAATCATAAGTTTTTTGACTGTGAATCTTCAGTCTCCTAGTGCCATTGAATTGCAGTTGCCTGCCTGCCAGCCTGTGTGCCAGGCCCACTTGCCAACTATTTACACCAATCATATTTGTTGTAACAGTATTGTTAATATTTAAAATAAAAAATTGTTAGATTGTGAATCATCAGTTTGCTAGTGCCATTGAATTGCAGTTTCCTCCTGCCTGCCAGCGTGTGTGCCAGGCCCACTAGACAACTAGTGCCACCAATCATATTTCTTGTAACAGTATTGAAATTTTTTTAAATCATAACTTTTTTGACTGTGAATCTTCAGTCTCCTAGTGCCATTGAATTGCAGTTGCCTGCCTGCCAGCCTGTGTGCCAGGCCCACTTGCCAACTAGTTACACCAATCATATTTGTTGTAACAGTATTGTTAATATTTAAAATAAAAAATTGTTAGATTGTGAATCATCAGTTTGCTAGTGCCATTGAATTGCAGTTTCCTCCTGCCTTCCAAGCGTGTGTGCCAGGCCCACTTGCCGTTTCCAACTAGTGCCACCAATCATATTTGTTCTAACAATATTGTCAATTTTTAAAAAAAAAATTTGGACTAAGAAGCATGACTCAGCTAGTTTAATCTAATTGCAGTTGCCTTACTCCCAGCGTGTGTGCCAGACAGGCCCATTTGCCAACTAGTGCCAACAATCATATTTGTTGTCACAGTACTTCTAATATTTAAAAAATAAACATTTTTTACTATGAAACATCAGTCTTTTTTTTGTTGTCAGTCTCACAGCGTATACTGTGCCCACTTACCCAGTGCCACCACTCATAATTTGTGTAATAGTATTGTAAGTGTCCATTTAAAAAAAAATGACAGGCAGAGGCAGGCCACCCCGCAGGTTCCGTCGTGGTCGTGGTGCTGTGATTCCTTTAGACCCTACAAATATGCACATTGCTCAGATGCCGGGTGCCAGGGGGGACGCGAAAAGTTCTGAGGAGGACCTAGTTGAATGGCTAACACAGGACACCCAATCTTCTACAGCTTCCGCTCCTAGTCCTCCTAACCTTGATGCACCATCTACGTCCAGCTGTGCTTTTGGCACATCTCAAGTGACCAGTGCCACTCGCCCGCCTGTCGCCACCACCAACACTAGCACCACAGCCGCTTCACTTGATCTGTCACAGGAGTTATTGACACATCAGTTGGAAGAAATGAGTGATGCGCAACCATCATTGACAGAGGATGTAGATAACAGTGATATGTCTCAGTCAGGCAGCATTACAGACATGGAGGTACGGTGTGATGATGATGTTGTACCCGCTGCTGCTTCCTTTCTTGATGTGTCAGATACAAGTGAAGCGGTTGATGATGATGTGTCGGTGGATGTCACGTGGGTGCCTGCTAGAAGAGAAGAAGAAGAGGGGGAAAGTTCAGATGGGGAGACAGAGAGGAGGAGGAGGAGACGAGTTGGAAGCAGGGGGAGGTCATCGCAAGGAGTTAGTGGCACAGTCAGACAGCATGCATCGGCACCCGGGGTCAGCCAGACAGCACGCCGACGACCATCAACACATGCTGTTGCCACCACCAGAATGCCGTCATCGCAGAGCTCAGCAGTGTGGCATTTTTGTGTGTCTGCCTCTGACAACAGCGATGCCATTTGCAACCTGTGCCAAAAGAAACTGAGTCGTGGGAAGTCCAACACCCACCTAGGTACAACTGCTTTGCGAAGGCACATGGTCTCCCATCACAAACGCAGATGGGAAGAACACATGAGTAGAAGCAGCACACAAACTGAAAGCCACCCTCCTCCTCCTGCTCCAGCATCTTCAGCCACGTCAACCACTGCTGTCCTCCTTGCCCCCTCTCAACCATCCTCCACTGAGTCTCCCTTACGTAGCAGTTCCTGATCATCTGCCCACAGTCAGGTGTCTGTCAAGGACATGTTTGAGCGTAAGAAGACAATTTCTCAAAGTCACCCCCTTGCCCGGCATCTGACAGCTGGCTTGTCAGAACTCTTAGCCCGCCAGCTTTTACCATACAAGCTGGTGGAGTCTGATGCTTTCAAAAATTTTTTATCTATTGGGACACCGCAGTGGAAGGTACCTGGCAGAAATTTCTTTTCACAAAGGCAATCCCAAACCTGTACTCTGTTGTGCGAAAGGAAGTAATGGCATGTCTGGCACACAGCGTTGGGGCAAAGGTCCATATGACCACGGATAGCTGGTCTGCAAAGCATGGTCAGGGCAGGTATATCACCTACACTGCGCATTGGGTAAACCTGCTGACGTCTGACAAGCATGGAATGCGTGGCTCTGCAGAAGAGTTGGTGACACCGCCACGACTTGCAGGCAGGCCTGCTGTTACCTCCTCTACTCCTCCTACTCCATCCTCTTCCATAACCTCTTTATAACCTCTTCCTCGGCTGAGTCCTCTTCTGCTTCTGCGTCTTGCTCCACATCAATGGCACCCCCCCAGCTCCCCAGGTACTATGCCACATCCCGGATATGGCAGTGTCACGCCGTCTTGGGGTTGACTTGCCTGAAAACGGAGAGTCACACTGCACCAGCACTCCTGACCGCCCTGAACGCACAGGTGGATCAGTGGCTGACTCCGCACCAACTGGAGATTGGCAAGGTTGTTTCTGACAATGGAAGTAATTTGGTGGCGGCATTGAAATTGGGCAAGTTGACACATGTGCCGTGCTGTTAATGAGTATTTGTATGACCGGGGTGCTAGGACAGCCTCTGGGGAGCTGGGGATTTTTTTGCCAAATTACTGGACGCTCATGCGCAATGCCTGTAGGCTCATGCGTCCTTTTGAGGAGGTGACAAACCTTGTCAGTTGCACCGAAGGCACCATCAGCGACATCATACCATTTGTTTTCTTCCTGGAGCGTGCCCTGCGAAGAGTGCTGGATCAGGCCGTAGATGAGCATGAAGAGGAAGAGTTGTGGTGTCCATCACCACCACAAACAGCCTTATCAGCATCGCTTGCTGGACCTGCGGCAACGCAGGAAGAGGATTGTGAGGAATAGGAGTCAGAGGAGGAATGTGGCTTTGAGGAGGAGGAGGAGGAGGAAGACAAAGCACAACAGGCATCCCAGGGTGCTCGTTGTTGTCACCTCTCTGGTACCCGTGGTGTTGTACGTGGCTGGGGGGAAGAAGATACCATCAATGACATCAGTGAGGAGGAGGAACAGGACATGATTAGCTCGGCATCCAACCTTATGCAAATGGTTTCTTTCATGCTGTCGTGCCTGTTGAGGGACCCTCGTATAAAAAAGCTGAAGGAGAACGACCTGTACTGGGTGTCCACGCTACTAGACCCCCGGTATAAGCACAAAGTGCCTGAAATGTTACCAAATTCCCGCAAGTCGGAAAGAATGGAGCATTTTAAAAATAAATTAAAAACTATGCTTTACACAGCGTATAAGGGTGATGTCACATCACAACGGGAATGTAACAGGGGAAGAGATGAAAGTAATCCTCCTACTCCCACGACCACGGCGGCAAGGACAGGACGCTTTCCTGACGTCTTGTTGATGGAGGACATGCGGACCTTTTTAACTCTCATTTATCGCCAGAGCCTTTCGGGATCCAGCCTCAGAGAAAGACTCAACCGACAGGTAGCAGACTACCTAGCATTAACTGCGGATCTCGACACTCTGAGGAGCGATGGACCCCTTGACTACTGGGTGTGCAATTGAACTTCTGGCCTGCCCCGCTTCAAGTGTCCTGTCCGAAAGGACCTTCAGTGCAGCAGGAGGTTTTGTCACTGAGAAGAGAAGTCGCCTAGGTCAAAAAAGTCTTGACTATCTCACCTTTATTAAAATGAATGAGGGATGAATCCCGAAGGGACTGACATTGGGCGATACATTTGAGTAAAAAAGGTCTGATGATGAGATGAGCTGTCTTGGGCTACAAGTGGTACACACGCTGGCTTTTTTTTTCTTATACTGCAGGATGACTTGCATGACTTATCCGCCAACAACTAGTGTTCAAGCCGCAAGCTTTTAGGGCACTTTCTAAATGTTTTACAAACATCAATTTTTCTGGCCGCTGCTACAGCAGTGGCTGCAACAATACCCAATTTTTCAGTCATTTGTACATGCCTAATTTTTATGGCCTCTGCTGCTGCTGCTCTGTGGCTACAAAACTCAAAGCAAAAAAAAGGCACATAACAGTGATTAAACTGTTAAGAATAGTACAACTTAACACACCACTCATATCTGGTGGACCATTAAATTGCACGCGCAGTGCCCCAAATTTCAAAGAGGAGGACCGACCAAGCATCTTTATCCATCTCTTGGTTGCTCTAAATTATCTCCGGGTTCCATCTATGCCATACCTGTAGTTTATTGTGCAAAAGGGTGGCATATGTGGTGTTTCATGCTGTTGTGCCTGTTGAGGGTCGTGGCCCATGGTATAAAAAGGCTGAAGGAGAACGACCTGTACTGGGTGTCCAAGCACATTTTTTGTTAAATGTTCCCGGTTCCTCTCAATTATCTCAGGGTTCCTCAAATCAATGCCATACCTGTACTCGATTGTGCAAAAGGATGGCATATGTGGTGTTTCATGCTGTTGTGCCTGTTGAGGTTCTTGGGCCATCTTATTAAAAGGCTGAAGGAGAACAAAGTGTACTGGTTGTCCAACCATCTTTTTCCATCTCCCGGTTCCTAAAAATTATCTCTGGGTTTCTAAAATCAATACTGTACCTGTACTCTATTATTCAAAAGGATGCCATATGTCCTCTTTCCTGCTGTTGTTTTTGTTGAGGGTCCTGGACCCTCTTATAAAAAGGCTGAAGTAGAAAGAAGTGTACTGGGTGTCCAATCATTTTTTTGGTTAAATTTCCCGGTTCCAACAAATTATCTCCGGGTTTCTAAAATCAATGCCTTACCTGTCATCTGTTGTTCAAAAGGATGCCATATGTCCTCTTTCCTGCTGTTGTTTCTGTTGAGGGTCCTGGACCCTCTTATAAAAAGGCTGAAGGAGAAAGAAGTGTACTGGGTGTCCAATCTTTTTTTTGGTTCAATTTCCAGTTTCCTAAAAATTATCTCTGGGTTTCTAAAATCAATGTTGTACCTGTACTCTATTGTTCAAAAGGAGGCCATATGTCCTCTTTCCTGCTGTTGTTTTTGTTGAGGGTCCTGGACCCTCTTATAAAAAGGCTGAAGTAGAAAGAAGTGTACTGGGTGTCCAATCATTTTTTTGGTTCAATTTCCCGGTTCCAAATAATTATCTCCGGGTTTCTAAAATCAATGCTGTACCTGTACTCTATTGTTCAAAAGGATGCCATATGTCCTCTTTCCTGCTGTTGTTTTTGTTGAGGGTCCTGGACCCTCTTATAAAGAGGCTGAAGTAGAAAGAAGTGTACTGGGTGTCCAATCATTTTTTTGGTTCAATTTCCCGTTTCCTAAAAATTATCTCTGGGTTTCTAAAATCAATGCTGTACCTGTACTCTATTGTTCAAAAGGATGCCATATGTCCTCTTTCCTGCTGTTGTTTTTGTTGAGGGTCCTGGACCCTCTTATTAAAAGGCTGAAGTAGAAAGAAGTGTACTGGGTGTCCAATCATTTTTTTGGTTCAATTTCTCGTTTCCTAAAAATTATCTCTGGGTTTCTAAAATCAATGCTGTACCTGTACTCTATTGTTCAAAAGGATGCCATATGTCCTCTTTCCTGCTGTTGTTTTTGTTGAGGGTTCTGGAGCCTCTTATAAAAAGGCCGAAGGAGAAAGAAGTGTACTGGGTGTCCAATCAATGTTTTTTTCTATTTCCCGTTTCCTAAAAATTATCTCTGGGTTTCTAAAATCAATGCCTTACCTGTACTCTATTGTTCAAAAGGATGCCATATGTCCTCTTTCTGGCTGTTGTTTCTGTTGAGGGTCCTGGAGCCTCTTATAAAAAGGCAGAAGGAGAAAGAAGTGTACTGGGTGTCCAATCAATGTTTTTTTCTATTTCCAGTTTCCTAAAAATTATCTCTGGGTTTCTAAAATCAATGCCTTACCTGTACTCTATTGTTCAAAAGGATGCCATATGTCCTCTTTCCTGCTGTTGTTTCTGATGAGGGTCCTGGAGCCTCTTATAAAAAGGCTGAAGTAGAAAGAAGTGTACTGGGAGTCCAATCATTTTTTTGGTTCAATTTCCCTATTCCAACAAATTATCTCCGGGTTTCTAAAATCAATGCCTTACCTGTACTCTATTGTTCAAAAGGATGCCATATGTCCTCTTTCCTGCTGTTGTTTTTGTTGAGGGTCCGGGACCCTCGTATAAAAAGGCAGAAGGAGAACGACCTGTACTGTACTGGGTGTCCAAGCAAGGTTTTTTGTTCAATTTCACGGTTCCTGAAAATTAACTCTGTGTTCCTAAAATCAATGCCATACCTGTACTATATTGTTCAAAAGGATGGCATATGTGGTGTATCATTCTGTTGTGGCTGTTGAGGGTCATGGGCCATCGTATAAAACTGCTGAAGGAGAACGACCTGTACTGCCTTGCTGCTCCTTTTAGGCAGGCCAGCTCTTTGCATACATGCCCACAGACTCTTTAACGGATGCCTCTTTTAGGGAGAGGTGCAGCCATAATGCAGGGTCAGAACCTCTGCCTGCAACTGGTATACTCGATTTTGCGAAAGGAAGTAACCTTACCATGGTTCCCTGACCGCACGTCTTGTTGTTATATTTTGTTGAGGGTAATCATGATGGCCATGTAGACCACCCCCGAGAGGCCTTGAAGTAACAGGGATGAAAGTGCTAAGAATAGTCCTACTTTACATAACCGAGTTAGCCATGGGTCTTAGTCCAAGACCGCATGCCTTTTTTTTTGGTTTGGTGCGGCTAATCATGCAGGCCATATAGACCTCCCACCATTCGGTGTTGTAACAGGTATTAAACTAATAAGAACAGTACTACCAAAATACAGCCAATTAACAGGCTTTCAAGAGCCAAGGTCTTATTGTTGTACTTTGTTAGGCTAATCATGATGGCCATGTAGACCACCCCCGAGAGGCCTGGAAGTAACAGGGATGAAAGTGCTAAGAATAGTCCTACTTTACACAACCGAGTTATCCATGGGTCTTAGTCCAAGACCGCATGTCTTTTTTTTTGGTTTGGTGCGGCTAATAATCATGCAGGCCATATAGACCTCCCACCATTCGGTGTTGTAACAGGTATTAAACTAATAAGAACAGTACTACCAAAATAAAGCCAATTAACAGGCTTTCAAGAGCCAAGGTTTTATTGTTGTACTTTTTTCGGATAAAACTAATAAGAATAGTATTACTTAACACAACTGAGTTACCATGGGTCCCAGACCGCATGTTTTGTTGTTGTACTTTGTTAGGATAATCATGATGGCCATGTAGACCTCCCCCGAGAGGCCTGGAAGTAACAGGGATGAAAGTGCTAAGAATAGTACTACTTTAAACAACCGAGTTAGCCATGGGTCTTAGTCCAAGACCGCATGCCTTTTTTTTTGGTTTGGTGCGGCTAATCATGCAGGCCATATAGACCTCCCACCATTCGGTGTTGTAACAGGTATTAAACTAAAAAAAGAACAGTACTACTTAACACAACCTAGTTACCATGGGTCCCAGAACGCATGTCTTGTTATTATATTTTGTAAGGGTAATCATGCAGGCCATATAGACCTCCCCCGATAGGGTGAGTAACAGGTATTAAAATGCTAAGAACAGTACTACTTAACACAAATTTACCATGGGTCCCAGAGCTTATGTCTTATTATTATATTTTGTTAGGGTAATCATGCAGGCCATATAGACCTCCCCCGATAGGGTGAGTAACAGGTATTAAAATGCTAAGAACAGTACTAATTAACACAACCTATTTACCATGGGTCCCAGACCGCATGTCTTGTTATTATATTTTGTAAGGGTAATCATGAAGGCCATATAGACCTCCCCCAATAGGGTGAGTAACAGGTATTAAAATGCTAAGAATAGTACTACTTAACACAACCTAGTTACCATGGGTCCCAGACCGCATGTCTTGTTATTATATTTTGTAAGGGTAATCATGAAGGCCATATAGACCTCCCCCGATAGGGTGAGTAACAGGTATTAAAATGCTAAGAACAGTACTACTTAACACAAACTTACCATGGGTCCCAGAGCATATGTCTTATTATTATATTTTGTTAGGGTAATCATGCAGGCCATATAGACCTCCCCCAATAAGGGGAGTTACAGAGATTAAAGTGGTAAGAATAGTACTACTTAAAACACAACCTAGTTACCATGGGTCCCAGACCACATGTCTTATTATTATATTTTGTCAGGGTAATCAGGCAGGCCATATAGACCTCCCCCGATAGGGGGGGGTAACAGGGATTAAAGTGCTAAGAAAAGTACTAATTAACACAAGCTAGTTACCATGGGTCCCACACCGCGTGTCTTGTTGTTATACTTTGTCATGGTAATCATGAAGGCCATATAGACCTCCACTGATAGGAGGAATTACAGGGATGAAAGTGCTAAGAATAGTACTACTTAACACAAGCTAGTTACCATGGGTCCCAGACCGCATGTTTAATTATTATACTTTGTCAGGGTAATTATATATCTAACAAATCTATCTATTTATCTTCTATCGATTCTATCTAACTATCAATCTATGTATATCTATCTATCCTATCTATCTTCTGTCCGGACTGTTTTGAGACAGCCACTTGTGTTTTGAACAAATTTGAAGTAGGAGGACAGACCAATCACAGGGATTAAACTGGGAAGAATAGTAATACTTAAGAAAACCTAGTTATACCAGAACCACCATGGGTCCCAGACCGCATGTTTTGTTATTATAGTTTGTCAGGGTAATCATGCAGGCCATATAGACCTCCCCCGATAGGGGGAGTAACAGGGATTAAAGTGCTTAGAAAAGTACTACTTAACACAACCTAGTTACCATGGGTCCCAGACCGCGTGTCTTGTTGTTATACTTTGTCATGGTAATAATGCAGGCCATATAGACCTCCCCCGATAGGAGGAGTTACAGGGATGAAAGTGCTAAGAATAGTACTACTTTAAACAACCTAGTTACCATGGGTCCCAGACCGCATGTTTAATTATTATACTTTGTCAGGGTAGTTATATATTTAACAAATCTATCTATTTCTCTTCTATCGATTCTATATAACTATCAATCTATGTATATCTATCTATCCTATCTATCTATCTTCTGTCCAGACTGTTTTGAGACAGCCACTTGTGTTTTGGACAAATTTGAAGTAGGAGGACAGACCAATCACAGGGATTAAACTGTGAAGAATAGTAATACTTAAGAAAACCTAATTATACCAGTACCACCATGGGTCCCAGACCGCATGTTTTGTTGTTATACTTTGTCAGGGTAATCATGCAGGCCATATAGACCTCCCTTGATAGGGGAAGTAACAGGGATTAAAGTGCAAAGAATAGTACAACTTTACACAACCTAGTTAACATTAACAGTGGTTCCCAGACTGCATGTCTTGTTATTAGATTTTGCCAGGATAATCAGCCAGGCCATATAGACCGCCCCCGATAGGGGGAGTAACAGGGATTAAAGTGGTAAGAATAATAAAAATTAACATAACCTAGTTAACAGTGGTTCCCAGACCGCATGTCTTGTTGTTATATTTTGCCAGGATAATCAGGCACGCCATATAGACCTCCCCCGATAGGGGGAGTAACAGGGATTAAAGTGCTAAGAATAGTACTACTTAACACAACCTAGTTACCATGGGTCTATGACCGCATGTTTTGTTATTATACTTTGTCAGGGTAATCATGCAGGCCATATAGACCTCCCTTGATAGGGGGAGTAACAGGGATTATAGTTCTAAGAATAGTACTACTTAACACAACCTAGTTACCATGGGTCCCAGACCAGATGTTTTGTTGTTATACTTTGTCAGGGTAATCATGCAGGCCATATAGAACTCCACCGAAAGGAGGAATAAGAGGGATTAAAGTGCTAAGAAAAGTTTTACTTAACACAACCTAATTACCATGGGTCCCAGACCGCGTGTCTTGTTGTTATACTTTGTCAGGGTAATCATACACGCCATATAGACCTCCACCGATAGGAGGAGTTACAGGGCTGAAAGTGCTAAGAATAGTACTACTTAACACAACCTAGTTACCATGGGTCCCAGACCGCGTGTCTTGTTGTTATACTTTGTCATGGTAATCATGCAGGCCATATAGACCTCCACTGATAGGAGGAATTACAGGGATGAAAGTGCTAAGAATAGTACTACTTAACACAACCTAGTTACCATGGATCCCAGACCGCATGTTTAATTATTATACTTTGTCAGGGTAATTATATATCTAACAAATCTATCTATTTCTCTTCTATCGAGTCTATCTAACTATTAATCTATGTATATCTATCTATCCTATCTATCTATCTTGTGTCCGGACTGTTTTGAGACAGCCATTTGTGTTTTTGACAAATTTGAAGTAGGAGGACAGGCCAATCATCTTCTTCCATCTCCCGGTTCCAAAAATGCAGGTCATATAGACCTCCCCCGATAGGGGGAGTAACAGGTTGTAGTAAACTGCTAAGAATAGTACTACTTAACACACCACGCATGTCTTATTGTTATACTCTGTCAGGGAAATTATATATATTTCAAATCTATCTATTTATCTATCAAATCGATCGAACTATCAAACGTATCTATCAAATGTATATTGCATCTATTGATCGATGTAATTCGTATTTATAGAATGTATATTACATCTTTTGGTTGATGTAATTCGTATCTATCAAATGTATATTGCATCTTTGGATCGATAACATTTGTATCTATCAAATGGATATTGCATCTATTGATCAATGTAATTCGTATCTATCAAATGTATATTGCATCTATTGATCTATGTAATTTGTATCGATCATATGTATATTGCATCGATTGAGCTATGTAATCTATGTATCTATCTATCAAATCTATCTATCTCGTGGTTGTGCAAATGGACTGTTTGCGGTTGTTTGCGGTGCGTTTGCTCTGTCACTGTGAAGCAGCCGTAACACTTACACTACCTGATAGATACGACATCATAACTGATGTTTTAAAGCACGTTATTGCAAACAATTTGGGAATGTTAGGTGATTTAGGCCCTTTATGGGTTAAAAGCAGACTCTGCATCAACTATGTAATTTTCCATGGGAGTTTTGACATGGATCCCCCTCCAGCATGCCACAGTCCCGGTGTTAGTCCCCTTGAAACAACTTTTCCATCACTATTGTGGCCAGAAAGAGTCCTTGTAGGTTTTAAAGTTCGCTTGCCTATTGAAGTCAATGGCCGCTGTTCGCAAACCGAAATTGTTAAGTTTGCGACATCACTACTGGGAGCTAGCTGAAAAACACTGGATGAGCCAATGAATGACAAGAGCCATATATGTGCAGCCATCAATCAGCAGTGAGCTTACAGAAGTGCATTGCAGTTCCTGAATCTACCTAGGTATGCTTTTAAACAACTGATACCAACAGAGTAAAGTAAATTGATAATAGTATTAATTAAATTAAATTAATTAATTAGTAGAAGTAAATTGCAGTAAAATTATATTATTATTATTATTCTTTATTTAGAGAAAAAGCCAACAGAGTTCACAGCGCTGTCCATGGGTACAATACAAAGATAAAAGTACAGTACAATACAATATAAAAGACACCAGACAAAGTTTAACAAACAAATACAGGGGGAATTGAGGGCCCTGTTTCAATCTAGATGGGTAGGAGGGTGAGAAACAGGAGGTGGGATTGAAAATGTGGGAATGATGTTAGTGTGGAGTTAGATGAGGCAGCTATTAGGCAAGTGGAACTCATTTGTTACTGATTTGGAGATAGGTTTCCCTAAACAAAAAGGTCTTTAGGGAGCATTTAAAGGAGGAAAGGTTAGGGGAAAGTCTGACATCTTGAGGAAGTGCGTTCCAGATGGTTGGTGCTGCACGAGAGAAGTTCTGTAGTCTAGCATGGGAGGAGGTGATGGTAGAAGATGGTCTTAGGGGGTGGGCTGGAGTATATTTGTTGATGAGTGAGGACAGATGGGGGGGCTGCGTTGGTAAGGGCTTTGTAGGTCAAGGTAAGAATTTTGAATTTAATTCTGCTGTGAATTAGGAGCAAGTGAAGGGACTCGCAGATAGGTGCAGCAGATACAGAGCGTCGGGAGAGGTGGATTAGCCTAGCAGAGGCATTTAGGATGGATTGAAGAGGGGAGAGGCGGGAGAGAGGAAGGCCATTTAGTAGGTTATTACAGTAGTCAAGTCGAGAAATTACCAGGGAGTGGATTAGCTGTTTAGTAGTCTCAGCACTCAGAAATGGACGAATTTCGGAGATATTGCGTAGGTGGTTGCAACAGGATGAAGAGAGCAATTGGATGTGGGGTAGAAAGGACAGATTGGAGTCAAGTGTAACTCCTAGGCAGCGGACTTGTTGTGAGGGGTAGATAGTGGTGTCACCAACAGTGATTGAAAAGTTAGAAACCGGGGTAGAATTAGAGGGGGGAGGGATTATAAGGAGCTCAGTCTTGGACATGTTGATTTTTAGGGGGTGAGAGGCCATCCAAGAAGAAATGCCTGATAAACAGACATTGATGTGAGAAAGGACAGAAGGAGAGAGTGCAGGAGTAGATAGGTAGATCTGAGTATCAGCATTATAAGCACTATCTGAATCCTAATAGCATAATTCTGATTTCCATGTCCCCTTTAACTTGGCAGACCAGTAAAACAAACTTTTCAAAATTCTATTAACTAGAAATTGGTCTTTATTTGTCTTTATAAACAAGCAATAATTCAGCAACACGTATGTAATGGCTTAAAGGGGTAGTCTAGTCAAAATTAAACTTTAATGATTCAGATAGCGCATGCAATTTTAAGCAACTTTCTAATTTACTCCTATTATCAATTTTTCTTCATTCTTTTGGTATCTTTATTTAAAAAAGCAAGAATTTAAGCTTAGGATCCGGCCCATATTTGGTTCAGAACCTGGGTAGCACTTGCTGATTGGTGGCAACATTTAAACACCAATCAGCAAGCGCTACCCAGGCTCTGAACCAAAAATAGGCTGGCTTCTAAGCTTACATACCTGCTTTTTCAAATAAAGATAGCAAGAGAATGAAGAAAAATAAATAATAGGAGTAAATAAGAAAGTTGCTTCAAATTGCATGCTCTATCTAAATCATGTAAGTTTAATTTTGACTAGACTATTGCTTTAAGCTTTACCGCTAGTGCCACAAACATACATATCCTGAAATATATATTTATACATTGCACTGTTAAAAAGACAGGTGTGAAGTATACTCTGTAAATAAATAATTAGCACCACCAATGTAAACTCACACAAAAGGCCAGATTACAAATGAAAGGATATTTTTGCTCCATTATGTAATTCCAGAGCACGTTAATGCTTCAGTAAACACTGCTGCTGCTGGTGGGAGGAGCTTGAGCCAGTCTGGTTAGAGGGATAGTGAGATTCTCTAGTAGTGGGCAGTAAGACTTCCTACTATACACTAAATGCAAGCGTGTCAGCTGTCCTCCAGTATGATCACCCCGCAACACCTGGTACTTACATTAATGTGTGGCATGCTCTGTGGTTATTTAACTCCCTTCAGCAGAAATAGGACTATTGCACCTTAAGTGGGTGAGACTCTGTGGAGGAGTCTCAGTCCCAAAGGCAACCATTAAACCCTTTGTTGGATTTAATTTGCTTTCATTAACCAAAGTGTATAGATTATATACATACAAATACAGTGTTTGTATATATATATTAAACAATATGAATTGTGTGTGGGGGGGTCTTGGTTAGTTCCCACACTTTTTTTTGTAGGACTTGATGCCGGTTATAATGAATGCGTACGCGACCACACATTGGAATTGCTGGGAAGCATTGTGGTTACGAGAGAGACGGCATCAGAACCTAAGCGCAGAAAATGGGGTAAGTAGCGCAGGGATGGCAGCAAATTTAAATATATATGTATATGCTTATATACATATATATTTACACATAAATATATATGTATATAAGCATTTACAAATACAGTATATTTACTGGGAACACTTAGGCCTAGATTTAGAGTTGGGCGGTAGCCGTGAAAACCAGCATTAGAGGATCCTAACGCTGGTTTTGGGCTACCGCCGGTATTTAGAGTCAGTCAGGAAAGGGTCTAACGCTCACTTTCCAGCCGCAACTTTTCCATACCGCAGATCCCCTTACGTCAACTGCGTATCCTATCTTTTCAATGGGATCTTTCTAACGCCGGTATTTAGAGTCGTGGCTGAAGTGAGCGTTAGAAATCTAACGACAAAACTCCAGCCGCAGAAAAAAGTCAGTAGTTAAGAGCTTTCTGGGCTAACGCCGGTTTATAAAGCTCTTAACTACTGTGCTCTAAAGTACACTAACACCCATAAACTACCTATGTACCCCTAAACCGAGGTCCCCCCACATCGCCGCCACTATATTTAAATTTTTTAACCCCTAATCTTCCGCTCCGTACACTGCTGCCAACTACGTTATCCCTATGTACCCCTAATCTGCTGCCCCTAACACCGCCGACCCCTATATTATATTTATTAACCCCTAATCTGCCGCCCCCGCTATCGCTGACCCCTGCATATTATTATTAACCCCTAATCTGCCGCTCCGTACACCACCGCCACCTACATTATAGCTATGTACCCCTAATCTGCTGCCCCTAACACCGCCGACCCCTATATTATATTTATTAACCCCTAATCTGCCCCCCTCAACGTCGCCTCCACCTGCCTACACTTATTAACCCCTAATCTGCCGAGCGGACCGCACCGCTACTATAATAAAGTTATTAACCCCTAATCCGCCTCACTCCCGCCTCAATAACCCTATAATAAATAGTATTAACCCCTAATCTGCCCTCCCTAACATCACCGACACCTAACTTCAATTATTAACCCCTAATCTGCCGACCGAATCTCGCCGCTACTGTAATAAATTTATTAACCCCTAAAGCTAAGTCTAACCCTAACACTAACACCCCCCTTAATTAAATATAATTTAAATCTAACGAAATAAATTAACTCTTATTAAATAAATTATTCCTATTTAAAGCTAAATACTTACCTGTAAAATAAACCCTAATATAGCTACAATATAAATTATAATTATATTATAGCTATTTTAGGATTTATATTTATTTTACAGGTAACTTTGTATTTATTTTAACCAGGTACAATAGCTATTAAATAGTTAAGAACTATTTAATAGCTAAAATAGTTAAAATAATTACAAAATTACCTGTAAAATAAATCCTAACCTAAGTTACAATTAAACCTAACACTACACTATCAATAAATTAATTAAATAAAATACCTACAATTACCTACAATTAAACCTAACACTACACTATCAATAAATTAATTAAATACAATATCTACAAATAAATACAATGAAATAAACTAACTAAAGTACAAAAAATAAAAAAGAACTAAGTTACAAAAAATAAAAAAATATTTACAAACATCAGAAAAATATTACAACAATTTTAAACTAATTACACCTACTCTAAGCCCTCTAATAAAATAACAAAGCCCCCCCCAAAATAAAAAAATGCCCTACCCTATTCTAAATTAAAAAAGTTCAAAGCTCTTTTACCTTACCAGCCCTTAAAAGGACCTTTTGTGGGGCATGCCCCAAAGAATTCAGCTCTTTTGCCTGTAAAAAAAAACATACAATACCCCCCCCCAACATTACAACCCACCACCCACATACCCCTAATCTAACCAAACCCCCCTTAAATAAACCTAACACTAAGCCCCTGAAGATCTTCCTACCTTATCTTCACCTCGCCGGGTATCACCGATCGGTCCTGGCTCCGAAATCTTCATCCAACCCAAGCGGGGGCTAGACATCCATCATCCGGCGGCTGAAGAGGTCCAGAAGAGGCTCCAAAGTCTTCATCCTATCCGGGAAGAAGAGGCGATCCAGACCGGCAACCATCTTGATCCAAGCGGCATCTTCTATCTTCATCCGATGAGGAACGGCTCCATCGTGAAGACCTCCAGCGCGGATCAATCTTCTTCCTCCGACGTCCAACTGAAGAATGACGGTTCCTTTAAGGGACGTCATCCAAGATGGCGTCCCTCGAATTCCGATTGGCTGATAGGATTCTATCAGCCAATCGGAATTAAGGTAGGAAAATTCTGATTGGCTGATGGAATCAGCCAATCAGAATCAAGTTCAATCCGATTGGCTGATCTGATCAGCCAATCAGATTGAGCTTGCATTCTATTGGCTGATCAGAACAGGTTTAATTGTAGGTAATTGTAGGTATTTTATTTAATTAATTTATTGATCGTGTAGTGTTAGGTTTAATTGTAACTTAGGTTAGGATTTATTTTACAGGTAATTTTGTAATTATTTTAACTATTTTAGCTATTAAATAGTTCTTAACTATTTAATAGCTATTGGTCCTGGTTAAAATAAATACAAAGTTACCTGTAAAATAAATATAAATCCTAAAATAGCTATAATATAATTATAATTTATATTGTAGCTATATTAGGGTTTATTTTACAGGTAAGTATTTAGCTTTAAATAGGAATAATTTATTTAATAAGAGTTAATTTATTTCGTTAGATTTAAATTATATTTAATTAAGGGGGGTGTTAGTGTTAGGGTTAGACTTAGCTTTAGGGGTTAATCCATTTATTACATTAGCGGCGAGATTCGGTCGGCAGATTAGGGGTTAATAATTGAAGTTAGGTGTCGGTGATGTTAGGGAGGGCAAATTAGGGGTTAATACTATTTATTATAGGGTTATTGAGGCGGGAGTGAGGCGGATTAGGGGTTAATAACTTTATTATAGTAGTGGTGCGGTCCGCTCAGCAGATTAGGGGTTAATAAGTGTAGGCAGGTGGAGGCGACGTTGAGGGGGGCAGATTAGGGGTTAATAAATATAATATAGGGGTCGGCGGTGTTAGGGGCAGCAGATTAGGGGTACATAGCTATAATGTAGGTGGCGGTGGTGTACGGAGCGGCAGATTAGGGGTTAATAATAATATGCAGGGGTCAGCGATAGCGGGGCGGCAGAATAGGGGTTAATAAGTGTAAGGTTAGGGGTGTTTAGACTCGGGGTACATGTTAGAGTGTTAGGTGCAGACGTAGGAAGTGTTTCCCCATAGAAAACATTGGGGCTGCGTTAGGAGCTGAACGCGGCTTTTTTGCAGGTGTTAGGTTTTTTTTCAGCTCAAATGGCCCCATTGTTTTCTATGGGGGAATCGTGCACGAGCACGTTTTTGAAGCTGGCCGCGTCCGTAAGCACCGCTGATATCTAGAGTTGCAGTGGCGTTAAATTATGCTCTACGCTCCCTTTTTGGAGCCTAACGCACTGAAAACCCAGCCATTCTGTGAACTCTAAATACCAGCGGTATTTAAAAGGTGCGTGGGAAAAAAAGCATGCGTAGCTAACGCACCCCTTTGGCCGCAGAACTCTAAATCTAGGCGATAGTTCCCATAGACCACAATGTAAAGGCACTTTCAGAGCATTTTTTTTTCTAACACCCCACTCCGGTCAACTTTAGCCCCGAAATACTGCCTAGTGCAGTTATTTTATTAAAAAATAAAGATGCTGCTATCTTTATTTTTTAATAAAATACACACTACTGTATTTTGAGGGCATTTAAGGCACATTTATAAGATTAACCAGTGATCTGATCTCTGATTAATTTTATAAGCGCTAATTGCTATCGCAAACTCACAATAGCAATAACCAGCTACTTGTAATGGTTGGTTAATTATCGTGGGCCCGCAAACGGCAAATTTGCCCTTTGTGGGTGTGCGATAATTTAGTGCTCCACTTATAATCTAGCCCAAAATGTTTAATAATGCATAGTAAAGAAACTTTGCAATATACAGTACATACATATATATATATATATATATATATATATATATATATATATATATATATATATATATTTACATACATATATATGCTTTACCCTTTCTTTGTTTCTGGAAATTATTCTCAGAGCAGCTGGAACACATTTTGCAGGATTCCGAACCAGAACCTGATCCATAAATTGTTTCTTCAGTGTTCATTTATGTCTGTCTCTTATTGGCCACAGCAAAGAAAATAAGGTATTTCCAATAAACAGTCTTTAGACTGTAAAACAATTCCAATATAATAATTTTGTATAGAGAACTTATTCAACACTAGCGCAGCAGAATCTGCTGGCGCTCTATAAATAACTGATTATAATAATACAGTGCTTACTACTGATATAAGCTATTATAAGTTAATATAAGACCAAAATAAAAAGTAGGCCAGTTAAGATCAATCTTAAGGTGGTAGAACTCAGTACCAAGTAAGCACAGTCAAGTAGTTCCTAAGCAAATAAAGAAGCATAATCTATTGAGCAGCCTCACCTCTCCTGCCTGTATGGTGTGGGCATTCTCATACAGGTTGTTTACATGTAATGTGAACTGTGCAAAATCTGGAATCACAAACTTCTTGCAGACAACTTGAGTCAGGAGCACAATGTTACTCTGAACACATCTGTGATGGAGAAAGACAAAACATCCATACATTGTAAAATTGCAAATAACTGATTTAAATATCTGACCATTATTGCAGAAAATTAAAAGTTGTCTAAGCTGTGATTGAAACTAATATAGCAATATCAATTGTATACAACTAGCTCCAATGAAGGTAAGTAGGCAGAATCCATACGCCATAAATCATTAGTAAGAAATACAAGTGATAATTGTATATTAGTTTGAATTTAGATTTAAAATTTCTTTTACTTATCAGGAAGAAAAAAAAAATACTGTTCTTTCATAAACATAATGTCCCTTTAAGGCTGCACAGTTTGCAATATTTTTTTTTATAAATAAAACAAATATGGTAATGTAAATATATAGATAGAGAACAAGTCTGCAATCCTTTTGTTGCTTTGGTTGAAATGTTTGTAAAATTAACATTTCCCATATAACGGCCTAAATTACAAGTGGAGCACAAAAATATTTGCGCAATTGTGTGTTCACATGGCTTGAGCATAATCAATAGCGCTTGTATTTTTGAGCTCATATTACAAGTCCAAAGCCATTTGTTATTGCTCAAGCGATAGTTCAGGGCGCATTAACATCTGCATGTTGGGTAGCATGGGTGTGCGCTAAATGCTTCACTTAATATGCTTCTGTCTGGGACCACAGCGCTAAGTTAATGATGCGCAAGTAGTGGGGTTCACCATGTAGTTCTGTGATATACTATTAATATTAATGGTTTGCTTCAGGTGTTAAAAAGCGCTATTTTGGTTTGTAATATGAACACAATGAGCTCACTAATACTATATATTGCGCTATCTATTAAAAGTATAAGGTGCACAAAAAAGTTTCTTTGGTTAATATATTTAATGATCCACTTGCAAGACCAGATTGTGTGTTATTCTTTACATGAGTTTGTGGAAAAGATAATGCACCCTGCACTATTGATTGCGTCCACTTGTAATATAGCCCAATGTGTTCTGTGAGTTATATTTAGATTATATTTAACCCCTTGAGTGCTAACGACGGCTAACTTGAGTGCAATCTGGGGGCTCCCATCAGCTTCCACCCCGGTGATGGGGCCTTTATAGTGATAGGCATCACCAGGGCTTCCCGTTACGTGTGGTGACATCACATGCAATGACGTGATGACATCACCGTGCAACTTTATTTAAAAATTACAATGGACAAGATAGGGAAAGGGGGCATGCTGCTTAGAAGCCTATATCTCAGGCATCTAAGCAGCTACAGACCCCCAAGACCCACAGTTGGAAAGGTAATCACATAACCTTTCAAATGGTATAGGTAAAAAAAAAATGTTTTTGAAATAGTAAAAAACTGAAAATAAATAAATCCAGCTTAGCACACAAAATAGTCAAGAACACTTATGAGAGAAGTATAATACATTGTGAAACAAATAAAACGTATGTAATATTGTATACGGATATTAAATTAAATTGTAAGCTTGCAGCTGTTTACTTTCGGAAGAGCTCCCGGTCCAGCATGGCTCCCAGCATTGGTTCCTGCATCAAGGGCTCCAGCATATCCATACAGTCCTTCAGTCGGGGGTCTGAAGTGAGCAGGCCACTTGCTTTCAGTGACTATAATGTACAATAGATAGACAAGAAAGCTGAAGAATCACATTTAAATGTCTGAATTACGAAGCACAAAAACAGGTATTTGGATAATAAATATTTGTCTTTGACAATAAACATTTTTTGAAAAGAGTGCTGAATTCCCTTACTGCTTGGGGGAGGGGTAAAGTACTCTCCTCTATATTTTTTATTTTCTTTCTTATGTGTACAAAAACAGGTAGCTATTACTGATGCTCTGTGATATACTAGATTAAAAATACAATTTATAGTAAAAAGGAAAATAACATTCACAATCACTATGTTGACAGAATCAATAATTGTATTATCCAATGAAAATAAATAAACAAATTAATATATTGCCACTAAACAGTGATACTTATTAAATAGAAACAATGTGAAATAAAAATAAAAGTATTGTATACAAATGTATCCTCTGCTGGTTCTGCAATAAATCCTCCTTATTGAAGTCATCATATACCTCAAATAAAACATAAAAATAAAAAATTCCATAGTGTGATTGGAAATGCTGTGTTTCTATGCTGGTTGTAACGGTTCTCAGATATGGTGGTAATACATTAGTTCTAAGGTAGAAGCACTCACAAATCAAGCCTAGATATAACAGGAGTTTGTCTTAAAATCAGGTAAAATGATTACAAACACAATTACTCTGGGGTCTCGGTAACTTTGTGGGCTAATTAGTTATACTATAAGAACACAGCCCTGTACTTTGGTTACGTCCGGTGTAAAAGTGCGTTAGAGTCCCAAAGAGTCCACCCTCCTCGTTACATGATGATGTTATCCAGGAGGGGGACTAATTTAGCTCCACCATATCCGAGTACCATTAAAACCAGCACAGGAACACAGCATTTTCAACAGAGTTATGCTATGGAACTTTTCTTTATGTGTTTTATTTGAGATATATTATTTGAGATCTATGGTCACTTCAATAAGGAGGATTTATTGCAAAACCAGCAGAGTATACTTTTGTATACAACAGTTACATTTGTCCACAGAGGTGACATTATTTTTATTATGTCACATAGTCAGATACAACATCAGCCAATCACAAAATATCATCCTTGTGTTAGTCCCTAACCATTAAACTGCACGTAAATATATGATTTCCTTTTGTTGATCAACTGCTAGCAGTTTTAAAGGGATATTAAACAGTAAATAAATGCTACACAAAATTATGTATTTAAAGCAAAGATTAGCCTCAATAATACGTAAATGTATTTTTACAATTATATACAGGGAGTGCAGAATTATTAGGCAAGTTGTATTTTTGAGGATTAATTTTATTATTGAACAACAACCATGTTCTCAATGAACCCAAAAAACTCATTAATATCAAAGCTGAATAGTTTTGGAAGTAGTTTTTAGTTTGTTTTTAGTTATAGCTATTTTAGGGGGATATCTGTGTGTGCAGGTGACTATTACTGTGCATAATTATTAAGCAACTTAACAAAAAACAAATATATACCCATTTCAATTATTTATTTTTACCAGTGAAACCAATATAACATCTCAACATTCACAAATATACATTTCTGACATTCAAAAACAAAACAAAAACAAATCAGTGACCAATATAGCCACCTTTCTTTGCAAGGACACTCAAAAGCCTGCCATCCATGGATTCTGTCAGTGTTTTGATCTGTTCACCATCAACATTGCGTGCAGCAGCAACCACAGCCTCCCAGACACTGTTCAGAGAGGTGTATTGTTTTCCCTCCTTGTAAATCTCACATTTGATGATGGACCACAGGTTCTCAATGGGGTTCAGATCAGGTGAACAAGGAGGCCATGTCATTAGATTTTCTTCTTTTATACCCTTTCTTGCCAGCCACGCTGTGGAGTACTTGGACGCGTGTGATGGAGCATTGTCCTGCATGAAAATCATGTTTTTCTTGAAGGATGCAGACTTCTTCCTGTACCACTGCTTGAAGAAGGTGTCTTCCAGAAACTGGCAGTAGGACTGGGAGTTGAGCTTGACTCCATCCTCAACCCGAAAAGGCCCCACAAGCTCATCTTTGATGATACCAGCCCAAACCAGTACTCCACCTCCACCTTGCTGGCGTCTGAGTCGGACTGGAGCTCTCTGCCCTTTACCAATCCAGCCACGGGCCCATCCATCTGGCCCATCAAGACTCACTCTCATTTCATCAGTCCATAAAACCTTAGAAAAATCAGTCTTGCGATATTTCTTGGCCCAGTCTTGACGTTTCAGCTTGTGTGTCTTGTTCAGTGGTGGTCGTCTTTCAGCCTTTCTTACCTTGTCCATGTCTCTGAGTATTGCACACCTTGTGCTTTTGGGCACTCCAGTGATGTTGCAGCTCTGAAATATGGCCAAACTGGTGGCAAGTGGCATCTTGGCAGCTGCACGCTTGACTTTTCTCAGTTCATGGGCAGTTATTTTGTGCCTTGGTTTTTCCACACGCTTCTTGCAACCCTGTTGACTATTTTGAATGAAACGCTTGATTGTTCGATGATCACGCTTCAGAAGCTTTGCAATTTTAAGAGTGCTGCATCCCTCTGCAAGATATATCACTATTTTTGACTTTTCTGAGCCTGTCAAGTCCTTCTTTTGACCAATTTTGCCAAAGGAAAGGAAGTTGCCTAATAATTATGCACACCTGATATAAAGTGTTGATGTCATTAGACCACACCCCTTCTCATTACAGAGATGCACATCACCTAATATGCTTAATTGGTAGTAGGCTTTCAAGCCTATACAGCTTGGAGTAAGACAACATGCATAAAGAGGATGATGTGGTCAAAATACTAATTTGCCTAATAATTCTGCACTCCCTGTATATATATATATATTAGGGTTGCACCGATACCATTTTTTTAAGACCGAGTACAAGTACCGATACTTGTTTTCAAATATTCGCCGATACCAATTACTGATACTTTTTTTTTTTTAAATGTCATGTGACCAGTTAACCAAGCACAATACAGACTAATTATTTAAGATTCCTTCTTTATAATTATGAAGGACTGTAACTTAAAAGACATTATGAAATAATAAAACAGTTTTATTTGTCATAAAGTTCACAGAACATGTTTATAAATAAAAATATTACAATAAAATATATTAATAATAACAACAAATAACAAATATAAAATCACAACCAACTAAAAGTGCAATACAGTAAAAAATAAAACAGTGCACTGTTTAATCATGGGGAACAACACTATGGGCTAAATTACATTTGACTGGTAAGCTTTACCAATGCTCTCATTACATGTCCTACTCCATTAAAGTATATGGAGTTGGAAATGTGAACAAAGCATTGATAAAGCTTACCAATCAAATGTAATCTAAATCTAGTCCTATAATTGCAGGATGAGTGTTCATTGGAATTAACTTAATTTTTGCCATGAGTACTCTTCCTGCAATTATATAAGCTAACCTATGGATGTTCCTCAGAGCACAGTATGTTTTGAACATCATTGTGCAAGATGAGAACTAGCAGTAAAAAGGCAATTTAGCAATATGGGTAGGAAGTGGAGGTATCAGTTTAAGTATCGGTGCATTTGCACGAGTACAAGTACTCATGCAAATACTTGGTATCGGTACTGATACCGATACTAGTATCGGTATCGGTGCAACCCTAATAAATATATATATATATTTTTATATATATCTTGAAGACATTAGTTAAAAGGTTTAGTTTCTATAAGTAGTTTTTGTAAAGTAATGGGTGCAGCCATGTTTAAACTAAAGTTCCCACTTATCTCTCTCTTTTGCAGAGGACAATTATTTATACATATAAATCAGATAATAAGAGTGCAAACAAGTCTGTGAAAATAGTGGTAGATAATTACTTTTAGCAATCCTATGTACCACATAACCTTGTTTGCACAGTTTATTTTATTACCTGTTTTATATCTGTCCCAAATTGTCCTCAGCAGGAGAGATAGATAAGTGAAAAAGTTAAGTTCAGAGATGGCTGCACCCATTACTTTATAGAAATCCAACACATTTTAGATTTAAATTACAGGAAAAAGAGGACAAAATAAAAAAAAAAATGTATCTATACATAATATTTATATATAGAAGGCTAACTTTTTATTTTTTTGCATAAATGCAAAACTAGGATTTTCTTTTTTTGCGCTTGTCGGGTTGTGTTCGCATTACAAGTTTAAAAAAAAAAGTATTATTGTGCTAGCTTTAACCTGAATAGTGTGAAAAACCTAACAACCGAGATCGCGCAAACGCCATCACATTTTCACATTCCCCATAGAAGTCAAAGGAGAAAAAAATTGTGGAAAAGAAAAAAACACCCATCAAGCAAACAACATAGCTTATTCGCATTAGCAAATGTGAAATATTTACAATAAATACATAGCTAAAATCTTTATTAAAAATGAATATTGCATAAATATGTTTTATAATATTTTTATCTGCTTAATGGCAAGGGGCTCTAATGCACTTATATATGTTTATATATGTGTACATATATATTAATGTTTTTATATGTGTATGACTGTAAATACATATATACACATATAATATCCTGGATGCTGCTAATAAAGTTTTCTCACTTTCACCTAAGTCAGAGGGGTATGGAATGTCTTGAAAGAAATGGATTATAAATATAATTTTTTTTTAACATGAAGTATTTTTTAACCGGTCATAATTAAAGTTTATATATTTTAAATACACAATATTACACAGATAGCTCAAGATTAACACTGAGCACTTCCCCACTCACCACTCTCTGTTCAATTAATAATACAGAGTAGTACTCGGGGGGTGTTCTACATCCCATTAACTTATCGTATTTTTAATTTGAGACATTTGCTGAGACATTTGCTGGAACAATAACAGGAAACCCAACACGGATTTATTACCACTTATCCTAGTGGTTCTTCCAGGTGAGCGGATAATATCACTTTTTTTGGTATCATATATTACTATATCTCATGAGGCACATTCATTTTTGTTTCATTAACATGCATATGCGGGAATCAACCCGGGAAGCGCTGTAAAAAACACTTCTTTCAAGACATATATATACGTATATATACATACAAATACATCTTTAGCGATGTATCTGTATGTGTCTCAATGTTAAAGCCATTTTCCTTTAATGAGATGTCCAATCATTGAGCCCTTACAACTTTTTTGTGCAATATTTTAAAAAAATAATTAAGTGTTAATATGAGTGTATCTGTACTTTGTAATGTATTTTTGAAGTGGTTTGTGCAACTTCTTTGTTTCGGAAAACACTTAACCACAGCTGTGAGATTGCGGTAAGGATTGAAGCATAAAGGGCGATTGCGCTAGCGCAATTGCAATTTTGCTCCACTTGTAATATCAGCGATATTAAAATGGCTCTCAAAAACATGATTGCGCTAGCGGAAAACCTTTTGCGCCTCACTTGTATTCTAGCCCTTAATGTTATTATTTCATATTGTTTAAAATTGCTTAAATAGCTTCAATATCTTTAGTCATTTCAGACAAAGGGCCAGAGTACTAGTGGAGCGCAAACGTTTGCGTGTGAGCGATTAGGGGTTTGTTCTGATAAATGGGTCTGTGTGAACACCGAAATGTCAATAAATTTTGGTTGTTGACTCACTATAAAGAAGACCTTAGAGTGCATTTGTTTGCTACTATATTCATTTCATTTCTGCACCCAGGCTGATGACCTAGGAGGGTGGATTCACTTTTAGGAGTGTGCTATATATATATATATATATATATATATATATATATATATGTGTGTGTGTGTGTGTGAATTGGAGCCCTTTGCAGTAGATGAAAACATAAAAAACATATTTATGCAATATTATTTTTTTTAATAAAGGTTTTAACTATGTGTTTACTGTAAATAGTTGACATTTCAATGTTCTGCACATAGTAAAATATGTTTTTAGTATTTCTAAATAGATATTCCTATATATATCTGTATATACCTATATATAATCATGTATATTTAAATGTATGTATAGATATATATTGTACCAAAACATATATAAGTAGATATATGTATTTATGAATAAATAGAACATATTCTGCTACGTGAAGAGCATTGGAATGTGAAATATTAATATTTTCATGTCAGGTTAGTGCACATGAGAATATGCGATCGGGTTTGCGCATGAGTAGGGTGTTTTTTTCCCCACTTTTTTCTCCATTGACTTCTATGGGGGAATATGTGAATGTGCATGCGATATTCTATTTTCAGATTTTTGTGCTTGTTATGTTAGCGCACAAGTGAAAAGAGTTTACTTTCAACTCATAATATGAGCGCAAACCGATGCACACAAAAAACGTACTTCTAGCGCAGTTGACACTTGGAATCTGGCCCAAAGTATATTATTAACTTTCCTAAGGAATATTTTGATTAAATTCACATGGAATAAATTGACAATAAGATAACATAGTTAAAGTGAATGTGAAATTTGATGCTAAAGTGCCCGGTTTTTAAAAATTTGATTAAAAACAGGGGCACTTTAATTAATCAAAATTTACATTTCACTCCTGTTGGGAAAAAAAAATTACCTTTAAATCTTCACAGCAGCTCCAGCTTCCTCCGCCCGTCGCCAAGCCTCTTCCTGGGTCTAAAATGAGGAATTCGGCTTCCTCCAATTACGGCGTTGAATCAGACACTGATTCCCCCGGGGGGGAAGCTGTGATTGGAGGATTACCTATCCATCATTTCTGACGTCAGAAATGGCTTGCAACGACCGGAGGAAGCTGGAGCTGCTGTGAAAATTAAAAGGTTTTTTTTCTCAACAGGAGTGAAATGTAAAGTTTGATGAATTAAAGTGCCCCTGTTTTTAATCGAATTTTTAAAAACCGGGCAGTTTAGCATAAAAATTGACATTCACTTTAATAACAAACAGTTCATATCAATATTGGAAATATCCTTTATAAAGTAATAAATACAACTATTTGTGGGAGGGGCCACACCAAGAGGTGCAATAGTGTGGGAATATTGAAGTTGATAAGCAGGAAATAGCAGGAAGGGTACATCATTAATTATAGCTGATTTGTTAATTTGCATAGAATGATAGCAAGGTTATTCCACATTATAATAATACATGCCCTGGAATTGTCAGTTTATGCTAAATGAGTTTGACATTAAATTATTTTTAAGCTAATAATATAATTTATCTTCATATCATTTACCTTTCTAATTTACTTCTATTATCAAATGTACTTTGTTATCTTGGTATCCTTTGTTGAAAAGCATATCTAGGTAGACTCAGGAGCAGCAATGCATAAGTGGAAGCTAGCTAGTGATTGGTTGAGCGTCACACATACGCCTCTTGTCTTTGGCTCATCAGATTTATTCAGGTAGCTCCCAGTAGTGCATTGCTGCTCTGCACATGACTTTAACTATGTATTTAACACATTTCCAGGGGTTAAACCTTCTGAACTTGTGAAATTCTAGTACTATAAAGCAGTTTTTACCTTGAGAATCATGTTTTGCAAAGGGTTTTCCCTACCTTTAAGTATGCGAAGGTAATGTATACATTATAATAGGGCTCACAAAATAATTGTAATTTAGAAATTGTAAAACATGAATAAATTAAGTATTGAAATAAAAATATGCAGTAAAAATGCTTGTTTTTAAATCATTAAAAATCGTAATGAAATGTTCTGCATTACATAGAATTTTTTTTTTAGGGTGCACAATAGAATTCGTAATAAATGTTCAAATTACTCAGAAAAATTCTTAATTATAAAAATTTAATTCACACCGTATACTTTTCTTTGCTTATGGGCTCAACAGGGGCGTTCCAGGGGCATAGTTGAAATTTCTTTAACAGGTCTGGTGTATTATCTAAACATTTTCCCCTGAAGTTCTCGCTGATTTTTTTCTCCCAAACTAAAAGGTGTCAAAAATATTATACACTGAAAACAGGGTAATCAAAATTTACAACCCCAATTCCGAAAAAATTGGGGCAGTAAGGAAAATGCAAAAAAACAAAAAGAGTCATTTGAAAATTCAATTAACCCTTTACTATATTGAAAACACATTATTAACACAGAATTTGATGTTTTACTTTGTGAATTTAATGTATTTTTAAATATATACACTCATTTCAAATCTGACTGCAACATGTTCCAAAAAGGTTGGGACAGGGGCAATTTTTGACAAATAGCAATGTGACAAGTTGAAATAAGAAGGTGATGTGAGACAGGTGAGGCAATCGTGTAATCATAGTATATACGGAGCCTCCAAAAAAGGTCTAGTCCTTCAAGAGCAAGGATGGGTCGAGGCTCGCCAATCTGCAAACAGATGCGTCAGCGAATAATCCAACACTTTGAGAACAACATTCCCCAAAGACAAATCGGTAGGATTTTGGGCATTTCACCTTCTACGATGCACAATATAATTAAAAGATTCAATGAATCTGGTCAAATCGCAGTGTGTAAAGGGCAAGGCCGAAAACCACTTCCAAATGTGCATGATCTCGATCCCTCAGACGTCACTGTCTCAAAAACCATCAAGAGTAAACCTTCGTTAGTCAACACCATTCACCGCTGCATCCACAGATGCAAATTAAGGCTTTTCTATGCAAAGCAGAAGCCATACATCAACACTGTTCAGAAGCGCTGCCGACTTCTCTGGGCTCTGTCTCATCTGAGATGGACAGTAGCACAGTTTAATCGTGTTTTGTGGTCTGACTAGTCAACATTTCAAATAGTTTTTGGATTAAACAGCCATTGTGTTCTCCGGGCCAAAGAGGTAAAGGACCATCCAAGCTGTTTTCCAGCAGGACAACGCCAAACCATATTCTGGCTTGATTACAAGCGCATGGTTGCGTAAGCATAGAGTGAGGGTGCTAAAATGGCCTATCTGCAGTCCTGACCTATCTCCGATTGAGAATGTGTGGCGCATTATGAAGCGCAAAATAAGGCAATAAAGACTCCATACAGTTGCGCAGCTGAAGAAATGCATAATGTATGTATATATTGGGTACTTGAAGAGCGCAACTAATCACCCGTAAAGGTCTCAAGGCGCTGCTCATTTTATCGACCTCGGAAGGATTGAACCTGCAACCCTTAGGTTGCTACAGAGCTCAGCCACAGTGCCTTAGCATGCTGAGCTATCTGTTAAATGGATGAGGGGGGGGAAACTTAACCAAATGGTGTCTTCAGTGCCCAAATGCTTAATAAGTGTAATTAAAAGAAAAGGTGATGTTACACAGTGGCAAACAGTCGACTGTCCCAACTTTTTTGAAACATGTTGCAGTCATCAGATTTGAAATGAGTGTATATTTTCAAAAATACATTAAATTCACAAAGTCAAACATCAAAAAATATGTTAATAATGTGTTTTCAATATAGTACAGGGTGAATTGAATTTTCAAATGACGGAATTGGGGTTGTAAACATATCAGATGGTTCAGAACATTTTGTTTTAGCAGTTTTATGTTATGATTCAGATACAATTTAAAAACTTTCCAGCTTATTACTGCTGAAATATAGTGCTGAAGACACATGCACACTACTGAGCATATCTCAGTATACCAACATGTAAAGGAGCTACTTTCTAACAGAGTATACCAAGAGAATGTTATACATTTGATAATAAAAGTAAATTAGGAACATGCTAACTGTTTACATTTGTTACACTTACATTAATAAACTTGTAGACTGGAAGCTGCTCATTTCCCTCAGAAAGGGTATAAAACATAAGGTCACTTAGATGTTGTAGTGTAGATGTGCTGGGGAAGAAAAGGAATCAGGTTATTTTACGCACACATTTGCTGGTATCGTTGATTTCAGTATAATTTGGAACACAGGGATATGTAAGTACACCCAGCTAGCAGTGAGGAAAACCTAATCTACCAGCCAACACAATACCAGGGTCACAGATAGGGCACAACTTCAAAGTGTGATATAGTTATTTGGGTGTTTTCAATGCTAGTAAGTACCAGCTATTTATATTTTATCTCTGTATAAAAACTAAACACCATATTTATTAAACAATGATAAGCTAATGATGTATTATGTTTGTTTGTATAAATTAAGAAAGGACAAATCAATAATGTGAGAGAAGCAATATAAGGTAATGTTACAATGGTAAAAGGTAGATTAAAGTGTAAATGGAACAGCAAAATAAAATTCAAAGCTTTTATAAAGATATTTATAGGTATATATATATATATATATATATATATATATAGCTTGTTTATTGCGCTTCGCTTTATTGCGCTTTGCAGATATCGCTCTTTTTACAAATATATAGATAGATAAATAAGTAGGTAGATAGATATTGTACGGCAGACAAATAACCATCCAACAGGTAAGTAAATACTCAGGCCTAGATTTGGAGTTCGGCGGTAGCCGTCAAAACCAGCGTTAGAGGCTCCTAACGCTGGTTTTGGCCGCCCGCTGGTATTTGGAGTCAGTGATTAAAGGGTCTAACGCTCACTTTTCAGCCGCGACTTTTCCATACCGCAGATCCCCCTACGCCATTTGCGTAGCCTATCTTTTCAATGGGATCTTTCTAACGCTGGTATTTAGAGTCGTTTCTGAAGTGAGCGTTAGAGCTCTAACGACAAAATTCCAGCCGCCTGAAAATAGCAGGAGTTAAGAGCTTTCTGTCTAACGCCGGTTTATAAAGCTCTTAACTACTGTACCCTAAAGTACACTAACACCCATAAACTACCTATGTACCCCTAAACCGAGGTCCCCCCACATCGCCGCCACTCTATTTAAATTTTTAACCCCTAATCTGCCGACCGCCACCTACGTTATACTTATGTACCCCTAATCTGCTGCCCCTAACCCCGCCGACCCCTATATTATATTTCTTAACCCCTAACTTGCCCCCCACAACGTCGCCGCAAGCTACTTAAAATAATTAACCCCTAATCTTCCGACCGCAAATCGCCGCCACCTACGTTATCCCTATGTACCCCTAATCTGCTACCCCTAACATCGCCGACCCCTATATTATATTTATTAACCCCTAATCTGCCCCCCTCAACGTCGCCGACACCTGCCTACACTTATTAACCCCTAATCTGCCGAGCGGACCTGAGCGCTACTATAATAAAGTTATGAACCCCTAACCCGCCTCACTAACCCTATCATAAATAGTATTAACCCCTAATCTGCCCTCCCTAACATCGCCGACACCTAACTTCAATTATTAACCCCTAATCTGCCGACCGGAGCTCACCGCTATTCTAATAAATGTATTAACCCCTAAAGCTAAGTCTAACCCTAACACTAACACCCCCCTAAGTTAAATATAATTTTTATCTAACGAAATAAATTAACTCTTATTAAATAAATGATTCCTATTTAAAGCTAAATACTTACCTGTAAAATACATCCTAATATAGCTACAATATAAATTATAATTATATTGTAGCTATTTTAGGATTAATATTTATTTTACAGGTAACTTTGTAATTATTTTAACCAGGTACAATAGCTATTAAATAGTTAAGAACTATTTAATAGTTACCTAGTTAAAATAATAACAAAATTACCTGTAAAATAAGTCCTAACCTAAGATATAATTAAACCTAACACTACCCTATCAATAAAATAATTAAATAAACTACCTACAATTACCTACAATTAACCTAACACTACACTATCAATAAATTAATTAAATACAATTCCTACAAATAAATACAATTAAATAAACTAGCTAAAGTACAAAAAATAAAAAAGATCTAAGTTACAGAAAATAAAAAAATATTTACAAACATAATAAAAATATTACAACAATTTTAAACTAATTACACCTACTCTAAGCCCCCTAATAAAATAACAAAGCCCCCCAAAATAAAAAATTCCCTACCCTATTCTAAATTAAAAAAGTTACAAGCTCTTTTACCTTACCAGCCCTGAACAGGGCCCTTTGCGGGGCATGCCCCAAGAATTTCAGCTCTTTTGCCTGTAAAAGAATAAATACAATACCCCCCCCCCAACATTACAACCCACCACCCACATACCCCTAATCTAACCCAAACCCCCCTTAAATAAACCTAACACTAAGCCCCTGAAGATCTTCCTACCTTGTCTTCACCATACCAGGTTCACCGATCCGTCCTGAAGAGCTCCTCCGATGTCCTGATCCAAGCCCAAGCGGGGGCTGAAGAGGTCCATGATCCGGTCAAAGTCTTCATCCAAGCGGGGCAGAAGAGGATCTTCCATCCGATTGAAGTCATCATCCAGGCGGCATCTTCTATGGTCTTCCATCCGGAGCGAAGCGGCAGGATCCTGAAGACCTCCAGCGCGGAACATCCATCCGGACCGACGACTGAACGACGAATGACTGTTCCTTTAAGGGACGTCATCCAAGATGGCGTCCCTCGAATTCCGATTGGCTGATAGGATTCTATCAGCCAATCGGAATTAAGGTATGAATTTTCTGATTGGCTGATGGAATCAGCCAATCAGAATCAAGTTCAATCCGATTGGCTGATCCAATCAGCCAATCAGATTGAGCTCGCATTCTATTGGCTGTTCCGATCAGCCAATAGAATGCGAGCTCAATCTGATTGGCTGATTGGATCAGCCAATCGGATTGAACTTGATTCTGATTGGCTGATTCCATCAGCCAATCAGAAAATTCATACCTTAATTCCGATTGGCTGATAGAATCCTATCAGCCAATCGGAATTCGAGGGACGCCATCTTGGATGACGTCCCTTAAAGGAACAGTCATTCGTCGTTCAGTCGTCGGTCCGGATGGATGTTCCGCGCTGGAGGTCTTCAGGATCCTGCCGCTTCGCTCCGGATGGAAGACCATAGAAGATGCCGCCTGGATGATGACTTCAATCGGATGGAAGATCCTCTTCTGCCCCGCTTGGATGAAGACTTTGACCGGATCATGGACCTCTTCAGCCCCCGCTTGGGCTTGGATCAGGACATCGGAGGAGCTCTTCAGGACGGATCGGTGAACCTGGTATGGTGAAGACAAGGTAGGAAGATCTTCAGGGGCTTAGTGTTAGGTTTATTTAAGGGGGGTTTGGGTTAGATTAGGGGTATGTGGGTGGTGGGTTGTAATGTTGGGGGGGGGGTATTGTATTTATTCTTTTACAGGCAAAAGAGCTGAAATTCTTGGGGCATGCCCCGCAAAGGGCCCTGTTCAGGGCTGGTAAGGTAAGAGAGCTTGTAACTTTTTTAATTTAGAATAGGGTAGGGAATTTTTTATTTTGGGGGGCTTTGTTATTTTATTAGGGGGCTTAGAGTAGGTGTAATCAGTTTAAAATTGTTGTAATATTTTTATTATGTTTGTAAATATTTTTTTATTTTCTGTAACTTAGATCTTTTTTATTTTTTGTACTTTAGCTAGTTTATTTAATTGTATTTATTTGTAGGAATTGTATTTAATTAATTTATTGATAGTGTAGTGTTAGGTTAATTGTAGGTAATTGTAGGTAGTTTATTTAATTATTTTATTGATAGGGTAGTGTTAGGTTTAATTATATCTTAGGTTAGGACTTATTTTACAGGTAATTTTGTTATTATTTTAACTAGGTAACTATTAAATAGTTCTTAACTATTTAATAGCTATTGTACCTGGTTAAAATAATTACAAAGTTACCTGTAAAATAAATATTAATCCTAAAATAGCTATAATATAATTATAATTTATATTGTAGCTATATTAGGGTTTATTTTACAGGTAAGTATTTAGCTTTAAATAGGAATAATTTATTTAATAAGAGTTAATTTATTTCGTTAGATAAAAATTATATTTAACTTAGGGGGGTGTTAGTGTTAGGGTTAGACTTAGCTTTAGGGGTTAATACATTTATTAGAATAGCGGTGAGCTCCGGTCGGCAGATTAGGGGTTAATAATTGAAGTTAGGTGTCGGCGATGTTAGGGAGGGCAGATTAGGGGTTAATACTATTTATGATAGGGTTAGTGAGGCGGATTAGGGGTTAATAACTTTATTATAGTAGCGCTCAGGTCCGCTCGGCAGATTAGGGGTTAATAAGTGTAGGCAGGTGTCGGCGACGTTGAGGGGGGCAGATTAGGGGTTAATAAATATAATATAGGGGTCGGCGATGTTAGGGCAGCAGATTAGGGGTACATAGGGATAACGTAGGTTGCGGCGGTTTACGGAGCGGCAGATTAGGGGTTTAAAAAAATATGCAGGGGTCAGCGATAGCGGGGGCGGCAGATTAGGGGTTAATAAGTGTAAGGGTAGGGGTGTTTAGACTCGGGGTACATGTTAGAGTGTTAGGTGCAGACGTAGGAAGTGTTTCCCCATAGGAAACAATGGGGCTGCGTTAGGAGCTGAACGCTGCTTTTTTGCAGGTGTTAGGTTTTTTTTCAGCTCAAACAGCCCCATTGTTTCCTATGGGGGAATCGTGCACGAGCACGTTTTTGAGGCCGGCCGCGTCCGTAAGCAACTCTGGTATCGAGAGTTGCATTTGCGGTAAAAATGCTCTACGCTCCTTTTTTGGAGCCTAACGCAGCATTTGTTTAAACTCTCGATACCAGAGTTAAATTTATGGTGCGGCCAGAAAAAAGCCCGCGGAGCGTTAGCAGCCCTTTTACCGCCGAACTCCAAATCTAGGCCTCAACGAGCAGTCAGCTTAATAAGGTAGTGAAAATATGAGCCATAAACTGACAGTCATTCAGCACAATACAAATGGGATGAATGTTGTAGGAAACAAGTAGTAAGTGAAGTATTAACAAACAACACCTTCCGGGTTTACTTCAGGCTTGTTGATACACCATAAACATCCTGGAAAACACTGTAACGACTTCCCTTGAGTGATGTGTGCTCCATTACTTATATTTTTTCATTTTTTTAAGAGTGCTGAGTTCCCTTACTTTCAGGATTAAGCCGTATAATCCTGTTTCTCTTCTTCTGTATTTTGTTTATAATTATGTTTGAGGGTCTTCACCACTATCTATGTGTGGTCTAACTAACCACTAGGTAC
Source organism: Bombina bombina (assembly GCF_027579735.1). Classification (NCBI taxonomy): domain Eukaryota; kingdom Metazoa; phylum Chordata; class Amphibia; order Anura; family Bombinatoridae; genus Bombina; species Bombina bombina. The sequence goes on from NC_069501.1 coordinate 997,205,531, forward strand.
ATAATTTTCTCTGTCTCTAAAATTCGTTTTTTTTTCTAGTAGTTTCTCTCCCTATTTTTCATTTATATACAAATACAGTATCTCACAAAAGTGAGTACACCCCTCACATTTTTGTAAATATTTTATTATATCTTCTTCATGTGACAACACTGAAGAAATGACACTTTGCTACAATGTAAAGTAGTGAGTGTACAGCCTGTTTAACAGTGTAAATTTGCTGTCCCCTCAAAATAACTGAACACACAGCCATTAATGTCTAAACCGTTGGCAACAAACATGAGTACACCCCTAAGTAGAAATGTCTAAAGTGGCCCAAAGTGTTAATATTTTGTGTGACCACCATTATTTTCCAGCACTGCCTTACCCCTCTTGGGCATGGAGTTCACCAGAGCTTCACAGGTTGCCACTGGAGTTCTCTTCCACTCCTCCATGATGACATCACAGAGCTGGTGGATGAGGATGCCCCACAGATGCTTAATAGGGTTTAGGTCTGGAGACATGCTTGGCCAGTCCATCACCTTTACCCTCAGCTTCTTTAGCAAGGCAGTGGTCGTCTTGGAGGTGTGTTTGGGGCCGTTATCATGTTGGAATACTGCCCTGCGGCTCAGTCTCCGAAGGGAGGGGATCATGCTCTGCTTCAGTATGTCACAGTACATGTTGGAATTTATGGTTCCCTCAATGAACTGTAGCTCCCAGTGCCGGCAGCACTCATGAAGGCCCAGACCATGACACTCCCACCACCATGCTTGACTGTAGGCAAGACACACTTGTCTTTGCACTCCTCATCTGGTTGCCGCCACACACGCTTGACACCATCTGAAACAAATAAGTTTATCTTGGTCTCATTGGACCACAGGACATGGTTCCAGTAATCCATGTCCTTAGTCTGCTTGTCTTCAGCAAACTGTTTGCTGGCTTTCTTGTGCATCACCTTTAGAAGAGGCTTCCTTCTGGGACGACAGCCATGCAGACCAATCTGATGCAGTTTGCGGCGTATGGTTTGAGCACTGACAGGCTTTCCCCCCACCCCTTCAATCTCTGCAGCAATGCTGGCAGCACTCATATGTCTATTTGCCAAAGACAACCTTTGGTTATGACGCTGAGCATGTGCACTCAACTTCTGTGGTCGACCATGGCGAGGCCTGTTCTGAGTGGAACCTGTCCTGTGAAACTGCTATATGGTCTTGCCCACCATGCTGCAGCTCAGCTTCAGGGTCTTCTTATAGCCTAGGCCATATTATTGTAGAGCAACCATTCTTTTTTTCAGATCCTCAGAGTTCTTTGCCATGAGGTGCCATGTTTAACTTCTAGTGACCAGTATGAGAGAGTGTGAGAGCGATAACACCAAATTTCACACACCTGCTTCCCATTCCCACCTGATACCTGGTAACTAGGGTTGCCACCCGTCCCTTAAATACAAAATACATATAAGTTACACATGCTGCAGGGTGTGCAGGGATGAATAGCAATAGTGCTGTCCATAAACACAATACATGTTCCTCCCTGCACACCCTGCAGCATGTGTAACTCATAAACATGACTGAGGTGGCAACCATACTTGTAACCCTAACGAGTCACATGACACCGGGGAGGGAAAATGGCTAATTGGGCTCAATTTGGACATTTCCAGTTAGGGGTGTACTCACTTTTGTTGCCAACGGTTTAGACATTAATAGCAGTGTGTTGAGTTATTTTGAGGGGACAGCAAATTTACACTGTTATACAGGCTGTACACTCACTACTTTACATTGTAGCAAAGTGTCATTTCTTCAGTGTTGTCACATGAAAAGATATAATAACATATTTACAAAAATGTAAGGGGTGTACTCACTTTTGTGAGATACTGTTTATATATATATATATATATATATATATATATATATATATATATATATATATATAGTTTATTTTTTTAAATAAAAGGACATTTTTTGTGAAGAACATTGGAATTAAAAGTACTTTTATTCAAAACACATTAAAACACGTTAAAAATTAATAAAAATGATATTGCATATTTCAAGGTATTTGTATAGAAAGGGCTCAAAAGTCTATATATAGGGCTATATAAGTGTATAAATGTGTATTTAGGTGTTTAAGTTTATATGTGTATATGGTAGTGTGGTAGAATAAGATTGGTTATTGCACCATTTGTAGTCTAGCCCTAAATTCTCTCTATAAAATGATTGTTAATATAGACACATTTTTCTCTGCAGGATACTGCACCTTTAAGTACTGAGAGGGGGGAGGGAGGAAGACATTTAGCAGTGACAGATGTAATGGTCGTAACTCATCACTTACTCCACATTCCTAGTCAAGTTGTTTGGGTTTGTTTTTTAAAGAATGAGTACAATTGTAGAAGTGTAGGCATGACACGTATATTCTAAGAGTTGTGTATTAGGACTCTGGCAAGCTAGAAAAGGTGTTTTTATATATAGGAAACAGTATAAAAGACTTACAGCATTAGCAGTAAAAATAATTCATCGGTGAGTAAAGGAGCCATTATTTTATTTACTAGTTTCTCAGCCCAGGGACCATAAACAAGGGGTTCTTTAAAGGTTCACCTCCTTATTAAAAAATAGTCCTTACTCAGATTCAGAAACTGTAAATAATGTATCACAAAAAAGTTCAGCTTGAAGGAATGACTGCATTTTCCCCCTAGTGTGGGTAATAGGGGAATGCCTAAAGCCAGTGGTATTTTTTCTTTTAATGCTGCCTTAGGCACTGAGAAATTTGCTGTGCCCATGATTATTCCACCCTCAACAACTTCAGCTCTTACTACACAACTAGAAGCCAGAGGAGCAGGAAGGGGTCAGCGAAAAATCTATTGTAGTGCACACATGGAGCAGCCTCTAAGTAGAGACTGTAAGACTAGACAATGAAATTCAAATCTGTAAAACATAAACATATTCCTAAGCTTGGGAGTAGGTAGTAAATGCAGTATTTGGTATCAAAGCCAGATCTAGCACACAGTGGCGGTTCTATGGGGGTGCTGAGCGGTGTTATGCACCTCCAAACGCACTTGTAGCCCCACATCAAGCTTGAAAAGGCTCCATAAATTATATGTGCTGTGTATTCACCCCCTTTGTTAGCCCCCAAATATTGAGTTCTACCTCCACTGCAAGCACAACTAGCTGATGTGACAACATATTTACTAATATACAGTATAATTTAATGACCCTGTTAAACAAAATTCAACATATTTTATGAACACGTAGAGGGCTGCTTTTTTATAATAAGTTTATTGGTACTTTATAAATAAAAGAAAACAATGGGTTATTAAGATTGGATACTGTATTGTTCAGAAAAAAACACTAGCAGGCCCATTTATCAAGCTCCGTATGGAGCTTGAAGGGCCGTGTTTCTGGCGAGTCTTCAGACTCGCCAGAAACACAAGTTATGAAGCAGCGGTCTAAAGACCGCTGCTCCATAACCCTGTCCGCCTGCTCTGAGCAGGCGGACAGAAATCACCGGAAATCAACCCTATCAAATACGATCGGGTTGATTGACACCTCCCTGCTGGCGGCCGATTGGCCGCGAGTCAGCAGGGGGCGGCGTTGCACCAGCAGCTCTTGTGAGCTGCTGGTGCAATGTTAAATGCGGAGAGCTTATTGCTCTCCGCATTTAGCGAGGTCTTGCGGACCTGATCCGCAGTGTCGGATCAGGTCCGCAAGCCCTTTGATAAATGGGCCCCTAATACTTGTGATGCTAAAACTTTCCATAATTAATACACTATTGGTAGCTAGCTGAATATCTCTGCTGAACTGAGGCATATGTGCATAGCCACCAATCGCCAGCTAGCTCCCGGCAGTGCATTGCTACTATAGGGTCTACCTAGGTATGCATTTTTAACAAATGATACCAAAAGAACAAAATACATTTGATAATAAAATCAAATTTAACCCCTCCACTACCGGGAATTACAGAGAAAAACTTGCACAAAGTACCAGATCATTTTTAGCATTTTTGCTATCTCTCAATTTAACCAGAAATAGAACCTTAGTTTTGTTTATTTTTTTATTTACCTATGAAAACTATATATATATATATATATATATATATATATATATATATATATATATATATATATATATATATATATATATATATATATATATATATTTAAAGTAGACAACCCAAAGTATTAGTCTAGGTCCATTTTGTTATATTTGATGCCACCAAATATAATCATATAAAAAAAGTAAACTTTTTAGCAAACTCACTGAAATTATTTACACACAACTACTATAGTGATAACTGGTTGTAAAACTTCTCTAGGATCCCCTTTGTTTAGAAATATTAGACATACATAGCTTTGCTATTGTTATTTGTGGAATTTAGAATGCTGCTAATTGCGGCTGCTCACTACAATTCTGAAATTCCCAGCGGTGAAGGGGTTAATCAGTTAGCCTGTAAAGATAATAATTGCTTTAGTGTAGAGATTACCCTCCCAAATGAGACCTCCCACCCCTTGATCCCTCCCAAACATCTCTCTTCAATCCCCTTCTCACTGGTCACCACCATCCAGGTAATTGTTTTTTTTTTATTATTATTTCTGTAGTGTAGGGTTCTCTCCTCACTCTCCCACCTAAACAGCCTCTCTTCCCACTGCTATCCAACATATTTATTACTGGTAGCAATAAATTATTTTACAATTTTTCCCCTTTTTCCTCAGGGCTTCCCACTTGCTTCCTTCCCTTCCACTCGGCACCAACGGAGGATCAATACAGATAGTGACACAGACAGTGTCACTCTCTGTAACAATCGGCGATCTTGCTTCATACGGTAAGGGAGCGCTATCAGACCATATGAAGGCAGATGCCTTCTGGCCTAGCTGCATTCAGTGGGGACCACAGCATGCGCCATGCTCCACCATGTTGAACATAGGTACTACGTAAACACAGTCGGCAGGGCAAAGTACTGTGTGATGTAGTACCTATGTCTAATTGGCGCAAATGGTTACAAATCTCCTAAAATCACATGCTCTGTCTGAACCATGAAAGTTTAATTTTGACTTTCATGTCAAGGAATAGTGCTTTAAAATAAAGATAGCAATAGGTAGCAGATGATGCGGTTCCCCATCTATACCATCAGCATTCTAAATATTTAGCTTTGTGTTCTACAACCCCCTTATAATAAGCATCCATTATCACAGGTTCCTGCAGTCGATTTACTTTGGCTAGGACCTTACAGTGGTACTTGGTAAGATACACCAGCCTTCTGCTAATTACAGACTGTAATATAATGCTGCGCACTCCTGTTATAATAGGTTTTATCAATTTACAAAAGGTTCTGACCTTTTCTATTGCAGAAGGTAATGATGCCCTGATCTTTATTAAACCTGAGAAATCTTAGCCTTGGGTATTATTTTGAAGGTAATTATTTATCAATTTTGGGTGAGTAATATCTATATCAAAGACATGAAAATAAAACAGAAAAATCATACAATTGGCAGACAGTATGCAGTTGGTAAATAGCATGTGCCATACGACATAATCAAACCTCCTGATAAGCATATGTATATCATTTTATGGCAGATGTCCATGTTTAGTTTATTCTTGTCCCATGTACTGTATCTACCACCCTGTAAAGTAATACTTTAGTCATTTATGTATGTGCCTGCCACATTCTACCTTCTATTTTTATTTATCTGAAAAATGATGCCCACCTTAATTGTATCAATGGTTTGTACTGCATGCATTAGAACACACTGTCGGTCTACCCCTCACTCAATATGTATAGCAAATTCATCTCCCTTTTCATTAGCTGTCAGCATGCTTCAGGCAGCATAGTTGTTCCTTTATTTTCTGACAACTATACATTCTATTTTCAATCCTAAGAATACATTCATGATTTTATATATATATATATAATCTGAAACAAAAACTTGAAAATGTGTTTTATTAATATAATTAAATCTAGATTGTTTTCATACTTGTGGGGGTGTGTCCTTGTCTACCTGTATAGATGTGTGAGTTGTCCAGAACAGTCGTTGTGCAATTTAACCGTAGGGAACAGTTTTGCAAAAACATGAATTGTGTGTTTGCTTCAATACAGGATCTAGTTCAACAAAAACTTCCCACTTCACATTAATGCCAGAAGGAGGACACTGAACACACTATATTACCAATTGTTTTTATTTTAGATACAGTATTTCATGACTTAGAGGGTGTTTTATTCAGATATATCTCAGATGGCATATAAATGCTTTTATATGGGTTTATTGCACACTCAAATTATGACTGTGTTTATGTACTTAGAAGCACATCCAATATACCCTGTGTCAATATTCATTTATACATTTTTAAATTGTTGTTTTTTAACATGTTGAATTTCTGCTGTGCTGTTTGTAAGTAAATACTTACTTCTTTATGTTAGGTTGTGAGCCGGCTCCATGCATTGTAGCCTTGTGATTGGTTCCAAAGTGGCGCACAAAGAAATGTTTCTTCCCAGGTAAAGTTGTCACAAACCTTGGAAGACTCCTTAATTTGTTCCTCAAAACCCATCTGAGAACAAGCATCTCTGCCTAAGGCACTAGGACAAAATGACTTGATTGACTGTAGTAGTATTATGTGGAAAAACAGCTCTGACATTAGAAATTAAAGTGCCCAATGAAACTTGAGGAGATATGGGCTAGAAGTCACTTAACAAGTGGGACAAAAATGTAATGGCCCAGGTAGTTGTAAATCCAGTTTATGCCAATCTCATCTATTATGCAGAAGCACCAACTTATTTTCTAGGACAAATTAAGTAATGAGCTATTAAGGAATAACAGAGGAACCCCTGAAGAAATGCAAATACGGTATTACTAGGTTGTGATTGCAAATCCACTAAACAAAGGTGTAAAAACAGGTTCCTTTCATCACAGCCATAAAAAGAAATAAGTAGTTCAGAGATGACATTCCTTGTACCATGTGCTATTAAGTTCAGGAGCACAGTCACAGCAGCCTAGTGAGTATGGTCCCTTTAAGGAGCTGCAAGCAGTTACATGGTATCTATTTCCAGACAAGAGGCAAGCCTCCTGCAAATGCCTCTCCAGCATCCAATCAGAAAGGAGGAGAGGTGGGGCCAAACACTAGCTTACCAAGGGCAGGTGGGAGGACATAGTATAAGTTTTTTTTCTGACCATGCCCCCCTTCCCTCTGTATCTGTTTCATCATGCAGTGTCACAGATACCTGTCTGCAGCAATGAATGGCTACAGACCTTGTGCTCATAAGCACAGAAAGAAAATGTAAGAAAAGCATTATGGTCCTTATAGATATGTTTACAGACTAAGCTTACAAGAGTCAGTTTTTATTTCTGCAATTTAACTACATAAGTGTGTATGTTGTTCCCTGAACTGACAACTGGATCACCTGCACTTTAATATGATATAATATAATGGGAAAACAAGCCAATTAAACTGCACACAAACTTCTATCAAGGCAACAGGAAAAGTCAGAATAAAAGATGAAGACATTATGGACAAACACTACAAACGGAACTGTTTTAGGTTACAGCACAGGCACAAAGGAAAACGTATTAAATATGCAGTGGAACTAACTCTTCCTTAAAGGGACATTGAACACCAAATAAATGCTAGATAGAATGATGCATTTACAGAAAAGATTAGTCTGAGAATAACATGTAGATATATTTTTTAAAGTTTAATTAGCTGTTTAAATATTGAAAGAATAAGTGTAAAGTTTAAGGGGTCGATTTATCAAGCTCCGTATGCTCCATAACTTGTCCGCCTGCACTGAGGCCGCGGACAGAAATCAACCCGATCGAATACGATCGGGTTGATTGAAACCTCCTGCTAGCGGCCAATCTGCAGGGGGCGGCATTGCACCAGCAGTTCACAAGAACTGCTGGTGCAATGATAAATGCCTACAGCGTATGCTCTCGGCATTTATCGATGTGCCGCGGACATGATCGTCTCACTATGTTAAATATACCCCTTAGTGTCTATAAAACAATGGAAGCTGCCATGTTGTAGCTTAGGTTACCTTCTCTGCTGTGGCCAATTAGAGATAGCTATAAATTGGTCACTAGAGTGTGCAGCCAATGGCTGTATGGATTATAACAGTGTTCTGCACTTCCACTTCTAACAAGAACTGAAAAGATCACAATTTCAGAATGGAATTACAAAATAACACACACATTCACAATTTATCATTTTATATTACCATCTCAAAGTGTTTAATGTCCCTTTAAAGCATTGTGAGTTTAATTATTCCCATGGAAATATGTGTGCCCGAGTATCTTAAAGGGACATGAAACTCAAAATTTTCCTTTCATGATTCAGATAGAGAATATAATTTTAAAACATTTCCAATTTACTTTTATGATGAAATGTACGTCTTTCTCATATTATTCTTTGTTGAAGAGATATCTAGATAGGTTGCATGCACATGTCGGGAGCACTACATGACAGAAAATAGTGCTGCCATCTAGTGCTCTTGCTAATGTATAACATTGTTGCAAAACTGTTGCCATATAGTGTTGCAGGCACGTGTACACTCCTTAACTTACCTTCCTGCTTTTCAACAAAGGATAACAAGAAAACAAAAGCAATTTGATAAAAGAATTACACTGGAATGTTGTTTAAAATTGTATGTTCTATTTGATTCATGAAAAAAAATTGGGGTTATGTCCCTTTAATTGACATGCAGCAAATACAACCATACTTACCATAGTTTTAGCCTTTCCCAGCCTTGCATTTTGAGCAATCTTCACTCTTTATAGAACCAATCTTATTACATTGTAAATTAAACTATTTTGCAAAAATGATGGAAGGTGGAGTTTTAAATACTAGGTGATTATTTTTCTTAAACACACAGCAAACGTTGCAATATTGCATAAGAAAGAACAGCAACCGTGATTGTGTTCAAATAATAACCCAGTTAAAGGGTTACCCGAAAAATGTTATTGTTTAAAAAAACATAGATAATCCCTTTATTGCCCATTCCCTAGTTTTGCATAACCAACACTATTATATTAAAACACTTTTTACCTCTGTGATTACATTGTATCTAAGCCTCTGCAGACTGCCCCCTTATCTCAGTGCTTTTTACAAACTTGCATTTTAGCCAATTAGTGCTGGTTCCTGCAACAACTCCACTGGAGTGAGCAAAGTATTATCTATATTGCACATAAACTAACACCGTCTGGCTGTGAAAAGCTGATAAAATGCACTGAGATAAGAGGAGACCTGCAGGGGCTTCAAAACAGTCCGATTTTTAGAGGTTTAAAGGTTATAAAGTATATTATTATAACAGAGGTGGTTGTGGATAGAGACTCTGTTGTGGCATAGTCATTGGGTCACTGAGAGCTGTCACGTTTTAACTACACACTTGGTATTAAACTCGCTAGTAGTGAAAGACGCTAGACCAAAGATAAATTGAACAGTACCTGCACTATTGTAGCATACAATGGAAGACATCTCAGCTTAAGCTAGCCAAAGTATAATATAGTAGCAGATATGGCAAACAGATATATAGGTTCAGTATATGGCAAACAAGTTAGCTGGAACAAGAGGTACTACAAAGCTGGAACAAACTGTGGCAGATTTCTATTCATGAAACAAAATAGGATAATAACAAGCGGGAGAAGATTAAACTGTAGTAGTTCCCTTCTGAAAACAGTTCAGAAGACATACCTGGGTAATGCACTGAAATTCAGGAAATGATAGGTAAAAATGTAGTAGTTTAAATTGACATTCCAGCTAAAGCAAACATGTAAATCAGTGCATTTCAGTTTTAAAAGAAGTATATAATGGAGCAGACATGGGGCTCCATGTACTAAGCAGTCAGCGAGCTACCCGCAACAAATCTCGCGTCAAAATTCGCAAACTGATATGTACAAAGCCGTCAATTATGTTAAAACTCGCATCTTTAAAATTGCGAGCGTACTTATCCGCCAAACCTCGCTACCGCTCCATTTTTCACTGTAATTAGACACATTTGACCACCAACTCGCCAAAAACGAATGTACTAAAAAATCTATTTGTCCGCTCGCTACAATTTCCGCTCCCACCTCGTTATTTTTGCCTCGCCACCTTTTAGGTGGCGGGCAAGGTACAAAACAATAGGAAAGTCAATCTAGACGCCAGTCTAGACATATATAAAAGGCAGTAATATCAGCATTGTACTTACAGCATAACTGGCGTCTAATTTGTCTCTCATTTCCATGTACATAAATTGCGCCCAATTTGTCGACTGTAATTAAAGAGTAATCTATATTTTAAATTTGTATTGTATAGTTGTCAATCTTTATAATTATTTTTATATTAATATTTATATATTATCAGATCCAGATGAAGCCATATCCAAATTGTAAATAAATATTACAAAAATAACGCTCTGTTATCACTCTTCAAAAAATTTTGAACAATAATAAAGTTGTTTAGATAAGTTGAACTTTTATAGGAGCAAAATTCTATTCCCGCGACTACTATGATGTTCGTGACACCTTGCATGTCACGTGTTAATAATTGGCCAGACAATTCAACTGAAAGTTAAGTACATCAGCTTAGTCGCGGCGAGCGAGGCGTCAAATTTATCAACAATCCGCAACTGCTCGCGGCGGGCTAGACTTGTCTATTTATTGGGGGAATATTAGTACATAGCGACAGCGGACACCATTTCGCCCGCGGCGAGTAACGGCGAGTTTATCCGCGTCTACAATGACGGATGAATTGACGGCTTAGTACATGGAGCCCATACTGTACAAAATGCTGTGCACAGAACATACACAAATATGCTTCACTTGCCTGTGCACAGTAAAAAGCTTTCACTGAAATAGTAATAAGTTCAGTCATACAAAAAAACACCCCTATTTAAAATTGAAATGCATTAATGTACTTTTCAAATTCCCTGGAACATCCCTTTAAAAATATCATGGCAAGAGTCATAAAAGGGTATTAAGGCAAAGTCATAGTTATAAGACAGGTCAGCAGGAGGTCATGCGTACAGCAGATGTTCAGCAAGTAAAAGATCATGTACAGAAGATAGCCATACACAGTGCATGTACAGATAAGTGAGAGAAAGACACTTTTTAAATACATGCTAATCAACACGTGACCAATTGTAAAATCATAGCTCGGTAGAATCAAACAAGAACTACAGATATATAGAAACAGGTAGCCTGGAAAATATGGTATGGGAAAAGTATGTATCATGCACTTGTAGTACATATTTTTTTGAGATTGCAATATAAAATATTATATAATAATGTAATACATAATATTTTTCTCCCCCTTTCATGTAATATAATATTGTTGGTTATGCAAAACTGGAGAATGGGCAATAAAGGGATTTTTTTATCTTTTTAAACAATAAACATTTTCAAGTAGACTGTCCCTTTAATATTGGTTAAAATGATATTCTCTAGATAGCTGGAGAGAATATAACCTGCCGCTCAAGCAATTGCATTACTTTAAACTTGTAGTACGAGCGAAAAACCTGATGCGCGCAAACAGTAGTGATTAACCCCTTTTCGTTTGCGCGCCACTTATAATCTAGCCCTAAATGCGCTTCCAGGACCCTTGTTTAGGTGTGTTGGTAAAATGAAGCTGTGAGCTTTGTATATCCTGCTTTAATAAGTCCTTTTAATTTCTTACACTTGGCTTATATTGCGTAAATTATCCTACAAATAAACTAAACTATTATCAAAGGGACATGAAACACAAAATTTTTCATTTGTAATTCAGACATTGGGGCCCATTTATCAAGCTCCGGATGGAGCTTGAAGGCCCCTGCAGGCTCGCCAGAAACACCAGCTCTGAGCAGGCGGACAGACATCGCCGCAATTCAACCTGATCAAGTACGTTCGGGTTGATTGACACAATTGGGTTGATTGACACGATCAGGTTGATTGACACCCCCTGCTAGCGGCCGATTGGCCACGAATCTGCAGGGGGCGCCCTTTGCACCAGCAGTTCACAAGAGCTGCTGGTGCAATGTTGAATACGGAGAGCGTATTGCTCTCTGCATTCAGAAAGGTCTGTCGGACCTGATCCGCACTGTCGGATCAGGTCCGACAGACCTTTGTTAAATAGGGGCCAAAGCATACAATGTTTTAAAAAAGGTTTCAATTTACTTCTATTTGCAGATTTAGGGCTAGATTACAAGGGAAGCGCTAACTAGCAATTTCGCTAGAGCGACAATTGTGCTAGCGGTAAGTTATTTTCAAGAATCTGGTTACGCTGGTATTACAAGTTTAAAGTTAAAAAATGACCTACCGCTAGTGCAATAACCTACTGCTCCATAGAAGTCAATAGAGCAAAAAAGTGTAGAAAAAAACGAACACCCTATTCACGCTAAACTATAAACTATAAGCCCCTACTGTAATAACCCTTTCAAAGCCACATAGCCCTCTAATCTAATCTAAAATTACAGAAAATAAAAAAATGAATTACTAAAAAAAAAAAAATAATTAATCCTATTCAAATACAGCTTAAAACAAACAAACAAATACACCAAAATAACAAAATCCCTATTCTAAAACTAAACTACCAATAGCTAAACCCCTCTAACATTACACCCCCTCACCCCCCCCACCACCCAAAATAAAAAATATATATATATTTTTTTTTATCCGGCTCTTTAGATGCCAAAAAAACCCCAAAAAAACCCTAATTTATAAAAAAAAAAACACACACACCAAAAATAAAAAAATAAACAAACTAACAAATTTGGTACGCACCGATGTTGATGGCGGTGGCGCTCCACCTTCATCCCGGCGGTGCTTCATCTTCATTTATCTTCTTATCTTCTCCCTGGTGGTTCATCTTCTTATCTTCATCCCGGCGGTGGCAGTGACGTTGGTCCGCCTCTTCAGATCACCAACATGGAGCTCCTCTTCATGCGGTCTCAAGCCGCACACTGAATAGTGAATGCAAAGTATCCCGTTTATATGGGGGTACCCTTGCATTCCTACTGGCTGATTTGAATTTTCAAATTCAAATCAGCCAATAGAATGTAAGCTTTTTCCTTTCATTCTATTGTCTGATTTGAATTTAAAGATTTAAATCAACCAATAGGAATGCAAGGGTACATGTTGGTGATCTGAAGTGGAGGGCCGCTGTCGTCGCTGCCATCATAGCCGCCACTGCAAGGATGAAGATAAGAAGATGGACCACTCTGGGGGAAGATAAGAAGATGGATGAAGATGGAGCGCCACCGGGATGAAGATGGAGCGCCGCCGCCATCAACATCGGGGTCTGTATCTGGAGTCCAGAATCTTAGCAATCTCATACTCAGGGTCGCCATGAATTAAGAGCGGAGGAGGAGGAGGTTGGAACTGAGTATATCTGTTCTTGATGTAGAGCTAGTGAGATGTGGAAGACTGGGTGTATGCGCAGGGTTCTGGGCAAGTCACTCTGTAGACTAAAGTCTTTTATACCTAGGCCCTAATTTATGACAGGATTGACATAGACGAACATGTCAAATAGAGACCCAGACACGTTCACCTACCGAAAAGGCACGAACAGTAACTCAATGATGATCAGCAAACCTCTTGTATCTGGAGACAGCTGAACGTAACTGAGAGCGAATACGTTGCCAATGAGTAGGGAGGTTAGTAAAGTGTGGATCTGCAGCAGGAACCCCTGTAGACTGAGTGGAAAGAGGAAAGACACGAGGTTGATAGCCTGCTGCAGCTTGAAAAGATGAACATCATAGAGAAGAGTGCCAATGAGTGTTCTTTGCCAGCTCAGCTAGGGGCAACAATCCAGACCAATTGGTATAAAGAGAATTAAAATAAGCTCTGAGATAGCCTTCGAGATCTTGATTTGCTCTCTCTGTTAGTCCATTAGTTTGGGGATGGTAGCCAGAAGACAAGGAAACAGTGGTTCCTATCAATTTGCAAAAAGCTTTCCAAAAGGTAGAGATTAATTGAGGACCTTTGTCGGAAACAATATTCAGGGGAATGCCATGAAGTTGTACCACATGTAACAGAAAAAGAGTTGAAAATTCTTGGGCAGACGGTAGCTTGTTTAAGGGTATGAAATGAACAAGTCTGGAAAATCGATCCACCACAACCCAGATAACCATATGATGGTCAGAAGGAGGGAGATCTACAAATATAATCCATGGTTATGTGTGTCCAAGGTTATTTGGGAATGGACAACGGTTGGAGTAAGCCATGAGGCAAGGATCGGGGAGTCTTATTGGCAGCACAAGTCATGTAGGCCTTTACATAATCCTGAGAGTCAGACTTCATGGTAGGCCACCATACATATTGGGAAAGAAGCTTTAAGGTTCTTGTCACATCAGGATGTCCTGAAAGTCTGCTGTCATGAGTCCAGGAAAGCTCAGGGGTGCGAAGGTTTGGAGGTACAAAGAAGTTTTCAGGAGCCGCGGGTGCTTCAGGATGCTTTCTAGACTGGGCATGTTGCAGTCTTTGAAGTAGAGAGGTGTTAAGTTGGGCAACAACACAGGAGGGGGGTATGATGTGTTCAATAGGAGCTTCTGAAAAGTCACTAGACTGAGGAAACTGACGGGAAAGGGCGTCAGCCTTTTTATTCTTGGTCCCAGGAAGATAAGAGACTACAAAGCTAAAACGGGAAAAAAACAAGGCCCACCTGGCCTTTCGAGGATTGAGTCGATGAGCAGTCTCTAGGTATGTTAGATTCTTCTGGTCAGTGAGAATCTGAATGGGGTTGGCGGTACCCTCTAGCCAATGACACCATTCAGTCAAGGCCATCTTAATGGCTTAGAGTTCATGATTACCTACATCATAATTCCTCTCTGCTTGAGTAAAGCGTTTAGAGAAAAGGGCTACAGGGTGCAACTTGGAGGTTAAAGGATCCCTTTGGGTTAAGACTACCCTGGCTCCTATGTCGGAGGCGTCAATCTCTAAACTGAACTGCAGGTCAGGATCAGGATTGCAGAGCACAGGAGCAGAACACCTTTTTCAGATGAGAGAAGGTATCCACGGCTACAGTAGGCCAATTCTTGCAGTCTCTGTTTTGTTTGGTCAGCTCAGTGAGAGGAGCAGCTATTTGGGAGAAGTTCTTTATAAACTTGTGGTTATAGTTGGAGAACCCCAAGAATCTCTGTGGTTCCTTTAATGAGGTGGGTTGAGGTCATTCCAAAACGGCGGTTATCTTTGTAGGATCCATGGCAAAACCTTCCTTCGAGATGACATAGCCAAGGAACTGGATCTTTGCTTGATCAAACTCACATTTCTCCAGTTTGGCTACCAGAGAATTGTTCCTCAGGCAAAAAAGGTACCTGCTTTAAATGCTCATGATGCTCCTCAAGGGTGGAGGAGAATATGAGGCTATAATCAAGATAGACGATGACAGTGTGATTAAGGAGGTCACGGAAGACATCATTGATAAATGCTTGGAAGTCAGCAGGGGCATTACACAGCCCAAAAGGCATTATGAGATATTCGTAATGCCCTGATCTCGTGTTAAAGGCAGTCTTTCATTTATGCCCTGGGAAGACAAGAATGAGAATGTACACTCCACATAGGTCCAACTTAGTGAAGTAACAAGTGTTTTGGAGCGCATCGGAAAGTTCAGTACTCAAAGGAATGGGATAGCGATTTTTAATAGTGATGTTGTTTAAGGCTCTGTAGTTGATACAGGGTCTGAACCCACCATCCTATTTACTAACAAAAAGAAGCCAACCTCGGCAGGAGAAGAGGAATGGCGAATAAAACCTTTAGGTTCTCTTTGATATATTCCTCCATGGCCTTGGTTTCAGCTTTGGAGAGTGGATTAGTCCTCCCTTTAGGAACTGGGGATCCAGGAAAGAGGTCAATTTTGCTTTTGTAAGGACGGTGGGGTGGCAGCACATTAGCTGCTTTCTTTTCAAACACATCTGTAAATTTAGTATATACTGAGGGAAGGCTTGAAGAAGTGTGTAGGCTGGCATTGGGGATGTGGTGCAGTGGAGTAACCTTAGCCAGGCAAGAGTGGAAGCAGGATGTACCCCAGGGGGGCAACTGTCCCTCAGTTCAGTTGAACTGTGGATTGTGTATACGAAGCCAAGGGAGACCAAGGATAACAGGTTGTGCTGGAGAAGGAATAACATCGAACTGCAACTGTTCGGTATGAAGGACTCCCACAATCAAGGTTAGGGGTGCTGATTCAAAATTGATTAAAACTGATCCAAGGGGAGTACCATCCAAAGTAGTTATTTCAAGACATTGCTTTTCTGCAGAAGAGGTAACCCAGCTTTAATCATAAAACGGTGATCAAGAAAATTTCCAGCTGCCCCTGAATCAATAAAGGCTTGAGCGTGGACAGAATTCTGAAAAAAGTAAGGGTAACAGGTACCAGGATCTGAGAAGAGTGAGGGGATTTAGTAGTGGCCACGCTTAGAGTTACCCCAGTTTTATCCTCTAAGCATTGACTTTTCCTGGCAGAATATCACAATACTTAAGTTGGTGTGAATTAGAACCACAATAGAAACACAGTCTCAATCTCCTTCTTCTCTGTCTTTAAGATTCTGTGGGCTTGAGGGAGGAGAGATCCATGGGATCCTCTACAGAGGTAACTGGAGGTGCTGATGGGGTAGAGGATAATCTAGAGACTGGATGAGTAGGAGGACGAGAGGGAGAGATTCTACAAATTCTGTCTCTCTCAGCTTGTCTCTCTTGAAAGCGAGAATCCAGACTGATACAAAGCATTTTGAATTCATCCAGGGAAGAAGGAACATCACGTTAAGTAAGTTAGTCCTTGATGCGCTCATGCAAGCCTCTCCTAAAGGCTGCCTTAAGAGCACTGCCATCCCAACTGGTCTCAAGCGCCAAGGTGCGAAACTTGATGGCGTATTGTGCCACAGTTCTATTGCTCTGGCGGAGATCCAAGAGAGAGTACTCTGCAGCAGAAGCGCAGCTGGAGGTCTCAAGCACAGCAGATAGTGCAGAAATGAAGGCATCAGCATCGTTCAGGAGTTGAGCGCTCTGTTCCAATAGGGGAGAGACCCAGGCTAGGGCCTTGTCTTTCAATAAAGAAATGATAAAAGTAACCTTTAACTGATGAGACTGGAAGGTGTGAGGGTTATTGTGAAAGTGCAGCCTGCACTGGTTGAGGAAACCCTCACAATCAGTAGTACCATCATACTTGTCAGGCAATGGTATTCAGGGTATACTTCCAGAAGCAGGGGAAGAAGTTGCAGCACTAGCAACTGGGACTGGCTGTGTAACAACAGGAGTAACGTTCTTCTCCTCAACTAGTGAGGAGAGCATAGCGGTTATAGCCTCTAGTTTAGAATCCACATTCTGCAAGTGTATGGTATGGGTTCCCAGCATCTGTCCCTGAAGAGTGACTGCTCTTGCTACCTCATTTGGGTCCATGGCCCAAGTATTATGTTATGCTTGTGGGATATTTCTCTATCAGACCAAACTTGGCCAGTAGTCTTCTTATCCTGGCATCAAATCATCAAGTGGAAGGCTAGGAAATATCCCAGAACAGAGTGAGTTTATGAAATGAGGTAAGCAGTACTCATGGTAGACAGGGTAGTCCTTCACAGCAATAAGATGAAGGCAGAGAATGGTCAAGACAGGCAGAGCGCGGTAACAGAAAGGCAATCCAGCAGAATAGCAGTTGAAGGAAAAACCAATAGAATGGTAAGGAAAGCAGGCAGAGTGGTCAGACAGGCAAAGTTCAGTAACGATATGGCAATCCAGCAGTACAAGGGTTAAGCAAGCAGAGTGGTCAGACAGGCAGAGTTCAGTAATGATATGGCAATCCAGCAGTACAAGGGTTAAGCAAGCAGAGTGGTCAGACAGTCAGAGTTCAGTAACGATATGGTAATATTACAATAAGAAATACAGCACCCAGGAGCACACACAGTAACACCTATACTTGGACACAGGTGAGTGCAACTGAGGTACTTACATAGGTGAGGGTACAGGCCACAGGAGATGTTCGGCCTTTTTTTCATTTGTTTTTTTATATAGATTAGGTTTTTTATTTAGATTTTTTTTGGGCTGCAAAAGAGCTGAATGCCCTTTTAAGGGCAATGCCCATCCAAATGCCCTTTTTTAGAGCACTTTGTAATTTAGATTTTTTTAGATGAGTAGTGGGTTTTGTTTACAATAGAGCTGATTCACTTTAGGGCAATGCCCTACAAAAAGCCCTTTTAAGGGCTATTGGTAGTTTAGTTTTAGAATAGGGTTTTTTTATTTTGGGGTGTTTTTTTAAGGGGTATTAGAATAGTTCTAATTCTTTTATTTATTTTTTTGGTAATTATTTTTTTATTTTATGTAATTTTAGATTTTTTTATTTTCTGTAATGTTAGAGTTTTATTTATTTTTTATAATGTTATTTTTTTTTTAGTAATGTTAGTTTTTTTTTTAGTAATGTTAGTAAGGAAAGATTAGGTTTTATTTTTTTATTTGTTTACAGGTACGTGTTTTATTTTTTTTCAGGTAGTTAGGATTTATTTTTTATTTTTTTTAATTTGGGTTAAGTAGGGGGGTGTTAGGTTAGGGGGGTTAAAGTTAGTTTATGACTTTGGGATGTGGGGGGCTGGCGGTTTAGGGGTTAATAGTGTAGTTTAGAATTTGGGATGTAAGGGATGGCAGTTTAGAAATAATACGATGTGGAGGGATGGCTGTTTAGGGATTAACAGTTTATTTAGGTAGTTTGCAATGTGGGGGGATGGCGGTTTAGGGGTTAATAGTTTATTTAGGAAGTTTGTGTGCGGGGAGGGATGGTTGTTAAGGGGTTAATAGTTTGTTTAGTGTAACTATTTCACCTAGACAAACTCTTTATGTGACCTTTAAAGTTGTGTAAAAAGTTTGATCGGCAAATGCGATTGCACTTGCACAATCACATTTACTTTCAACTTGTAATACAAGCACTAGAAAATATGGGGAGCATACATTACAGCGAGTTTGCACAAACAAATTTTCTGTAATTTTGATAGCGCCCCACTTGTAATATGGATTTGAGCGTAAAAAATACTGCGTCCTCACAATTGCTTTTATGCTCCTAGCACTATTGATAGTGTGCTCCACTTGTAATCTAGCCCTAAATGTTTAGGAGACTCTATTCAAAAGTATGATAGGAGAGGGAAAGAATATCACACTGTGTAATTTTCATCTCTCTCAAAAAAAGTAAATAAAAATAATATATATATATATATATATACAGGGAGTGCAGAATTATTAGGCAAGTTGTATTTTTGAGGATTAATTTTATTATTGAACAACAACCATGTTCTCAATGAACTAAAAAAACTCATTAATATCAAAGCTGAATATTTTTGGAAGTAGTTTTTAGTTTGTTTTTAGTTTTAGCTATTTTAGGGGGATATCTGTGTGTGCAGGTGACTATTACTGTGCATAATTATTAGGCAACTTAACAAAAAACAAATATATAGCCATTTCAATTATTTATTTTTACCAGTGAAACCAATATAACATCTCAACATTCACAAATATACATTTCTGTCATTCAAAAACAAAACAAAAACAAATCAGTGACCAATATAGCCACCTTTCTTTGCAAGGACACTCAAAAGCCTGCCATCCATGGATTCTGTCAGTGTTTTGATCTGTTCACCATCAACATTGCGTGCAGCAGCAACCACAGCCTCCCAGACACTGTTCAGAGAGGTGTACTGTTTTCCCTCCTTGTAAATCTCACATTTGATGATGGACCACAGGTTCTCAATGGGGTTCAGATCAGGTGAACAAGGAGGCCATGTCATTAGATTTTCTTCTTTTATACCCTTTCTTGCCAGCCACGCTGTGGAGTACTTGGACGCGTGTGATGGAGCATTGTCCTGCATGAAAATCATGTTTTTCTTGAAGGATGCAGACTTCTTCCTGTACCACTGCTTGAAGTAGGTGTCTTCCAGAAACTGAGTTGAGCTTGACTCCATCCTCAACCCGAAAAGGCCCCACAAGCTCATCTTTGATGATACCAGCCCAAACCAGTACTCCACCTCCACCTTGCTGGCGTCTGAGTCGGACTGGAGCTCTCTGCCACAGGCCCATCCATCTGGCCCATCAAGACTCACTCTCATTTCATCAGTCCATAAAACCTTAGAAAAATCAGTCTTGAGATATTTCTTGGCCCAGTCTTGACGTTTCAGCTTGTGTGTCTTGTTCAGTGGTGGTCGTCTTTCAGCCTTTCTTACCTTGGCCATGTCTCTGAGTATTGCACACCTTGTGCTTTTGGTCACTCCAGTGATGTTGCAGCTCTGAAATATGGCCAAACTGGTGGCAAGTGGCATCTTGGCAGCTGCACGCTTGACTTTTCTCAGTTCATGGGCAGTTATTTTGCGCCTTGGTTTTTCCACACGCTTCTTGCGACCCTGTTGACTATTTTGAATGAAACGCTTGATTGTTCGATGATCACGCTTCAGAAGCTTTGCAATTTTAAGAGTGCTGCATCCCTCTGCAAGATATCTCACTATTTTTGACTTTTCTGAGCCTGTCAAGTCCTTCTTTTGACCCATTTTGCCAAAGGAAAGGAAGTTGCCTAATAATTATGCACACCTTATATAGGGTGTTGATGTCATTAGACCACACCCCTTCTCATTACAGAGATGCACATCACCTAATATGCTTAATTGGTAGTAGGCTTTCGAGCCTATACAGCTTGGAGTAAGACAACATGCATAAAGAGGATGATGTGGTCAAAATACTCATTTGCCTAATAATTCTGCACTCCCTGTATATTATTTATATCTATATGTATAATATATATGTGTGTGTACGCTGTGCAAGAGTTTTATAGTACAGAATCAATATGATACAGAGAGAGAGTATATAAACACCCCTAAATCAGCATGAAACTAGAACAGATGAGTTTCATAGGATCCCCAAAAGTAAAAAGCGAAACATATGACAACAAGTTTGTTTCAATGCTAAAGGAGCATTCAGGTGCACAAGTCTCTTTATGATAATTATGTGACTATTTTAAATAGAAAATCCAGTAATAGGATAGGGACTTAATAAGTAGGAATTTAATCCAACAAAAGGTAACATTTTGGGGTCGCCCCCGTCTTCAGACCAAAAAATTCACATCATAAAGAGTAAGCTTACCTTACTTTATACCCTCCACCATGTACTGTTATTCATGCCGCTGCTGGTAGCGTTCTGGATGCCCGTGACGTCATCATCTGGCTCCTGTCTATCAGTTGACACGCTGCATTCGCCCGTCGCCATGGCTACCCGCCGCCGCCTCACAGTTGCAATGATAACAAGTAGAGATGGGCGAATGTGTAAATTTCCGAATTCAAATGTTAGAACGAATGTTACGTTGGTCCGCCTCTTCAGATCACCAACATGGAGCTCCTCTTCATGCGGTCTCAAGCCGCACACTGAATAGTGAATGCAAAGTATCCCGTTTATATGGGGGTACCCTTGCATTCCTACTGGCTGATTTGAATTTTCAAATTCAAATCCGCCAATAGAATGTAAGCTTTTTCCTTTCATTCTATTGTCTGATTTGAATTTAAAGATTTAAATCAACCAATAGGAATGCAAGGGTACATGTTGGTGACCGCTGTCGTCGCTGCCATCATAGCCGCCACTGCAAGGATGAAGATAAGAAGATGGACCACTCTGGGGGAAGATAAGAAGATGGATGAAGATGGAGCGCCACCGGGATGAAGATGGAGCGCCGCCGCCATCAACATCGGGGAGTACCAAATTTGGGGTTAGTATGTAATGCTCGTGGGATATTTCTCTATCAGACCAAACTTGGCCAGTAGTCTTCTTATCCCGGCGTCAATTGGAAGGGAGTGAGTTTATGAAATGAGGTAAGCAGTACTCACGGTAGACAGGGTAGTCCTTCACGACAATAAGATAAAGACAGAGAATGGTCAAGACAGGCAGAGTCCAGCAACAGGAAGGCATTCCAGCAGAATAGCAGTTCAGGGGAAAACCAATAGAATGGTCAGGAACAGGCAGGTGTCAGCAACAAGGAAAAGCAGGCAGAGTGGTCAGACAGGCAGAGTTCAGTAATGATATGGCAATCCAGCAGTACGAGGGTTAGGCAAGTAGAGTGGTCAGACAGGCAGAGTTCAGTAATGATATGGCAATCCAGCAGTACAAGGGCTAAGCAAGCGGAGTAGTCAGATAGGCAGAGTTTAGTAATGATATGGCAATCCAGCAGTACAAGGGTTAAGCAAGCAGAGTGGTCAGACAGGCAGAGTTCAGTAACGATATGGCAATCCAGCAGTACAAGGGTTAAGCAAGCAAAGTGGTCAGACAGGCAGAGTTCAGCAATGATATGGCAATCTAGCAATAAGAAATACAGCACCCAGAAGCACACACAGTAATACCTATACTTGGGCACAGGTGAGAGCAACTGAGGTACTTACATAGGTGAGGGTTCGCGCCACAGGAGAGGTCATCCTGGCATCAGGATGGGAGGTGTGTGGCGATGACGTCATCGCTGGCGCCTGAAGCTACCGCTGCATCCATGGCAACAGCCATAGCAATAGATCAGAGTGGCGGCTGGGACTCGAGGAGCAGCGGCGTCACATAGCCCCCCACTCAAGGGTTCCCTCAGGGAAGCAGAGTCGGTTTCAAAAGATGAGCAGCATGGAATTTGGAGACCTAAGATGGAGCATGCACATCACGGGCAGGAACCCAGGAACGATCTGCCACAGAATTACTCTTCCAATGCACGAGGTAATGCAGTTGTTTGCACCTGTATCTGGAGTCCAGAATCTTAGCAATCTCATACTCAGGGTCGCCATGAATTAAGAGCGGAGGAGGAGGAGGTTGGAACTGAGTATATCTGTTCTTGATGTAGAGCTAGTGAGATGTGGAAGACTGGGTGTATGCGCAGGGTTCTGGGCAAGTCACTCTGTAGACTAAAGTCTTTTATACCTAGGCCCTAATTTATGACAGGATTGACATAGACGAACATGTCAAATAGAGACCCAGACACGTTCACCTACCGAAAAGGCACGAACAGTAACTCAATGATGATCAGCAAACCTCTTGTATCTGGAGACAGCTGAACGTAACTGAGAGCGAATACGTTGCCAATGAGTAGGGAGGTTAGTAAAGTGTGGATCTGCAGCAGGAACCCCTGTAGACTGAGTGGAAAGAGGAAAGACACGAGGTTGATAGCCTGCTGCAGCTTGAAAAGATGAACATCATAGAGAAGAGTGCCAATGAGTGTTCTTTGCCAGCTCAGCTAGTGGCAACAATCCAGACCAATTGGTATAAAGAGAATTAAAATAAGCTCTGAGATAGCCTTCGAGATCTTGATTTGCTCTCTCTGTTAGTCCATTAGTTTGGGGATGGTAGCCAGAAGACAAGGAAACAGTGGTTCCTATCAATTTGCAAAAAGCTTTCCAAAAGGTAGAGATTAATTGAGGACCTTTGTCGGAAGCAATATTCAGGGGAATGCCATGAAGTTGTACCACATGTAACAGAAAAAGAGTTGAAAATTCTTGGGCAGACGGTAGCTTGTTTAAGGGTATGAAATGAACAAGTCTGGAAAATCGATCCACCACAACCCAGATAACCATATGATGGTCAGAAGGAGGGAGATCTACAAATATAATCCATGGTTATGTGTGTCCAAGGTTATTTGGGAATGGACAACGGTTGGAGTAAGCCATGAGGCAAGGATCGGGGAGTCTTATTGGCAGAACAAGTCATCTAGGCCTTTACATAATCCTGAGAGTCAGACTTCATGGTAGGCCACCATACATATTGGGAAAGAAGCTTTAAGGTTCTTCTCACATCAGGATGTCCTGAAAGTCTGCTGTCATGAGTCCAGGAAAGCTCAGGGGTGCGAAGGTTTGGAGGTATAAAGAAGTTTTCAGGAGCCGCGGGTGCTTCAGGATGCTTTCTAGACTGGGCATGTTGCAGTCTTTGAAGTAGAGAGGTGTTAAGTTGGGCAACTACACAGGAGGGGGGTATGATGTGTTCAATAGGAGCTTCTGAAAAGTCACTAGACTGAGGAAACTGACGGGAAAGGGCGTCAGCCTTTTTATTCTTGGTCCCAGGAAGATAAGAGACTACAAAGCTAAAACGGGAAAAAAACAAGGCCCACCTGGCCTTTCGAGGATTGAGTCGATGAGCAGTCTCTAGGTATGTTAGATTCTTCTGGTCAGTGAGAATCTGAATGGGGTTGGCGGTACCCTCTAGCCAATGACACCATTCAGTCAAGGCCATCTTAATGGCTCAGAGTTCATGATTACCTACATCATAATTCCTCTCTGCTTGAGTAAAGCGTTTAGAGAAAAGGGCTACAGGGTGCAACTTGGAGGTTAAAGGATCCCTTTGGGTTAAGACTGCCCTGGCTCCTATGTCGGAGGCGTCAATCTCTAAACTGAACTGCAGGTCAGGATCAGGATTGCAGAGCACAGGAGCAGAACACCTTTTTCAGATGAGAGAAGGTATCCACGGCTACAGTAGGCCAATTCTTGCAGTCTCTGTTTTGTTTGGTCAGCTCAGTGAGAGGAGCAGCTATTTGGGAGAAGTTCTTTATAAACTTGTGGTTATAGTTGGAGAACCCCAAGAATCTCTGTGGTTCCTTTAATGAGGTGGGTTGAGGTCATTCCAAAACGGCGGTTATCTTTGTAGGATCCATGGCAAAACCTTCCTTCGAGATGACATAGCCAAGGAACTGGATCTTTGCTTGATCAAACTCACATTTCTCCAGTTTGGCTACCAGAGAATTGTTCCTCAGGCAAAAAAGGTACCTGCTTTAAATGCTCATGATGCTCCTCAAGGGTGGAGGAGAATATGAGGCTATAATCAAGATAGACGATGACAGTGTGATTAAGGAGGTCACGGAAGACATCATTGACAAATGCTTGGAAGACAGCAGGGGCATTACACAGCCCAAAAGGCATTATGAGATATTCGTAATGCCCTGATCTCGTGTTAAAGGCAGTCTTTCATTCATGCCCTGGGAAGACAAGAATGAGATTGTACACTCCACATAGGTCCAACTTAGTGAAGTAACAAGTGTTTTGGAGCGCATCGGAAAGTTCAGTACTCAAAGGAATGGGATAGCGATTTTTAATAGTGATGTTGTTTAAGGCTCTGTAGTTGATACAGGGTCTGAGCCCACCATCCTATTTACTAACAAAAAGAAGCCAACCTCGGCAGGAGAAGAGGAATGGCGAATAAAACCTTTAGGTTCTCTTTGATATATTCCTCCATGGCCTTGGTTTCAGCTTTGGAGAGTGGATTAGTCCTCCCTTTAGGAACTGGGGATCCAGGAAAGAGGTCAATTTTGCTTTTGTAAGGACGGTGGGGTGGCAGCACATTAGCTGCTTTCTTTTCAAACACATCTGTAAATTTAGTATATACTGAGGGAAGGCTTGAAGAAGTGTGTAGGCTGGCATTGGGGATGTGGTGCAGTGGAGTAACCTTAGCCAGGCAAGAGTGGAAGCAGGATGTACCCCAGGGGGGCAACTGTCCCTCAGTTCAGTTGAACTGTGGATTGTGTATACGAAGCCAAGGGAGACCAAGGATAACAGGTTGTGCTGGAGAAGGAATAACATCGAACTGCAACTGTTCGGTATGAAGGACTCCCACAATCAAGGTTAGGGGTGCGGATTCGAAATTGATTAAAACTGATCCAAGGGGAGTGCCATCCAAAGTAGTTATTTTAAGACATTGCTTTTATGCAGAAGAGGTAACCCAGCTTTAATCATAAAACGGTGATCAAGAAAATTTCCAGCTGCCCCTGAATCAATAAAGGCTTGAGCGTGGACAGAATTCTGAAAAAAGTAAGGGTAACAGGTACCAGGATCTGAGAAGAGTGAGGGGATTTAGTAGTGGCCACGCTTAGAGGTACCCCAGTTTTATCCTCTAAGCATTGACTTTTCCTGGCAGAATATCACAATACTTAAGTTGGTGTGAATTAGAACCACAATAGAAACACAGTCTCAATCTCCTTCTTCTCTGTCTTTAAGATTCTGTGGGCTTGAGGGAGGAGAGATCCATGGGTTCCTCTACAGAGGTAACTGGAGGTGCTGATGGGGTAGAGGATAATCTAGAGACTGGATGAGTAGGAGGACGAGAGGGAGAGATTCTACAAATTCTGTCTCTCTCAGCTTGTCTCTCTTGAAAGCGAGAATCCAGACTGATACAAAGCATTTTGAATTCATCCAGGGAAGAAGGAACATCACGTTAAGTAAGTTAGTCCTTGATGCGCTCATGCAAGCCTCTCCTAAAGGCTGCCTTAAGAGCACTGCCATCCCAACTGGTCTCAAGCGCCAAGGTGCGAAACTTGATGGCGTATTGTGCCACAGTTCTATTGCTCTGGCGGAGATCCAAGAGAGAGAACTCTGCAGCAGAAGCGCAGCTGAAGGTCTCATGCACAGCAGATAGTGCAGAAATGAAGGTATCAGCATCGTTCAGGAGTTGAGCGCTCTGTTCCAATAGGGGAGAGACCCAGGCTAGGGCCTTGTCTTTCAATAAAGAAATGATAAAAGTAACCTTTAACTGATGAGACTGGAAGGTGTGAGGGTTATTGTGAAAGTGCAGCCTGCACTGGTTGAGGAAACCCTCACAATCAGTAGTACCATCATACTTGTCAGGCAATGGTATTCAGGGTATACTTCCAGAAGCAGGGGAAGAAGTTGCAGCACTAGCAACTGGGACTGGCTGTGTAACAACAGGAGTAACGTTCTTCTCCTCAACTAGTGAGGAGAGCATAGCGGTTATAGCCTCTAGTTTAGAATCCACATTCTGCAAGTGTATGGTATGGGTTCCCAGCATCTGTCCCTGAAGAGTGACTGCTCTTGCTACCTCATTTGGGTCCATGGCCCAAGTATTATGTTATGCTTGTGGGATATTTCTCTATCAGACCAAACTTGGCCAGTAGTCTTCTTATCCTGGCATCAAGTCATCAAGTGGAAGGCTAGGAAATATCCCAGAACAGAGTGAGTTTATGAAATGAGGTAAGCAGTACTCATGGTAGACAGGGTAGTCCTTCACAGCAATAAGATGAAGGCAGAGAATGGTCAAGACAGGCAGAGCGCGGTAACAGAAAGGCAATCCAGCAGAATAGCAGTTGAAGGAAAAACCAATAGAATGGTAAGGAACAGGCAGGTGTCAGCAGCAAGGGAAAGCAGGCAGAGTGGTCAGACAGGCAAAGTTCAGTAACGATATGGCAATCCAGCAGTACAAGGGTTAAGCAAGCAGAGTGGTCAGGCAGGCAGAGTTCAGTAATGATATGGCAATCCAGCAGTACAAGGGTTAAGCAAGCAGAGTGGTCAGACAGGCAGAGTTCAGTAACGATATGGTAATATTACAATAAGAAATACAGCACCCAGGAGCACACACAGTAACACCTATACTTGGACACAGGTGAGTGCAACTGAGGTACTTACATAGGTGAGGGTACAGGCCACAGGAGATGTCCGGCCCGGCATCAGGATCGGAGGCGAGCGCCTGAAGCTACCGCCGTGTCTATGGCAATGGACATGGCAATAGATCAGAGCGGCCGGGACTCATGGAGCAGCAGCGTGACATAGTTAGTTTTCTTTTTTTCATTTGTTTTTTTATATAGATTAGGTTTTTGATTTAGATTTTTTTTGGGCTGCAAAAGAGCTGAATGCCCTTTTAAGGGCAATGCCCATCCAAATGCCCTTTTTTAGAGCACTTTGTAATTTAGATTTTTTTAGATGAGTAGTGGGTTTTGTTTACAATAGAGCTGATTCACTTTAGGGCAATGCCCTACAAAAAGCCCTTTTAAGGGCTATTGGTAGTTTAGTTTTAGAATAGGGTTTTTTTATTTTGGGGTGTTTTTTTAAGGGGTATTAGAATAGTTCTAATTCTTTTATTTATTTTTTTGGTAATTATTTTTTTATTTTATGTAATTTTAGATTTTTTTATTTTCTGTAATGTTAGAGTTTTATTTATTTTTTATAATGTTATTTTTTTTTTAGTAATGTTAGTTGTTTTTTTTAGTAATGTTAGTAAGGAAAGATTAGGTTTTATTTTTTTATTTGTTTACAGGTACGTGTTTTATTTTTTTTCAGGTAGTTAGGATTTATTTATTTATTTTTTTTAATTTGGGTTAAGTAGGGGGGTGTTAGGTTAGGGGGGTTAAAGTTAGTTTATGACTTTGGGATGTGGGGGGCTGGCGGTTTAGGGGTTAATAGTGTAGTTTAGAATTTGGGATGTAAGGGATGGCAGTTTAGAAATAATACGATGTGGAGGGATGGCTGTTTAGGGATTAACAGTTTATTTAGGTAGTTTGCAATGTGGGGGGATGGCGGTTTAGGGGTTAATAGTTTATTTAGGAAGTTTGTGTGCGGGGAGGGATGGTTGTTAAGGGGTTAATAGTTTGTTTAGTGTAACTATTTCACCTAGACAAACTCTTTATGTGACCTTTAAAGTTGTGTAAAAAGTTTGATCGGCAAATGCGATTGCACTTGCACAATCACATTTACTTTCAACTTGTAATACAAGCACTAGAAAATATGGGGAGCATACATTACAGCGAGTTTGCACAAACAAATTTTCTGTAATTTTGATAGCGCCCCACTTGTAATATGGATTTGAGCGTAAAAAATACTGCGTCCTCACAATTGCGTTTATGCTCCTAGCACTATTGATAGTGTGCTCCACTTGTAATCTAGCCCTAAATGTTTAGGAGACTCTATTCAAAAGTATGATAGGAGAGGGAAAGAATATCACACTGTGTAATTTTCATCTCTCTCAAAAAAAGTAAATAAAAATAATATATATATATATATATATACAGGGAGTGCAGAATTATTAGGCAAGTTGTATTTTTGAGGATTAATTTTATTATTGAACAACAACCATGTTCTCAATGAACTCAAAAAACTCATTAATATCAAAGCTGAATATTTTTGGAAGTAGTTTTTAGTTTGTTTTTAGTTTTAGCTATTTTAGGGGGATATCTGTGTGTGCAGGTGACTATTACTGTGCATAATTATTAGGCAACTTAACAAAAAACAAATATATAGCCATTTCAATTATTTATTTTTACCAGTGAAACCAATATAACATCTCAACATTCACAAATATACATTTCTGACATTCAAAAACAAAACAAAAACAAATCAGTGACCAATATAGCCACCTTTCTTTGCAAGGACACTCAAAAGCCTGCCATCCATGGATTCTGTCAGTGTTTTGATCTGTTCACCATCAACATTGCGTGCAGCAGCAACCACAGCCTCCCAGACACTGTTCAGAGAGGTGTACTGTTTTCCCTCCTTGTAAATCTCACATTTGATGATGGATCACAGGTTCTCAATGGGGTTCAGATCAGGTGAACAAGGAGGCCATGTCATTAGATTTTCTTCTTTTATACCCTTTCTTGCCAGCTACGCTGTGGAGTACTTGGACGCGTGTGATGGAGCATTGTCCTGCATGAAAATCATGTTTTTCTTGAAGGATGCAGACTTCTTCCTGTACCACTGCTTGAAGTAGGTGTCTTCCAGAAACTGAGTTGAGCTTGACTCCATCCTCAACCCGAAAAGGCCCCACAAGCTCATCTTTGATGATACCAGCCCAAACCAGTACTCCACCTCCACCTTGCTGGCGTCTGAGTCGGACTGGAGCTCTCTGCCACAGGCCCATCCATCTGGCCCATCAAGACTCACTCTCATTTCATCAGTCCATAAAACCTTAGAAAAATCAGTCTTGAGATATTTCTTGGCCCAGTCTTGACGTTTCAGCTTGTGTGTCTTGTTCAGTGGTGGTCGTCTTTCAGCCTTTCTTACCTTGGCCATGTCTCTGAGTATTGCACACCTTGTGCTTTTGGTCACTCCAGTGATGTTGCAGCTCTGAAATATGGCCAAACTGGTGGCAAGTGGCATCTTGGCAGCTGCACGCTTGACTTTTCTCAGTTCATGGGCAGTTATTTTGCGCCTTGGTTTTTCCACACGCTTCTTGCGACCCTGTTGACTATTTTGAATGAAACGCTTGATTGTTCGATGATCACGCTTCAGAAGCTTTGCAATTTTAAGAGTGCTGCATCCCTCTGCAAGATATCTCACTATTTTTGACTTTTCTGAGCCTGTCAAGTCCTTCTTTTGACCCATTTTGCCAAAGGAAAGGAAGTTGCCTAATAATTATGCACACCTTATATAGGGTGTTGATGTCATTAGACCACACCCCTTCTCATTACAGAGATGCACATCACCTAATATGCTTAATTGGTAGTAGGCTTTCGAGCCTATACAGCTTGGAGTAAGACAACATGCATAAAGAGGATGATGTGGTCAAAATACTCATTTGCCTAATAATTCTGCACTCCCTGTATATTATTTATATCTATATGTATAATATATATGTGTGTGTACGCTGTGCAAGATTTTTATAGTACAGAATCAATATGATACAGAGAGAGAGTATATAAACACCCCTAAATCAGCGTTTATGCTCCTAGCACTATTGATAGTGTGCTCCACTTGTAATCTAGCCCTAAATGTTTAGGAGACTCTATTCAAAAGTATGATAGGAGAGGGAAAGAATATCACACTGTGTAATTTTCATCTCTCTCAAAAAAAGTAAATAAAAATAATATATATATATATATATATATATACAGGGAGTGCAGAATTATTAGGCAAGTTGTATTTTTGAGGATTAATTTTATTATTGAACAACAACCATGTTCTCAATGAACTCAAAAAACTCATTAATATCAAAGCTGAATATTTTTGGAAGTAGTTTTTAGTTTGTTTTTAGTTTTAGCTATTTTAGGGGGATATCTGTGTGTGCAGGTGACTATTACTGTGCATAATTATTAGGCAACTTAACAAAAAACAAATATATAGCCATTTCAATTATTTATTTTTACCAGTGAAACCAATATAACATCTCAACATTCACAAATATACATTTCTGACATTCAAAAACAAAACAAAAACAAATCAGTGACCAATATAGCCACCTTTCTTTGCAAGGACACTCAAAAGCCTGCCATCCATGGATTCTGTCAGTGTTTTGATCTGTTCACCATCAACATTGCGTGCAGCAGCAACCACAGCCTCCCAGACACTGTTCAGAGAGGTGTACTGTTTTCCCTCCTTGTAAATCTCACATTTGATGATGGATCACAGGTTCTCAATGGGGTTCAGATCAGGTGAACAAGGAGGCCATGTCATTAGATTTTCTTCTTTTATACCCTTTCTTGCCAGCTACGCTGTGGAGTACTTGGACGCGTGTGATGGAGCATTGTCCTGCATGAAAATCATGTTTTTCTTGAAGGATGCAGACTTCTTCCTGTACCACTGCTTGAAGTAGGTGTCTTCCAGAAACTGAGTTGAGCTTGACTCCATCCTCAACCCGAAAAGGCCCCACAAGCTCATCTTTGATGATACCAGCCCAAACCAGTACTCCACCTCCACCTTGCTGGCGTCTGAGTCGGACTGGAGCTCTCTGCCACAGGCCCATCCATCTGGCCCATCAAGACTCACTCTCATTTCATCAGTCCATAAAACCTTAGAAAAATCAGTCTTGAGATATTTCTTGGCCCAGTCTTGACGTTTCAGCTTGTGTGTCTTGTTCAGTGGTGGTCGTCTTTCAGCCTTTCTTACCTTGGCCATGTCTCTGAGTATTGCACACCTTGTGCTTTTGGTCACTCCAGTGATGTTGCAGCTCTGAAATATGGCCAAACTGGTGGCAAGTGGCATCTTGGCAGCTGCACGCTTGACTTTTCTCAGTTCATGGGCAGTTATTTTGCGCCTTGGTTTTTCCACACGCTTCTTGCGACCCTGTTGACTATTTTGAATGAAACGCTTGATTGTTCGATGATCACGCTTCAGAAGCTTTGCAATTTTAAGAGTGCTGCATCCCTCTGCAAGATATCTCACTATTTTTGACTTTTCTGAGCCTGTCAAGTCCTTCTTTTGACCCATTTTGCCAAAGGAAAGGAAGTTGCCTAATAATTATGCACACCTTATATAGGGTGTTGATGTCATTAGACCACACCCCTTCTCATTACAGAGATGCACATCACCTAATATGCTTAATTGGTAGTAGGCTTTCGAGCCTATACAGCTTGGAGTAAGACAACATGCATAAAGAGGATGATGTGGTCAAAATACTCATTTGCCTAATAATTCTGCACTCCCTGTATATTATTTATATCTATATGTATAATATATATGTGTGTGTACGCTGTGCAAGATTTTTATAGTACAGAATCAATATGATACAGAGAGAGAGTATATAAACACCCCTAAATCAGCATGAAACTAGAACAGATGAGTTTCATAGGATCCCCAAAAGTAAAAAGCGAAACATATGACAACAAGTTTGTTTCAATGCTAAAGGAGCATTCAGGTGCACAAGTCTCTTTATGATAATTATGTGACTATTGTAAATAGAAAATCCAGTAATAGGATAGGGACTTAATAAGTAGGAATTTAATCCAACAAAAGGTAACATTTTGGGGTCGCCCCAGTCTTCAGACCAAAAAATTCACATCATAAAGAGTAAGCTTACCTTACTTTATACCCTCCACCATGTACTGTTATTCATGCCGCTGCTGGTAGCGTTCTGGATGCCCCTGACGTCATCATCTGGCTCCTGTCTATCAGTTGACACGCTGCATTCGCCCGTCGCCATGGCTACCCGCCGCCGCCTCACAGTTGCAATGATAACAAGTAGGGATGGGCGAATGTGTAAATTTCCGAATTCAAATGTTAGAACGAATGTTATTACGGAAATTCGAATTATAAATCCGAATGTTAATACGAACAAATATTCTTAAAAATTCTATAATTGAATGCTATTTACAGTTTTCGAATGTCATTTTCGAATTCGAATGTTTATAATTAGATCGAATGTCCACATTAAAAATTTCGAATTTAACAGTCTATTTAACAAATTCTATTCTGAAGTTCAATAGTTCATGTAGTAGGGAATCTAGTAAATTGATACATAATAGATACAAATATATCAATTTGAATGTTTCTATTTTGATCGAATATTGCATAATTCGAATATTACATTTAAATAAAGCATTATAGAAATACTATTACAAATATATAAATTCGAATTTTTCAAATTCGAATATTGCATAAGTAGAATATTACATTTAAAGAAAGCATTAGAAATACTATTACAAATATATAAATTCATATTTTTCTAAACTAATATTTTCGAATGTAATCGTAAAATTCAAAACCGAACCTTCGAAAATCGAATGTTAGAATGTTATGTAAACATTCGACATTTGATTCAAACGAACAAATGTGTTAAAATTCGTTTCATTTTTCGAATGTTGCAAAACATTCGCCCATCCCTAGGTAATAGTAACCTACCAATTAAATTCACCCTTAAAAGTGAAAAAAAATTGACAAAAAAGTAATGATATTAATATTAAAAACAATGCATGCTAAATAAGCATTTATAGAGATTATGCAGGCACAAAGCTGACGGAGGAAAAAATACTTAGTAAGTGCTTCCAAAATAGAAGTGACGGTGATATATACAGGAAAATCCTATGTGGTATGCTTAATACAGACAATCGGCTAGATTTAGAGTTTGGCGGTAGCCGTCAAAACCAGCGTTCGAGGCTCCTAACGCTGGTTTTGGGCTACCGCTGGTATTTAGAGTCAGTCAGGAAAGGGTCTAACGCTCACTTTGCAGCCGCGACTTTTCCATACCGCAGATCCCCCTACGCCATTTGCG
This sequence comes from Bombina bombina, assembly GCF_027579735.1. NCBI lineage: Eukaryota > Metazoa > Chordata > Amphibia > Anura > Bombinatoridae > Bombina > Bombina bombina. The sequence continues at coordinate 997,239,096 of NC_069501.1, forward strand.
TATCCTATCTTTTCAATGGGATCTTTCTAACGCCGGTATTTAGAGTCTTGGCTGAAGTGAGCGTTAGAAATCTAACGACAAAACTCTAGCCGCAGAAAAAAGTCAGTAGTTAAGAGCTTTCTGGGCTAACGCTGGTTTATAAAGCTCTTAACTACTGTGCTCTAAAGTACACTAACACCCATAAACTACCTATGTACCCCTAAACCAAGGTCCCCCCACATCGCCGCCACTCTATTAAAATTTTTTAACCCCTAATCTGCCGACCGCACACCGCCGCCACCTACGTTATCCCTATGTACCCCTAATCTGCTGCCCCTAATACCGCCGACACCTACATAATATTTATTAACCCCTAATCTGCTGCCCCCAACGTCGCCGCCACCTACCTACAATTATTAACCCCTAATCTGCCGACCGCACACCGCCGCCACCTACGTTATCCCTATGTACCCCTAATCTGCTGCCCCTAATACCCCCGACCCCTATATTATATTTATTAACCCCTAATCTGCCGCCCCCGCTATCGCTGACCCCTGCATATTATTATTAACCCCTAATCTGCCACTCCGTACACCACCGCAACCTACGTTATCCCTATGTACCCCTAATCTGCTGCCCCTAACACCGCCGACCCCTATATTAAATTTATTAACCTCTAATCTGCCGCCCCCAACGTCGCCTCCACCTACCTACAATAATTAACCCCTAATCTGCCGACCGGATCTCACCGCTACTCTAATAAATGTATTAACCCCTAAAGCTAAGTCTAACCCTAACACTAACACCCCCCTAAGTTAAATATAATTTAATTCTAACTAAATAAATTAACTCTTATTAAATAAATTAATCCTATTTAAAGCTAAATACTTACCTGTAAAATAAACCCTAATATAGCTACAATATAAATTATAATTATATTGTAGCTATTTTAGGATTAATATTTATTTTACAGGCAACTTTGTAATTATATTAACCAGGTACAATAGCTATTAAATAGTTAATAACTATTTAATAGCTACCTAGTTAAAATAATTACAAAATTACCTGTAAAATAAATCCTAACCTAAGTTACAATTAAACCTAACACTACACTAGCAATAAATAAATTAAATAAACTACCTACAATTATCTACAATTAAACCTAACACTACACTATCAATAAATTAATTAAATACAATACCTACAAATAAATACAATGAAATAAACTAACTAAAGTACAAAAAATAAAAAAAAACTAAGTTACAAAAAATAAAAAAATATTTACAAACATTAGAAAAATATTACAACAATTTTAAACTAATTACACCTACTCTAAGCCCCCTAATAAAATAACAAAGACCCCCAAAATAAAAAAAATGCCCTACCCTATTCTAATATTAAAATAGAGAAGCTCTTTTACCTTACCAGCCCTGAAAAGGGCCCTTTGCGGGGCATGCTCCAAAGAATTCAGCTCTTTTGCCTGTAAAAAAAAACATACAATACCCCCCCCCCCAACATTACAACCCACCACCCACATACCCCTAATCTAACCCAAACCCCCCTTAAATAAACCTAACACTAAGCCCCTGAAGATCTCCCTACCTTGTCTTCACCACGCCGAGTTCACTGATCGATCCAGAAGAGCCTCCGATGTCTTGATCCAAGCCCAAGCGGAGGGCTGAAGATGTCCATGATCCGGCTGAAGTCTTCATCCAAGTGGGAGCTGAAGAGGTCCATGATCCGACTGAAGTCTTCTATCAAGCGACATCTTCAATCTTCTTTCTTCCGGATCCATGCAGTTCATCCCGCAGACGCGGAACATCCATCTTCACCGACGACTTCCCGATGAATGACGGTTCCTTTAAGGGACGTCATCCAAGATGGCGTCCCTTGAATTCTGATTGGCTGATAGGATTCTATCAGCCAATCGGAATTAAGGTAGGAAAATTCTGATTGGCTGATGGAATCAGCCAATCAGATTCAAGTTCAATCCGATTGGCTGATCCAATCAGCCAATCAGATTGAGATCGCATTCTATTGGCTGTTCCGCTTGGGCTTGGATCAAGACATCGGAGGCTCTTCTGGATCGATCGGTGAACCCGGCGTGGTGAAGACAAGGTAGGGAGATCTTCAGGGGGTAGTGTTAGGTTTATTTAAGGGGGGTTTGGGTTAGAATAGGGGTATGTGGGTGGTGGGTTGTAATGTTGGGGGGGGTATTGTATGTTTTTTTTTACAGGCAAAAGAGCTGAATTCTTTGGGGCATGCCCCGCAAAGGGCCCTGTTCAGGGCTGGTAAGGTAAAAGAGCTTTTCTATTTTAATTTTAGAATAGGGTAGTCCATTTTTTTATTTTGGGGGTCTTTGTTATTTTATTAGGGGGCTTAGAGTAGGTGTAATTAGTTTAAAATTGTTGTAATATTTTTCTAATGTTTGTAAATATTTTTTTATTTTTTGTAACTTAGTTCTTTTTTATTTTTTGTACTTTAGTTAGTTTATTTCATTGTATTTATTTGTAGGTATTGTATTTAATTAATTTATTGATAGTGTAGTGTTAGGTTTAATTGTAGATAATTGTAGGTAGTTTATTTAATTAATTTATTGATAGTGTAGTGTTAGGTTTAATTGTAATTTAGGTTAGGATTTATTTTACAGGTAATTTTGTAATTATTTTAACTAGGTAGCTATTAAATAGTTATTAACTATTTAATAGCTATTGTACCTGGTTAAAATAATTACAAAGTTGCCTGTAAAATAAATATTAATCCTAAAATAGCTACAATATAATTTATATTGTAGCTATATTAGGGTTTATTTTACAGGTAAGTATTTAGCTTTAAATAGGAATAATTTATTTAATAAGAGTTAATTTATTTTGTTAGATTTAAATTATATTTAACTTAGTGGGGTGTTAGTGTTAGCGTTAGACTTAGCTTTAGGGGTTAATACATTTATTAGAGTAGTGGTGACATCCGGTCGGCAGATTAGGGGTTAATTATTGTAGGTAGGTGGAGGCGACGTTGGGGGCGGCAGATTAGGGGTTAATAAATATAATATAGGGGTCGACGGTGTTAGGGGCAGCAGATTAGGGGTACATAGGGATAACGTAGGTTGCGGCGGTGTACGGAGCGGCAGATTAGGGGTTAAAAATAATATGCAGGGGTCAGCGATAGCGGGGGCGGCAGATTAGGGGTTAATAAATATAATATAGGGGTCGGCGGTGTTAGGGGCAGCAGATTAGGGGTACATAGGTATAATGTAGGTTGCGGCGGTGTACGGAGCGGCAGATTAGGGGTTAATAATAATATGCAGGGGTCAGCGATAGCGGGGGCGGCAGATTAGGGGTTAATAAGTGTAAGGTTAGGGGTGTTTAGACTCGGGGTACATGTTAGGGTGTTAGGTGCAGACTTAGGAAGTGTTTCCCCATAGGAAGCAATGGGGCTACGTTAGGAGCTTAACGCTGCTTTTTTGCAGGTGTTAGGTTTTGTTTCAGCTCAAACTGCCCCATTGTTTTCTATGGAGGAATCGTGCACAAGCACGTTTCTTAAGCTGACCGCGTCCGTAAGCAACGCTGGTATCAAGAGTTGCAGTGGCGGTAAATATGCTCTACGCTCCCTTTTTTGGAGCCTAACGCAGCCATTCTGTGAACTCTAAATACCAGCGGTATTTAAAAGGTGCGGGGGGAAAAAAGCATGCGTAGCTAACGCACCCCTTTGGCCGCAGAACTCTAAATCTAGTCGAATGTGTCTATCTCTAATACTGGTCCAAAAGCCTAAATGTATAAAAAGGCTAGATATATCAAAAGGCTATGGGAAGCGGGTAGTAGGATAACAAGTAGCAAATAACTGATTGAGTCGAACAGGGCTTACTGCAGCGATCATGCTGCTGTTTTAACATTATCAAGGGGAGGTCATAAGGGATGGCTCAGGTAAAACATCCATACTTAATGAATTACAGAGTAAATAAATTACAAAGTAAGTAAAAGTTAGAAAATTATAGAGTAAAAAAAGTGAAAGGGTCATAAGGGCTTAAATGCAGGGGTGGACAGTAAATGGTCCGGCAAAAGACCCTATAAATAATGGACTAATGGGAGTCTCATTAATAATGGATGGAATGTTTCCATGTTATAGGAAGCAGTGCCAGTCTAGATTGGTGTTAAGTCCTCTGGGGCTCAGGGTGCCAAGAGTATATATCCAGCTTGATTCACATTGTAATAAAGTTCTAGCTCTGCCCCCCCCCCTCTTGTGGGCGGAGGTATGTTATCAATTATGGTATATCTCAGATCTGAGACCTTATGTCCCACTTCAGCAAAGTGTCTCGCCACCGGTTGCTCTAATTCCTTTTTCTTTTTTTTTTCTCCAGGGCCACCCTTATCGCCAGTCTATGATTGTCCATCCTCGTTCTAAGGGTTTCCACTGTTTTGCCCACGTAGAATTTCCCACATGGGAAATGAAGCAAGTAGACAATGTGGGTTGTTGTACATGTAACATGATGTCTAAGATAGAATATCTTGTTCTTGTATAGGTGGTTAAAATAATTTGCTAGTTGTCAGACCATTGCAGGTGACACACCCCAGACATGAAGAGCTGAAGAGGTCGTCTATGTACCTTTTGTGGAATGCTACCCTCTCGTCTTTAAAGGCTTCTGTACCCACAGTCTCAAATTCTGTAATAAATAGATTGGCGTGTGTGGGGGCCACATTCGACCCCATGGCCATGCCAGAGATCTGTAGGTAATAGTCCCTCTCGAACATGAAATAGTTGTTTTCCAGGTATATGTGTAGTCTTTCCATAAGAAAGTCTTCTGGTGGTCCCACATAGGGGTATCGTCTAAGTTGTTATGAGACTGCTCGAATACCCTCCCTATGTGGGATTACAGTATATAAACTTGTGATGTCCATGGTGACCAGGATAGTGTTCTCTTGGACATGAATGTCTCTCAATATTCTGATCATGGTTGAAGAATCCAGTATAAAGGAATCCATATTTCTAACCATGGGCTGTAAGACCTTGTTGAGGTATGTTGCCATGGGCTGCATAATAGATCCTATTGCAGACACAATAGGTTTTCCTGGGGGACATTCCAAGCTTTTATGGATCTTGGGAACTGTATACAGTACCGGGATTATTGGGTGGTTTACCGTTAGGTACTTTTTTTCTTGTTCCGTGATCCAATTAATATTAATTGCTTCCTTAATCAGTTAATCCACTTGTTTTTGAATGTCATTGTGGTATTCACCCTCATCTTGCGGTATGTATTAGCATCACTAAGTTGACTCAGTATCTCCTGTTTGTAATCCTTATAATCAAGGACCACCAGGGCACCCCCCTTATCTGCTTCACGGAAGATAAGTGTCTTGTCCGCTTTTAATTCCTTAAGTGCTGCCCATTCCTCTTTGTTGAAATTAGGTCTCCTATGGTTGTTCCTGGAGTAGGGATTCAAAAACTCTTTTGACAGCATTCTGGTGAAAATGTTAATGCTCGGGTTATTGCTGCATGGATCAAATGTACTTGTGGTTCTTAGAGCAGGAATTTCTATTTTCTTTTAGGCCCAAAGTGTTCCCTTAATCTAAGGGTTCTGCTGAATTTTTCAGGTTCGAGAGGGGCTATTACCTACAGTTCTCTGGCACGGCCACGGGGTTGGATGTGGCCCCACATACGCCAATCTATATATGGCAGAATTCCAGACTGTGGGTACAGAAGCCTTTAAAGACGAGAGGATAGCATTTAAAAAAGACGAGAGGATAGCATTTCACAAAAGGTACATAGACGACCTCTTCATCCTGTGGCAGGGCACTGAGACAGAGCTATCTGACTGGTTTATGGATATTAACTGGGCGCATCCAACAGTAAAATTCAAGATAGCCCATAGTAAAGAGACGATTGAGTTTCTTGATCTACAAGAAAGAGGGCAAATTCATGACCACCCTATACAGAAAGAAAACTGATAAAAATTACATTCTTCACACCAGCAGTCATCATCCAACGGCCCTGATAAGGGAATTGCCTATATCACATATGAAGAGGGTGATAAGAAACAATTTAGAACAGGTCAATATGGAACATCAACTACAATACCTAACCTCACAATTCCATAACAGGGGTTACCAAATCAGAGCACTTCAAGTGTGCAAAGAAAAAGTCAAGGGTAATACACAGGATTCTCTTCTACAATTGATGTCTGGTAAAGGAGATGAGGAATCCCCAATGATGGTATTAACCTACACACAGGGGGATGAGAGTATACCTACCATCATCAACAAATACTGGTCTATAGTGGAATTGGATACAACACTACCCTTTAGAGATGTGAGACCCCCCAGAATAGGATACCGGAGGGGAAAATCCTTGAGGTACCATCTTATATTATCCAACCCTAGAGACTGCTATAATCCAAGAACATGGCTTCAACAAGCCAAGGGCTGTTACAGATGTCTGGGGTGTGTCACCTGCAATGGTCTGACGACTGGCAAAATATTTAACCACAACTTCACAAAGTTGGAAAACAGCACACAATTTCTTTGTTGAGGGGCATGGAATGCAGAACTTGCCAAGTCCACTTATCCAATCTGTAACATCGAAATTCCAGCCTCCAAGTTTGGCATAAAAAGACCTTTATTTTTCACATACGGTCCAGAGCAAACAATACAAAGTTTCAGGCCCTTACTAGGCCCTTAGTCATGTTTTGAACAGCCAATAGGATTTCAGAAGCTCTCATCCTATTGGCTGATTTGAATTTGAAGAATCAATTCAGCCTATAGGAATGCAAGGTACGCCATTTTTAAATGGCTGCCTTACATTGAACTTCAATGTACGGCGGCGACCATATGAAGAGGACGCTCCGCGCAGGATGTCTTTGGCTCCTAGGATGGCTCCACTCCGCGCCACCGGGATGGAGAACCTCCACACCTGGATGAAGACCTTGCCACCTGGATGGAGATGGATGTCCGGACTTCAGAAACCGTGAGTAGATCTTCTGAGGTTAGTGTTAGTTTTTTTTTTTTTTAGATTAGGGCTTTGGGCTTTGAAAAAGTGCTAAATGCCCTTTTAAGGGCAATGCAAAAGAGCTAAATGCCCTTTTAAGGGCAATGCCCATACAAATGCCCCTTTAGGGGCAATGGGTAGCTTAGGCTTTTTAGAGTTAGGTTTTTTATTTTGGGGGGTTGGTTGGATGGTGGGTTTTACTGCTGGGGGGACTTTGTATTTTTTTACAGATAAAAGAGCTGATTTCTTTAAGGCAATGCCCTACAAAAGGCCCTTTTAAGGGCTATTGGCAGTTTATTGTAGGCTAGAGGGTGTTTTTATTTTGGGGGGCTTTTTTATTTATTTATTTTTTAAATATAGATTTTTATTGAACATTTGCATCAGTTACAAGAGAAAAAAAAACCCATCAGTACTATACTGTATAAAAGAAATAGTGGTGTTACCATGCCGGTGCAAAATTTAAAGAACAGGGAGGGGGAGGAGGGGGGAAGAGGGGTAGGGGTAGTTACTACTACTGTCTGAGTGGATTTATGGTTTCCCAATAGAATTTAATGTCGTGATAAAAATTCAGCTTGTTATTTTTGAAATAATAATATTCTTCTAGTTGTATAATCTCTTGTGTACGGGCCCTCCAAGTGTCGACTGTAGGTATAGTTTTCGTTTTCCAATTTCTAGCAAGCAGGGATTTTTCTCTATTTATACAAATCTGAAGAAGACATGATCTTAGTTTACATAAATGTTTAGGTGTACCATTAAATAGCACTATCAAAGGAGTGAGTTGAAATGACGAGTCAAATAGGGGAGAGAGTGTCTGCTGTAAGGTAGTCCAAAACGGCTGTAGGTTGGGGCAGGACCACCAAATGTGCGTCATATCGCCTATAGCACCGCAGCCCCTCCAGCACATAGGATTCCGGAAAGAGGCACCTCAGCCTAGCAGGTGTGAGGTACCATCTAGATATGATTTTATAGTTCATCTCAAGAATTTGTGTGGATGTAGATGATTTATGGGTGCGAAGGTACAGTCAGTCCCAAGTCAAGCTCTCTAGCCCAGGTCTGAGTAGAATTGGGTAATTGTGTGTACAGGCAATTGTCTATCATTCTTTTGGAAATTGCTAGTGTTCCCTTCAAAGCATTCCCATGTCTACACAAAGATTCAAAGTGGTAAGGGGGCGCGTAAGTGAGCGTTTGTGAGGGGATGTAGCTACAAGGTGTCGCAGTTGAGAGTATTTGAGCCAGTGTGTAAAGGTACCATTTAAAATATTTGATAAATCTCGAGCGGGCTTCAAAGTTCCCAACTGTAGAAACTCACATATTGGAGAAGATAGACCCAGGTCTGTAAGTCAGGAGTTCCCAGACAAGGCATGAATGCTCCCTAACAGTTCAGTGTTCTGAAAAATTGGGGACATAGGTGAAAAAGGGGAGGAAATCCCTGGCACATACCTTAAAATATTATCCCATGTGTGAAAAATGTGTCTGTATAAGGGAGAGGACTTAACTAAGACCGGTCTATAAGATGCCGGCAGCCAACATAGGGGGCCAATTCGAGGTGTCCTAAGTAGTTGTGTGTCCAAAGATACCCAAGCTTTATCCTGATGCCCTACATGCCAATCCAAAATGTGTTGTAATATACTTGCTTGATAATACCTCTCTATACATGGAACACCCAGCCCACCACACTGCTTTGAATGATAAAGGGTTCGTTTTGCTACTCTGGGTTTCTTACCACCCCATATGAAATTGTTGAGAATATATTGCAGTTGTGTTATATAGGTGTGTGTGGTAGATCAATAGGGACCGTTTGTAGTATATAAAGAATTTGAGGTAAGATGGACATTTTAACTACTTGTATTCTACCCCATCAGGAGAAGGGCTTTGACTGCCATTTCTGGCTATCTGTTTGGATACGTTTAAGTAGTGGGATATAGTTAGCACTAAAGAGCGAACCAATTTTCAGGGTAAGTTGTATTCCTAAATATTGGATGTGGTCTTTACATAACCAGTATTGGCATATCGAAGAGAGGGCTTCAAAGTGATTTAGATTCATATTAATGTTAAGGATGTTGGACTTTTGGTTATTGATATGGAAGTGTGAAATCTCCCCGAATCTGTGAAATTCACGTAGAAGATGTGTAATCGAGGTGGATGGGTTGGTCAAAGTCAGTAAGATATCGTCTGCATATAGACTTATTTTATATTCATTAGGACCTACTACAATACCACTAATGTCTTTATTTTGTCTAATGTGAGCCGCCAAGGGTTCCATTGCTAGCGCAAATAATAATGGGGAGCAAGGGCATCCCTGATGGGTCCCATTATTAATCTGGAAAGAGTCAGAGAGAGTACTGTTTACCTTGATCTTTGCTGAAGGGTTGTTGTAAAGACTAAAAATTCTATTAACTGTTGTTTTGCTAAAACCAAATCCTTCTAAGGCAGATTGTAAGTACGACCAGTTAAGCCTGTCGAACGCTTTTTCCACGTCGGTAGAGACCAGGACTGATTCTATATTTGTTGCAGATGCATGGTCTATCAAGTGCAATGTTCTGATAGTGTTGTCCCTGGCCTCCCGACGTGAAATAAAGCCTGCCTGGTCTACATGAATAAGCTGTGGTAGATATTTGTTGATGCTAGTGGAGAGTATCTTAGCAAAGATTTTGGCATCTGTGTCGATCAGTGATATAGGCCGATAACTTACTGGCATATGTGGGGGTTTATCTTGCTTATGTATTAAGGTAATATGGGCAGATAACATGTCTTTGGAGAAGTGTTTGGTCTCGTTTACCGAATTAAATAATGCACCTAGTTGGGGGGCTAAAATATTTTTAAATGTCTTATAGTAGGAATTGGATAGCCCATCAGGTCCTGGGCTTTTGTGATTTGGGAGGGCTTCTATGGCTGAAAGAATCTCAGAAATTTCTATAGGGGCAGCTAATTTAGTGGCATCTTCTTGTGATAAGTTCGGAAGGTCTGCTTTTTTAATATACTTATCGTAGGTTTCCTGACTTTGTTGGGCATCTACAGGAGATAGATTATACAGTGATAGGAAATACTCATGGAAAACTCTAGCTATTCCCATACTGTCCTGGATATTAGTAGATTCTGAAGTAGAAATCTGATGTATATAAGAGTTAAGCGTGCGTTGGCGAAGGGCCCTAGCTAGCATTGTACCTATTTTATTACTCTCTGTAAAATAAAGCTTCTTTAAATAAAAGGCGTGTTTCTGTGCCTCTTTGTGGAGAAAGGCGTTGAGTTCCGATCTGGCTTTCACCAATTCATTCTGCAGTGATGTGTTGCGTGGTAATCTTGAAAAATTAGTCTCTAGGTTATTTAAGTTATTAGACAAGGTCACAAATTCTTTCCTTCTATTTTTAACTATATATGCTTTATGTTTAAGGAATTTGCCTCTAATAACTGCTTTGTGAGCGTCCCATAATGTGTGTGTTGCAGTGTCGGTGTTACTATTTAGTTGGAAGTATTCAACTAGAGAGTGGGCAATCTTCTCTGTTAGGTAAGTGTTTTTAAGGAGTGAGTCATCTAGTCTCCAACAATATTGGGAGATCGGAGCCGTAGGCCAAGTAATTTCTAATGCGGTCATAGAGTGATCTGACCATGATGTTGGTGCTATACATGAGCTTTCAGCTAAGTGTAAATGGTTTTGATCGAGGAAAATATAATCAATCCTGGATGAGGATTTCTGTGAATGAGAATAAAAAGTGTATGTCCTATTACTGGGATGCTGGAGCCTCCACACGTCCACTAAGGATAAGCCCTGTAATTTGGCTCGAATGGTCTGTAGAGTCAAGAGGGGGATGTAACTATGTCCCTGTGAACAGTCTTGTTTGGGGAGTAATGCTGCATTAAAATCTCCTGCCAGGACCACTAAACCTTTGGCTATAGGTGTAATTAAATCTAGGGCTTTCTTAAAGAACATAACCTGTCGTGTGTTTGGGGCATATATGTTGGCTAGAGTAACTGGTTGATTATACAAGGTACCCACTAATACTAATAGTCTGCCTTCTTTGTCAGTATGCATGGATGTCAATATAAATGGTAACCATTTATGCATCAAAATGCCTACACCATTAGTTTTAGAAGTGTTGTGAGAAAAGTAGGTATTAGTGTATGTGCTGGAGGAGCATGCTGGCGCTGCTATCTGACAGAAGTGCATCTCTTGTATAAAAACCATATCACCTCCCTGTTTGCAAAACCAGTTTAGGGCTATACAGCGTTTTCGTCGGGGAGTTGAGTCCCTTCACATTTTGGGACAGAACTTTTACTCTAGGGAGGCTCATATTGAGTATTCAAGACTAATAGCATAACATAGCTGAAGTGTGCTACAAAAAATGTATATTGTGCGCAGTGGACATGTGAATTGTCGTCTCCCTCCGATAGGTACTCACGGATGTACTTGGGACCCCACATCGGAAGGAAGGTTAGATGAGGGAACATAGGGAGAGAGGATTCAAGTGCACATGCGAAAGAACCGGCATTCTGGAGTATAATAGAGGAAAATGCAGGGGTTATATAACACATCAGATGAGAAACAAAAAACTGAAAGCATAACATTGCATGGTAAAACCAAAATAAACAAAGATTAGTATTAAAGAAAAACAAAAAAAACATACATTGGAATTACCATGTAACAACAGTAAATCCTGATTAAGAGCATGGGGGATATAGCTCCACAGGAATAGAGCTGTTAGCAAGGCAACAATATCCTAATAGAAACAATTTATTAATTATTAAGGGTTTTGGTTGTAATTTCGATTTTTTTAAATTTTTTCTTAGTGTTAGGTTTTTTTACATTTGTAATTTAGATATTTTAATTGGTAGTATTTTTTTATTTTATTAGATTAGTTATGTTAGGTTAATTTATAGTTTATTGTTAGGTTTATATTTATTTCACAGGTAAGTTTTTATTTATTTAAATAAAATTATATTGTAATTTAAAGTTAGGGGGGTGTTAGATTTAGGGGTTAATAGTTTAATTTAGTATTTTGCAATGTGGGGGGCCAGCGGTTTAGGGGTTAATAGCTTTATTTAGTGGTAGAGATGTGGTAGGCCGGAGGTTTAGGGGTTAATAACTTTATTATAGTGGCGGCGATGTTGGGGAGTGGCCGATTAGGGGTTAATAGCTTTAATTAGTGTAGGCGATGTCGGGGGCAGCAGATTAGGGGTTAATAACTTTATTTAGGTGTCATGATGTCAGGGCGGCGGATTAGGGGTGTTTAGACTTGGGGTTTATGTTAGGGTGTTAGGTTTAAACTTAACTTTTTTTCCCCCATAATCATCAATAGAGTTGCGTTACGGACATTTTTCATTTCGCGATCACAGGTGTTAGGTTTTTTTTCTAACACTCTCTCCCCATTGATGTCTATGGGGGAAAGCGTGCACGAGCACGTCAAAGCAGCCCTTGGATTTTTGTGTGGTATGGAGTTTAACACAACCATATCGCACGCACAAGGAGGCTTTTCAGAAACTCGTAATGGCTATGGAGGGTGAAATAACGCAACTTTTGTTGCGTTCGTTTCGCACCCTGTTTAGCGCAAAACTCGTAATCTAGGTGGAAGTAATTTCTTTACTCTGTAATTCCTTAAGTATGGATGTTTTACCTGAGCCATCCCTTAAGACCTCCCCTTGATAATGTTAAAACAGCAACATGATCGCTTCAGTAAGCCCTGTTCGGCTCTATCAGTTATTTGCTACTTGTTATCTTACTATCCGCTTCCCATAGCCTTTTGATATATCTAGCCTTTTTATATATCTAGCCTTTTCATATTCCTAGCCTTTTTATACATCTAGGCTTTTGGACCACCTGGCAGTATTAGAGATAAACACATAGTCCGTATTAAGCATACCACTTAGGATTTTCCTGTATATATCACCATCCCTTCTATTATGGAAGCCCTTACGATATGTATTTTTTCCTCTGTCAGCTTTGTGCCTGCATAACCTCTATAAATGCTTATTTAGCATGCATTGTTTTTAATATTAATATTACTTTTTTTGTAAATTTTTTTTCACTTTTAAGGGTGAATTTAATTGGTAGGTTACTGTTACCATTGCAACTGTAAGGCGGCGTTGGGTAGCCATGGCGACGGGCGAATGCAGCATGTCACCTGATAGACAGGAGCCGGATGATGACATCACGGGCATCCGGAACGCCACCAGCAGTGACGTGAATAACAGTACACGGTGGAGGGTATAAAGTAAGGTAAGCTTGCTCTTTATGATGTGAATTTTTTTATCTGAAGACGTTACCTTTTGTTGGATTAAATCCCTACTTATTAAGTCCCTGTGAGTGTATATTCTTCTTTTGAAACCGTATATATATATATATATATATACATACACTATATATATATATATGATATATTATATATATATACACAACATGCTACACTTACCTATAGCGTGCTGGGAAGCCATGCTAATCCTGGTTTAGTGCACTCTAAGCCTTCTAATAGCGTGGCCCAGGGCTCTATGTAAAAGGGTCGGGATTAGTGCGGCTCTCCAGCATGCTAAAGGTAAGTATTTAACGCTACAAGTGAACTTTTTCACCTGTAGCAAAGGAACATTTACATTCATTTAAAGAAAAAGAATGTAAATGTTCCCCGAATATTCACAGGAGCCAAATTTTCGAAAAACAACATTTTTTTAATATTCGGAACAAAAGATTCAGCCGAACTGAATTTTTCGCCCATTTACACCTCCAATGTTTAGTATGCTATAAACCACAGGTATTGAGCAATACCCACTATTTGCACTAGGTGGCATTAGTTTACAAGGAAATCAAGACAGGATAGATAATTTCCTGACCAAATAGATGTGTTCATTTGTACCATTTGCTACTTATAAAAGGTGCAGAAAGGGCAGAAAATGAATTTAGTCACACAGGCTTGTCCAATCAAGCTTTAACTTTTCATAGGGCGGTTAGAAACTAGGGGACAATTTCAATCACTTTGATTAAAAAGGGTCGGAGACAAATCACAAAGTCAGGAGGTCCAGAGAGGTCAAGATAGGGTGCAACAAATAGAAAGTCATAGGGTTAGAAAAGCTTATCAAATGATTTAACTACAAAAACCCCTATCTACTTTAATGGTGAATTTTGTAGAAAATCATTAAGTAAGCTTTTCTAAAGGTTTCTATCTAATGCTCTGTATGTTCTGTTGGCATTGAAAGATAGGTTCTTTTAATTGTTCACATTCTGTATTGTTTTATTTAAATGAATTGTATCCTTTCACAGCACTGCAGAATATGTTGGCGCTTCATAACTAAAGTATAATAATAATAATAATATATTTAAGATTTTTAATAAAATAAGCTGTCAATTTGCTGTTACCTTTGGAAAAAAGGGAAACAAATCCAAAACCAAACTGAATGCCCACAGGGATGAAATTCAGCAAAACGAAACCTTTTAAAATTCTGAAATAAATCTTACAAATTAAGCTATTTTTAGCCCATTCACATGTCTAGAAATTACTCTCCATGTGGGGGTTGGAGAGAGGCACTAAAATGTTAATTGTTTTGTGAGAAATAATATTAAAATGCATTGTGTGTGTGTGAGTGTGTCTATATATAGAGAGAGAACATAATGATATGTGCAAGTTAAACTCATTTAATTGGGTTGGGGTTTCAGTTAGGAAAAAAAAACTATTTCACATACAAAAATAAACATAAATGGACCTGTTATACTCATTTTACAGTACAGTCTCTTTAACTCTCTTTTTATATTGTAAATATAATAATAATAGCATGTCACTTACTTATTGTGCATGAGGGATATATGTATTTTATTGTTTTTAATTTTTAATAAAATCCTTTTTTAATCATATATCCTCATTGCAATTGTTCATTTCTGAGCTACCTGTCTATCCTGAATGCTGCCTAGTATCCTGCCTCATATCCCACACAAATAATAATGGTCCAAGAGCGCCTATAAGTAGGCTAAGGAAGATATTATCAGATTCAGTAAATTCAAATTTATTACAAATCTTAAAACATATAACATAATTGTGAATAACATGGATCCATGTATACTATATACATCTAAAAACAATAAAAACAGTTGTCGATTATATCTTGCAAACACTTGTCAAATATAACATTCAAACAGTTAAAATGATCCAGCAATATGGGAACAGGAGCTAGGTGCAAACAAAGGCACACCACTGTGTGAATCTGTAGGGGTACACAGGTAAATATGCAATCTGTGCAGGGTACTCACATTCTGTGGCGGCACTCAATTGTGCCAATAGAGGCAGGCTGGCTTTCTCAGCAACCCAGCTGGCTGTGTGGGATATGAGTATAGTACAGATTGCTAACAGCGCTCGCCTACTTCCTTATAGCTCCTGGGTAATAGGGTATCTAGCCTACCCTAAGGGAAAGTTATTGGTATGAATAATAATGGTCCAAGAGCACCTATAAGTAGGCTAAGGAAGATATTATCAGATTCAATAAATTCAAATTTATTACAAATCATAAAACATATAACATAATTGTGAATAACATGGATCCATGTATACTATATACATCTAAAAACAATAAAAACAGTTGTCGATTATATCTTGCAAACACTTGTCAAATATAACATTCAAACAGTTAAAATGATCACCAAAAGGGGGTATAGTTCCTATGAGGTCTCAAAAAAATTATGGAGATAAACAAGTGGGAGTCATAGGAAGATCTTATAAACAATAAAAAATCCTTGATGACAAACCCAAAATTGTGCTTGGTTCAAAAAGTTCAGTGATAACGTCCAGTGAAATTATCTTAGTGATGTTATAAAAGAAAAATAAAAAATATAAAAATATAAAAATACTGAAAAATAGAAAAATTTGTGGTCAAAAAAGTCAGTGGTATGTGTAATCCAAATGAGTGGTCAGGTAATGGTAATTGTTAAAGGGTGCTCCTCCTAGTAATAGTGTTAAAAGGTGCTCCTCCTAGTAAAAGTGTTGAAAAGTAAATCTCAAGTGTCTTCGTGTAGGTGATGATGGTTTTTGATTAAATAACTGTGCTTTTCTTTTCAGTGATATCCTTAATGGTACCTGAAAATTAAAGAAATAACATAGTGCAATAACGCTTCACAACTTAAATAATATTAAAATAATGCTCACCAGTTTGTCAACGCGTTTCAGCCTCTTTATAGGCCTTTTTCAAGACTATATTGTGGTGAGTAATGGTGGCTCTATTTATGTGTGTAGGTAACCAATGGGTTGCTCTCATTTTGGCGCTAAAAATCACTTTGGCGCGAAAAATCTCTGTTCCTAACCCGGAAGTGTTTTTAACTATACACTTCCGTTTGTTGCTGTATTCCTGTTTAATATCGGTCTTTAATGTATTAGATTAGATTGGTTGTACCCAATAGGTCGATTTCGTAGGGATATTTATATGAACCAATTTGTTTAAGGTCTATTTCTAATTGTCGTTTCGTGTCTGTGCATGTAAGCGTAAAACCGGAAGTCAACCGTTTGTTTACTTCGGCGTGTCATTGTTTAAAACCGGAAGTCACGTGGTATATGTTTACTTCCGGTTTCGATTTTAGTATTATTTGCATACTTCCGGTTTCGGTTTCTTTGTTGTATGATCGATAGTGGTAAATATCTCTTGGGGCAGTGATGCTTAATAGCATATGTTAGAATGAGTTTGGTCAATCATATCCGTATCCGGACCTCATTGACATTAAGATGGCTGATCATATTTCGTAAGAGATATATGGACAGACAAATATATGAATGTGAGAAAATTATAAATGGCATAAAGGTATAAAAAGTGTAAAAAATAAAATAAAAAATATAAAAATATAAAAATATATTAAATATTCAAACCCTATTAACATTGAGATGAAAAATGGTATCCCGCAAGAGATACATAAATAAGCCAATAAAAGAATTGTGAATTTCTTAAAAGTGTGTTATAAAACGAATTGTTTGCATGACATAAATTATTAAGACATAAAAGTACATAACAATGCAACAATTATAACCTTTACATAAAACTGCATCAATTATTAGGGCAGCGTAAAAATACATAAAAATACAAATACATAATAATACAAATTCATAAAAAATGCATCAAATGTAACTTTTGCATAAAAATGCATCAAATATAACCTTTAACAATGGGGTGTTTTAAATCTTTCCTAAAAGACTGCATAAAACTCTGAAATTGGTAAATAATATAAATTGGACTATCTCATAACAGAACACAGTAAAATACATACATAAATTCGTAAAAATGGATATTGCACCTAATATAAAAACTTAATGTAAAAACGGATAATGTAACTAAAATGTATCTGGGGGACTAAATGAATCATATTAAAGTCGTATTAAAACAGGACTGGGTACATGAGTAATTAACACTTTGCTATGGAAAGCTAGTATGAAAATACATGCAAAACTTAACTAAGTGTGTCTGAGTATCAGGGTTTTTTTGTACTTAATAGATGTGAGAGGTCCTCTCTGTTATTCAAACCTCTGGGGTGTAAGCAGTCTATATCAAAAATCCATTTGGATTCAGTAGTCAATAGGCGTCTCTCATAGTCACCCCCCCCCCCTCCAGTTGGGTATTACTCTTTGTATGCCTATATAATTGAAATCTTTGTAACTAGCTCTATGGTGGTTTGTAAAATGTCTATAAAGTGCTGTCTCCGTGCTCTCATGTTCGATCTTTAATAAATGTTCTCTGATACGATCCTTGAGGGTTCTGGACGTTTGACCTATGTATTGGAGTCCGCAACTGCACCATATTAGATAGACAACCCCTCTGTCACTACATCTTATAAGATCATTGATCCTATATTTCACCTTCGAGTTGAAAGAGGTGAATTCTTTAGTTTTAACACCCCTTTTACAAGCTTTGCAGGTTGGACACGGGAAAAACCCTTTGATCTCTCTGCCAAATACATCTCTTGTCCTATTGGATACACTCTTAGGTATACTGGGGGACAGTTTGTTCTTAAGATTATCAGTCTTCCTATATATGAAGATTGGTCGTGTCGTCAATTTATCTCCTATTATGTCATCATTTTTGAGGAGTGACCAATGTTTCTCTATAATCTTTTCGACAATATGCCTATTTTCGTTGTATTCTGTTATGAATGGAATAGTGAGTGGATAGTCTTCGGAGTGGCTGGTCACTTTCTTAGGTTTGTATGCCAAGAGATCTTTCCGATTCTTCTTCCTCACTTCTTCCATAGTTAGAGTTAAGGATTCCTCATCATAACCCCTTTCCAAAAATTTATCTTTGAGGATTACGGCTTGTTCTTCCCACTTGATGGAATTAGAACAATTCTTCTTTAATCTCAGAAATTGTCCTTTCGGTATATTTGTCTTCCATCTGTTGAGGTGACAGCTTTCACGATGGATATAATTGTTGCAGTCCACTTCCTTAAAGAAAGTGGACGTCTCTATTTTACCTCCAATGATGTCTATTTTTAGATCTAGAAAGTTTATTGTCTTGTTGCTCATCTCATATGTAAATTTGAGGTTAAGAACAAACTGTCCCCCAGTATACCTAAGAGAGTATCCAATAGGACAAGAGATGTATTTGGCAGAGAGATCAAAGGGTTTTTCCCGTGTCCAACCTGCAAAGCTTGTAAAAGGGGTGTTAAAACTAAAGAATTCACCTCTTTCAACTCGAAGGTGAAATATAGGATCAATGATCTTATAAGATGTAGTGACAGAGGGGTTGTCTATCTAATATGGTGCAGTTGCGGACTCCAATACATAGGTCAAACGTCCAGAACCCTCAAGGATCGTATCAGAGAACATTTATTAAAGATCGAACATGAGAGCACGGAGACAGCACTTTATAGACATTTTACAAACCACCATAGAGCTAGTTACAAAGATTTCAATTATATAGGCATACAAAGAGTAATACCCAACTGGAGGGGGGGTGACTATGAGAGATGCCTATTGACTACTGAATCCAAATGGATTTTTGATATAGACTGCTTACACCCCAGAGGTTTGAATAACAGAGAGGACTTCTCACATCTATTAAGTACAAAAAAACCCTGATACTCAGACACACTTAGTTAAGTTTTGCATGTATTTTCATACTAGCTTTCCATAGCAAAGTGTTAATTACACATGTACCCAGTCCTGTTTTAATACGACTTTAATATGATTCATTTAGTCCCCCAGATACATTTTAGTTACATTATCCGTTTTTACATTAAGTTTTTATATTAGGTGCAATATCCATTTTTACGAATTTATGTATGTATTTTATTGTGTTCTGTTATGAGATAGTCCAATTTATATTATTTACCAATTTCAGAGTTTTATGCAGTCTTTTAGGAAAGATTTAAAACACCCCATTGTTATATTTGATGCATTTTTATGCAAAAGTTACATTTGATGCATTTTTTTATGAATTTGTATTATTATGTATTTGTATTTTTATGTATTTTTACGCTGCCCTAATAATTGATGCAGTTTTATGTAAAGGTTATAATTGTTGCATTGTTATGTACTTTTATGTCTTAATAATTTATGTCATGCAAACAATTCGTTTTATAACACACTTTTAAGAAATTCACAATTCTTTTATTGGCTTATTTATGTATCTCTTGCGGGATACCATTTTTCATCTCAATGTTAATAGGGTTTGAATATTTAATATATTTTTATATTTTTTATTTTATTTTTTACACTTTTTATACCTTTATGCCATTTATAATTTTCTCACATTCATATATTTGTCTGTCCATATATCTCTAACGAAATATGATCAGCCATCTTAATGTCAATGAGGTCCGGATACGGTTATGATTGACCAAACTCATTCTAACATATGCTATTATGCATCACTGCCCCAAGAGATATTTACCGCTATCGATCATACAACAAAGAAACCGAAACCGGAAGTATGCAAATAATACTAAAATCGAAACCGGAAGTAAACATATACCACGTGACTTCCGGTTTTAAACAATGACACGCCGAAGTAAACAAACGGTTGACTTCCGGTTTTACGCTTACATGCACAGACACGAAACGACAATTAGAAATAGACCTTAAACAAATTGGTTCATATAAATATCCCTACGAAATCGACCTATTGGGTACAACCAATCTAATCTAATACATTAAAGACCGATATTAAACAGGAATACAGCAACAAACGGAAGTGTATAGTTAAAAACACTTCCGGGTTAGGAACAGAGATTTTTGGCGCCAAAGTGATTTTTAGCGCCAAAATGAGAGCAACCCATTGGTTACCTACACACATAAATAGAGCCACCATTACTCACCACAATATAGTCTTGAAAAAGGCCTATAAAGAGGCTGAAACGCGTTGACAAACTGGTGAGCATTATTTTAATATTATTTAAGTTGTGAAGCGTTATTGCACTATGTTATTTCTTTAATTTTCAGGTACCATTAAGGATATCACTGAAAAGAAAAGCACAGTTATTTAATCAAAAACCATCATCACCTACACGAAGACACTTGAGATTTACTTTTCAACACTTTTACTAGGAGGAGCACCTTTTAACACTATTACTAGGAGGAGCACCCTTTAACAATTACCATTACCTGACCACTCATTTGGATTACACATACCACTGACTTTTTTGACCACAAATTTTTCTATTTTTCAGTATTTTTATATTTTTTATTTTTCTTTTATAACATCACTAAGATAATTTCACTGGACATTATCACTGAACTTTTTGAACCAAGCACAATTTTGGGTTTGTCATCAAGGATTTTTTTATTGTTTATAAGATCTTCCTATGACTCCCACTTGTTTATGTCCATAATTTTTTTGAGACCTCATAGGAACTATACCCCCTTTTGGTGATCATTTTAACTGTTTGAATGTTATATTTGACAAGTGTTTGCAAGATATAATCGACAACTGTTTTTATTGTTTTTAGATGTATATAGTATACATGGATCCATGTTATTCACAATTATGTTATATGTTTTATGATTTGTAATAAATTTGAATTTATTGAATCTGATAATATCTTCCTTAGCCTACTTATAGGTGCTCTTGGACCATTATTATTCATACCAATAACTTTCCCTTAGGGTAGGCTAGATACCCTATTACCCAGGAGCTATAAGGAAGTAGGCGAGCGCTGTTAGCAATCTGTACTATACTCATATCCCACACAGCCAGCTGGGTTGCTGAGAAAGCCAGCCTGCCTCTATTGGCACAATTGAGTGCCGCCACAGAATGTGAGTACCCTGCACAGATTGCATATTTACCTGTGTACCCCTACAGATTCACACAGTGGTGTGCCTTTGTTTGCACCTAGCTCCTGTTCCCATATTGCTGGAACCAGTATATACAGTCCGTTAAGACATAGAGTCCTCTACCTTGGGTATCCTGGTTTGCCGGTTCAGCCAGCTGGTTTGCTGTGAATACCAGCCTGCCCCTATAGGCACATTGGAGTGCCTTTCCACATTGTGAGTATCCTGCACATGTATGATATCTGTTGTTGGCTGTTTCAGATTCACACATACGGCGCCTCTTTCCTTGTGTTTGATTCTAGATTTATAACCTTTGGATGGTGAAGATAGAGTGCTGCCTCCAGTTCCATAGAAGACAGATACCTGTATCATATCGGGTCATCTTGGACTTTGTGTATTTGTCTTTCATCCTGATCTAGGACTGGGGTATATAATATTGTGCATACACACACCTATATTGCATCTATGTTATGTTATATTAGCACTTTGATGATTGTTGGTCTGAAACATCGACATATGGTCACGTGGGCCAACATACATATTATATAGCGTTCTTAGTAGCGCCCCCTATTGGGTTATTCCATTGGTTCTTATATTGTAAATAGTAGCATATACAGAACAAATAACGTTAGGATTAGATTTTTTTTATGTTCGGTGCTAGTCTATAGTTCTAGTTCTCTTGAAGCAGTGTTGGATAAGGAGAAATGAAACTGGAACCAGAGCCAGCAGAACTGGGCACTGGAAACAACAGCCAATGGTCTGAATAAAGACTATGTAAGTGCAATACTAAAGAGTGGATAAGGGAGAGATGATAGATTATTCCATAGCATCATCATCCTTGTTCAAAGACAAAAGAATAGAACTGAATGGTTGATGGGCTTGAAATAGAAGCACTAACAGAGACAGTAAACACATATGCAAAAGCTTTAGTTTTGCATAGTAAAATAACTTTTATTATTATTTACCCCCCTTTTCATGTAATTTAAAAATTGTGGCTTTAATTCTCAGAATTAAAAAAGCACACTGCAGGCTTCGCTTGACTAACCCTGCTACATATCTTTCCATAATTGTCTTTAACCGTCAAGAACTTCAAAACAATATAATTTATACTAATATTATGACCAGAGCCAGCCTTTCAGCTGCATAGTCAAGCCCAGATTGGCTCCTCGAAAGGAAACATGTGGTGGGTGGAGTTTGGATATTGAAAAACAGTGGAAGCAAACAAGATGTTAATCTGTTTTGAAACATGTTTAGACTTGGCTGCTATGTTATTCTATAGCAAGACTACAGGAATACCTTGTAATTACAAAGTGTATCTGGCCCCTTAAAGGGTAGAGGTAATCCATTCCACAGATTTAAAGGACATTAAACACTAAACACATTTTATAAGCATAGTATTGAGGTTAATCCCCGCCATTGAAGCCACCATGTTGAAAACTCACAACATTTCAACTCTGAGCTGTTTGCAGATGTGCAGCAACTCTCCATCTGTTACCTACAGTGTAACCTAGGTTTCATAATGGCAGCACACATGATTAGAAGAGGTACATGAAATGTGTGTAGTTTTTAGTGTCCCTTTAAGGGTATCCTGCATTATGGGGTATCTTAGATGCAAGTAACTCTCAAATGTGCCCCATAAGAGCAGTCAACGCTTGTCAGTGAAATAATCCACCATATCTTCCAAAGAGGAAGAAGGTAGTGGTACTGGAAAGAGTAAACTCATTAGATAAGTAATTGATGTGATGAAGAGCACTGGAGAAATGACAAATATGACAGATTGGAGTTAAGACTGATAAAAAAAACTGATTCTGAGGCCCCGATATTCAAAGTTTCTCCAGCTTGTATAGAAATTGTAGATCAGGCTACACAAAGGCTGAACTCACTGAATTTTAAAAGGAATATTTTCAGGCTTTGGATTGGACCAATTATAGTAGGCATTCAGCACTGATTTTTTTTTATTCTCTATGGGATATCATTCCTCTTTTTCTACAAATTAAAGGAACCACTAGGTTAAGTGGGGGTTCTGTGACTTACTAAGATAAAAAAAGAGTTCCACAGCACTGGTTCTAAATCCACTATGAAGTGTGAATGTGTGGTGTCCGCTCCAGGAGGACTGATTGCCTCCATTTAAGAAAGCTCATTGAGAGAATTTCCCTCAGCAAGGGATATGAAACCCATTTTTTTTCTTTCATGATTCAGATAGACCATGCAATTTTGAAATAACTTTCTATTTAACTTCTGTTATCAATGTTTCTTTGTTCTCTTGGTATCTTTGGTATAAAAGCAGGGATGTATGCTTAGGAGCCAGTCCATTTTTGCAGCACTATATGGCAGCAGTTTTGCAAGAATGTTATCCATATGCAAGAGCACAAGATGGCAGCACCATTCCCTGCCATGTTGTGCTCCAGATGCCTACCTAGGTATCTCTTCAACAAAGAATATTATGGGAGCGAAGCAAACTAGAAGTAGATTGGAAACTTTTTAAAAATGGTATGCTCCATCTGAATCACAAAATAATTTTTTTGGGTTTCATATCCCTTTAATGTTCTCTGAGGGACAATAGCCTGAGATGTGTATTCGGATCCCTAATCTAAGAGTCTCTAGGAGGGAGCAATCAACTACCAATTTAGTTCCCTCTGGGCCACAAATTCTATTGAAGCCTGATTTATAAACTTATATGAGAAAGAGACTTTGAAAAGGTCACTTGATCTTTAGGTCAACAATCCAAGACTTAGCGTGAATGTAAACTCTAGCGTACTCGCTCAAGTCATAACATAGCATTTAAAAAATTTGTGAGAATCGTTGGGGGAGAGCGATTAGTGGATTGCCGATTCGTCATCTGTAAATCAATAAAGGACTATGGCGGGCGGAGGATCCATGCTTATCGTTATAGCATTAAAATCTCAGAAGAACAGGATATATTACCAATCTGATGAATGAAAGTCTCACTAACTTTTTAAATTCTATCCTATGACTTGCGCAAATACGCTCAAGTTTACATTCACTTTACAGGTTAGAGATATTAGATGGAGCACAATGCAATTGAACTGTGTAGTGTGTGGATATCCTCTGATTCTTCAGTACACAGGTTATTCCCTGGTGCCAGTTTTAAATAGGATAACCTTGTGGTTATCATTCTGTGACTTGAGTCTAGCCCAGTGCGTTAGTAAATTACTATATTACTATATAAGTTCATCCTCCAAAATGCCTTGTAAAAGTTACTTGTAAACCTGATACATTAATCAGCAATCTAACTGAACCACCAAATTCTAATAAAAGACACTGATGACAAGAGATTTAATTTCACATTCTGGCAAGTTTTTCATATATGGCAGATGAATTTTGTAAATGTTCTGTATACAAACATTGGTCTGACATGTGCTGCTGAGCTTGTCATCATGAAACTCAATATAATGATTCGAACTAGAATCATAAACAAATATTTTTGTTATGAATTTAATATTTATATATTAATTATTTAGTTGGCAAGGAAGTGTAATTTGTTATGTCCCTGTGACTGGCAATTTTACAATATTGAGGTTGCGCGTGGCAATAGTTCAAATTAAAGTGAGTGTTCCATGTTAACCACTTTCTTCTTTTTTTTATTGTTTTTTTATTGAGGCTATAAAAGAAGGCACAAGTAGTTGAGACAACATAAAACATTTTCTAAAAAACAAACAAACAATACAGATAATGCACAGAAAGAATTTGCATAATACATAGCATCATTACAAGGCTCACAAGGAAACTATTACATACTTGTGCCAATATACTGTAAACCTGCAAATTGTAAAACTGCTTTCAAGCTGTATAATACAAAGATCACCCCCTACTTCAATGTAAGGGGCCACTCAGCCCCCCCCCCCCAAAAAAAAAACAAACAGGTTAAACTCAAAATAATGGAATGATAAGCAAAGCATATCTTTATATATGTGATCTAGTATATTACTATGGAAAGCAATACAAGGTACATTATCATGAACTCTATGCATAAAATATGTAAACCAAAGTTATAATAACCACTATGAATTGGAATAATATGTGTTGAAAAGAGAATTGTACCCCATGTTACAAGTCAAGGCACTAATGGCCTGTAGGTCTCACGCAGAATGTCTCTGGCACTAGTATGTAATAATTATCTTCTGAATCTATACCCAGGTTACCTGGGAGAATATAGGCGAAGCCCTGCTCGGGGAGAAAGTACAGCCGGCTTCACATTTCCGGAACACAGATGCAGTTAGTTGGTAGATGTCAGGATGATTTGACTCTACACATTTGTACATTTTATTTTCAATCCACATTATTCCAGGACTCTTTAAGAACATCCCAGAGAGTGTGTAAAAGAGGTCACAGTTTGTTTCGCCTTTTCCATTTTCTGTTTACAAGATGTTAAGTGAGGTTGAGCTTCAGTGACTGTGGAAAGAAAACTATGACAATTAGCACTCCTCACTCATCTTTGGACTTCATATACGCCTGACACAGATGTTTGTTTAGGATTGCATTCCTGCTGGAATATGAATCCGCTTCCACACAACTTTAAGTCATAAGTGATGGTATGCCTCTGCAAAGTACATCCCTTTTGTCAAAGTATAATTGACCCTGAGCAAGTCCTTTTCAAAGGTTCCTAACTGGAACACTGAGGCACTAGTAGAAGCATACTATATCAGGTGTTAATTGTTTAAACACAAATACAATGTGAGCAGTGATTAAACTTTTTGAATAAAATATATAGTATTACAATTTTGAACATTTATATGTTTATCGTAGACATGTGCATTAGTCTTTTGACAGGTGCATTCGTCTACTCATTATCGTCAAGATTACAAGTTATGTAATATCAAACTCTCCATTGCTTTGCCATTACAAGTTACTAAAAAACTTTCTTTTGTTGTGCGGTATGGTGTGTTAAAGGGATAGTAAAGTCCAAATTAAACGTTCATGATTCAGATAGGGCATGTCATTTTAAACAACTTTCTAATCAAATTTGCTTTGTTCTCTTGTTATTCTTAGTTGAAAGCTAAACCTAGGTAGGCTCATATGCTAATTTCTAAGCCATTGAAGGCCGCCTCTACATTTGACAGTTTTTCACAGCTAGAGGGCGTTAGTTCAAGTGTTTCATATAGATAACACTGTGCTCATGAACGTGGAGTTATTTAAGAGTCAGCACTAATTGCCGAAATGCAAGTCTGTCAAAAGATCTGAGATAAGGAGGCAGTCAACAGAAGCTTAGATACAAGGTAATTACCGAGGTAAAAAGTATATTTCTGTAACAGTGTAAGTTATGCAAAACTGGGGTATGTTAAATAAAGGAATTATCTACCTTTTTAAACAATAACATTTTTGGTGTTTACTATCCCTTTAAGCTCCATACCGCACAAAACCCAAGGCCTGACTTGACGTGCTCATGCACGTTTTCCCCTATAGACATCAATGGAGAGACAGTATTAGAAAAAAACACCTGCGATTACGGAATGGTGATCACCGTAACGCAATCCCCATTGATGTCTATGGGGAAAAGCAATTTACATATAAATCTAACACCCTAACATAAACCCCTAGTCTAAATACCTCTAATCTGCCACCCCTGACATCGCTGACACTAAATAAAGTTATTAACCCCTAAACCGCCGCCCCCAACATCGCCGACACTAAATAAACCTATTAACCCCTAAACTGCCGTCCCTCTACTACTACTATAATAAAGTTATTAACCCCTAAACCGCCGGCCCCCACATCGCTACTACTATAATAAAGTTATTAACCTCTAAACCACATTGCAACACACTAAATTAAACTATTAACCTCTAAACTATCCCCTATACTTTAGATTAAATTTACAATATAACTACCTTAAAATAAATAAAAACTTACCTGTAAAATAATAAAAACCTAAGATTAAACTATAAATTAACCTATCATAACTATTTTAAGAAAAGAAAATAATTGAACCCCCCCCTAAATTACAAGATTAAAAAAGGTCATGGATAAAAGTTATATCATTTGCAAATCTCTTGTGAAATAGAAATAAACAGGGGGCGCTATACTAAAAGCAGATTGGTGTTTCCAATATTAATGATGATGATAAATATATGTGAAATACAAATACAAAATTAAATAAATGTGAAAAATGAAATTAAAATAAAATTAAGTGAATTGAATAATTAATAAATTCAAAAATGGAATAAAGGTGAAAAAAATGGGGAAAAAAATTTAAAATTGTGAAATGATAAAAAAGTGTCCACAAGTCTGCTCCTCTTCTGGCGGATTGGGCTTGCAAAGGTGATCTAAAAGTGAAGCAAAGAAGAACGCCTCATGGTGTAGACATCAACATTTTCACAAAGAAGTATTGTACTGTCAAATGGGTACTCACAAACGTTTCAGCACTTAGAAGTAGTGCGATATGAGCAGGCTGGGCTTTGCAGTTTCCAACTAACTAGTATTGTAGCAGTCTCCCGGGTGATGATTACAGGGGGGGGGGGGGTATTTTTATTAGAATCCCTTCAAAGAAATAAAGTGCATCTCATAGTGCAGATAAAACTTCAAACAAACAATTCCTCAAATGATATATACAAATGAGTACTCACATGTATGTTTACACTATAGAATAGTGCAAACAAAGAAGGCTGGACTTTGCAGACTCTAGCTGACTGGTATTGTTTGGTCTCCCAGGGATAATGTTCCAAAGCTGCTTTTGGTAAAATGGTTAAGCGCTTCCAAAAAAAAATGTAAATAAAAGTATCAAAAACAGATAACAACTTAAAATTTACAATTTAATGGAATAAAATACATGCAACGCATTTCTCGGTTAACTAGCTGTTTCTTCCTTGAAGGTGTATTTATGGAGTTGGTGTATTAAAATCTAGAGGGTGGCCTACTTCAGAAAGCTGCCCACTGCTGCTCCTGTTTTTTCTTCTCTGTGGTGTTCATCAGTCAATGACAAATCCTTGGGGAACATCAACACACAGGCCTAGATTTGGAGTTTGGCGGTAGCCGTCAAAACCAGCGTTAGAGGCTCCTAACGCTGGTTTTGGCCGCCCGCTGGTATTTGGAGTCAGTGATTAAAGGGTCTAACGCTCACTTTTCAGCCGCGACTTTTCCATACCGCAGATCCCCCTACGCCATTTGCGTATCCTATCTTTTCAATGGGATCTTCCTAACGCCGGTATTTAGAGTCATTTCTGAAGTGAGCGTTAGAGCTCTAACGACAAAACTCCAGCCGCCTGAAAATAGCAGTAGTTAAGAGCTTTCTGGGCTAACGCCGGTTCATAAAGCTCTTAACTACTGTACCCTAAAGTACACTAACACCCATAAACTACCTATGTACCCCTAAACCGAGCTCCCCCCACATCGCCGCCACTCGATTAAAATATTTTAACCCCTAATCTGCCGACCGCCACCTACGTTATACTTATGTACCCCTAATCTGCTGCCCCTAACCCCGCCGACCCCTGTATTACATTTATTAACCCCTAACCTGCCCCCCACAACGTCGCCGCCAGCTACTTAAAATAATTAACCCCTAATCTGCCGACCGCAAAGCGCCGCCACCTACGTTATCCCTATGTACCCCTAATCTGCTGCCCCTAACACCGCCGACCCCTATATTATATTTATTAACCCCTAATCTGCCCCCCTCAACGTCGCCTCCACCTGCCTACACTTATTAACCCCTAATCTGCCGAGCGGACCGCACCGCTACTATAATAAAGTTATTAACCCCTAACCCGCCTCACTAACCCTATCATAAATAGTATTAACCCCTAATCTGCCCTCCCTAACATCGCCGACACCTACCTTCAATTATTAACCCCTAATCTGCCGACCGGAGCTCATCGCTACTATAATAAATGGATTAACCCCTAAAGCTAAGTCTAACACTAACACTAACACCCCCCTAACTTAAATATAATTTACATCTAACGAAATAAATTAACTCTTATTAAATAAATGATTCCTATTTAAAGCTAAATACTTACCTGTAAAATAAACCCTAATATAGCTACAATATAAATTATAATTATATTATAGCTATTTTAGGATTAATATTTATTTTACAGGCAACTTTGTAATTATTTTAACCAGGTACAATAGCTATTAAATAGTTAAGAACTATTTAATAGTTACCTAGTTAAAATAATAACAAATTTACCTGTAAAATAAATCCTAACCTAAGATATAATTAAACCTAACACTACCCTATCAATAAATTAATTAAATAAACTACCTACAATTACCTACAATTAACCTAACACTACACTATCAATAAATTAATTAAACACAATTCCTACAAATAAATACAATTAAATAAACTAGCTAAAGTACAAAAAATAAAAAAGAACTAAGTTACAAAAAATAAAAAAATATTTACAAACATAAGAAAAATATTACAACAATTTTAAACTAATTACACCTACTCTAAGCCCCCTAATAAAATAACAAAGCCCCCCAAAATAAAAAATTCCCTACCCTATTCTAAATTAAAAAAGTTACAAGCTCTTTTACCTTACCAGCCCTGAACAGGGCCCTTTGCGGGGCATGCCCCAAGAATTTCAGCTCTTTTGCCTGTAAAAAAAAACATACAATACCCCCCCCCCCCAACATTACAACCCACCACCCACATACCCCTAATCTAACCCAAACCCCCCTTAAAGAAACCTAACACTAAGCCCCTGAAGATCTTCCTACCTTGTCTTCACCATCCAGGTATCACCGATCCGTCCTGGCTCCAACATCTTCATCCAACCCAAGCGGGGGTTGGCGATCCATCATCCGGTGGCTGAAGAGGTCCAGAAGAGGCTCCAAAGTCTTCCTCCTATCCGGCAAGAAGAGGACATCCGGACCGGCAAACATCTTCTCCAAGCGGCATCTTCGATCTTCTTCCATCCGGTGCGGAGCGGGTCCATCTTGAAGCAGGCGACGCGGATCCATCCTCTTCTTCCGTTGTCTCCCGACTAATGACGGTTCCTTTAAGGGACGTCATCCAAGATGGCATCCCTCGAATTCCGATTGGCTGATAGGATTCTATCAGCCAATCGGAATTAAGGTAGGAATTTTCTGATTGGCTGATGGAATCAGCCAATCAGAATCAAGTTCAATCCGATTGGCTGATCCAATCAGCCAATCAGATTGAGCTCGCATTCTATTGGCTGATCGGAACAGTTCTTAACTATTTAATAGCTATTGTACCTGGTTAAAATAATTACAAAGTTGCCTGTAAAATAAATATTAATCCTAAAATAGCTATAATATAATTATAATTTATATTGTAGCTATATTAGGATTTATTTTACAGGTAAGTATTTAGCTTTAAATAGGAATAAGTTATTTAATAAGAGTTAATTTATTTCGTTAGATGTAAATTATATTTAAGTTAGGGGGGTGTTAGTGTTAGGGTTAGACTTAGCTTTAGGGGTTAATACATTTATTAGAATAGCGGTGAGGTCCGCTCGGCAGATTAGGGGTTAATAATTGAAGGTAGGTGTCGGCGATGTTAGGGAGGGCAGATTAGGGGTTAATACTATTTATGATAGGGTTAGTGAGGCGGATTAGGGGTTAATAACTTTATTATAGTAGCGGTGCGGTCCGCTCGGCAGATTAGGGGTTAATAAGTGTAGGCAGGTGTCGGCGACGTTGAGGGGGGCAGATTAGGGGTTAATAAATATAATATAGGGGTCGGCGATGTTAGGGCAGCAGATTAGGGGTACATAGGGATAACGTAGGTTGCGGCGGTTTACGGAGCGGCAGATTAGGGGTTAAAAAAAATATGCAGGGGTCAGCGATAGCGGGGGCGGCAGATTAGGGGTTAATAAGTGTAAGGTTAGGGGTGTTTAGACTCGGGGTACATGTTAGGGTGTTAGGTGCAGACTTAGGAAGTGTTTCCCCATAGGAAACAATGGGGCTGTGTTAGGAGCTGAACGCTGCTTTTTTGCAGGTGTTAGGTTTTTTTTCAGCTCAAACAGCCCCATTGTTTCCTATGGGGGAATCGTGCACGAGCACGTTTTTGAGGCTGGCCGCGTCCGTAAGCAACTCTGGTATCGAGAGTTGCATTTGCGGTAAAAATGCTCTACGCTCCTTTTTTGGAGCCTAACGCAGCATTTTTTTGAACTCTCGATACCAGAGTTAAATTTATGGTGCGGCCAGAAAAAAACCCGCGGAGCGTTAACAGCCCTTCTACCGCCAAACTCCAAATCTAGGCCACAGTGTGTAATAGTTTTGGCACATCTTTTTGTTAGACTGGCTTCAAAGTCAGATAAAATGTTTTGCCAATATGTGGAGTACAGACAAGTTAGGAAAAAGAAACAGACAAGACAGTGGTCACTGCAGTATTGATGCACATTTCACACCTTTGCTCATAATGTTCCCTCCCTTTACCAAAGCATTATTTTCAAAGTAGAAATTTCTTTCTTAAGCTGGAATTCTGATAGATACTGATATTGCTCACTTTAAAGGAATTTCATAAGGATTTTGTAAACAGATCTGTGAATTGAGTCTACAAAGATAACTTCAAACGTGTTTAAGGAGTAGATGTGTGGACGGTGAGAAATATGAGAAATATGAGAACTTTATTTCCTTTCCCCTTATCACTCCACATGTCACTTTCCTTGGATGTGTACTTATGGGGTTGTTGTACTATAATAGCTATAACTATTACTTTAGTAATTCTGCTGTCTCTCCTGCTCTGTGGTGGTCATCTGTTAAAGTAAATATCATAACAGTTGGCTGCTGTGTCCAAGGGTCCTCTTCCCTTAGAGGTGTATTGTTGGGGTTTGTGTACTAGAGGTCTACTTAGTTCAGTAACTTTGCCACCTGCTGATGCCAATTCTGCTCCTGCCCTTTCTGCTCTGTGGTAGTCATCATCCATCAATGCCAAACCCTCACAGAACTGCTAACCGCTGTGTCCAAGGGACTCTAAACACGTTTGTCCTCCTCCCTTGGAAGTGTATTTTTTAGGTTTATGTACTGTTATCTGAGGCATACCTAGGTAAGTAACTCTGCTGCCTGCTAGTGCTGCCTCTCCTGCACTTACCCTTCTTTAGTATTTAATGATAATTAACTACAAACTTGTTATGGAGCAGGTGTGTGAGAAAGTGAGGAAAGGTGGGGGTACTTCAGCATGAGGGATTTGAAAAGGAATGAGAGGATTGAAAAAAAAGTAATATTGTACGGAAAGGTTGTAGTGGTGGGAAATGAAAGGTTAGAGGGTGGGAAACGATAGAGTGGCGGGAAATGATATTATGAGTGAATCATTTATATTCCTGTAAATAGCAAATGCTTTTAAGTTTAATTTATTGTTTGAATTATCTTTGTAAAAATTGTTCTAGTTCCTGTCTGTTCTCATGTTACAGTTAGCACTGAATCTTTCAATTGTTGTCATTATCTAACGCCTAAATTTAGAGTTCTGCGTTAGCCGTCAAAACCAGCGTTAGGGGCTCCTAATGCTGGTTTTGGGCTACCGCTGGTATTTAGAGTCAGTCAGGAAAGGGTCTAACGCTCACTTTGCAGCTGCGACTTTTCCATACCGCAGATCCCCCTACGCCATTTGCGTATCCTATCTTTTCAATGGGATCTTTCTAACACCGGTATTAAGAGTCTTGGCTGAAGTGAGCGTTAGAAATCTAACGACAAAAAGCCAGGAGTTAAGAACTTTCAGGGCTAACGCCGGTTCATAAAGCTCTTAACTACTGTGCTCTAAAATACACTAACACCCATAAACTACCTATGTACCCCTAAACCGAGGCCCCCCCACATCGCCGCCAATCTAATAATTTTTTTTAACCCCTAATCTGCCGACCGCACACCGCCGCAACATACATTATCCCTATGTACCCCTAATCTGCTGCCCCTAACACCGCCGACCCCTATATTATATTTATTAACCCCTAATCTGCCAGCCCCAATGTCGCCGCCACCTAACTACAATTATTAACCCCTAATCTGCCGACCGGACCTCGCCGCTACTATAATAAATGTATTAACCCCTAATCCGCCTCACTCCCGCCTCAAAAACCCTATAATAAATAGTATTAACCCCTAATCTGCCCTCCCTAACATCACCGACACCTAACTTCAAGTATTAACCCCTAATCTGCCGACCGGACCTCGCCGCTACTCTAATAAATGTATTAACCCCTAAAGCTAAGTCTAACCTTAACCCTAACACCCCCCTAAGTTAAATATAATTTTTATACCTGTAAAATAAACCCTAATATAGCTACAATATAAATTATAATTATATTGTAGCTATTTTAGGATTAATATTTATTTTACAGGCAACTTTGTATTTATTTTAACCAGGTACAATAGCTATTAAATAGTTAATAACTATTTAATAGCTACCTAGTTAAAATAATTACAAAATTACCTGTAAAATAAATCCTAACCTAAGTTACAATTAAACCTAACACTACACTATCAATAAATTAATTAAATAAAATTCCTACAATTATCTACAATTAAACCTAACACTACACTATCAATAAATTAATTACATACAAATACCTACAAATAAATACAATTAAATAAACTAACTAAAGTACAAAAAGTAAAAAAAGAACTAAGTTACAAAAAATAAAAAAATAATTTACAAACATTATAAAAATATTACAACAATTTAAAGCTAATTACACCTACTGTAATCCCCCTAATAAAATAACAAAGCCCCCAAAATAAAAAAATGCCCTACCCTATTCTAAAATAAAAATTGAAAAGCGCTTTTACCTTACCAGCCCTTAAAAGGGCCTTTTGCGGGGCATGCCCCAAAGAATTCTGCTCTTTTGCCTGTAAAAAAAAACATACAATACCCCCCCCCCCCCAACATTACAACCCACCACCCACATACCCCTAATCTAACCCAAACCCCCCTTAAATAAACCTAACAATAAGCCCCTGAAGATCTTCCTACCTTAACTTCACCACG
Organism: Bombina bombina; assembly: GCF_027579735.1. Taxonomy (NCBI): domain Eukaryota; kingdom Metazoa; phylum Chordata; class Amphibia; order Anura; family Bombinatoridae; genus Bombina; species Bombina bombina. The sequence continues at coordinate 997,273,182 of NC_069501.1, forward strand.
CCGGGTATCACCGATCCGTCCAGAAGAGGGTCCGAAGTCTTCATCCAAGCCCAAGCAGGGGATGAAGAGGTCCATCATCCGGCTGAAGTCTTGATCCAAGCGGGGGCTGAAGAGGTCCATCATCCGGCTGAAGTCTTGATCCAAGTGGGGGCTGAAGAGGTCCATCATCCGGCTGAAGTCTTCTATCAAGCGGCATCTTCAATCTTCTTTCTTCTGGCTCCATCTTCATCCCGCTGATGCGGAACATCCATCCTGGCCGACGACTTCCCGACGAATGACGGTTCCTTTAAGGGACGTCATCCAAGATGGCGACCCTCGAATTCCGATTGGCTGATAGGATTCTATCAGCCAATCGGAATTAAGGTAGGAAAATTCTGATTGGCTGATGGAATCAGCCAATCAGATTCAAGTTCAATCCGATTGGCTGATCCAATCAGCCAATCAGATTGAGCTTGCATTCTATTGGCTGATTGGATCAGCCAATTGGATTGAACTTGAATCTGATTGGCTGATTCCATCAGCCAATCAGAATTTTCCTACCTTAATTCCGATTGGCTGATAGAATCCTATCAGCCAATCGGAATTCGAGGGACGCCATCTTGGATGACGTCCCTTAAAGGAACCGTCATTCGTTGGGAAGTCGTCGGCCAGGATGGATGTTCCGCGTTGGTGGGATGAAGATGGAGCCGGAAAAAAGTAGATTGAAGATGCCACTTGATAGAAGACTTCAGCCGGATGATGGACCTCTTCAGCCCCCGCTTAGATCAAGACTTCAGCCGGATGATGGACCTCTTCAGCCCCCGCTTGGATCAAGACTTCAGCCGGATGATGGACCTCTTCAGCCGCTGCTTGGGCTTGGATGAAGACTTTGGACCCTCTTCTGGACGGATCGGTGATACCCGGCGTGGTGAAGATAAGGTAGGAAGATCTTCAGGGGCTTAGTGTTAGGTTTATTTAAGGGGGGTTTGGGTTAGATTAGGGGTATGTGGGTGGTGGGTTGTAATGTTGGGGGGGGTATTGTATGGGTTTTTTTACAGGCAAAAGAGCAGAATTCTTTGGGGCATGCCCCGCAAAGGGCCCTTTTAAGGGCTGGTAAGGTAAAAGAGCTTTTCAATTTTTATTTTAGAATAGGGTAGGGCATTTTTTTATTTTGGGGGCTTTGTTATTTTATTAGGGGGCTTACAGTAGGTGTAATTAGCTTAAAATTGTTGTAATATTTTTATAATGTTTGTAAATTATTTTTTTATTTTTTGTAACTTAGTTCTTTTTTTATTTTTTGTACTTTAGTTAGTTTATTTAATTGTATTTATTTGTAGGTATTTGTATGTAATTAATTTATTGATAGTGTAGTGTTAGGTTTAATTGTAGATAATTGTAGGTATTTTATTTAATTAATTTATTGATAGTGTAGTGTTATGTTTACTTGTAACTTAGGTTAGGAAATATTTTACAGGTAATTTTGTAATTATTTTAACTAGGTAGCTATTAAATAGTTATTAACTATTTAATAGCTATTGTACCTGGTTAAAATAAATACAAAGTTGCCTGTAAAATAAATATTAATCCTAAAATAGCTACAATATAATTATAATTTATATTGTAGCTATATTAGGGTTTATTTTACAGGTAAGTATTTAGCTTTAAATGGGAATAATTTATTTAATAAGAAATAATTTATTTCGTTAGATAAAAATTATATTTAATTTAGGGGGGTGTTAGGGTTAGGGTTAGACTTAGCTTTAGGGGTTAATACATTTATTAGAGTAGCGGCGAGGTCCGGTCGGCAGATTAGGGGTTAATACTTGAAGTTAGGTGTTGGCGATGTTAGGGAGTTCAGATTATGGGTTAATAATATTTATTATAGGGTTTTTGAGGCGGGAGTGAGGCGGATTAGGGGTTAATAACTTTATTATAGTAGCGGTGAGGTCCGGTCGGCAGATTAGGGGTTAATAAGTGTAGGTAGGTGGCGGCGATGTTGGGGGCGGCAGATTAGGGGTTAATAAATATAATATAGGGGTCGGCAGTGTTAGGGGCAGCAGATTAGTGGTACATAAGGATAACGTAGGTTGCGGCGGTGTACGGAGCGGCAGATTAGGGGTTAATAATAATATGCAGGGGTCAGCGATAGCGGGGTCGGCAGATTAGGGGTTAATAAGTGTAAGGTTAGGGGTGTTTAGACTCGGGGTACATGTTAGGGTATTAGGTGCAGACTTAGGAAGTGTTTCTCCATAGGAAACAATGGGGCTGCGTTAGGAGCTGAACGCTGCTTTTTTGCAGGTGTTAGGTTTTTTTTCAGCTCAAACGGCCCCATTGTTTCCTATGGGGGAATCGTGCACGAGCACGTTTTTCAAGCTGGCCGCGTCCGTAAGCACCGCTGGTATTTAGAGTTGCAGTGGCGGTAAATATGCCTGTACGCTCCCTTTTTGGAGCCTAACGCAGCCCTTCTGTGAACTTTAAATACCAGCTGTATTTAAAAGGTGCGGGGGGGAAAAAGCACGCGTAGCTAACGCACCCCTTTGGCAACAGAACTCTAAATCTAGGCGTAAGTCTAATTTTGTTGCTAAAAGGAATGTTTTATGGGCTTCACATAGGGATCAATACAACTGAACGAATTTTGTTTCGAACAAAATTCTTAACCGAATATTCAGCCAAATGAACGGGATCAGGAACGAAATTTTGACAACTCGAATCAGTCAAAACATCAAAACCGAATCTTTTTAACAAACCAAGGGCCCCATTCGATATGCAGCGTCGCCCGCAAAAGCCGTCGACGCCGGTTTTTGCGCGGGTTTGGTATCACATATATGGCGTAGCATACAAGTTACGCGCGTATATTTCAGCCTTCGCCCATATTTATTTTACCCATAGACTGACACAGAAAACACGTGCAATTTGGTATCCAATATACAGCGTAAGGACTTATGCATGCAGAATTCAGAAAATCTACTCCATTCTCATCTCGCCACAAATTGCAGGCGCAGCAACCCTTGCACTGACTTATAAACCAACGTAACTCTCTGAAGGCCTAACAAATGCATGCTCAATAACTTACATATCAGCAGCTTGATCTCAAACAGTTAAACCTCTTCCAAGCATGTATTATTCCTGCCCCTGCAAGTGTGTCAAACCAATCACAAACAGCACAACCTCTCAACAGGAAGCCTAAAAAACCCGCCAATGCACATCCTCATTAGCCACCATGTTTCCCCTGCTTTCCATAGAGAGGCAGCATCATGGGGCACAAGGGGTGCATCATGGGGCACAAGGGGTGCATCATGGGGCACAAGGGGTGCATCATGGGGCACAAGGGGTGCTGGAAGCCCTACAAGCCCCTGTTGTTCTGTCTATACATGCTGATTCTATAGTTGCTGCTGAGGTCCCTGGTCATGGTGCTGCCCCTGCTGCTGCCCCTGCTGCAGATGGTCATAGAATTACATACTGCAGATTTCCACTGCATGTAAGTGAAACTACTACATCCCACCCCCTTCCCTAACCACCCTAATTACTGAAAATATCTCATTAGTTTAATTCATGTTTAGGTCACTATGATTTATTGACTATCATTAAGAAGAATGAAAATGGATGTTTATACCTTATGTTCACACCTTCTGTAAATACATTATTATTTATATATATATACCCATGTGCAGGGATAGGCAAGGTGTCCTTCACTAAAGGTCTTTACTTTAGAAAATGTCCGCCACAGCCTTGGCTCGTGCCTATCCCTGCCCATGTGTCAATTTATATCGGATGTGAGAAACCTTGGTTTGCATCTTATAAGTGAATATTACTATATGTACCCTTCATACACAACTATGTGATGTGGTTTATAGAACATGAATATGTCATAAACATGATGTTATTACCTTTTTTGGGCCATTTCCACACAGGCCTTATTATATGTTTTAACAATATTAGTGTACTAAATCACCCCTCACATGGATGTGGATGACAATTATATGGTAAATAACAGAGGACAAGATTTATGGTGAACTATAAGAATATTTATTTCTTTTTAGGCTTCTTGGATGAGGGTGCTGAGGTGACTGTAGTGGATTTCCTTGTTCTCCTGGTTTGTGAAGATTCAGATGTTTCTGCTGGAGTGCTGGCCATAGATGATAGGCTGGAGGCAGTGTCCTGCTGGTGTGTAAAGTGCTCAAACAACACACCCAAGAGTTGATTTTGTTCCCGCCATCTATTGTCCATCTGCATATCAGACAGAATTCTCATCATCTGCGACTGGTTTTGAACAATTCCACTTAATGATGCTGCCATGTCCCTCTGCAGTTCAATGCTACGCTTGTGTAACCTCTCTTGGCTCATGTGAAACCTCTTTTGGCCTCTTTGTCTGCTCTCACAGCTTGTTATGAGCCTCCTCTGGAGTGAAATGTATTCCTCACCCAAGGGACAATACAGTGCATCCACAGGCTCTTGAGCAGCAGGGCTTCTATGTGCTTGAGGTGCAGGTTCAGCTGAATCTGCTGGTGCTTGTGGGACATCTTCAGCTGCATCTGCTGGTGCTTGTGGGACATCTTCAGCTGTATCTGCTGGTGCTTGTGGGACATCTTCAGTTGCATCTGCTGGTGCTTGTGGGACATCTTCAGCTGCATCTGCTGGTGCTTGTGGGACATCTTCAGCTGCATCTGCTGGTGCTTGTGGGACATCTTCAGCTACATCTGCTGGTGCTTGAGTACTTTCAGCTATATGCTCATCTGCAGATGGTGGAGCTCTTCCAAGGGAAGAGGATGGTGGAGCTCTCCCAAGGGAAGAGGATGGTGGAGCTCTCCCAAGGGAAGAGGATGGTGGAGCTCTCCCAAGTGAAGAGGATGGTGGAGCTCTCCAAAGGGAAGAGGATGGTGGAGCTCTCCCAAGTGAAGAGGATGGTGCAGCTCTCAGGGTGGATTGATAGTCCCACTAATGACCAGTGTGTGACCACTCAGCCTGTCGAGTTGGCACTTCTTGTGACATACCCTGTGTGTAAAAGCCATGACTGCCCTGAGATTGTGTTGGGGGGAGGGGGTAAAGACATGGACCCTTTGTGGCTGACTTGGCTCCCCCTCAAAGCCAAAAGAAGAATATTCCTCTGGCCAGGAATCTTGCCAGGGGTCATATGTCAATGGTGGTGGCATCACTTCCGGGTCCTCAACTGAAGCCATCTAACCCTGCTCATGCCTGGGAGCATAATGTTTACGTGGTTGCCTGAAGACTGGTGGTGGTGGTGGCGGCATGCCTGTGACTGGTGGTGGTGGAGGTGGCGAATGCCTGTTTGCATCCTGGTTACAGGAGGTTCTGTGGAGGAGTCAAATGATGAGAGGGATTAGTACAGTCATATATATGTCCATGTGGGCATACAATGTACATTGATACATGCTAGGGCCTATACTCATTCTCATGTCAAACTCTATAACATGCATGTGCACAATGTGATTTGTGATATGAGGGATTTTAATCTGCACAGTATACAGGTATGTGTTTCAGACAATAGTTATATGTATATTTTATCAATGATGGAAAAAATGTGTTCTTTAAGTGACACTATGGTCACACAATTTACTTTAGCCTGATGTAGGCACAGAACCTGCTTTCTGAGCTAAAAGTATTGTGATGGCTATAGTGTCCATTTACTGAAAACTCTACATGTGGCTTGTGGCCTGTGTTTCTCTGAGACATGTTAGTATTGCACTATTCCACCTCATATCATGAATTACATTGTGTTAAGTAGCATTAATGTCAAATATAATTGTAGATGTTTTTGTTAGTAGGCCAAATACCATGCTCCTCATTGTGTACATGAATGTGTGACATTAAAGGATGTTATATCTCAAATACATATTATACTGGTGTGTAGGATGTTACTCACCAGCATGATGTGCTGTGGTTGCAGCCCCTGAGTCACGAGCCCCTGAAAGTCCACGGACTGCTGTGATACTCAGGGACCTGCGTATCATCACCTGCCAAGTGTTGTATTCTGTGTCCAGGGGTGGACCACCACCTGTTCCCCTCTGGTGCATGGCTTCCTGCCCCATCTTCTCTTTCACCCACCTCTTACAGTCATTCCACTTTTTTTAAGGCCCTCAACAGTCCTCCTCTGTGGGGCCACACTGTTGACGGCATCCTCTACCGCCAACCATGCTGTTTTACGCCTTCTGGCCAAAGAGGGCACTGTGATTGTCCATGATGGCCTGGACTAGGGCAACATTCTCATCGAATGAGAAGTTTGGACATCTCATCCTCTCATCCTCTGTGGACACCTGGCTTGCTCCCTGTGATGTCCCTGGTGTGGGTTCCTCCCTATCCTCTCCCTCCTCCCCCCTTCTGTCCCCATGTGCACCCTCTGTCCCTCTTCTAGATGTGTCTGGTCTCTGGGGCTCTCGGGCATCTCCCCTCCCATCATCCCTTCTAGCTTTCCCTCTCCTCACTCCACTTACTCCCTGACGGGGACCCCACAGCTCCTCCTGTCATCTACAATACTCCTCTCCCTGCCACTCCTCTCCCCTCCTCCCCTCCGCCCTACCTCTCCCTGCCATCCTCACACTACACACACTCACACACTCACACTCACTCCCAGTTCAATCACACACAATCACAACCAAACACTCAGCCTATCACACTGTAAAATTGAAATAATATGTGTGAGGTGTTAGAAAAAAAAAGTGTTGTGTATTTTGTATATGTATGTATGCAATATGTGTGCAATATGTAAAAATATGTGTAAGTGTACAAGCTTTACCAACCAACAATGCGACCTAACTAACTCCTCTGTTTGCGCCTCTCTCTCTACTCTGACTAATCCTCCACTCCACTGTAGTGTGCTGTAGCTCAATGAACCATCCAAACACACTGAAGAAAATGGCGGCTGCGCATGGGTTTATATATGACTTTTGAATAGCGTAATTACGTGGCGCATTTTTAGATGGAGTCGCGGGTGATTTTTACGAGTGTTAGCCTAATTTGCATAAAACTACTCTTTATTGAGACTTTACATGGACAAAATACAGGCGCAAGTTACTTGCGACGAGTAAAATGTGTATTTGCGCACTTTTCGGAAGAACGCCAGTTTGTCCTACTTACGCCAGTTTAGCATCTAACGGCGCAGTATATGTAATACCCCGATGTGCTAAGTGAAATTACGGGCGGCGCGGGTTCCATCGCTTGCGACGAAAACTACGCCGTATATCGGATCGCGCCCCAAATTTTTTTACTTGTGCACACATCTAGTTAATGGTGTGAAGATGATAGCCATATAAATAACAATGTCCTATAAATATTTAACAAAGAGAGAAAAAAAATCATTTTTCTCATAATGTTAACTACTTCTCACTGTGTTTTCTAAATTTCTTCAATAACCCTTTTTCTTTCTGCTTTACTGTAAGATTGTTAAACTCTACACTTATTCACTACACTGCCAATGGCTATACTGATATTAACAGTTTCTTTCCAGATTATAAATCACTGTTAAAGTTGGGTTAATTGTTTTGTTTTTGTTTTTTCCCACTGTAACAGAGATTTTTACATATTACATTCACTAATTATATTGCCATTGGCTTTACTGAGATTAACAATACTTTTTTAGATTAAAATTCACTGATAAGAGGATATGTTTTTTTCCATAATTTTGTATGAGTAACATGAACTATGCCTAAAGGAAAAAGAAATAGATAAAATAATATTTTTATATTTTCATTACTGTTTTCTTACTTATCTTAAGATGTCTGTTTTTTTCTAAGGTACGGTATATTACTTTTATATTGGAAAAACGCCAACATAAATAAAAAAATGACCTGCATCATTGCTAATATTTAATAGTAGCAGAATTAATATGGGCTAGATTACAAGTGTAGTGCTATCTAGCACGCAAACACCGCTGGAAGCAAAACTTTTAACACAGGCGGTTAGTGTGCATCTGCATAAGTTGAAAGTCCATTTTTGTGGGCAAGCGAACCTGACAAGCTCTGACTTCAGGACTTTAGATTTTGCGACCACGTTAACTTCTTCTGCTCATAGACTTCAATGGAGTGTGCTTTCCAAATTTCTTTTTATCACTTATTGCTTGTGAGCTAACCCAAGACTGCTTTAGACTTACATTGCTAAAGCCGAAGGTAATTATGAATATTTAACATTCTAATGCTCTTCACATAGAAGAAAATGTTCTTTTATATATATACTGTATATATATATATATATATATATATATATATATATATATATTTGTGTGTGTGTGTGTGTGAGATTCATTTAAATAAATATATATATATATATATATATATATATATATATATATATATATATATATATATATATATATATATATATACAAATAAATAATAATAATAATAATAATTAGGAGACCTAGAAGGACCCCACTGCTGACACAGAAACATAAAAAAGCCAGATTGGAGTATGCCAAAACTTACCTGAGGAACCCAAAATTGGGAGAATGTGCTGTGGACAGACGAAACAAAATTACTTCTTTTTGGTAAAGCCCATCATTCTACTGTTTCCAGAAAAAGAAATGAGGCTTTTAAAGAAAAGAATACAGTCCCTACAATCAGACATGGTGGAGGTTCACTGATGTTTTGGGGTTGCTTTGGTGCTTCAGGCACTCAATATCTTGACTGTGTGCATGGCATTATGAAATCTGAAGACTACCAAAGAATTCTGTGGTGCAATATAGGGCCCAGTATCAGAAAGTGGGGTCTCCATCAGAGGTCATGGGTCTTACAGCAGGACAATGACCCAAAGCACACGTCAAAAAGCACCCAGAAATGGTTTAAGACAAAGCGCTGGAGAGTACTGAACTTTCCAGCAACAAGTACAGATCTCAATTCCAAAGAGCACCTGAGGAGAGATCTCAAAACAGCAGTCGGGAAAAGGAAACCCTTCCAATCTGAGAGACCTGGAGCAGTTGGTGAAAGAAGAGTGGTCCAAAATTCCAGTAGAGAGGTTTAAGAAACTCATTGATGGTTACAGGAAGTGATTGATTTCAGTTATTTTTTCCAAGGGGTGTGCTACCAAATATTAAATTTAGTGTGCCAATAATTTTGTCCAGTCCATTTTTGCAGTTTTGCGTGGAATGTGTCAAATTTCGCTTTTTTTCTCCACTTTTTTGTGTCATACCAATACAAACAAAAGAAATAAACATGAGAATGCCTAAACATTTGTAACTGCAACAATTTTCTGGGCTATGTGGAGCATTATCTGACAGAGATGCAGGAGTGCCAATATTTTTGGCCATGACTGTATGTATGTATATACAGTATAAATAGGCAAATTTATTTTAAAATACATAGTACATTTTCCCCTATGTGCAGAACATTAGAATGTAAAATATTTACAGTACATACACAATAAAACAGATGATTAAATATTAAAATGTATTAAAAATTATTTTCATGTTTTAAGGTATTTGAGTGAAAAGGGCTCCAAAGTACACTGCTCAAAAAAATAAAGGGAGCACTAAAATAACACATCCTAGATCTGAATGAATAAAATATTCTAATTAAATACTTTGTTCTTTACATAGTTGAATGTGCTGACAACAAAATCACACAAAAATTAAAAAATGGAAATCAAAATTTTCAACCCATGGAGGTCTGGATTTGGAGTCACACTCAAAATTAAAGTGGAAAAACACACTACAGGCAGATCCAACTTTGATGTAATGTCCTTAAAACAAGTCAAAATGAGGCTCAGTAGTGTGTGTGGCCTCCACGTGCCTGTATGACCTCCCTACAACGCCTGTGCATGCTCCTGATGAGGTGGCGGATGGTCTCCTGAGGGATCTCCTCCCAGACCTGGACTAAAGCATCCACCAACTCCTGGACAGTCTGTGGTGCAAAGTGAAGTTGGTGGATGGAGCGAGACATGATGTCCCAGATGTGCTCAATTGGATTCAGGTCTGGGGAACGGGAGGGCCAGTCCATAGCATCAATGCCTTCATCTTGCAGGAACTGCTGACACACTCCAGCCACATGAGGTCTAGCATTGTCTTGCATTAGGAGGAACCCAGGGCCAACCGCACCAGCATATGGTCTCACAAGGGGTCTGAGGATCTCATCTTGATACCTAATGGCAGTCAGGCTACCTCTGGCGAGCACATGGAGGGCTGTTCGGCCCCTCAAAGAAATGCCACACCATTACTGACCCACTGCCAAACTGGCCATGCTGGAGGATGTTGCAGGCAGCAGAACGTTCTCCACGGCGTCTCCAGACTGTCACGTCTGTCAAATGTGCTCAGTGTGCCCCTGCTTTCATCTGTGAAGAGCACAGGGCGCCAGTGGCGAATTTGCCAATCTTGGTGTTCTCTGGCAAATGTCAAACGTCCTGCACGGTGTTGGACTGTAAGCACAACCCCCACCTGTTGACGTTGGGTCCTCATACCACCCTCATGGAGTCTGTTTCTGACCATTTGAGCAGACACATGCACATTTGTGGCCTGCTGGAGGTCATTTTGCAGGGCTCTGGCAGTGCTCCTCCTGTTCCTCCTTGCACAAAGGCGGAGGTAGCGGTCCTGCTGCTGGGTTGTTGCCCTCCTACGGCCTCCTCCACGTCTCCTGATGTACTGGCCTGTCTCCTGGTAGCGCCTCCATGCTCTGGACACTACACTGACAGACACAGCAATCCTTCTTGCCACAGCTCGCACTGATGTGCCATCCTGGATGAGCTGCACTACCTGAGCCACTTGTGTGGGTTGTAGACTCCGTCTCATGCTACCACTAGAGTGCAAGCACCACCAGCATTCAAAAGTGACCATAACATCAGCCAGAAAGCATAGGAACTGAGAAGTGGTCTGTGGTCACCACCTGCAGAACCACTCCTTTATTGGGGGTGTCTTGCTAATTGCCTATAATTTCCACCTGTTGTCTATCCCATTTGCACAACAGCATGTGAAATTGATTGTCACTCAGTGTTGCTTCCTAAGTGGACAGTTTGATTTCACAGAAGTGTGATTGACTTGGAGATACATTGTGTTGTTTAAGTGTTCCCTTTATTTTTTTGAGCAGTGTATATATACATATTATTATTATTATCATTTATTTGTATAGCGCCTCCAAATTCCATAGCACTTGGTACAATGTAGGCGTATACAATGACAAGGATTTGTGATAAAATACCAAACATAACAAAACTAAACAAATCTAATACAGGAGGAAGAGGGCCCTGCTCCGGAGAGCTCACAGTCTACAGGTTGCTCACAGTCTACAGGTTACATATGTAAATATGTGTATATCTGTGTGCTTATATATATATATATATATATATATATATATATATATAAAACATACATATATACACATATATACAGATGTATACACATAAATGCATATGTAGATATACAGTCATTCACATTTTTAACCAGAGATACACACATTTAACAAAATCATATGTGACAAAATTGACAAATTACAAATTTTCAGAAACCCTGCCAACTTGACTCATAAAGAGAAAAATGCATTATTGTATTTTAAAAAATGGTCTGACACAATAATAAAATCATTGGACAAAGGTGGCAACATTGTCCTTTGGTCAAAGGAATGTATCTTAAAGAAGCTAACAAACAATTAACAAATGAGCAGTGTTACAATAAAATAATATCCCAAGCGTGGTCTAATAATGTAATCAAAAAGTCTGAGAGGAAATTTCTCACTTGTGAGAAACCAAAGGTGGCTACCATCTACTTTTTACCAAAAGTTCAAAAAAATCTAATAAACCCTCCAGGCAGACCTATCATTTCTGGAAACGACATCATAAGCAGAAGCAGCCAGTCAATACGTAGATTTTCATTTGAGGCAATATTTGTACACTTTACCTTCATACATACGTGATAGCATGGAAGTATTACAACAGCTACAAGACTTAAATCTCCCAAAAGATACATTATTTGTGACATCTGATGTAGAATCATTGTACACACGTATTAGACATGAGGATGGCATAAAAGCTATCAAATACTTCTTAAAAAGTAATCAATCTGACAATCTAGAACACAACCACTTTATTGTGCAATTGCTTTAATTTGTATTGACACACAATTATTTTACTTTTAAAGATTCATTTTACTTACAAATACAAGGTACAACAATGGACACTGCTTGTGCCTCTACAAATGCCAATCTATTCCTTGGGTACTGGGAACAAAAAATAGTGTTCTTGAGCGAGATGGAGAACTATACTAATCATATTCCCCTTTAATTAGATTAATTGACAATGTGTTTTACTTATGGGAAGGCCCCACTGACTTGTTACAGGAATTTTTACAATGCCTCAACAAAAATAATCTAAACATCAGATTAACCCATCAAATATATATATATACAGGGAGTGCAGAATTATTAGGCAAGTTGTATTTTTGAGGATTAATTTTATTATTGAACAACAACCATGTTCTCAATGAACCCAAAAAACTCATTAATATCAAAGCTGAATAGTTTTGGAAGTAGTTTTTAGTTTGTTTTTAGTTATAGCTATTTTAGGGGGATATCTGTGTGTGCAGGTGACTATTATTGTGCATAATTATTAGGCAACTTAACAAAAAACAAATATATACCCATTTCAATTATTTATTTTTTACCAGTGAAACCAATATAACATCTCAACATTCACAAACACATTTCTGACATTCAAAAACAAAACAAAAACAAATCAGTGACCAATATAGCCACCTTTCTTTGCAAGGACACTCAAAAGCCTGCCATCCATGGAGTCTGTCAGTGTTTTGATCTGTTCACCATCAACATTGCGTGCAGCAGCAACCACAGCCTCCCAGACACTGTTCAGAGAGGTGTACTGTTTTCCCTCCTTGTAAATCTCACATTTGATGATGGACCACAGGTTCTCAATGGGGTTCAGATCAGGTGAACAAGGAGGCCATGTCATTAGATTTTCTTCTTTTATACCCTTTCTTGCCAGCCACGCTGTGGAGTACTTGGACGCGTGTGATGGAGCATTGTCCTGCATGAAAATCATGTTTTTCTTGAAGGATGCAGACTTCTTCCTGTACCACTGCTTGAAGAAGGTGTCTTCCAGAAACTGGCAGTAGGACTGGGAGTTGAGCTTGACTCCATCCTCAACCCGAAAAGGCCCCACAAGCTCATCTTTGATGATACCAGCCCAAACCAGTACTCCACCTCCACCTTGCCGGTGTCTGAGTGGGACTGGAGCTCTCTGCCCTTTACCAATCCAGTTCCATCTGGCCCATCAAGACTTACTCTCATTTCATCAGTCCATAAAACCTTAGAAAAATCAGTCTTGAGATATTTCTTGGCCCAGTCTTGACGTTTCAGCTTGTGTGTCTTGTTCAGTGGTGGTCGTCTTTCAGCCTTTCTTACCTTGGCCATGTCTCTGAGTATTGCACACCTTGTGCTTTTGGGCACTCCAGTGATGTTGCAGCTCTGAAATATGGCCAAACTGGTGGCAAGTGGCATCTTGGCAGCTGCACGCTTGACTTTTCTCAGTTCATGGGCAGTTATTTTGTGCCTTGGTTTTTCCACATGCTTCTTGCGACCCTGTTGACTATTTTGAATGAAACGCTTGATTGTTCGATGATCACGCTTCAGAAGCTTTGCAATTTTAAGAGTGCTGCATCCCTCTGCAAGATATCTCACTATTTTTTACTTTTCTGAGCCTGTCAAGTCCTTCTTTTGACCCATTTTGCCAAAGGAAAGGAAGTTGCCTAATAATTATGCACACCTTATATAGGGTGTTGATGTCATTAGACCACACCCCTTCTCATTAAAGAGATGCACATCACCTAATATGCTTAATTGGTAGTAGGCTTTCGAGCCTATACAGCTTGGAGTAAGACAACATGCATAAAGAGGATGATGTGGTCAAAATATTCATTTGCCTAATAATTCTGCACTCCCTGTATATTCCAAAATAATTACTTTTTTGAAAACAAGAGATATTTTAAAATGATGATGGCACCATAAATACTATTTATAGAAAAGAAACTGCCACTAACACTTCACTACACAACACCAGTGCTCATGCTAAGAAAACAATAAATTCTATTCCATACTGAGAATTCCTCAGACTGAGACCAAACTGCTCCACAACAGAAATATTTTTATGTGAAAGTAAAGATTTAAATGAAAGACTAGTATCAAGAGGATACTGCAGAAGACAAGTGACAAATGCTAAATTCAAAGCACTATCAATAGAAAGGAAACAGCTATTACAGCCTAAAAATAATACAAATGATCAGGAAAAAATACCTAGATTGATAACTACATACAACCCACAAATGGCCGTCGTTATTAGACTGTTTAATAAAAATTAGCACATTTTACAAGCAGATCCTACATTACAGGATCAGATAGGAGAAAAGAGTGTTGGTGGGATTTAGACGCCCCAAAAATCTGAAGGATCAGTTGGTAAATAATCTTTATGTACACATCCCCAAAAGAGAATCCATAACCAAAGGCATCTACCCATGCAATTCATGTTCTATATGTACCCATGCAATTCATGTTCTATACTATAAGTACCCATGCAATTCATGTTCTATATGTACCCATGCAATTCATGTTCTATATGTACCCATGCAATGTATGTTCTATATGTACCCATGCAATTCATGTTCTATATGTACCCATGCAATTTATGTTCTATATGTACCCATGCAATTCATGTTCTATATGTACCCATGCAATTTATGTTCTATATGTATCATGCAATTCATGTTCTATATGTACCCATGCAATTCATATTCTATACTATAAGTACCCGTGCAATTCATGTTCTATATGTACCCATGCAATTCATGTTCTATATGTACCCATACAATTCATGTTCTATATGTACCCATGCAATTTAAGTTCTATATGTACCCATGCAATTTATGTTCTATATGTACCCATGCAATTTATGTTCTATATGTGCCCATGCAATTCATGTTCTATATGTATCATGCCATTCATGTTCTATATGTACCCATGCAATTCATGTTCTATAAGTGCCCCTGCAATTCATGTTCTATATGTACCCATGCAATTCATGTTCTATGTGTACCCATGCCATTCATGTTCTATATGTACCCATGCAATTTATGTTCTATATGTACCCATGCAATTCATGTTCTATATATACCCATGCAGTTCATGTTCTATATGTACCCATGCAATTCATGTTCTATATGTACCCATGCAATTCATGTTCTATATGTACCCATGCAATTTATGTTCTATATGTATCCATGCAATTCATGTTCTACATGTACCCATGCAATTCATGTTCTATATGCAATTATACAATTCATGTTCTATATGTACCCATGGAATTCATGTTCTATATGTACCCATGCAATTCATGTTCTATATGTACCCATGCAGTTCATGTTCTACATGTACCCATGCAATTCATGTTCTACATGTACCCATGCAATTCATGTTCTATATGTACCCATGCAATTTATGTTCTATATGTACCCATGCCATTCATGTTCTATAAGTGCCCATGCAATTCATGTTCTATATGTATCATGCAATTCATGTTCTATATGTACCCATGCAATTCATATTCTATACTATAAGTACCCGTGCAATTCATGTTCTATATGTACCCATGCAATTCATGTTCTATATGTACCCATGCAATTCATGTTCTATATGTACCCATACAATTCATGTTCTATATGTACCCATGCAATTTAAGTTCTATATGTACCCATGCAATTCATGTTCTATATGTACCCATTCAATTCATGTTCTATATGTACCCATGCAATTTATGTTCTATATGTGCCCATGCAATTCATGTTCTATATGTATCATGCCATTCATGTTCTATATGTACCTATGCAATTCATGTTCTATAAGTGCCCATGCAATTCATGTTCTATATGTACCCATGCAATTTATGTTCTATATGTACCCATGCAATTCATGTTCTATATGTACCCATGCCATTCATGTTCTATATGTACCCATTCAATTTATGTTCTATATGTACCCATGCAATTCATGTTCTATATATACCCATGCAGTTCATGTTCTATATGTACCCATGCAATTCATGTTCTATGTGTACCCATGCAATTTATGTTCTATATGTACCCATGAAATTCATGTTCTATAAGTGCCCATGCAATTCATGTTCTATATGTATCATGCAATTTATGTTCTATATGTACCCATGCAATTTATGTTCTATATGTGCCCATGCAATTCATGTTCTATATGTATCATGCAATTCATGTTCTATATGTACCCATGCAATTCATGTTCTATAAGTGTCCATGCAATTCATGTTCTATAAGTGTCCATGCAATTCATGTTCTATATGTACCCATGCAATTCATGTTCTATATGTACCCATGCAATTCATGTTCTATATGTACCCATGCAGTTTATGTTCTATATGTACCCATATAATTCAGGTTCTATATGTACCCATGCAATTCATGTTCTACATGTACCCATGCAATTCATGTTCTATATGCAATTATACAATTTATGTTCTATGTGTACCCATGCAATTCATGTTCTATATGCAATTATACAATTTATGTTCTATGTGTACCCATGCAATTCATGTTCTATATGCAATTATACAATTTATGTTCTATATGTACCCATGCAATTTATGTTCTATATGTACCCATGCAATTCATGTTCTATATGCAATTATACAATTCATGTTCTATATGTACCCATGCAGTTCATGTTCTATATGTACCCATGCAATTCATGTTCTACATGTACCCATGCAATTCATGTTCTATATGTACCCATGCAATTCATGTTCTATATGTACCCATGTAGTTCATGTTCTACATGTACCCATGCAATTCATGTTCTATATGTACCCATGCAATTCATGTTCTATATGCAATTATACAATTCATGTTCTATATGTACCCATGCAGTTCATGTTCTATATGTACCCATGCATTTCATGTTCTACATGTACCCATGCAATTCATGTTCTACATGTACCCATGCAGTTCATATTCTACATGTACCCATGCAATTTATGTTCTATATGTACCCATGCAATTCATGTTCTATATATACCCATGCAGTTCATGTTCTATATGTACCCATGCAATTCATGTTCTATGTGTACCCATGCAATTCATGTTCTATATGTACCCATGCAATTTATGTTCTATATGTACCCATGAAATTCATGTTCTATAAGTGCCCATGCAATTCATGTTCTATATGTATCATGCAATTTATGTTCTATATGTACCCATGCAATTTATGTTCTATATGTGCCCATGCAATTCATGTTCTATATGTATCATGCAATTCATGTTCTATATGTACCCATGCAATTCATGTTCTATAAGTGTCCATGCAATTCATGTTCTATATGTACCCATGCAATTCATGTTCTATATGTACCCATGCAATTTATGTTCTATATGTACCCATGCAATTTATGTTCTTTATGTACCCATGCAATTTATGTTCTATATGTACCCATGCAATTCATGTTCTATATGTACCCATGCAATTCATGTTCTACATGTACCCATGCAATTCATGTTCTATATGCAATTATACAATTTATGTTCTATGTGTACCCATGCAATTCATGTTCTATATGCAATTATACAATTTATGTTCTATGTGTACCCATGCAATTCATGTTCTATATGCAATTATACAATTTAAGTTCTATATGTACCCATGCAATTTATGTTCTATATGTACCCATGCAATTCATGTTCTATATGCAATTATACAATTCATGTTCTATATGTACCCATGCAGTTCATGTTCTATATGTACCCATGCAATTAATGTTCTACATGTACCCATGCAATTCATGTTCTATATGTACCCATGAAATTCATGTTCTATATGTACCCATGCAGTTCATGTTCTACATGTACCCATGCAATTCATGTTCTATATGCAATTATACAATTTATGTTCTATATGCACCCATGCAATTTATGTTCCATATGTACCCATGCAATTTATGTTCTATGTGTACCCATGTAAATCCCATTAAGCACATTTCAGACAAAACGGGTAAAAAACATTACCTACAAGAATATTATTCATGTAAAACTGAAGGAGCAGTATATATATTATCCTGCTCATGTGCAAAAAAAGACATAGGAATGACAAAATGTACAGTACTTGAAAGAATATTAACACATGAATAATATAAGAAGTGTTTCTAGGGATCAGGTGAATGGCAAAACTCTAACAACAGTTGCTAGGGACTTTTCAAAAATTTCACAATAATCCAAGCACTTTAACATTTTTAGTATTACAAAAAAATATCATTAGGCATTAGGCATAAGAGGTGGTGATTTGGGGAAAACACTACTCAAAACTGAGTGCAAATGGATTTATTTAAAAGACACATTAAAACCAAAAGGTATGAATGACACCAACAATTATTATGTGCACCTTTAAGATTCATAACCCTCATTACCTTTAAGAACTTTGATTCTTTTTATTTGATATTTCACCTTGAAAATTTTCAATTATAGTGTTTCTATAACCGATATTTGAGGAATTTAAAAAAGAAAAAATATTTTTCTCCTTTTCTCTCCCCCTTTTTTTATTTTATTTTTATTTATTTATCATATCACTTACATCTCCATGATTCACTGCTGTCACCCACACTTCCTCTTTTTTTATCAGTGCTCACTTGCATCAATTTCACTTAGTCACATCAATACAATGATATGTAATGACACTTTTTTGAATCATTATCATTTTTAAATTAATTTTGACATTAATCTGCACACGTACTACCTTAATGAGTCACACCAAAATAGAATAAAGCCCATACCACACACTTACTCTAGTAAGGTAATAAGTAGAAAGAAAACTAATTTGGATCACACAAATAGTTTATAGGCCTCTATTTAACAAAGTCAGGCGGACCTGATCCGACAGTTCGGATCAGGTCCGCCAGACCTCGCTGAATGCGGAAAGCAATACGGACTCTATATTCAATATAGTATAGCAGGGTGTTCAGTCAGACTTCAGATATATTCCTGTAGATCCCAAAAAGCAGGTTTTGTAAAAGACTTAAGTCCACATTGAGCGGAGCAGTTCACGATCCTACATAGAATGGAATGATGCAGTACTATGGATAAGCACTGTTAGGGGTCTGGTGAGTATGGTATAAAATGAGCAGGCTATCTTTGTAATAAAGTTAATCAAAATAAGTTGGGGGCTCTATAATATATGCTGCATAATAAAATGCCTAATAGAAAACCTTTAAATCAATCTCATTTAGGAACTTGCACATGTAAGAATATATATATAGGGAATGTGATAATGCTATATATAATATCTGCAGAAAGTCTCATATTTGAGGTGTAACATGGACCGGTTATCTCTGCAGCACAGTCTGCTTGAAGGTACCACAGGCAGGCAATTTTCTCATAGTATGCCCCAAAGGTGCATAGCCGTCCATATCATAGAAAGGTTCTATTTCATTTAGCCCACTCCAAATCTCAGAGGGGCTCTGATCGGTCCTAATAATAAAGACTTAGATGGCTGCCTGGTGATCCGGAGACCTATGAGAGCCGTGATGTGGTATAGGGTAGAAGCACCTTTGATTCTGTTGTACAGCGAATGGTTGTTAAACAAAGAAGTCAAACACAGAGTTTCGGATATCTACGTGTGTGTGTCTGTTTCCTGCACTTTCAACCATACCGATTTTTCCTCTTCACTGTCATTTGCGTGTTTTTCCTCTGTCACCTGGAGCTACTGCTTTGCGCTCTGCTCTGAAGGATCGGCTGCTTCCCTCTCAGCCAGGGCAAGCATTAAGGGTGAGTACTTCTTTGTCTCCCAGAGATCCTGTAGGTTGCTAGCGTGCTTTATCTTGATATGGTTGTTATTCTTATTCAAAGGGGAAAGAGTACTAGGAGCATGGTTGATGTCTTCCTCTTCCGCTGCAGATCCAATGGATGTGTCCCCCCTATATGGGGCTCTCAGCATCAAGAGCAGACTACCATATCCACTGTGCATCTTCCTCTCAGGTTTGGCTAATAATAACTGTATCTGTAGGTAGGGTTCCTCCATATTTTGTACAGAAGCTAGAGAATTATAGTAATAGCACTGTTTTACCTGGAAGGCTGGGGGGTATCAAACTTGTAAGGAGGCAGCTGCCTAGTTTTCCCTCTGTCTGAATTAGGGTTCCAGGATGAGTATTTTTATCAAAAAAGGTTTGCAGTGTAGTTAGATGTGAGCTATAGAACATCCCATAAGATTTAATGGCCAAGGTTGTTATCTTGCTTGGTGTATATCTGGCGTATTATTAATCTTGATCCGGGAGCCTCTAGTATGTGCAACCTGCTATGGACGTGGCTTGGACACGCCCCCCCATTGTGAAACATTTTGTAATATTGTGTTTATTTTATACCATACCAAATTAAATAATGCTACATACAGTAATAAATCAACAAAAATAACTTATAGCAGTTAGAAACATCAACTAGAGGTCCTGGGGAAGACAACATCTGGATAGAAAAATAAAGTTGTTGAACTGAGAGAATACAGAGAGTGCTGAAAGTTATGGAAGGTCATAGCAGACCTGGAGATTATTTTTTTTTTATAATTATCATCTCTCCCTTCTCCCTCTATCTACCTATCTCGACTCCCTCCTCTTTTCAATCTCTCTTTTTACCCTATCCCTTCTCTCTCAGGCCACATCTTCTCTTAACACTGTTTCTTTCCCCTCTCTTCACTCTTTTTCTCTCCATTCTGTCTAAACTCTACCTTCTTCTCTACTTCCACTTTTCCTCTCCAATCTCTCTCTCTGCCCTGTTTACCCTCTCAGAAGTAACATTCTTAGCACTAATAGTGTTCCCTACAGCCCTAGAGGAATAACATATCCCCGTATTTTCATGGATATATAATATCCCTTTAGATAATAGTTTTAGCACACAGCCCAAAATGTGTGTTTGTCAGTCCTGCAATAGGAATATTCATTCTGCAAATACAATGTGCCAACTTTGCTACTTACTTACTCAGACTCAACATTCAGTAACTAACTTTCCCTCACCACCATTAAATTTCAACTCGCTATTGGCTAAAGGAAATGTTGAGCCCTGTCTTTATTTTTAATTGCAATCCTATCATCATATTAAAAGTATTAATCTTTTTATTAGATAGTGTATATATCAGTGAAACACTTTAGTTTAATGTATTTATGTTAGTTTATGTTTAGTGCAACTTTTTATTCAGCCCTAACCCTTTACGCAAGGACTTCAGTTGCGCTAACCCTACAAGCTCAAATTTAGTTTGCACTCATTCAGTCACATTAACTTCAACTTGTAATCTGAGCCCATGTTAGCGCCACTTGTAATCTAGCCCAAAGAATTTTGATCTGGAATATTTTTCAAAATCTATATTATTATGATTATTATTATTTTGTTTGTAATAATATGTACGCCATTGTTCTAATTATGGTGTTACTAGCTCAAGTATTTAATATTTCACAGTGGAGCTCCTCAACAACTCATCTAAAACCAGATGCCAGTCATTGAGAATACTAAATAAAAATTAGCAATGTTGAGGAATAAGAAAAGGAGAGAACCGTTTCAGAGAAAAACTTGCCCAAACGTACAGGAGAATTTCTTTACCATTTTTGCTCTCACTCAGTTTAAACAAAAAATTTACTTTTTTGCAAACTGGATTTTTCACTGAAATTATTTACACACAACCACTGCAGTCATAAGACAAATGATTGTTAAAGCTTCTCTGGGATACCCTTTGATCAGAAATAGCAGACACACATAGCATTTGGCAATTAGAGGGTCGCTAATTGCAGCTGTACACCACACTTCTGAAATGTCCAGCAGTGAAAGGGTTAATCAGTAAGCTTGTAAGGTTAAAGGGATATGAAATCCAAAAATGTTTTCGTTATTCAGATAGAGCATGCAATTTTAAGCAACTTTCTCATTTGTTCCTATTATCAATTTTTCTTTATTCTCTTGGTATTTTTAAAAGCAGGAATGTGAGTTTAGGAGCCGTCCCATTTTTGGTTCAGAATTTAGGTAGCGCTTGCTAATTGGTGGCTACATTTAGATACCCAGGGGGTTGAACCAAAAATGGGCTGGATCCTAAGCTTGCATTCCTGCTTTTCAAATAAAGATACCAAGAGAACAAAGAGACATTGATAATAGGAGTAAATTAGAAAGTTGCTTAAAATTTGGGTTTCATATCCCTTTAATATTTTATTTAGTCTAGGGATTACCCTCTCACCTAACACCTTTCACCCCTTGACCCTCCCCCTCCAAGATCACTTTTTTCTGTTGTGTTGGGCCCCATCTCTCCCTCTCCCTTGATAATGATGTTTCCGTAGTGTAGGGAACACTTCCCCTCCTTACTGGGTCACCCATCTGCCTCCCTCTTTCCCTCCTAGTGCTCCCACTCAGCACCAACGAATGATCATTACAGAAAGTGACACAGGCAGTGTCATTCTCTGTAATGATCGGCAATCTGGTTTCATATGGTAAGGGAGTAAAATCAGACCATATGAAGGCAGATGCCTTCTGCCCCCAACTGCAGTCTACACTGTCTAAGCTGACAGCAAGGACCGCAACATGCGCCTCTGTGTTGGCTGTAGGTACTATGTCAACACAGTACACTGGGCAAACTATTGTGTGACATAATACCATGTCCAATTGATGTAAGGAATTAGAGATGGGGAGAACAGGGATGAGTACTGCTGACATGGTAAAGCATTAAAATAAAGAGTACAATGGAGATGAGAAAAAAACATTGACCATTAAAACATTTTTTATTAACTTATGCTTTGCAAAATTTATTCATAAAATAAAATAAAGATTTAGAGACCTACATGTTCCATCCTTTGGGCTGTATCTAAAGTGTACTGGGACACACTCATAAAAGTTTGAACAAGGTGACACACATGTTCAACCTAATAGTGAATTAAGTAATCACATTACCAAATATATATTTATATGTTCAACCCAATAGGGATTGAACCAATCACATTACCAAGTACAAGTACTACTCACATTTAAACAGCCTGTGGGACATGTTGCTATAGTGACTCAGATATGCCCCTGTGTGTATGAAACCATTAAAAACATGTGTTTGTGCCCTTTATTGTAAAGAGAACACAAGCATTACCATACTCAGAACAAACAGCATTGCTACAAATTTGCAAATTTAATTGAAGTATAGCAACATTATTACTGTTGCCGACATAACCAATGCAATCTCATGCCCCATGTTAACTCCATAAGACTATAAGTTAATGTAACGAAGTAGTTGGTGCACAATACCTAGAACATATTATCACATGTTGCACAGCATTTAACATCAGCATATGTACATACCAGAGGCTGCATATGATATAAACCTAGCTCAGGAGATCATATATATCAACTCTAAAAAGACAGACTACAACATTATCTCTTTGATATTATGAAATAGTATGCTAATGCGGTGCCACTCTAGCCTTCACAGATAACAGTGATTTCATTAGACCAATAATTTTGTTACTTTGAGCGTCTCCTGATATTACGAAACCATTGACACAAGGTCAGATAGTAGAATATCCAGAAGATAACTATCATAGTATTGGAATATATTGCAGTAACAACTTATGATTACATTTTAAATGTCTCACCCATCTTTTAAAGAATCAAAATAAAAGTTATATTTTAACATCTCCTGCCTCACATTTAGTCTGGGCACAGACTGCTACCAGGGCATCTCTTTCCTTGGAACTCTTTCCAAACCTTGCTCAAAATGTATCTAAATCGTGGTGTATAGCCAAACCATGTATTAAAAATGCTTAATACATCTGCACCACTACTTTTGCCACAAGGGGTTGAAACCACACAGAATCCTTATTATACCTTGTCATTTCATGGGCAACAACTTTGTTTACTTTTTCTGGTTTTTTTCAGTCTTGTTGGAACATTCTCTGGATGAGTAATATATAATGCAGTTTTGTTTGCTATATAGTTAATCTTTGGGCTTTTTGGGTGTCTGTGTAGTTATAGTTTTGCTTCAGTCTTTCAATGTTGATACTACGATGCTAAACTCTTATTCCACAGATTATTCCTTTGCTGTGATGCCTGGTTGAGACTGATTCTGTTTACCTTTTACCTTATGTTTGAAGAATGCCTCTGCTAGGACACCAAGGTCAGACTGTTACTGTGTAAAACTTCTGCCTCCCTATGCCTTGTCTTTGGCTCTTACTCCATACTGATGCCACCGTTTGGGAACCACTTCCATCTGGCTAACTGCCTCTCTGTTCTTGCTATCGTAATTGATCACAATGCAATAGTATTATCAATTACATGTGTCATCCCTATATAGGCAGGAAATTTTGATGGAACATTGCTACACATGTGATCTAACTTGTGTGATCTATGTATTTAAATATCCATGTGGCCTTCTTAATAGTGGTGAGACTGCAAAAAAGGTTAAGGAGTATATAGGCCAACATAAATCAACAGTATGCAACCTCATATTGAAGAATCAGATCAATTAATTAAGGTTTATGGTTCCCTAGTAAGTGTAGGTTTGGTGAAAGGATAAGGAATTGTTGCTAAAATAGGCAATGATAATACATAAACTTAAAATATTGTGTATCAAAGGCCTTAATCATGAATGTAACTTGGCTCCCTTTTGTTATATCTACTTTTGTCTTAAGTATAAAAACCACAATTTTACGTGTGCTAAAAAGCAGATCAATACAACACACTAAAGGGATATCAGTTTTACAGTTTATGCAAAAATGTAATATATCTTTAACATCTCTAATATATTCCACTGGTGTAAAAAAAAATATTTATATATATAAATTTGAATTTTGACCTTAAAAATTTCTTAAAAATAAAATGTGCCTCTATGATTTCAAAGCTTATTGCCTCTCATATAAAAATCTATGAATTAGTCACTCTCATTAAACATTAGACTATGTCCATCAGAAAAGAAATTTGTTTCAAGGCTTAAAGAGACAGTCAACACCAGAATTTTTGTTGTTTAAAAAGAGAGATAATCCCTTTATTACTCATTCCCCAGTTTTGCATAACCAACACATTTATAATAATACACGTTTTACCTCTGTAATTACCTTGCATCTAAGCCTCTGCAGACTGCCCCCTTATTTCAGCTGTTTTGACTGACTTGCATTTTAGCCAATCAGTACTCACTCCTCTGTAAATTCACATGCGTGAGCTCAATGTTATCTATATGAAACACATGAACTAATGCCCTCTAGTGGTGAAAAACTGTCAAGATGCTTTCAGATTAGAGGCGGCCTTCAAGGTCTAAGAAATTAGCATATGAACCTCCTAGGTTTAGCTTTCAACTAAGAATACCAAGAGAACAAAGCAAAATTGGTGATAAAATTAAATTGGAAAGTAGACATGTGCACAGCGGAAACATTTGTTTAGGTTCATTTCGGATCGATTCGGATTTTTTCAAATTTCGTTTCGGATCGATTCAAATTCGGATACATTCGAATGTATTCGTTTCGGATTCATTCGAATTCGAATAAATTTGGATGTATTCGGATGCATTCGTTTCGGATTTGATTCGTAAATTCGGAAGTTCGGTATGTGTTATGTTGATTTAGATGGTTCCAAGTTACACAAACGGAATTATTTCACTGTTCTATCTCACTAAATCTCACTAAATTTAATTTTTATACTGAATTGTGATTAGTCCATGGCCATTCGAATGTAACGAATAAATCCAAACTAATTCAGATTTATTAATTACAAATGCATTCGTATTAGTTTAGTTTTGTTGCTAGGGTAATTCAGAAGTTCGAATCGATTTGAATCTCTGAATTTGGCGAATTCGTCCGAATTTCGATTCGGAATTAAACGAAACGCACATGTTTATTGGAAAGTTGTTTAAAATTACATGCCCTATTTGAATCATGAAAGTTTATTTTGGACTTGACTGTACCTTTAAGGGAAAACTTATTTATAGAATTTAAAAAAAAAAATAACACTTATCGTTAGCATGCTAACCCGACATCTCATTAGGCCAGGGGTGGGCAATTATCGGCCCTCCAAATGTTATGGACTACATCTCCCATTTTGCTCTTTCAGTCATAATGCTGGCAAAGCATCATGGGAGATGTAGTTCATAATATCTGGAAGGCCGATAGTTGTCCACCTCTGCATTAGGCCAACAGTGCTAAAGTCGAATCTAATTATGAATACTTCACATTACAATGTGGTTCACATAGAACATAATGCTCTTTTTATTTTTAAATATATATATATATATATTTATTTTATATATTTTTTTTTGTAAAATATGTATCTATACCCATATATATATATATATATACATACAGGTGGCCCTCGTTTTACAACGGTTCAATTTACACCGTTTCAGAATAACAACCTTTTTTTCCAGTCATGTGACTGCTATTGAAAAGCATTGAGAAGCAGTGCATTTATTAAAATAGCCAGTAGGTGGAGCTGTCCGCTTGTGTTGCAGCAAAGCCAAGCAAGCTGAATTTAATCAGTTTAACCAGACCTGAGCTATCGAGCAGATTTCAAAGGAACAAGATCTTCCTGTCTATAAATCAGTCCAGATTGGAATGCATAGAAAGAACTGTTTGCTGAAAAATGCAAGTGAAGTCTGTGTTGTGTGATTATTTTATGAGGTTTATAATGCTGTTTAGCAAATGTTTTTGTTCATTTAACTTAGTTTAATTATATATTCTGTGTTGTGTGATTATTTTATTAGGTTTATAATGTTGTTTAGCATTTAAAGTCTTCATTTCAAAGCTTTAAAAATAATGTATTAGGTGTTACTTATGACAATTTTGAGAGGGGCCTGGAACCTAACTCCCTCACTTCCCATTGACTTCTGGAACCTAACCCCGGCGTAAAATGAGGGCTACCTGTATATATATATATATATATATATATATATATATATATATATATATTTTTTTTTTTATTTTTATTTTTTTTTAAATCTTCTATGTTAACAACATTGGAATGTAACGTATAGTATAAACTCACAGTGGATCTTTCTCTCTTAAAGGATTACAAAACATACTAAAAATGCCCCTACACAAAACATATATATTGATTAATCAACTTTAGTATAATAAAATAAACTTACTTTTAAATCCAAACGAACCTTCTTTATAGTTTAAAATAAAAAATGCATTTTCCCTATGACGTTATTCAAGCCAGCCCCTAAAAATGGGTTGGTCAACAACTTGATAAAACTTCCAATCAGCGTTCTGATTTGTGCATAGAATTATGTTATGAAATTGTGACTGGGCGCATGCGCATTAGTTCAGAATCAGTTTTGCCTGCACATTTCTATTCATTTAAATAGATCGTTCCAGCTTTTGCTAAGGGAGTGGAGTCTGCGCATTTGTTTGCCTGAACAATGTTATCTGTGCTCAGTCAGGCACCGCTCTGTACATCATAGGGCAGTGTGACAGTGTTTTCAGCTAAACTGTCACAC